>NC_084485.1:52788021-53440833 GCF_030035675.1 Rhineura floridana | reverse complement strand
GGATTTTATTATATCTGCCCTCCAAGAGTTTAGATGGTAGGGCATTAAATCGGACCAATGAAAATGCCCTCCTATACTTGGGAACAGATAACCAGCTAAGATAAGGCATCCCATCTTTACAAGGAGGCCCTGATAGGCCCAGTGTTTATAGGCTTCCATAAATTAATGTTGCATTACAATATTTTGTGCAAGCTCATGATTCTGTTTACGAAGGGATATGGTATCTCATTATGAATTTAGATAAAGGGATGCTTTAAATCAGGAACAGCCAATGTAATGCCCTCCAGACTATAACTCCTCTTGCCCCGACCATTGGCTGTGCTGGCTAGGGAAGATGGAAGAAAGAGTCCAACATCCACTTCTGCTCTAAATTATTGTTTACTTACTCACTGTGACAATTTAAACTCCTGGCTTACATGTTCACAAGCTACCTAAATATCTGGATAGCTTTCACACAACACCACATACAGTACACACCACACATGGGAAGAGTTGGGAGAGAAAAATCAAAGCTTGCCATCCTCATAAGCAGCTTGGGCTGATCAATGGCAAGACACAAGTTAAGTCTGTTTCTATATCCCCCTCCTCAAATTCATGCCATATGCTCTACCCCAATCTTTCCCTATCCACCTAGTCCCCAGGAGTCTCATCCTGCATCTCTCATCTTAAGAAATTCTAATCCATATAGCATAGCTGCTCCCACCCTTCCCCTCCCTTCCAAAAATCTTAGCTTTGTGAAGCCAGTTCTCCATACCTCCCATTCTCACCAGAAGGCCATACATCCTCTCACAGCCATTTCTACTCCTATGAATCTCATCTACAAAAGCCATCTCTCCTCTGTGTTTTAAAGCAGGGAAGGGGAACCTGTGGCCCTCCAAGTGCTGTTGAATGATGTCCCTGATCATTGGCAATATTGACTGGGGTTGATCACCTGCCTTCTGGCAATAGAGACGGCAGGATGTCTAAAGACTTGGCAACCAGCCCAACATTGTAAATATTACTTCAAAGCCCAAGGGCAGCAGTAACTAAGATAACAAGCTGCCTCCCTCCGCAGAGCGTATGTTAAAGGAGCAGGAGAAATAGGACATTAAAGTGAAATACTTATCTTCCTGCTACAAGACCCTTGAACAACCGAAACAAACCGGGGGATAATCTTCAGAGTCCTTTGCAACATAACGCATAAGAGTATTTATATATCTACTGCCAAACTTAGATACCAAAAGAATTGAATAGTGACACTGGCGTCCATTTTAAGGCTCATCCTGGCGATTACATAATGGTCCTTACGAGGAAAAAATGTCAGGAGCTAGGCATCTCCGTGGTGGAAGGGAACCCCCCCCCTGAACTATTTCAACCACCTCAATCAAAGATAACTCAATTCTTCCCACCGAATTCTACTATTCACTATCCCCAGTCTTTATCAACAAATAATGCAAACGATGTCCTCCAGCCAACATTCCAACATGATTGGTCATTAGACCATCAACTAACAATCAAGCCACCTAAGCAGGATAATCATAGTAAAAGTCTGGTTGAAGAATTACAGGACGCAGGCTTTAATTGCAATCTAACTCTGAGGGATGAGGAGATTCCCTCTGAAATATTAACAATAGACGATATAAATGAATCCCAAGAACCTAGCTGTGTCCACCCAGAGAATCAGTCCATAAATAAATCCTCAACACAGCAGAGTATGACAGGACTGAACCTGCCGACATTAGGCTGGGGAATAGCTGTTACTGAAGAATTGAGCTTGATAAAAGCCTATCTAGCCGAAACAAATAGTCTTCTCACTACTCTGATCAAGTCCTTGGGGCCGCTTCTAATGAAGGAACTAAACCCCCCTGACACCACCTCTGCAAGCTACTCAAGAATGCCTGACACGGAAGCCAGATCGAAAGCAAAAAACACTAAGTCCTTGCAATGGGCTTACCAGAGAGCCAACAAAATGAAGAAACCAAAGAATACAAAGAACTCTAAGCTGGTTTTAACAAAGAAAATGAATTTTAAACCTTTAATTAAGCTACTGAACGCTCCAACTAAAACTCAGCTAACTCCCATCCATGCCTGCAAAACAAAAATACCCTCAATAACCAGCTCTCAACATTCAAACAAGCTAAGTCCCTTATTGGAGAAAACTAAACCCCTAACAGAGCTCAGCACAGAAACATCAGAGAATGGATCCAGGATTTCAGATACCAACAAATGTACCGATGCCCACCTATTTCCGGACAGATACTGCAACGCCTCAAATTGGAACTTACAATTGGCGAGAGACAAACTGGCAGTAACTTTCTTATCTACGCCATTGGAGCAGAGTTTGACTACATGGATAAAACAACATTTTGAATCCTGTCTCAGACTTTATTCTCCGAACATTTCATTCAAGAACTGCATTAAGCATGTGTCTCATTTTTATTCACACTTTCCCGAAAGACGTGTCATTTTCACCTTCCAATCGATATCCATCGCTGAAAGGATTTACAAAATTAGGGAAGCCCTCTATCCCCATGGCATTCGAATTCACCGCTATTTTGTAAATAAGGCTCCACTCAACTCATTGATTAGCCGTTCTCTTCTGCAATCATGGGAAGAAAGAGCTCGGCCTCAGACACCCTCTATTCTTCGGACTAATCCCACGGCCCAATGCCAAATTCAACCTCATTGGCAGGAGGGCCTAGATCATGAAGAGCCTCTCTTTATGGAATTGTATGACCGTCTATCTAAACCAGATCAGGAAGGAATAATTAAGACACCGGTTCATTTTAACCAAAGCTTAACTAAATGATGCTCCGAAACAAACAGAGCTGCCTCCCCCCAAGCCTCCCCCTTAGCTGCAGATAACTTTAAAAAAATTCCCTCTAGAACTATGACAAACCAATCTCTTTCACATAGCCCGCTACCCAACAACAGTAATAGCCCCCTAACTCCAGATAAAGGAAGGGAGATACTTAGACCTCAACATTATGATCCAATTCCGGGCGTAGCCAGGCCATCAATTAGCTCTGCTTGGCTTGAGATGCGTTACCTGCAACCCGAAGAATTGGGCTCCCCGACCACAAATCGGAAGATAAAACCAAACCCCTCCCTCAGAACAACACAAGCTCCTGGATTAAATTCTAATGTCATCCCACTGTCCCCAGAAATACATATTATTCTTCCATATCCATGACATCAGTCAAAGTAACAACTAAAATAAACAGCCCAACGCCCAATTCCTGCCCTCGGGCAGGCTTTAATCTACCTCGTGTCATGTTGAAGGACCCTCCTTTTTTCATACTACTATGAATTTTTCTCCAATATTTTATTTTGATGTTTTATTAATTAGTTACCCAACATCTTCATACCTGTCCGATACAATATACCATATACACCCATAGATTTTATATTCTTATGTAT
Organism: Rhineura floridana; assembly: GCF_030035675.1. Classification (NCBI taxonomy): domain Eukaryota; kingdom Metazoa; phylum Chordata; class Lepidosauria; order Squamata; family Rhineuridae; genus Rhineura; species Rhineura floridana. Next base: position 53,437,434 of record NC_084485.1, on the reverse strand, counting down.
TATAACCCTTTTTATGTATATGCATTTTTATGAACTGGTATTTCCACGATTGTTATGGGTCTATGACCGCAATAAACATTTGATGTTGATGTTGTTGACTGGGGTTGATCGTACACCAACATCTCAAGGGCCACAGGTTCCTTGTAGCTTCCTTTCAAGCAACTACAGATGGAAAAGCTTATGCTTTCATGTCAATCTATGTAGTCCTGGAAAATATAAAGCATGATTATCATATTGGTCTCAGAGAACAGGTCAAAAGCTATCTTCCAGTCAGGCAGCACTCTGAGAAACAATATGCTGGCTTCAAGGTTTCTTTGCTGTTATCTGGACACTCCTTGTGCAATCTTGTACGAGGCCTCATCCATATTATCATAACTGCTTTGGGGCTAATTGTGTTGCATTCTATAGATATTCATTGTGTTATACCTGATTTTCCCCCTCCTCTTAGAACTTGATTAACATGTCATGATTTCCAGAAATGGTATCAAGCAATAATAATGCAATATGGAATGTTGTGTGAATGACTCAAAGTCTCCATGTTTATGCCCATACAATAATTGAAAATAAAAGTTTGTGACTACTCTGAGCCATTGGTACCTTGCACATGCCTTCAGTCATTGACAATCTTCATAGAGACACTGGTCCCAATGCTGATCCTTGAAGAACCCACTTCTTACATCCCTGCATTGTGAGAACTATTCATTTATTCCTGTGCTTCTTGTCCTTAACCAGTTACTGATCCATAAGAAGGCATATCCTCTAATCTCATGAAGGCTAAATTTACTCAGGAGCCTTTAGTGAGGGACTGAGTAAAAAGCTTTTTGAAAGTCCAAGTACACAGTGTCTACTGGATAACCCTTTTGTTTGTTAGCACTCTCCCACAAAAGGTTATTGAGGAAGGACCAGCAGTGGATGGTATGATGGGGCTCTGCCACTCACCTGCAAACACATGATACAAACACAATGGTGGGCCAGTCTGATGCTCCTGCCAGCGTGTTTGCACCACACCGAACTCACTGCTGCTGTGCTGCTCCCCCGTCTTCATCCTGGTATGCAACAGAAACTCAGCTGGACAGAGATAAAATGAGTGGCACATCCCCACCACAAACATCTGGTGCTGGGTAGGATTTACCTTTGCAGGAGCAATTTTGACTCTTCTTCAGTAAGACTTCTTCTATATGCTCAATATATTTTTTCTTTAACAATGCTTTCCACCAATTTGCTCAGAATTCCTATGTAATAGATGTGACGCTAACTGGACTACAATTTTCTGGATCCCTCCCGGACCTTTTTAAAAAAAATAGTATTACATTTGCCATTTTCTAGTCCTTAGGAATGTAGGCCAGTCTTAGCAACTGGTTACATACGTTTCTTAGAAGATCAGCAATTTCCTTAAGAACTCTTGAATGGGTGCCATGTGAACCCAGTGATTTATTGATTTTTGATAAGACCCGGAATTTCATCTCTTGCTCCCACTTTTTGCCTCAGTTCTTCAAACTTTCTTCCTGAGAAAATCAGTTCAAGCACCAGTGAAGACAGGATGCAAAGAATTCATTCAGCTTTTCTGCCATCTCCTCATTCTCCTGTAGCACCAATGTTGTCCAGTGATCCAAGCACCTCCCTGAACAGTTTCCTGCTTCTGATGTATTTTTAAAAAACAAATTACTGTTGGTCTTAATGTTTTGAGCAATTATTATTATTATTAGCATTCTCTTTTGCTGCTTGCATTTGTATTCCTTTTTGTTCTCATTTGGACAAGACTTCCATTCTCTGAAGAAAGCCTGGAAGGTGACAAGAAAAAGGGCCTTCTCAGTGGTGGCTCCCGAACTATGGAATATTCTTCCTGATGAGATACGCCTGGCGCCAACATTATTATCTTTTCGGCGTCAGATAAAAACCTTCCTCCCAGGCATTTTCAGCATTTTAGTAGTATTTAATATGCATTTTAGTGTGTGTTTAATTATGTTTTAATTCTTGATATTTTAACTTATTTTTAAACTGCTTAATATGAGGTTTTAATTGTATGTCAGATTTTTTTTACCTGTTGTAAACCGCCCAGAGAGCTTCGGCTATGGGGCGGTATATAAATTGAATTAATAATAAATAAATAAATAAATAAATAAATAAAGCCTTCTTGCCCCTAATAGCTTCCTTGACTGCTTGTTAACCCCATGGGCATACTCTTGGGCTTGGTGGTACCTTTCCTGATCTGTGGAATACATTCTAGTTGAGCTCCTATTATAGTGGTTTTGAATAGCTCCAAATGGAGCGGAGATATTTTATTGTTTATTGAATCTGTTCTTTTACCTTTTCAATGTATTTTAAATTTTGCATCATATATGGTTTTATAATTGTAAAATTATACAATTTGAGAACATTTTTGTAGCAAGCAACAAATAAATGCAATAAATAATAGTAGTATTCACTAATAGGCAAAAAACCCTTGTGGTTTAAGAACATGCTTATAGCCAACTGATATTTCTGTCAAACTTTAAAAAGCAAGGATGTTGAGCAGCTATAGTGAATACATCAGGGGCGCAGGAGACCTGACTTCCTCTCTGAAATATTGTACTGTTCTACAAATGTGTCAAAATGCAAACACAATTTGGATTGGTCTTTCACAGTCCAGTCCACTTCCTGTGTAGCTTGAAGAATTTAGTAATGTGCCTCTGAGCATATGGTGAGTGAGATGGAAGCAGCAATGATTTTTGGATACACGTTTGCACCATGTAACCTTAATGTGGCTAATTACATTTAGGGTCTAAAATGTGCTTGGCTTGGCTTGTAACCCAGAAGTATCTTCTCCAAAAATGGGAGTTAGTCTGACTGTACATGCCTGCCATCTATTACAAATGTAACTATTTCCTGCTCCTTGTGCTGAAAAACTATAGTTAAGAGGCCCAGGCTAGAAATTAGAAATAAAAGGTTTTTTGGACTGGTTGCCTATTGAGAGATTCTCTTAATCTCCTCTGTTGTCAGCTAGTTGAGTGTTTAATCAATTCTACAAGGCTCAGATTTTATTTCCCCCTCATTTCAGAAAGGCTCTGCAGTGTTTAGTATCTCTCATTATAGATATGTTAATGTGATTACTAAGAATCCCCTTTAATTTCTACAAGCTCTATGCTTCTGGTATGAAATTTTTTGGACTAACCAAATGTTAATAGTATCTTGGTTCCAATAAAATCTGAAATAATTTGGCAGCAGTGCTTTGCCAACCTGGTACATATACAGTTCCATTTTACCATATTAGGTCAAAGATAAAGGAATGATAACTACAGAATTGCATGGCCTAGGGTCCCCCCCCCACTCATAGGTCATGCATCGTGTAGAATATTCCCTGTGGGGATAAATGTTCTTATTTACAGGATTTACAATTTACAGGATTTTGATCATGCTTTTCAAAGTATATTTTCATTCAGCTCAGCTTGTTCAGTGAACAAGCCTAGCGTCTCAATAAGAGAGCACTCAACAGTATGGTAGACATAAGCTTTCACTTCCTATTTCGAGCATGGTTGCAATGCAGAGAAATACATTTGATGCATGCTATTCTAAACATTCATTTAAAAAGTAACCAGAAGTGTTCAGATTTTGCATTTTCAGACTTTTATTCACTAATGGAGTAAACAGAAAAAATTGCAAGCTTTTAGAGTGAACCATGTTTTTAAAAGGATGGTGTGGATATTCCTGACTGCTTCTGAGAGACAAAATATAGCTGATATATCTGCTTTTGCTATAACAGATGTGGACATGTTCCTGTGTTGTTGATGTCATAGTGGGAAGGGGGAAGCAGGAGTGGGGAATTTATTATTTTGCTGCCTTTGTAGATTTGGCCCCTTGGACAGAAACAGATAAAATAAATAATCCCCCTTTAAAAAAAAACCACATTTTATTTCCTTAGCACTTAGATAATGTCTCGTTTGCTTCGAGCCAGAAGTGCATTAGCATCTTTGCTCATAGATTTGCTGAGGCAGGGCTAGACTTGAAGTCACCCATGCCTTGATAAAATAAGCAACACACCAACACCTTACATATGAGGGAATAAAGGGGGGGAATTATATAATGTGGTCAAGGAACTGCAAGGATGGAAGCAAAAACCTCAGAATTCTTGGGTAGCTGAGTAAAAACTAGCCCTAAGTTGAAATGGAGGACTCTGATTTGTCTAAGTGAGCTCCCTGTTTCCAATCTTTTTTGTACTGCTTGGTAAAAAAGTACACATCTGCTCACAATCGGGTAGATGTGGGAAAGAAGAGGCAATGTGTCCCCATTGCCATGGCAACTAGACTAATGCACCCTCATACTGGAATGTGCGTGCAAATGTACACCCCATTGAAAATAGTGCAGTTTAGATAATAATCACCTCAACCCTCATATACCCAGCCGATAACTGCACTCTGTAGAAAGGGCCTCCTGCAGATACCATCTCATCAGGGGGGTCCATTCTGTGTTATGTAGGAACTAGGCCTTTAGCATAGTGGCTGCTAGTATTTGGAATTCCCTCTCATTACATGTCAGACAGGCACTGTGCATATTGTCTTCGAGGCATCTACTGAAGACCTTCCTTTTTCCACAAGCCTTTTAAGTGGATATTTTTCAGATATTTATTAATTCACTATTTTCCAAAATGAAAAGCACAATGTAAATCTGTATCTGTATAAAACTATACACAGTGAGTTAAATTTATGTTGCCCAGTTGGGGACATATTGGTTACAGTATTAAACAATTCTGCTATTATAAAGTAAATTTAAAGTTTGCATTCACTTATGTTTAAAACATTATAAATTGATAGTTTAATCATTTACTGAATTTATTTATTTATTTATTAAATTTAGTAAATTTATATTACACCCTTTCCCCAAAATGAGCTTAGGGTGGCAAACAGGTGATAAAACACTGAAATGGAAATGGACTGCCTTCAAGTTGTTTCTGACTTATGGCAACCCTACGAATAGGGTTTTCATGGTAAACGGTATTCAGTGGGGGTTTACCATTGCCTTCCTCTGAGGCTGAGAGGCAGTGACTAGCCCAAGGTCACCCAGTGAGCTTCATGGCTGTGTGGGGATTCAAACCCTGGTCTCCCAGGTTGTAGTCCAACACCTTAACCACTACACTAACAGCATCTGTAAAACATTTTAAAAAGAAAATATATTTTTAAAAATCTTTAAAATTATCTTAAGAAACAGTTCCAACACAGATGCAGACTGGAATAAGGTCTCTACTGAAAAGGCTTTTTGAAAGAGGAAGGTCTTGAGTAGGCGCTGAAAAGACAACAGAGACAGTGCAGTACTCAGTCATTTGAAGTGGAGATTTTTATCCCAGTCTGTATGTATATTGGATTTGAAATAGTTTTTATATATGAAGTTGTTTTAATTGTTTTATATGGAATTGTTTTAATTTCTTTTATGTCTGATTTTTTTGTAATTGTTTTTATTGTTGGTGTTTTTATTGTTAAATCATTTTGAGATATTTTACAGGAAGTAATTCCTAAATGGAAATAAATAAATATATACATAATAAAGGACATTGATTAATAAAGCAGAGCTATTCAGAGTTGTTAAGAGGCTGGTATAGCCTCCTATAAATGAACACTTGTAACCATCTGTGACCCACTGTGACTTGTTTATAAATCATTTTGAAGATGGTCACATTTTGAATACAACTTGGACACCCTATTAGTTGATGAGGTAGTACTGGAAATCTCCTTCACTACTGTCAGTTGCAACTGCTTTGAAGAATTTTAGTTGATTTATCCTGAGGATGCGAACAAGGTATTTAGGGAACTGCAGACCAAACTGTACCTTCTCAATCCTTATCTTGCTGGATAGCGTCGGTTACAGGTTTTGGAGTACCCTTGAGCAAGATATCCTCACTGAGGCCCCAGCTTTGGGTATGCACACCTCCTCCTCACCACTGTTGCTGCTGTCTGTATTCACCACTTCTGTCTATTCACTTGCATCTCCCTCTGAGCCCAATCCACACCACCTTCCTGAGAGAGAGAGGACAAGGCATGTAGAGGTTGCTGCTCCATCTACATGCTCCCTCAAAGTGAGCAAGTGAATAGCAGAAGCAGCAAGTCCAGGTGGCTCCAGGCTTGGAGTGGCCCCCCTACTGGGGCATGGACCTTAGCAGGTGCCCACCCATACCCACTTCCACCACCGTCCCAGTTCTTGGTCTGTGATGGCTAATGAAGGGATTTAAGTCCACATTAAGAAACCATCTCATGACCTTGTTTATTTGATTCCATTTTTCTTTTTATTTATTATTTATTTTGAGTGAGGTACTCAAGGGATAGTGGCCAGACAATTTTGGGCACATTTAGATAAAACTGTCGGTCTAGATCCATTTTATTTTTTTTATTTTTTTTTCAGCCCTGAGTTTAGGATTGAAACTGCTTTGATCACCCTTGCACATGATCTGCACTGGGAGAGAAATGGTTGTTTGTTTATTTTTCCAGCACCTTTAACAAACACAGTTCTCAGGATTCTCCATTCTTTGAAATGTATGGTGTGGACATGACCAACAAGGTTGTTGAATAGAAGTTGGTTTGTTTCTATAACATCCAACAGTTGTATCCACCAAAGTCATTGTGCAAATGAACTTTCCTTCTGTGTAACACACACACACACACACACACACACACACACACACACACACACACACACACACAATCTTCTTTGGGGGTTCCCCTTGCCTTCTGGAGCACAGGAGAAGGGGGAAAAGAAGGAGAAGTTCACTTGCGTAAGTGGAAATTATTCCGCTCACACAATGACTTTGTTGGATTCAATTCTACGTGCTTCTAAAAAAGAAAAACCAACAAACAGTTCTCTGTCCAAAGTAATGTACAAGTGACAGAAAAAAATTGGGGAAGGAAGCAGGGGCATAAGAACAAGAATAGTCAAATAAAAGGTAAACTGAGTCCAAGTTAGGATGATGAAAAATTACCAGTTTCTTGTAAAATATTTGCAGTATAGTGTGTACTATCATCATTCATCTGCACATAGTTATGCTATGCCATAATACAAGGGAAGGGCACTGGATTTAGCCAGTGGGCCAGATTCTTATCTCCTCCACCCTTCATTGGGGAAGTTTGACAGGTGGGCAGGTCACCCACCTATCAATCACATGACATCATTAAGATGGTGGCTGACCTGTTTTTGCCCAAAGGGCTTGAAATCAAACCTTGCATGGTGCTCTGTAAGCTCGACAATTGGCTGATTGCCAGGTCTTCAGAAGCCCAATGAGCTAGCTCCGCAGATCAGCTGATTGATGGAGCTTGTGAAGCCAGGCACACGGGGCTCCAGAAGACCTGACAATCAGCTGATTTATGCTTCCTGCAAATTTCCTTTTGACTCAGTCATGTCCTTATCTGCTCCACATGTCTGGTGAGGGGCAGGTGGGCATGGCTTCCCCAAAATGGCCTGGTGGGCCAAATGATAAGGCCTGACAGACCTAATTAGGCTCATGGGCTGGAGAGGTGCCCCTGCCATAAGATTATGGTGGGGAAGTGATGCCACCCTGGGGTCCTTTGGGAGGAAGGGAGGGGTGTAAATTTAATAAATAAAAAAATGCCATCTCTCTGAAAGCACTGATGAATTTTTTGGTAGCGAGAACAAAAGTAGCCCCAATGAAATACTTGCCTATTAAGCACATTCCTACATCAGATTAGAACAGATCCTGCATTGTTAGTTATAAACCAGCAGGTGGCATTAAAAATTGGTCATAAATCCAGTCCTTCAAGTTTTCTGTGGTAATTTAATCAGTTGTTCTATGTTGTTGTTGCTATTCTATACTCTGAATCTGAGGGTAAGAGCAAATAGAATATCATCATCATCACCATCATTTTATTTGTATGCCGCCTTTCCACATAAAATTGTGCTCAAGGCGGCTTACAACAAGGTGAACAAAAATACATCTCAAAAACAATTGCAAAAACAATTTCCTAATAACAAAAAATAATAAAACAGTGACATAACAAATATAATAAGCAAAAACAACTTTTCAACATAATGAACATAATAAAACAATCTTTAAAAACAAAGAAGTAACCATTAAGAATATGAAATAAGATGCCTTTTTTAAACCCATGAATCTCATAGCCAGTGTGGTATAGTGGTTAGAGTGTTGGACTAGGACCTTGAAAACCAGGGTTTAAATTCTCACTCAGCCTCACTGAGTGATCTTGGACTATTCACAGTCTCTCAGCTTAGCCTGCCTCACAGGGTTGTTGTGAGGATAAAATGTGGAGAAGGAGAACCATGTGTGTCACTTTGAACAAAAAGGGCTCTGATGGATCAAGCCAAATGTCTATCTAGTCCAGCATCCTGTTATTACTCTGGCTAACCAGATGTCTATGGGAAGCCTACAAGCAGGAATTCCTAGACCCCTAGCTGCAGAATGTTTTGAACCAGTTTAGGTTTTCTTGACAAGTAGGGTATGGACTGGTTCCCATTTCCAATTAGGCTTTCTGAAATGCTGCCGAAGGGCCATTGAGCTTGGAGCTCTTTGAAGGAAAAGTGGGATATAAATGTAATAAGAAATAAATAATAAATTTAGGATTCACATCTAGCTTAGGCTCAGTTAATCATAGTTTATTTCATACATTATTTATACTTCACTTTTAAAAATACTCTTTCCAGAGTGCATAACTATAATAATATTAGAATACAGATTGAAAATATATATCAGATAAAAACAATTACAAAATACAGCAGCATTGAAATCAAAGAAGGGAGCACTAAAATGGCAGGAATCAACCAAAAAATCTGTCATGGTTAAAAGGGGGTGGGAATGTTTAGCAATCTTTTAAGAGAGTGAAGTTATGAGTCCTCGCTGAGACTTCTAAAACTGGTGCCATCACCTCTAGGGTTGTCAGGTCAGAAGCATCCCAAACCCTGAGATTTCAGGGGTGAGCCCTACTGATGTCATAGCGATGGGCCTGAGTGGTGTCACAGGGGTGGGCCTGATGTCTTTAAGCATGATACATTAAGCATCAACCACAGTTGCTTGGAGAAACAAGTCAAACGAAAACATTTCTCTGATTGGAAATTAAGATATAAATCTTAGCTAAAAGATAGAGCCTGGGTAGGGAACATTTAACCTAGTCTACTTGCTTCTGGCCAAAAGGGTTTCAGTGCCCTCAGGCCAATCACCAGAAGGCCATTGTAGCAAGAAGGGAGCCTAGTGTTGTGGAGATGTTAGATGGGGGCACTCAGGAGAAAAGATGGATATCCCTGAAGGCTGCAGTTCTAAACATACTTACTAAGGGACTAAGCCCCATAGAACTCAATAGGACTTACTTCTGACTAGATATGGTTTGGATTGTGATGTTGGTAAAGCTTGGCTAGGGATCCTCAGCAAAGATATCTATATCCAAGCAGGGTTGGCAACCTCCTGCCTGCAATGCCCTGTCCCTACCTTTTAACATGGCTGCTCCAAACTTCTTTACAGGCTTGACCCTTCACTTCAGAAAGAGGTCTGAGAAATGAGTAAGAGTAAGAAGATTCTCTACCCTTTTCTGTCTACCCTGTGAGCTGCTATCAACTCACTTTGACAGCCAGCCCAATTCCAGTGAACAATAATGGACAGAAAGAAAACACACATGCTTTGGTTTACCTTCACAGACAGCAGCTTGGGAACAACAATTGCAGCCATGCTGCCCAGTATGTGAATTCTCTTTTACCACTATTGGGCAAGAAACAAACTGTCATGCAAACAAGGTGCAACATCAGGGGGTTTAAGGGGGTTGAGCGGAGCACATGGAACCACTGTTGTTGCTTCTATAGATATAAGGGAGTGAGGTTAAAGGTAAATGAAATGCAAAAAGAAAAAGAAAAACAAGACAGTGATGATTTCCTAAATGCAATACCATACCAACCACAAGATTCCTATGAGTAAGGCAGAAAACTCAGCATCCTACAACCAGTCAGGATTCCTAATCAAAAACCAAAGCTAAAAACTAAAACAATCCTGGCAGCCAGTCAGCCAAGGTCACAGAAATCCCCATGCAGTACAACCTGACCTAGAGGCTGCAGTTAGTGCAGAATGCTGTGGCACGATTGCTGACATGAGTGAAACCCTATCAGCACATAATACCTATGCTCTGAAATATGCACTGGTTGCTGATATGCTGCCAGGCCAAGTTCAAGGTGTGCTTTCCATGTTACTGGTGCCACATATTACTTGTTCTGCTCTTGTAAGAAATCAGTCCTTTAGTGTGCCAGCACTACGCTTTGGAAATTCCTGCCTATTGACATTAGGCAGGTGCCTTCATTGTACTCTTTTCAACACCTGCTAAAAACATTTTTGTTCAGCCTACCCAAGCTTGTAGAAACTATTGTTTTTATGTGTTTTTAACACATTGTTGGTTTTATTATTTTGAATGTTTTAAATACCTGTCTTTAACTATTTTTGCCAATAGTTTTATTGTTTTAATTCCTTCTGTGAAATGCTGTGACATTTTTTTACAATAAAGCAGTATATAAATGTTGTAAATAAAATATATAAATAAATTTTAGAGTCTCTTTTCATTTTTAGGAACAAAGGAATCTTCCTTATACCAACTCAGGCCATTTGGTACCATCTAACTCAGTACTAATGACATGGACTGGCATTGGCTCTCCAGGATTCCAGGCAATAGTCTTTTCCAGAGATTGAATTTTGGACCTTCGCATGCAAAGCATATGCCCTGCCACTGAGCTACAACCCTTCCACTGTTTAAAAAAATCTTTTAAAATTGTTCTTTTCATTTCACTAATGAATGCACATCATACCTAGGGCAGATCCACACGATTCATTTAAAGCACATTCAACACATATTTGAAGCACATGAATCATACCGCAGAATCATGGGAACTGTGTTTTGTTAAGAGTGGTGGAAACTATAACTGTGAGGGGGAAACTACACTTCCAAGGATTCTTTAGGGGAAGTCATGCCCTTTAGATGCGAGTTGGATGTGCTTTAAACGAATTGTGTGGATCTACTTAACAAACGTTGCCTGCAAGTAAATTGTTCTAATTAATTTTTTTAAATGGAAATGAACTATAAAGTTTACTCGGTGACCATGGGCTGCTCACCATCTCTCAGCCTAATCTGCCCCTCAGGATGAAAACAACAGAGGGGAACCATGACCAAATGTAGAGGAAAATGTAGAGAAAATAATGTACAGCCATAGTGGGAAGTCAGATACATTGGGACATAGTATGAAGAAATATTTATATAAGCATAACTGTCAAAGATATTTATTATTTACACAACCTGTGAAGATATTTATAGTGCAATCCTACACATGTTTACTTAGAAGCAAGTCCCCCAATGGGGCTTACTCAAACAGGGAAGAGTGCACAAAACTGCACCCTCAAATGATAAGGAACCTCACTCACCCAACCCAAAATTCAGAATCATGCCTCTTTAAGCTGTTTTGCAACAGTTTACATAGTTTTTATGGTTACTGGATTTTAAAGGGATTTATTTCTTATTGTGAGCTGCCTTAGTTTCCAGTAGGGTTGCATTGGAGATGTAAAAATACATACACTCCATATAATAGTTTACTGTCAAAGCCATTTGGTCATTGCAGAAGATTTTTTTAAAATAAATAAAATCATTGCTAGTTTCCTACAAAGTAAAAGCAGTAATACCTAAGCAAGCCCTGCCTAATTGCTTTTGATTGGAGTGGGAGAGAAAGATTTACAACACAAACACAATTCTTTGCTATGTTCACTCAAAAGTCCCTTTAATTTACAGCACAATCCTAACCATGTCTATTCAAAAGTAAGTTCTATTGAATTCAATGGGGTTTACTCGGGGTATGCATTGCAACTTTATTCCCAGAAAAGCAAGTAAGGATTAAATCCTCATATTGGGAAAGTTTTCAAAACACTGCCATCTTCAACAGCCCAGGAAAATTTAAACTTCTTTGACTCCTGCGCCCAAGAGAGAAAAAGATTAAAGCTATATGCTTATTCAATTTATGAGATTTTCAGATAAGCAGGATGAAAAAACAGTTTTCTGACCTTGCAATGGGGTCTAGCTACTGCCTTGTGAATCACAACCCTGACTTCACTTATTGGCTACAAACCTAAAAGGTTGGGGTTAGAGCAGCCTGGTACATACTCATTTTACAGAATTTGTGGGGCATCTGATGTTTTGGTATATCTCATTAACCAGACCACCTAGAAACTTAATATTTTTTTAAAATGAAATCTGGGAGTCCAAAGATTAAGGTATGTCACTCAGAGACCCAGAAAGGACCCCACAAATCTGGAGTCTCTGGGCAAAAACCAGAGACCTGGCAACTCTAACAACCACTAATCAGAGCTTTGCTAGTGATACGAAAGAAAAGATACTGATGTCATGATTCTGGCAGCTTCAATAGGCAGATGTGGTGTCTGCCTATATGAAGATAATTTGAAGAAGAACATAATTTGCTCTCTAATTTTAGTTCTGTTCAGGAGTTATTCTCTCCATGTGAGATTAAGATCACTTGGAGAAAGAGGGCTGTGGTGTGAATACTGGCCTCACCCCAGCTCTATCTCTCTGTAACATCTCAACTGGGAGAGGCTATGCAAGCCCTGGACTGCTGTCTGGACTTGGTGGTGGGCTGGAATAGGGCCAATAAACTGAGTCTGAATCGTAGCAAGATGGAGGCTCTCTGGGTTGGTGGTTCCCAAGTTCAGATAATTGGTCAGTTGCTTGCTTTGGATGGGGTCATACTCCCTCTGAAAGAGCACGTCCATAGTCTGGGGGTGCTCCTGGATCCATCATTGTCACTAGAGGCCCAGGTAACCTCAGTGGCTAGGAGTGCCTTTTATCAGCTTTGGCTGGTAAGGCAGCTGTGGCCATTTCTGGACCGGGTTAGCCTGACCACTATTGTCCATGCACTGATAACCTCCAGGATTGATTATTGTAATGCATTTTTTGTGGGGTTGGTCCAGAAACTGCGGCTGGTGCAAAATGCAGTGGTCAGACTGCTTAATGGGGCAGGTTATCACCAACATGTCACTCTGTTGCTCCCTCCTTGCAGATACCATCTTATCAGGAGGTCCATTGTGTACAACATAGGAAACGGACCTTTAGTGTAGTGGCACCTACCCTTTGGAATTCCCTCCCCTTAAATATTAGACAGGAGCCATCTCTGATATCTTTTTGGTGCCTACTGAAGACCTTCCTCTTTCAACAAGCCTTTTAAGTAAAGACCTTATCCCAGTCTGAGTCTATGTTGGAACTGCTTTTTAATATGTTTTTGAACCTTCTTTTTAAAAAATGAATGTTTTTAACCTTTTTTAAAAGATGTTTTTAAAGTTTTTAAAAAATGGTTTTAAAGATGTGTTTTAATATATTTTAAGGTCTGTTTTTATGATGTTTTAAAGTGTTTTTAGTGCTTTTGTTTGCCACCCTGGTCTCCTACTGAGAGGAAGGGTGGGATATAGATAAAATAATAAATAAAATAAATAAGTGTTGGGAACTTGTCTATAGAGAGAACCTTGCTGATTGCACATAGGCTCTCCTCATGCACATCAAGGTCACAGGAAAAATTTATATGTATTATGCAGGCTTTGCCGCTACAGACAAGCCTCCAATGGACAGCATGGGGGAGAGTCAGGCACAGCCCTCAGTGGCAGAGCTGGAGTCACTGGTGTCGTGACCCTGGGCTCAGATTTCCCTTCTTCAGGGGATGAGGTTGAGGACTCTGAATCAAAAGAGAGATTGCACCCAGGGCCAGCCTCAGAAGCACTTCCACAAGCTGATCCTGTGGCGCCACTGTGTCTTTGACCTGAGGATGTCCTGTGACTCAGAGGATTCTAAGTACAACCAGAGTCTCTCCCACTCCATCAGAGTAAGAGGCTCCAGAGAGGGCCGAGGCCCTGTAATTGAAGAGGCACCTTTCAGTGAAGGAGGAGCTTGCAATCGGAACAAGCTCAGCCTAAGGTTTACTGTCACTGAAGCACCATCAGAGTTGTGCTCTCCTTTTGTTTTCAGCTTGAGCCCTGCATACAATAGTCTTGCCTGGCTGGAGGAGAAGCTCACACAGCCATGCTCTCTCCACCCACCACCCACCCACTCCCAATCTTAATCATGCAGAATAATACCTGAATAGGACTTTTGTCTACTGATGGGTTGGTCCAGCACTTTCCCACATTCTGACTTTGGGCCTTTGGGCATGCAGGTGTATCTTGTACATCCTGGATGTCTCTTCTCGCTTTGGGCACCTGTACTCCCACGGACCTGAAACCCAATTGCTTGGCTGACCCTTCTGGCCCCTGACAGTTCTTGAAGGAAACTATTACATTGTTTAGGTGATTGCCTAAGTTTTTGTTTCCATACATGGCAAGCAGGTTTTTGAGAATATTGTACGGTATGCAAGTGCTAATAGAAAAGTCATGATCAGCTACACCTTTTTGAGGGTATAGTTGGTGGCAAGTCTAGCTTTCTTTCTGTGCAATGTGTGAAACTGTCTGTGTTTTGCAACAGATGATAATCTTAAAGGCTGTAACAAGAGCCTTTCCAGACTGATTTTATTCTGCTCCATCTTGCCATCCAGATAGCAAGGACTGAATGATATCATTCTGCCCATTATCTACTAATTGTTGGAACTAATTTGTTCAAATTAAATTGCAGTGCATGGATCGAACAGTAAGCATTAATCTCCTAACACTGCAAGCTTTATCAGCATCCATGAAATAACCCCCTAAGAGCCCTAACAGGCAAAAAAAAAAATGCTTGTCAAGTCTTGCTTTTAGGAGTTGATGTCAGGGCTTGATAAAAATGAAGTAATTGTATTTTGGGGGGAAAGTCCTTCAGAAAATTACTGGTCCTGTCTTTATTCTTTGTCTTTCATTAGACACATTATCCAGTCATAATTTGGCTTTTATTTTCATGTCTGTCACAATGTCCTTTTTGTGCTGTTAGTAAAGCTGGAGATAGAAAAATATAGAGAGCAGAAATTTTCTCATAAATGTTTTGTTGTTAAAGTTACTTCAATAACCCAGTACTTTGCTGGGGCTGCGCACTGTGTTCACCAGTGCATATTGTGCATTATGACCCCCCATGCACATTATCAGCAACAAATATTACACATTAAGAATTTTGAAGTTGGATTAGTCCTATGATATGCATTCCAATATCCTCTTTCTAATGAGGGTATCACTTTTCTTTTCTTTTTAGGGAACCAGCATGTCCCTAAGTGCTTACTTATACATGCCACCTGTTCTGAAGTAAGGCTGTTGAAGGATACCCATCTATATGGAGCACTGTGTAAATACATTTGTTGTGGAGGGGATGAAGAACTGCTTTACATGGCCAGTTCTGCAGTGGAGGCACCTTGGACAGCTCCTTGAAAGTTTGGACTAAAATTCAGAGTGGATTCACTGCCCCACTGACATTGGAGTCCGCAGCCTTCACTACATTTCTGTGGATCAAGGATAGTAATTCTTTAACTGACCTTAGCTTCTGGGTGGTTGTTGTTTACTTGTTCAAAAAGGAGTTTGAAGGGAGTTGATGAAATGCATGCAAAACCTCCCCACAGTAAAACCAAGGGTTCTTGACTTATATCAGACCTTTGTGTCTTGGAATAAGGGTGAATCAGACCATCACTTACTGCATTCATCAGTAATCATGTAGAGATCAACTTGTCTGTAAGACCTGGGCATGGGAGAAGCCAAGCATTGCCAGATGCACAAGCATAATTTTAAAATCTGGGAATTAAACTGGGGAATGAGGTAATGTTAGGTTCACCATAGGGTCAGAGCCTACAGATGGGTGTTTCTCTGTGTATTCAAATTGACCAGACACAAACATTTTAAGTAGGACTGCACTGAATACTAATGTAGCTCAAAAGTAGCATATTCAGTACAGCTAAATAAATTACTTGTGGGGGGAGACCCTTTACTGTAGGTGAAGTCGAGGCTGCACAATCCAATGCTCCCACCAGTGCAATCATAACTTGCCATGACTTTGGGCAAGGTGCTTGAGAAGGTGGTGGCAGCCCAGCTTCAGGCATGCTTGGGGCAACTGATTACTCGGTTCTATCCCAGTCTGGCTTCAGGTCAGGTCATGGCATGGAGACTGCCTTGGCTGCCTTGGTTGATAACATTTGTCGGGAGAGAGACAGGGAAAGTGTGACCCTACTTGTTTTCCTTGATCTCTCGGCAGCTTTTGATATTGATAAACAAAGATTCCTTCTGGAGCATCTCAGGGAGGCGTGGGTTGGGGGCACTGAGGTTGAATTGTTCCTCTCATACCTTCAGAGCTGCTTCCAAAAGTAGTTATGGGAGGCTATTGTTCGGCACCATCAGAGTTGTCATGTGGTGCTCCTCAGGGTTCCATCTTGTCTCTCATGCTATTTAACATCTATATGAAGGGAAGCTTGGAGGATGGCAACAAGGGAGAGGGCCTTCTCAGTGGTGGCCCCCAAATTATGGAATGATCTCCCTGATGAGGTGCACCTGGCGCCAACACTGTTATCTTTTTGGCACCAGGTCAAGACTTTCCTCTTCTCCCAAGCATTTTAGCATATGTTTTTAAACTTCTTTTTAAAAATGTGTTTTTAAATTTGTATATTTGTTTTTAACATTTTTAATTGTTGTAAACCGCCCAGAGAGCTTCGGCGATGGGGTGGTATATAAATGAAATAATAATAATAATAATAATAATAATAATAATAATAATAATAATAATAATAATAATAATAATAATAATAATAATAATAATAATGAAGCCACTGGGAGTTGCGATCAGGAGATTTGGAATGAAGGGTCATCAATATGCAGATGACACGCGGCTCTATCTCTCTGTTCCATCTGAATCAGGAAAAGCAGTTGATATATTATACTGGTGCTTGGAGGCAGCAATGGGCTGGATGTGGGCCAATAAATTGAGGTTGAATCCTGAACAGATAGAGGTGTTATGTGCCCTGGGAGTCCAGAGTCTGTGAGTTCAAATCCCCACTTGTGTCTCCTGGGTGTCAAGGGCCAGCTAAAGATCATCTCCACAGTGAGTGGCTCAGGGGTTACATGCCCTGCCACCTGTGCAGCCGTGGGCAAGCTGCATAGTCCCAAGAAGCCCAGTTGTCCCCAGCTGGCAGTTGCGGACAAGGAAGGGGCTGTCTTGTGCAGCTATGGCAAGCTGAGCAGGCCCTAGCCAGCTGGGGAGGACTAGTCTCAGAGGGAGGCAATGGTAAACCCCCCTGAATACCACTTTCCATGAAAACCCTATTCATACGGTAGCCATAAGTCGGGATCAACTTGAAGGCAGTACATTTCCATTTAGTGTTAAGCAGCCACATCATGGCTGTCTGATTCCACCCTAAATAACAACAGCTAAGTTTGCCAAGGCGGATGAAGTTCACAATTCCATTGAGATGCACAGTGATCTGGGAGTGAGAGTTATTCAAGATAATCTGCAAGATGATGTAGTTGAATAAACATCTCCAGTATTTCTGGTTGTTTAGATAGGGTTGTCTCAGGATAATACATATCTGCAAAGCCTTTTCTTATGAAAGCATAGTGGTGTGAGCATATTTTCTCAGAGCTGGTTTGTTGTATGCGTTCACAAATGACATTTCTTTGCATTTCCAGACATGCTTATTGACTTGCATAAATATACATTTTAGGTGAAATGTGATCCTTTTGTTTTAGGAGGAAGCTTGTGGTTTTCAGGACCTGCCATGAAGAAATGAAAAGCAATAATGAACAGTAGCAGTAAAATAAGTATTTCCATTTAGGAGAGCAAAATTAATAATGTGCTGGCAATTTGTTACTACCATATAGAGTCCTGATTCTGGTCTGTCTCTATGTTCTTTGGACTGCATTATCCTGGATATGCCAAACAAATTTACTTGACCTACATGGAATCTGAGGCATTTGAGGATGTGATTGAATGCATTCAGTGGGAGCCTGGGAGAAGTGGGTGGATTACTACATATTTGATTAAATGTAAAGTCTTGCAAACTTCCTCAATGGGGTGGACAGTTGCTTAAACTTGATATATATTACATGAATTCAGTACTGAAATCAGGGCCGGCACCAGGCATGACTGGGCACCTGGGCACCAGCCAGCCCTGGGCCTTTGGGGACCAGCCAGCCCTGGGCCCATGGCACCACAGCCCAACATCCTCCCATACAGGTGGCTCAGTGCTAATAAGCTCACCCATGTGCCCCACCTACCTCTCATGTTGTGTGAATGACGTGCGCGCATAGGATGCATGCCTGCCATCAACCAAGATGGCGGTGGGGGCATCAGCCCCTTAGGAAAGCCCCACCACCATTACACCTTGTGTAATGGCAGGCATGCGGACACAGCATGCATGGGATTCACATTGGTGGAAGAGGTAGGTGGGGCATGTGTGTGGCTTATTGAACCCATGCTGTCTATATTGGGGGGGGTGCCTGAGAGCTCCCTCTCTGCAATCCATGGCAGGGTCAGGATGCAGGCCCCACCACTGCCACATATCACAGAAAGAGAGCACCACCTTCCCACCCTAAGGGGGGGTCCTCCAGGAGCCCCTCTGGGCCACAGGGATCCTTGGCCAGGACCCAACCTGGCTGCCTTCTGGTGCCGGCCTTGACTGAAATTATAGGCCAATATAAATTCTACTATATATTTTGGAAAGTTGTTTGTTTGCTATGCATTTGGACATCTCTTAGGATATCGTAACCGAAATTTGCATGATGGTTCCTGATATGAAACAGCAGTCTTTCATCTATGTTTGCATATAATTGGGCACCATTTTGAATCAAGATGGTGGACAACCTTTCAAAACTGCACTGATTTTTTGGCTTAGAATTCTCAAGCAATGCCAGGTACAAAGCTGCTATTTTTTTTTTGTTTCTATGGTTTTTATGATTGGGCTTATTTTTCAAATTGTTTTATATTTTAAATATTATATTGATATTTTGACTTGTTAGCCATCTTGGGTTCTCTGGAAAGTAGGCAGAATATAAGTTGCTTTTTGTTAAAAAAAATAACATTAAAATAATAAAAGTCTGCTTCAATATATGTACTATTATCACCAGGTTCCTGGAGATGTCTCATTATGCCTGGGTTTGGCCTCTGAAGAACAATTGCTTTATCACATGTCTTAACCACACTGGCTAGTGGAAAATAAGAAGTATACAAAGCTATACAAGTCTCATCAATGCTAATCTGTTGATTTACTGACACAATATACAAATTAGTGGCACCTAAATCAAAGCAAAGTCACATCACATCTGTTGCAAGTTTTTATTAGTAGCAAATGACATGAGAATGGAGCTTTGTGTGTGTAGGGGGCTCACAATGAAAAGGAGGCTTGAAGCCTGGGATGTGCAACCAACTGTTGTTGAACTACAACCCTCATCATTCCTGACCATGGACCATGGTGGTTAGTGCTGATGGCAGTTGAAGTCCAACAACATCTGAAGGGCCACAGATTCTCCATCCACATAAGCGGAGCCTGCTGCATCACAGCAAAGGTCCAACTACTCCACACCATTCTGGTGAGGCCAGCATGATCCTACAGGAAGGTACAGAAACACAAGTAGCTCCCTTATACTGAGTCAGAGCAGTCTACACTAACAGGAAGTGGCTTTCCAGAGTTTCTGACTTTCCCAAGTCTACCTGGAGATGCCAGAGATTAAACCTGTGATCTTCTGCATGCAAAGCAGAGGCTCTGCCACTAATCTGTAGCCTTTCTCCACAACCAGAAGATGAAGGCTACCTTCCTCCCACTGTAGCTCTGCAAATGGTATCCAGAGGCATATGATCTCTTAATCTTGGAGGTTCCATACAGACGTCATAGCTTACTCTCTCTCTCTCTCTCTCTCTCTCTCTCTCTCTCTCTCTCTCTCTCTCTCTCTCTCACACACACACACACACACACACACACACACACACCAAACATTGTCTGTCCTGAATATCCTGCCAAACAGTTTCATTGGATCTAGTTTATGAGGGAAAGAAAACCTCTCCCTATCTATTTCCTCCACACTACGAATAATTTTATAAACCTCTGTCATGCCTTTCTTCTAGTCACCTGTTTCTAAAAAGGCCCAGAGGATCCTGAGCCAGTGCTCTGCATTTTAAAAATATATAACATGGTAGTAAAGAAGCTCAACACAGAAAATCCCGTAACTTGAGGGTGGGGCCTTGGCTGGCATCACACGTCATAGGAAATGTTAGCACTGAACAGGCAGTGAGATGTAACAACAAAGCACATCAACTCTTCTATTATGTCATCTCTGAGTTGTACAAATTACACATACACAGAGATTACATTATTATATTTTTTATTTAATAAAATTATTTATATGCCACCTTGTGAAGCATAGCCCACTCATGGCAGCTCACAATATTATAAAAGCACAATATAATCAACAATTGACATCATCTAGATTGCCAAACTATGGGTTGGGTTGCCATAAATGGTGTCCACTACTTACAGTACATGCATAAGTTTATTTGTAAGGGACAGCATCCTTACTGGAAAGGAGCCATCAATAATATCTTCCTACATACTTTGCCAATTAGATCCTAACTCACACAGGGAGCCACCAAAGATGAAAGAAGTCACGTCCTATGATTCTCTCTGCAGCAGACCCCTTCCTTCTCCCATTCCCTCTTGGGTCTCATATGCACTATACATTTAAAGCAGTATCATACCACTTTAAACAGTTATGGCTTCACCCAAAGAGTTCTGGGAACTGCAGTTTGTTAGTATGCTGAGAGTTGTTAGGAGACCCCACCATTCCCCCCACAGAACTACAGTTCCCTGGAAAGAGGGATTGATTGTTAAACCACACTAGGAATTCTAGGTCTATGAGAGGAATAGGGGAGATACTATTATTCCAGAATTCCAATTGAGGACCATCAAGAAGAAATTAACTTCCTTTGTAAAGCTCAAAGCTACAGGTATTATTATAATGGTGTGTTGATCTTCTCTTTTAAACATCCACTGACATGCATAGGACTTGCTTACTGTCAAGCCCAAAGTTGTTCCTGTATAGTTTTATAAAATAGAAACCATTCTGAGCATAAAAGTAATCTGGAAAGTTATTCAAAATAGAACTAATGCTAGAAATGTTGTCCAACCCATCATTGTGCCATCTTTGATTCTCACTAATTTCTTTTGGGCCTCATGCATAATTGTGGTCTGGACTTCAGCCTCTGACTTCCACTTTGTACACATAAACATGTTTACTTGTAAGGGACAACATCTTTATTGTTCATATTTAATCGTTACTTGCTCAAGGAGACTAATCCTTCCCAGAGCGATGCCTACTTGTGTGAATGGGAAAAACCGATTGGCAGCTAACATTGAGCAGGAACTGCAGACGGTCTAACAAATCTGTAACAAAGGTTCCAGAAAGCAAACTGGAATGGAATGATATCCGGCGCTGCTCTCCGAGTCGCCTCCATTCATCGCTTTTGGGAGAGAGCACCGTGAAGGAGCGACTTGGCGGTGGTGAGAGTACTGCAGAGGAGCCCCCGGCGGCGGTGAGAGAGCCGCGGGGAGGGAGCGCCCGACGGTGTGAGCGGCGGCTAGAGAGTGCTGTGAAGGAGCGTTTTGGCGGTGGGGAGAACACTGCAGAGGAGCGCCCGGCGGTGGTGAGAGTGCCGCGGGGGAACGCCCGACGACGAGAGCGGCGGCGAGAGAGCACCGTGAAGGAGCGACTCCGCAGCGGTGAGAGCGCTGCGGAGGAGCGCCCGGCGGCGGTGAGAGTGGGAGTCGTGTTCCATCTTCGGCCTCTGATGCCGCGGCCTCGAGTTGTTTTTTTTTTTGGACCTGGCGCTGCTTTCCGAGTCGCCTCCATTCATTGCTTTTGGGCCCATTTATCGTCTTTGGGCCCTTGTTGTGACGGCTACCGCTATTGTCGTTTGCCACTGTTGCTGCCTGGTTGTATGAGTGGTTTGTATGAGTGAGGGTGTGAGTGTGTATAGACTATGAGGTCTGTTGTTTATTTTATGTTTATTTTTATTATGTGCCTGGGCAGGAGGATAGGGTATGGGGAGGGAAGACCAGAGGGGACCCCTGTTAGCGTAGTGACGGGTAATGGGAGGTATGGCGTTGTGAGGAGGACATGCCAGTTTAGGGGAACTCGGCCCAGACAACTGGTGGCTGTGCCGTGTTCCGGTCCTCCCCACATCCACAGGATTGCTGGTAGCTCTATCAGCCAACTCTCGGATCTCCAGTTGCTGCTTCTTAATGCCAGATCGGTAAATAATAAAACCTCCCTCATCCATGATTTAATTGTGGATGAGGTGGCCGATCTGGCGTTCATTACTGAGACCCGGGTGAGCGATCTGGGAGGCATTAATCTCTCCCAGCTATGCCCACCTGGGTACTCGGTTCAGCATCTGGGTAGATCCGAGGGTCGGGGAGGGGGAATTGCTGTGGTCTATAGAAGTTCAATCCCTCTTGTTAGACACCCTATCCAGGTGGCTAAAGGTCTGGAGTGCCTCCATATTGCGTTGGGTCAGCGAGACAGACTGGGAATACTGTTGGTGTACCATCCACCCTGCTGCCCAACAGCCTCCCTAACTGAGCTGACGGAGGTGGCCGCGGGCCTGGTGTTGCGATCCCCCAAATTTTTGGTATTGGGGGATCTCAACATTCATGCCGAGACCGCTTTGTCAGGGGCGGCTCAGGACTTCATGGCCTCCATGACAGCCATGGGGCTGTCTCAATTTGTTACTGGCCCTATGCATATTTCGGGGCACACCTTAGACTTGATTTTTGCCACTGGATTAGGGGATGGTGATCTGGGAGTGAGGGATTTTACATCTATTCCTTTGTCATGGTCAGATCACTGCCTATTGAGGTTTAGACTCACAATGTTTTCTTCCCTCTGCAAGGGTGGAGGACCAATTAAGATGGTCCGTCCCCAGAGACTAATGAATCCTGAGGGTTTTCAGAAGGCTCTGGGGAGTTTTCCGGCTGATAAAACTAACGCTCCTGTCAAAACCCTGGTCAATCTGTGGAATACGGAAATGACCTGGGCAGCTGACACGATCGCCCCAGTGTGCCCTCTCCTTTGCAGAGCTCAACTGGCTCCGTGGTTTACCCCGGAGCTAAGAGTGATGAAGCAAGAAAGGAGACGGCTTGAGTGCAAATGGAGACGAACTCCCGACGGCTGTAACCTTGCACTTGTGAAGGTCTCTACCAAGCTCTATGTGAAGGCGGTGAGGGCAGCAAAGAAGCAGTACTTTGCTGCCTCCATTCAGTCATCTTCTAACCGCCCAGCGGAACTTTATAAAGTTGTTCGGGGACTTTTACACTCTGGTCCCCAGAATGCAATAATACCATCAACAGCCCGCTGTAATGAGTTTGCGAGACACTTCCAAGATAAGATCACGAACATCCGCCGGGACCTTGACTCCAACATTGTAGCAGTTGATCCTAATGAGGTGTCCAGAGCACAGTCCTGTCCTGTTTTATTGGATGAATTTCAGTTGGTACAGCTTGAGGATGTGGACAAGGTGCTTGGACAGGTGCAGGCGACCACGTCTGCTCTGGATCCTTGCCCCTCGTGGCTAATAAAGGCTAGCAGGAATGGAACAGCCGGATGGGCCAAGGAGGTGATCAATGCCTCTTTAAGAGAGGGAGTGGTACCACTCTGCCTGAAACAGGCAGTGGTGAGACCGCTCCTAAAAAAACCCTCCTTGGACCCTGAAAATCTTGACAACTATAGACCGGTAGCAAATGTTCCATTCCTGGGCAAGGTTTTAGAGCGTGTGGTCGCTCGCCAGCTCCAGGCTCTCTTGGATGAAACTGATTATCTGGATCCATTTCAATCGGGCTTTCGGCTGGGGTTTGGTACAGAAACAGCCTTGGTCGCCCTGTATGATGACCTCTGTCGGGAGAAAGACAGAGGGAGTGTAACTCTGTTGGTTCTCCTGGATCTCTCAGCGGCTTTTGATACCATCGACCATGGTATCCTTCTGGGGCGACTTGCAGATTTGGGAGTCGGAGGCACTGCTTGGCAGTGGCTGTGCTCCTACCTCGAGAATCGTCTCCAGAAGCTGGTGCTTGGGGAGCATTACTCGAATCCCTGGGTACTCCAATATGGGGTCCCACAGGGTTCGGTTCTGTCCCCCATGCTCTTTAATATCTATATGAAGCCGCTGGGTGAGGTCATAAGGAGATTTGGAGTGCGTTTCCAGCGATATGCTGATGATACGCAGCTCTATTTCTCTTTTTCATCTTCTTCAGGTGAGGCTGTTAATGTACTAAACCACTGCCTGAGCGCGATAATGGACTGGATGAGAGCTAATAAACTGAGACTCAATCCTGACAAGACTGAGATGCTGTTGGTGGGGGAGCTCTCTGCCCAGATGGTAGATGTCCGACCTGCCCTGGATGGGGTTACACTCCCCCTGAAGGAGCAGGTCCGTAGTTTGGGAGTCTTATTAGATCCGCTCCTGTCACTGGAGGCTCAGGTAGCCTCGGTGGCATGGAATGCGTTCTACCAGCTTCGGCTGGTGGCCCAACTACGACCCTATCTGGACAGAGAGAACCTCGCCACAGTTATCCATGCTCTGGTAACCTCTAGATTGGACTACTGTAATGCACTCTACGTAGGGTTATCTCTGAAGATGGTTCGGAAACTTCAGCTGGTGCAGAATGCTGCGACCAGAGTTCTTACTGGGGCTAAAAAATATGATCATATAACTCCTGTCCTGGCCCAGCTGCACTGGCTACCAATATGTTTCCGGGCCAGATTCAAAGTGTTGGTTCTTACCTATAAAGCCCTTAACGGCATTGGACCGCAATACCTGGCGGAACGCCTCTTCCGCTATGTACCTACCCGTTTGCTGCGCCTGACGTCGAAGGCCCTTCTCCGGGTTCCAACGCACAGGGAGGCCCGGAGAGTAATAACTAGAGCTAGGGCCTTCTCAGTGGTGGCCCCCGAGTTATGGAACGCCCTCCCTGACGAGATACGCCTGGCGCCTTCTTTGTTATCTTTTCGTCACCAGGTAAAGACCTACCTCTTTGCCCAGGCATTTTAAAATTTAAATTTAAATTTTAATCTATTCTTGTCTTAATCTTGTTTTATATATCTTTTATAGTCTATACGCTCATTTGTATTTTAACCTGTTTTTATACTGTTGTACACCGCCCTGAGAGCTTGTTGCTATAGGGCGGTTTAAAAATGTAATAAAATAAATAAATAAATAAATATGAGATTTCCCATTAGGGAGAGATTAAGGAATATGCTACTCTAGGGCATTCTTTAGCTGGTATTTCTATGAAATATACTATGGTTGCCAAAATGTATTTTAGAGAGAGAGGAGCTTGGATCCAACTCTAGAAATACTATTCTACAAGGAGCTACCCTTAAAACACATTTGGCCTACATACCAAATGGAAATCTACATGATTTTTTTTAAAAAAATGGAGAGCAGCTAGGAGAAGGACGGGAACCAAACTAGACAACCTGAAGGAGAGATCCTGCTCCTGAAGAACAACCCAGTCCTCCAAGATATACAATAACGAATATTTCAGAATAGCACCGGAAGTGTTTGCAACCACTCAGAACACAATTAAATCAAGGGGAATAAAACATTGTATGGCCCAGTTGGAGGTGGATGGATGGCTCTTAATGACCCAAACATGATGAAAAACCACAAAACTCAGTAACAGCTTTATGTTAGTACAGGTTGTAACCACCTTTCAATACTGATTTGTTTTTCACATCTGAAAAAAAAGGCACAAGTGAGTTATGAGAGGAAGGAGAAGGGATCACTGCTTTTCAAAACTTAAGTTACTCAAGGGCCAAGATACCATCCCTGTATATATTTATATGTTTGTATTGGAAATAATAACCCCTGATTAAAAGGTCACATTATTTTTCCATTAAATTAAAGCCCCTGCCAAATAAATATCATTTTTTAGTGATTTAACCAGATTCGCTTTGACCCACCCCAGCACAGGATTATTCTTTTATTTCTTTTGTTTGGCTTGTAGCCCATCCCACCCCTTCCCTTCCCAAATTCCACTATGCTAATTATTTTACTTTACATCTGCTTATTGATAGTCACCAAGAGTCAGTAACAAGTGCTTTTTCCAAACATAGAAGGATTAACACTTATTTCTGACCATTTCCAGAGAACTAACAGTGCCAGTCTGTTGAAGAAAAACAACAGAGTCTTGTGGCACCTTTAAGAGTAAGACGTTTGTTATGGCATACACTTCTAATTCACAAACGCTTACAGCAAAATATTTTTTTTATAACAAGACTTTGTTTTTTGTTTAACGTTTTTCAAAATGTCCATCTCGGCAGTCTCCTAATGTGATATGTTAATGCTTGGTAGATAATCAGTACTAATCTACCAATCAATGTCAGTATAGTATAAAGCAAAAATATTTGTTATCTGTGAATGAGTCTTTAGTTCCAGTATATTGATTTACAGTGCATTCCGAATTTATAGGTGGTGGTCACTTATACAACAGAAGACTAGGACCTGTGAGCCTGCTCAGTCTCCTGTCTAGGTGCTAACTGCTGATGGACAGCCACGAGGCCCCCACTCTTCCT
This sequence comes from Rhineura floridana, assembly GCF_030035675.1. Taxonomy (NCBI): domain Eukaryota; kingdom Metazoa; phylum Chordata; class Lepidosauria; order Squamata; family Rhineuridae; genus Rhineura; species Rhineura floridana. Next base: position 53,410,931 of record NC_084485.1, on the reverse strand, counting down.
TGTTTGAACTCATTATCTTTAAACTGGACTTGGACTGGACAGCCCTTCAAACAGACAACAGCCCTTTGCATATTAGGACATGTGGCCACTGCACCAACATCACTTGAACAGTAGGAAGTTTCCAAGGCAGCTTCACAGAGTTTAGGGGGCAATCCCAGTCACTGCCCAGTGGGGCCACTACTGCATCCACAGCACTGCTGTTCATGTCAGCCAGGGTGGAAGGTGGGACAACATCCAGATCAGATCCCTTCACCAGCCTGGAGCTGGCACAGCAATCCGGCCTGTATCAGGCCTAGGCCATCAACTGGGGTCATCTTGGAATCGAATGGAAATGAACTAGGCCAGCTCAGCCCCTCCCCTTTTTGCTGGCTGCTGCCTGCCCATATGAGAGCTCCACAGGTGACAAGTTGTGGGTGGAACCCAGTAGTGTGGGGGGTTGCCTCCTCTCCAGCTCAGTGCAAAGGAGCTTGGATTGCTCTGTTAAATGAAAAAGCACCAGAGACTAGTGATGCTTTTGAAATATAGGTTCTTTTACAGATATAGAGCTAGAGCAGAGGACATTAGGCAGGCACACAATGCTAATCTTAAACTAGGATCAGTCTCCCCCAAACAGCTTACTCCAGTGGCTGCTTCTTGCAAGTCTTGCTCCAGCAACTTTTCCCCCTTCTCTGGCCAGATTCCATTTGCCAAACACTCCCCTCCTTTACTACATTGGTTTCAGAGACCCGGTGTGATTTGCCTTGCTCAGTGGTAGAACATTTGTTCTGCATGCAGAAAGCCCCAGGTTCGATGCCTGGCATCTCCTGATATAGCTGGAAGAGACCCATCTGAAACTCTGGACAGCAGCTGCCAGTCAGTGTAGACACAATACTAAGCTAGATGAGCCGGTATAAGGCAGCTTCCCTATATTTCCATTTCAGGTTCTAGAAATATCATCTGCTGATCAGTGTCTGTTAAGGAAGCATTTTAGCTTTCAAGCTATACAAATGGCTTTCAACTAGTCAGCTCTCCGCTTTGCACATGGCAGGGAGTAAATTAAAAATAGAGAAACCAAGTAACAGAGGAGTCCATGGCCCACTTCAGGCACTACAGTGAAGAGTAAAAAACTAAAGACATGAGGGAGGTGGCAGCTGGGACAAATGTGCTATCTCTACACCCCATCAAGATCCTGGTTACCTTTCAACTGTGGAGGATGACTGCCTGAAGTGGGAAGTGTGGAGGTTTCCCACACATTTAAAACACCAGTTCTCCTGGATTCTGATGTGTGCAGGGAGCCTCCACAAGGACAAAAGGCTCTTCTTTTTGGACAACTGCCCTCCATGGGTTGGAGAGTGATGGGAATGGTGATGATGGGGACAGAGCTAGCACTCTCATCCCTGTGTTTAGTTTACACTTTATTACAGGGGACACCAATCTTTGGGCACATTTGGAATTTTGAGAAAGTACTATGGGTGCCAGTCACAAAATGGTTGCTGTAGGGTGTGTGGCATAACACAAAATGGCTGCCATGGAGATGGCATATCAGCAGATGTGGGGGTATGGCATAGCACAAAATGACAGCCACATCTAAAGAAGCAGAAAAAGAGAAATACAAAATTATGTGGGCCTGCTCTCCCCTCGTGTGCTTTGTGGATTTTTGAAGGGACATTAACTGAGACGTTTTGCAGGTGCCATAGGAGATATTGGTGGGTTCAATGCTGCTCACAGGCACCTGATTGGTGACCTGTTTTACTGTAATGCCTGAATAGGGCTACCATATGCAGCTGAATTAGTGATTGGCAAGCACTGCTGCAGTTGCACAAAAACCTCAACATTTGATTGAGTAAGCTGATCATAGCAACTGGTAGTTTCCCAAGGTAACATTTAGATCATTGTCCCTCATTTCTAATTACATCTGGCATGGAGTTGATCCTAAGGAAGATAAGCAGCCCAATGAGTCAATCAATATTTTAAATGGTAGATGGATGTTTACAGATCTCTTAACATTGTCTCATTCAGTGAAATAAGACTTTGTCATTGTCAAGGCCTGAAGATATCCTGACATTTAATAGGGCAGAAATGTACAAGAGAAAGCAGAACTAAGTGCAATACTATGCTTGTCTATTCAGATGCCCCACTGTGTTAATTTGGGTTTACCTCCAGACAAAAGCCCCATCCATACCTAACCCCAAAATCCACATTTTCCGTATTCAGTTGGTGACCTTGAGATCATACATGTTCTGTTTGTGCTCTGATTTATTTTTTAAAACCTGAATTTTCACATCCATATGTGTGGGCATTAACTTTTTTTGGTGTAATTCAATTTTGCATTAGTCACACCCCTAAGTCCACCCCTTTGGCCCAGAACGCTACTTTGCTTTCCCACTCTTTTCCAGAACAGCGCAAAAATGTATATCTGACTTTTTGAATTAACATGCATGCACAGGTTTTTGGATAGGTTTGGGGATCGTCATATGAATGTCAGTGAATCAGTGCACAAGGGGGCTGGATCACACATTAAAAGGAGGTATGGATGCTGTGTTTTCAATGAAGTCTATTGGCCCATGTTTGCATAATATTGCAAAATAGCTTTTAAGTGGAAACGTGATTCATTAAACATTTGATTTTCATTTGATTGCAAAAGAGTAGTTAAAAACAACAACAATGTGATACAGCTACAGAAGCCAGGAGGAGGAAGTGCCCCACTTCAGTACCGGAAGCAAGAATGAACTATAAGGAAGGAGGGGGAGGTGTGGACAGAGGGTGGGATCTAACCCACTCATCCGCCCATAATAATAATTTTTAAAAAGCGAGGAAAGAAGATGTCCTCGCTACAGAGGTTAGAGTGGTTAATACTCAGGACAGAAAATTCAATTGGTTTATAGCAGGGTACCGGAAGTGCGGATTTAACTAGAAGAAAGTCCAAAATGGTGGGGAAAGTCATATGGATGTCAGTGAATTAATGAGTGCGCAAGGGGGTTGGATTGCAGATTAAAATGAGGTATGAATGGGCTTAAAGTGTGCATAGGGTTGTAAGCTGAGTAGTTTCTTCCGTTCCCTTCATCTATATATCTGTCATTTCAACACTGAACTCTGTTCCCAGTTTATGTTTATCACTGCTCATTTCTTTTAATGTATGTCAATTCAAGTAGTTAATGGGTTAGATGAAGTAGAGAAAAAATATAATAAATGGTAAACAATATTTTGGGAGATAATCTTGAACTCTGGGACTGCCCCCTCCCCCGCTGGATCTTGGCAGGATTCTTTGACAGCTGCAATAATAAATGATTTCCTTTCCATAAAACACTGTTGGGTAGATTCAGAACGTCTTGTGCCCTGAAGTAGTTTCAGACAGTGAGCATCAATCCAAAACTTCCAATAGTTGTTAGCAGAATGTGAAGGTGTCAGTCTGGACCTTCTTTTTTTCTTGTCCCTGTTGGGTTGTAGAAAGTTTTCCCAAACACCAGGAAATGAGTTGGAAACATCCAGAAATGAGAGAAGTGTGAGTGTAGAATTGTCCTAGATCACAGTCTTTCCATACCTCCCACATTTTTAGTTTTATACTTCCTGTTTTGCCAGGCAATAAAGAAGGTTGCATGCATGACACAAACTCATGCAGAAGATGCCACATCAGGGAAGTGGGAGGGAAATGGAGAATATGCATAGGGGGGTGGTTGTATTATCTGCCACTTCCCCCTCCACCTTTGCTACACCTCAGCTCCATATCAGCTATGCACAAATAGATACAGTTGAAGAGTGCAGAGGGCTGCCCTAAGGTATTTTGCTGTCTAGGGCGAATTATTTATTTATGAGGTTAAAAGATATGCACACATTTAAAATTAACCATGAAATTAACCAGTTGAAATTAACCATCAAATCAGAAAAGCTTACTTAAAATGCCTGCAGAAATAATAATAATAATAATAATAAAAATAAAAGTCTTCTTAACCAAGCCCCCGAAACTCAACAGGAAGGGCGAGCCTGACTGATCTCAGCCGGGAGGCAGTTCCACAGAATTGGTCCCACAATACTGAGCACATTGCTCCTAGCGGATGCACGAGTCATGCTTCTGAGCAGGAGCACACTGCAGGAGCGCTGGTTCTCTTCTGGCTTTTTTCATATGCACTCCTGCATTTTTACTGACAGTCTGCCAAAGAGAAAGAGAAAAAGAAAACTAAAAGGGACGCGAGAGAGGCCCTTCTCTCTCTGTGCCTGCACCTAGGTTATGGAACACTTTGTCCCAAGAATGGTTGGCTCCCTCCCTTGCTGCCTTTTATTAATTATTAAAGACTTATTTTGATAGCCTATTATTATACTTTAAAAAAAATGTTTTTAACGTTGTTTCATTTCAATGTATTTTAAGGTCTTTTATGATGTTTTAAAGTGTTTTTAGAGTTTCTGTATGCCGCCCTGGGCTCCTGCTGGGAGGAAGGGCGGGATATAAATAAATAAATAAATAATACGTGGCAGAATAATGTTTTTATGCTGGGGCTTAGCTGCTGTTCTTGTCTCCTTGGTTGATTGTTTGAGATTGCTTTTTTATGAAATCTATGATTTTGAATGTTGTAAGTTGCCCTGAGTGGTGCTTTTGCACCAGATAGGTGGGATGTGGAAGTATTATTAAAATAAAATAGAACCATACCCAATACGGAATAAAAGAAAATGTACAAAGTGATCTTTTCAAATATGCCTACCCACATCTCCCCCATTTCCCCAACAGTAGGTCATAGGAAGCTGCCTTATGCCGAGTCAAATCATTTGTCCAGTGTTGTCAACATTGACTGGCAGTGGCTCTCCACGGTTTCAGGTAGGAGTCTCTTCCAGACTTACCTGGAGATGCTGGGATTGCATTTGTGACCTTCAGAATGCAATCTCTCTCCCCATTGCTTGAGCAATGACAGAATTTCACCATGGTCTCTCTCTCTCTCCAGGAGAACTCTAGGCCTCCTTTGTTCACACACAGATGCAGGTATTTGACAGTAGTAATGGAGTGGCAGAGTTAACCTGACTTTTCAACAGCTGAGCCACTTCTGCTTACTGGGAGGGAGAGAGACAAGGTGCTGGGGAGGTTGGTGCCATACAAACGCACCAGCACAGCCAAAGTGACACTCCTGCCAGTGCATTTGCAGCACACCAGCCTCCCTGCCACCTCTCCCGTCTTCCTCGCCTTCCTAGTAAGCAGCAGTGATGCAGCTGTCAGGAGGTTAGCTAAGCGCTACCACCCCACCATGCCATCCACTACTGACCTGTAGTCCCTATGCCACTTGACTGTAGTGCGTATGTGGCTATCCAAAATATATGGACAGTATTAATCCTATAATTCTCATGGGATTGTCAGCCAACGTGGTAAAAACTGGGTGGGGTAGTTTAGTATTACAGGGAATCATTCCTTCTCTCTCTGTGTGTGTGTAGGGTAGAGGTAGGGTGGGAAACCTCTGGCCCATGGGGCAATCTCGGCCCACTGGTGTTCTGAGTTGGCCAAGGCCATTTCCCCCAAACCATGGACACCTGTCCGTCAGCTGATGGATTGACAGACTCCTGGGTGCTTCTTTGTCAGCTAGGTACTGCTTCGGACTACTGCCACAGGTCAACTTTAACAGGTGGGGCAAGTCTGCCTACTTATCAAAGCTGACCTTCAGGGTAGGGGGAGATAAAGATCTGGCCCATGAGGCCAAAAAAGTTCCCCACCCTTGGTGTAGGACCTCACAATGAAAGCATCCAATGTTGATGTGGCCATTATCTAATTAAAAAGCAATTTACTGGCATCCACATGGGAGCTTTTCCTGCTCAGGCTTTTAAGAAGACGTTTTAAACAAAGCAATGCCAAGCTTGTCTTATAAATGTACGTGCCAATTTTGATGTATGTGTAAAGTCTGTAGCATTTTTAGGACCTTAAGGACTGAATTACTAGGGTTGTATGAAAGATTAGGACAGAATCCAGCTATGTCTCAAAGAGAAACTTCAGGAGTACATGCCAAGACACGTTTGAAGAGCAACATCTGGAAACTTTTTTGAAGTGGAGGTAAACATGTAAGGATATCCCTACTCTTTTGCAATTTCATTACCCTTAACCCCTCCCACATCTCAAGACATCTTATTAACCCCTTTACCACCGATTAGGATAACCAAGGGTTATTGTGAAATGGGGGTGGGGTTTTTATTATTTGTTTATTATTTATAAGGATATTTATGAACTGCCAACTCATAAGAAAAACATCATGGAGGTGTACTGTACACACACAAAAATGCAATAAAATCATAAAAACATAAATTACAAATGAGCAAATGCTTACTGGGAGGGAGAGTCAATTCTCTAAAAATGCTTGACAAAAAAATGTTTTCGGCAGAAGAAACATCAAAATTGTAGGTTCCTGTTGGATTTCAACAGGAAATATAGGTGCCACTCCACTGAAAGCCTTGGTTCAAGGAGAAGCTAAGGATTGAAACCAGGTACCTGCTTCTGCTTTGGATAAACTCCAGATCCAGAACTGAACTGATCTGGGCTTTGTCCAAATTGGTGTCCCTGAAGGGCTCAAAATGAAGTGGGATGCTCTTGAAGCTTTGGGCCCACCTTGAGATTCAGAGGATACAGACAGTCTGTTAAAAATGGTTGGATTTTTTCCTCCAAGCTATGCATGAAAGAAAGATAGCAGGCATGTGGAAGTGGGGAGTGAGAGGAGAGGGTGTAGTTCCGTGATGATGGAATAACTTTGTAAGGACTGTGAAAAAAGAATTATCAGTTGCTGCCAATCAAACAAAAGAAAAGCCTCAGACTATTTTTTGTTCATGGTCAATTGTCCATTGGCCCTAGATGGGTGGAATAGCAATCGTTATATAAATAATCAAACAATTCCTTAACCCCTACACCCATCCCTCTGATTTTTTTCCAAGGTTACCTCTACAGTGTATGCTATTGTCATATAAATGCTCCCCCAAAAACAGTGAATCCCCCCATTTAAAGACTCCCCTTGTACAAAAAATCCCTGTAACCATCTCTCTAAAATTTGGCAGGCTTTATTCCTTCAAAAGGGCAACTAGGCCTGCACATTTCATCCAATTCTTTGAAGAAATAAAACAATTTATATGTCTCCTCAAAAAAACCCCACCCCCAAACACCCTCCTCTTGCAAATGCCCTTATTACAGAAATCCCTGCACCTTTTTCTGAGATTTGGTAGGCTTCATTTACTCAGAAAAAGCTCCTGTGCCTCCAAATTCATCTAAGTCTGTAAAAAGTAAAAATGTTACAGGTGTTTGTTCATTTCTCCAGATAAAGCAAATGAAGGACTTAAAACTCCTCAGAGTTTCTGAAGTGAGGGTCTGCTTCAGATTCAAACTGGCTTGCTTGCCAAAGCAGGGTCTGAACAGAATTTTTTCTTCAAATCTCTGGTTGAAGTTACTAGAGGTAATAAATCTGAGCTTATTAAGGCAACACAAACACTTATGTCCTTTGCTGCAAGAGAAATAGATGAAGACTAAAGTGAAAAATAGAAATTTTGCACAAAATTCAAGGCCTTAAAATATGTAAGAATTTGAAATTGAAATTTTGAAAAGCTTCAGATGTTGCAATTTTAGGACACTTAAAAAAACCACTTTGTTATGATATGAAACAATGTTACCTTATCAAGTTGCCAGATCTCTGAATCCACTTCTCTAAATCTCTGAATCTAACAGCATCCATAACAGGGAAGACTAAAAGGGAACATTTTCCTAATATTTTGTGAAGAAATGACAAAATTTGAGGATCCCCCCCCCATCAGTTCTTTTTACAGGTACTAGTTATGGCACTTTAAACACTGATTCTGTGATGGGTAGTTAGTGTATATAAGGGGTAGCAGTTTATTGTTTTGGTGTTTATAATGTTATTGGATAAAGATAACACCGTTTGATTTCCAGAGGGGTTGCTATGTTAGTTTCTTCCAGCAAAAACAAAAACAAAGCCTTGTGGCACCTTAAAGATTAACACATTTATTATTTCATTCTTTTTCAGTCCACTTCATAAGATAAAAAATACAAACCTCCAGAGATGAATAAAAGTACGAAATTGGCTATGTATGTCTAAAACTGCAAAGCATTTATCTATCTAACTATACAATATCTTTGTAAGCCCTGAAACTGTCATGCTGCAGTTTGCTTGGTCACATAGAGTGGGGGGCTGCGAACTACAGCATGACGATGGAACAAGTTTGGGGCAGCTCCAGGAAGCCTGACAATGGGAGCGAGCAGGAGAGGAGGAAGGTCAGTGACCTGGGGTGAGGGAGGAGAAGAGTAAGGTTAGTGATCTGTGGGAGGAGAGGAATGGAGGAAGGTTGGTGATCCATGGTAGGGGAGGTGAAGAGGACGTTTGGTGATCTGTGGGGGTGGGGAAAGGAGAGCAGGAGTGCCAGCGGGAGAGTGAATGACCGGACAAGAGTGGGTGGCTCGGAGCAATTCCAGGAGGCCTTGGTGTTGCTATCGTGTGGCACGGCAAGGAGGAAGGTTGGCAACCGTGGGAAGGACAGAAGGAAGCTTGGCAACTTAGGGTTGGATCCATGCTTAGGCTGCAATCCTAACCCCACTTACCCAGGAGTGAGTCCTATTGAATTCAACAGGAATTCTGTCAACTCAGAAGTCCTCTTGAATTCAGTGGGACTTATTTCTACGTAAGTGGGGTTAGGATTGCAGCCTACATTACGATTACCCTAAGTACCATTGATTTCAGTGCGTCTACACACGATCCAACTGTTAAAATTTTCTAATATCCTGGTTTGAGATTAAAACATGGATAAAGTGTTCTTTAACACTAATAGAAAACACTGACTTTTTAAAAAAAGATTTGGCTGCGTTTGTTTTTAACTGAAGGCCACAATACTATGTCATGTTACTTGTGAACTGAAATGAAGTCAGAGGGATCTACTTTGATATAGCCATGCATAGCATCATAGCGTGCATATTTTCTGACAGCACTGTTTCCCAACTTAAATATTCAGAGGAAGCAGCTAAAATAACTTTGTCTTCCACAGCCACTTTTTCCAATAGGAAAGTGCTGTATTTTCAGGTAAAAATCATAAAAGGATGCTCCCTAATTATTACTTTGATTTGTTACAGGTTTAACCTCTAACAAATGGACTGCCTTAAAAATGACAAAATGCCTTCATACCTATGGAGAAAAAAATGATTTCCACAGATCCCAACTGAATCCACATGAGGTAGCAATTAAGGCAGATCTGTGTAAAAGTACCATACAGAGAGACCATAATGATAAAATATGATAGACTCTACAGGCAGATCCTGTTGTTCACTGGCAATATAAGAGGTACATGGATCCTCCCACTTGATTTTCTTGGGGACAGAGGCTGAAATAAAGGCTTGCTGGATTATGGGGAAAATGAATGGGCCTAAATATCTAAATCCACTTCTGCTGCCTTTTATTGAAGAGAAATCTGTTTTACACACAGTCATTTGGGCCCTACCTACCCTCTTGTTGGGAAGAAGTAAAATGAATGAAGGTTACTTTTGAATGTCAGAACAGTAGTTGGTTCATAAATCTGAACTTTGTATTGCATTTTAATGGACCTAGAAATCAAAAGTAAGATTAATTTCTGAATGGAATGTTTACAGGCTCTATCTGCATTCAGAAAACTAAGAACTCAAATTTTCAACGTTAAATTGGTTTGGGTAGAGGTAGGGGTGGGAATAATTGTTCTTTTTTCTCTCTTTGACTCTTCTTATCCACTGTAAGGCTGTAACATGACTAGCTCAAGTTCAGAATAAAAACCTAGAAAAAAAGTTGGTTTGTCTAAAAAGACTTCATAAATGCCAGGGTTTCTTTATAAACTCTATAAATGCCACATTTTCTTAGGCACTCAACACAAAGGCAAACAAACTGGTGTGCTTCACATTCCACTGAAGAAGAAAGTTCCCTTTGATTGTAAAGAATCTAGATGGCATACATTATGATGAAGAACAGTCTGTACCTGTAGATGCAGATTACTGTGATGTGGGTCACACATTTTTATTGTTTCAAATGGGAGTCACATTTCACTCTCACACTCTAATATGGGTGGGGAACCTGCAGCCCTCCCAATTTTACATGACTACAACTCCCATCATCCCTGACTATTGGCCATGCTGGCTGGGCCTGATGGGAGTTGGAGTCCATAAACATCTGGAGGGTCATGAGCTCCCCATCCTGTTAAAAAATATATTTATTCTGCTGCCTTTTTATTGTTAGCGTTTATTATTTTTGTACATCACCTAGAATATTTTAACAGAAAATGGCTTATACATTTTAAATTAAGAGTGGGGAACTGCTGGTGAAGTTGCACCAAGCAGGGTTGAAACCCACCCACTGATGTCAGCTGATTGACAAGTAGGTGTGGTTTGAGGAACCACCCTCCTACCTTGTCCTTCCACTTAAAAGTTGGCAACTCTGATGATATCTAATGAAGTGTTAAGGGACAACCTGGCTGGAACCTTACAAATATTTTAGTATCATTTTGGGGGGGTCATTCCTTTGCCACATGATTCTACCCATTCTCTGAAATGTGAGATGTTTCATAACTCCTTGCTCATGAAAAGTATCCAGAACATGAAAGACACAAGGGTTACACACCAGTTTCTTTGTTTAATGAAAAGATACTGCCAGATTGTTAACAAGGACCAAGCGGTCTGAGCACATAACACCTGTTCTGGCTCGCTTGCACTGGCTGCCAATATGCTTCCAGGCTAGATCCAAAGTGTTGGTATTAACCTATAAAGCCTTATACGGCGCGGGACCATGATACCTGTTGGAACGCCTCTCCCGATATGAACCGGCCCGTACCCTACGCTCTACTACGAAGGCCCTCCTCCGGGTTCCGACTCATAGAGAAGCCCGGAGGGTGGTGACAAGATCTAGGGCCTTCTCAGTGGTGGCCCCCAAACTGTGGAACAGTCTCCCCGAGGAGGTGCGCTTGGCGCCGACGCTGCTTTCCTTTCGGCGCCAAGTTAAAACCTTCCTCTTTTCCGAGGCATTTTAATTTAACTTAATTTTCAAATCCTGTTGTAATTGATTCTAGATTGTTCTTATTTTTATATGTTTTTGCTGTATTATATTGTGTGATTTTATTGTATCTATGTGTTCACTGCCCAGAGAGCTATTGCTAGTCGGGTGGTATAAAAGTCTAATAAATAAATAAATAAATAAATAAAATAAATAGTAACAAGGATTCCTCAATCCACTAGAGATTCCTTAAGGAAATAGAACAGATCATTTAATACAGATATACTTTCTCATGTAGCAGGAATACTGGTCATCCTTAAAGATCTCTTGCTGTTGACTTTTTCACTTGAGAAATCATTACTACATTACATTACAGCACTAGGTTAAAACTAATTCCCCTTCACCAGTGGCACCGTGTTAATAGGACAACGTGCAGTGGTGGCTGATGGCTCCTTGAAATTTCAGACTAAAACCCAGAGTGGATTTCACTGTTCCACTGACATGGAGCCACGAGTCGCCACTGACAACCTGCTGTTAGTGCATCTCAGCCTTCCCCAACCTCCAGATATTTTGGACTACAACTCCCATGAGCCCCAGCCAGCTCATGGGAGTTGTAGTCCAAAACATATGGAGGACACCAAGTTGGGGAAGGCTGATGTATGTGATAAGCAGCCATATTATACATAGCTAGGCTGCCAACTGTGGGCAAACAAACAAAATGACTACTGCAGACTGGAATATCACTGTAAACAAATACCCAGATTTGATCTGGCACCCTGGGAAACCAAATTAAAATCTAAAGTTAAAATCCAATGGGTAGTATTCAGCTACATAATTGTGCTAGCAGAATGATTTCTGCTTGGGCAACAGAACGTCCCCCCTCCTCCCCCTGTACACACTTTGCACTATCTTCAAATCTGCTCTGGAGAGTTGGGGGAAACCCCAGGACAGATTTAGGGGGCATCTGTTGGGAGGAAAGGGGAGAACGTTTTGTTGAGCAAGAAAAAATCCTTGTGCTGACAGAACGGTCGCCTTAGCACTATGTTGAATACAACCCAATATTTTTAGAAGTGACATTGTTAGGAAATATTTTATTTCTAGGCCCCAAAAGTTGTTCAGAGATGCTAAATTGTATTCAGAGCTAGAGCCGCAATGAATGGTGGAACTAAGAGAAGGTGGGGAACAGAAGGCTCTAAGTTTCGTTTCTTCTCTGTCATGAGGGATCACACCAGAGGCGCCTCTCAGGCTGTAATATCTTGAAAAGGAGATAAAGTGTATCCCTTCTGGATTTTTGCTGTTTTCTCTTGTCTTGCTTTATATTACACATCCTGTGCAGTGTAGCAAACTCAGCACAAAAGAATAAGTGTTCCCAAAATACTTTGCTAGAATTGTATCCATAGCTTTACGTCATACTGCTGAGTGGATAACTTTCACAGGCATACTAGCCCCATATTTATCTTTCACTGGTGTCAATCTAACTCTCTTCCTCGCTTTTCCTCAGTTCTTATCTCACATTAAGTTTTCTTAGATTGACAAGTGTATGAATTCTTTATCAATTCCTCGCTTTTTAAGAATTATAAGAAATGTAACAAGGATAAGATGCGCTTGCTTTATCTATGTAATATTGTATTCCCATCTTATGATTTTAATAATATTGTATCTTGTTTTGCTTATGAAATATATATAATGATGCTTCAATTAATAAACCATGCTCTCTTCCCTGTCAGACTGCTGTCTGTACAGTTTAGAGACCCCTCTTGATCAAGCAGTATTGTGTGTCTACTTTATGTTTATGTTTGGTATCTGGCTGAGCCACTGAGACAGGTAAATTACCAAGTTTGCACCCCTATCCAGGGCTGAGGGGTGCGTTAGCTTGCCCCTTCTGAGAGAAGGGGGGCAAATTAGATTTGAACCCCAAAACATTTTACACTGGGATCCAGAGCAGTTTCTAATACTGAAACAAATTGCTAAATGATAGTTCTTCTTGCACAAGATACTCATGCAAGCACCTCCCACAAGGAGGAGTCAAGGAAATACAATGGTATTATTTTATTGTGAATATTTTATATTTGAAAACATTGTGTGTTTGTAGGTGGAACTATGCGAACAAGTATTTGTACTCCCCACTGAAGATTCTCTGGAACTCAGTGTTAACTTAGACCTAATCTAATGATTAACCACTGTTGTCTGCAAAGCTAGTACACAGCAACAATCTGTCTTCCATGTAATGGCTACAACTTCACAGTTGAAAGTTGCACATGCAAACCTGTTGGTCTGATTTAACACTATGTGAAAGAGGCCTTGGCTCAAGCACTCCGTACTCCTGCATCAAAGGAAGAGACTGCAAGCATCTACTTCCTGGTTTAAACCAACCACAGTTTGTTGTGACTTCAAACCAGAAACTGGGGTTAGTTTTAACAATGGTTTATTGAAACAAGCCACAATCAGAAACTATTGTTTGATCTCACCTTGAATAAAACATAATTTAAACTAAACAATGTTGTTAACATAACCACAAACAGCAATTAGTTTAAATCCAGAAAAGGATGTGTCCATTCTTCTTTTTGTGACCATGCTGGTGGAGGAAAGGGGAAGGAAAAATGGTGGACCATTTGGGTGCTGTCAGATAGGGGCTTTATATCTCTAATGGGCTGTTCAGATCCAATTTTTGCTGTGTGTGCGCTTGGCACATTATCTTCCACACATTCCTGGCCTTTTTCCCCCATCATGCATATCCATTGCTATTCTGTTGCTTGCCATCCACACCAGTGGTGGAGGCTGATGGAATTTGCTGAAGCATTGTTGGGTTGGTCTTTTTGTCCCTTCCTTTATCACTCCTGTCCCACCTTATGCTGTCTTTTTCTGTTCTGGGCACACACAAAGTTATTTCTGTACCTGTGCACATGCATCATTAAAAAAAAATCATGAAGAGCAGAACAGCACAAGAGAAAATGTTACTAGCCTTAGTTAGCACGGTTCACAGTGGGCAAAATGGAGGCTTCTGCTTGGACGAGGGTGTATGTCTGCACAATATTCATTTGGGATTTTTAAATAAATAAATAAAACAGAGCTTTTGCACAAGAGTGGTATTTTTCTGACTAAAGGTCTTATGCAAGATTTCTGTATTATTTATTTAAGCCCAATGCAGGTATTGCAATTGCTGTCTCAGGAGTAATGCCCCAGGGCACAGTGTGGAGATCTTAAGAGGAGAGCTCCTCCTAACTGGGTTACTGAAACAGGAATATGGCTCCAGCATGCAGCAATTGGTAGAAATAGGCAGACTTGTGTCATATGAGCTGCTCTAAACAAAATGGCTAGGTTGTGCTCAGGTGAGGAGCAAATGGAAGTTTGAGGGTGTGGCGATAGATGCCACCCACCAAAACTTCAGCAAACACAAGGCAAACTGCATAGCAAAAAATTAAATAAATAAATGTTCTAAACAAGCTTCCCCTCACCCAGCAGTGACTGCAGATGGATAATGGGTTATTTTTACTTAACAAATTTTCTGCAGTAAGGAGAAATCTGGATTAAATGCAAATTAAGTATGGGCTGGCATTTTGATAATGACGACATTGTGTGGATGCCGCAAAAAACTTGCATGCATGAACAGCACCGATTCATCAATCAGCCCCCACCTTGAAGTACTCTTTTTCATGTAGTGCTAAACCTATGGCATACCACTGATTCCAAATTGACTTGACTCCCTTCTTTTAATTTGCTTGGTGCAAGGTTAACCAGCCTGAAAGTCTCTGAAGGAAGTACCTCTGAGGATTCATGATTCAAATGTAACAGGTCCCTTTGCTAAATTCATTTCCTTTATTATGCTTTTTAATGATTAGTGCCAGATTCCCAAAGCAGTCTTCTCTATGTAAGACCAGAATACTTCTTGGTATGATTTTTGAAACAGCAAAAGTTCAGCAACAACAAAAATGGTGCCCCATTTCTCATAGATAATCTAGATGTTCGTCAGACAGATTACAAGACCCAGCATAATTTGCAGCTATTGTCAGCTTCTAAAAAGATACAAAGCAGCTAAAAGTTGGTTTTCGGACTTCCCAAAGGTCACATTTAAATCAAAGGGCAATGCTGCTTGGTGAGTGAAAAGTCTTAGATCAAGCTTTCCCAACCTTTAGTCCCCAGATGTTGCTGGACGACAGTTCCCATAATTCTGGACCACTGGCCATGCTGGCTGAGGCTGATGGGAGTTATAGTTGGGGACCCAAGGGTTGGGAAAGGCTGTTTCAGACCAAGGATGAGGGACCTGTGGCCCTTCAGATGTCATTGGATTCCAACTCCCATCAGCTCCTTGCAGCACGGCCAAAAGTCAAGGATGATGGAAGTTGTAGCCCAACAACATCTCAAGGTCCATAAGTTCCCACCTGTTTTAGACAATGGGAAAGACATAGATTGGGATGCGCAGCCAGTGGCTTCCTTCAACTTAGCTTGCTTTCTGAGAGAGAAAATAAGCAAAAACAAACTAGAAAAGGCAAGTGCAACATGTTTTAAGCTAGATCTCAGACTTCGTAGTGGCTAACAGAAATCAGCTAACCAGCAGCTGCTGCTTACTCCTAGACTGTAAATCCTCATTGAGCTCTAGCTCAGCATCTTGTGTCGATCAAACACTGTCTTCCGCTGTTCCTGCACCTGACGCTTCCACCGTTGCTGGGCTCCCTCCACTCTCTCCAACACTGTGTTTGCTCGGGTGCTGGCAGAAGGACGTATAGCTGCCACTGAATGAGCATCCTGCAAACCAAAAGAAGAAACACATAAAATATCTACAATGGGACAATGCCTTTTAGATGCATGACAATGCTCCACAGTGACACATACAAAGGATATTTGAAGCAAAACGTATGTGCAAATACACACAAAGAGCAAAGAACTATGTCATGATCAACAAATGAGATGTCTCCATGTGATAATATTTCCCCCTAATTCTTCAAACTATTACGAGCTATCAATTACATCTTATGATATGGCTGTGACATCAAAAGAATGACAAGGAACTGCAATGGTGATAATTCCTCCACTAAAAATTATGACACTAATATACACCAACAATATATGCTTTTGTTTAATCCGTTGCTGTCAAACCCTCTAAAGCAGCCTTCCCCAGCCTCAGTTGTCCAGATGTTGTTAGACTACAACTCCCATCATCACTGGCAACCGGACCATGCCGGCTGTGGCTGATGGGTGTTGCTGTTAAAAATGTTAAAAATATATATCCCTGCACAGAAATACAGAAGGATGAGCTTGGTAGACACCGAGAGTATTTGGATTAAAATAAATGGGGCAAGGAATAAAAGGAATATGGTGGTTGGAGTCTACTACCACCCACCCAATCATGGAGCAGACGAGAACGAAACAAACAAGCAAACAAACAAAGCAACTTATACAGTTAAACTGAGATGGATGTATTGAAGGTCATTATGTCATTAATGTGGGCTCATGTTTTTCTTTTTTGCCTTATTTCCCCCTCTTTCTTTCTTTTGTGTTAAAACTTGCTATAAAAATAAATAAAACAAATGGAGCAAAGTCACCCTGAGCATATACATGGTCAGAAAAATAAAATTTAAATAAATGAAACCTTTCCAGTTTGGCATATTCAGAGTTGTACAGACTGTGCCTGTAGTGTCAGCATTAATCATGCAACATGGGATCTGGCAAATTCTAGAACTGAAAAAGGTCAGGCCTATGTCTGGGAAAGGATTGTAAGCTGTAGTCAGGTGGAGACAGTCTCTAACTGTCAGGAAGCAGAGGACGTTTATATTTTGTGTTCTTAAAGGGCTGGATAGGATGTTGTCTGTCGTATAAAGCCTTTGAAGGATAAACAGTAAATGTGATTGAAAAATCCCCTCTCTTCAGCTGCCCCTTTACAGTGCTAGTAAGAGTTGCAGACTTTGAGGCCATGCCTCATATTCCGTACAATCTACTCCCCCACCCACAGTCTGTTTATTATCAAGTGGAACCACTCAGACTGTTCACTGACAAGAGGAAAGCCTCACACTCACCTCGCTCTCTTCTTCATTGTGCAGGGGCTGGGTGTAGGCATCAGGCTTGCGGATCAGGGGGTCAACCACCATCAGAAAGACCATGTAGAGTAGAAGGGCTCCAATCACGGAGAGGTAAATTATGATGACGACCTGTATAAAGGCAGCAGCAAAAGTTCATCAAGGAATCTGGATGAAACAATTCTTAAGCCATCATTTTTCACTAGTCAGAAAACCTATCCTGTAATAATGGAAATCTGCTTAGGTACTTATCAAGTCAATGGCACAAACTGGAATAAGCTCCATGTATGTATCTTCAGAATCACTTAAGAGTCTTGAACTGACTGATCCAAGGTAGTCATCAAATTAATTAAACAATCCAAGAAGCAAGAATTAAGCAATCCAGAAGCCACCTCCCATACAACTATCTAAAAAATAGTTCATTTCCCCCCCTTGTATCAACCTGATTAATCTAGGCCAGTTTTCAGAGGCAGCCAAGCTGCTTGTGAGAATGAGGGACTTTTGATAAAGGCACTGAGGCACAGGTTTGCTCCACTGACTTGTGCTGGACATAACTCTGCAGCAACCACATGCTATAACCACTATATAGGTTCTGCAGTTGCACCTCTGGCTACAAATTATGCATGGTGTGAAGAAAAGTGGATACAGAGATGTTTTTCTCCCTCTCTTGTAATACTAGAACTTGGGGACATCCAATGAAGCTGAACGTTGGAAAATTCAGGACAGACAACAAAAAGTATATTATTATTTATTACATTTATATCCCACCCTTCCTCCCAGAAGGAGCCCAGGATGGCAAATAAAAACACTAAAAACACTCTAAAACATCTTGAAAACAGACTTTAAAACATATTAAAATGAAACATCTTTTTAAAAAAGGTTTAAAAAATCTTAAAAAGCAATTCCAACACAGACGCAGACTGGGATAAGGTCTGTACTTAAAAGGCTTGTTGAAGGAGGAAGGTCTTCAGTAGGCACTGAAAATATAACAGATGACGCTTGTCTAATATTCAAGGGGAGGGAATTCCAAAGGGTAGGTGCCACAACACTAAAGGTCTGCTTCTTATGTTGTGCGGAACGTACCTGTTGATAAGATGGCATCTGGAGGAGGCCCTCACCTGCAGAGAGTAGTGATCGACTGGGTATATAAGGGGGTAAGATGATGTTTCAGATATCCTGGTCCCAAGCTGTATAGAGCTTTGTACACCAAAACCAGAACCTTGAACTCAGCTTGGTAGCTAATGGGCAGCCAGTGCAATTCTTTCAGCAGCTGGGTGACATTTTGGTGATACCCTGCCCCAGGGAGCAATTGCACTGCCACATTTTGCACCACTACTTCTTAAACTATACAATTCATTCCAAGAGGCGGCAGTGGTGATCACCAACTTGGATGGCTTCAAAAGAGGATTTGACATTTTCATGGAGGATAAGGCTATTGATTGCCATTAGCTTTGATGGCTATATCCTACATCCACTGCCAGAGATAATGTGCCTTTGAATACCAGTTGTTGGGAATCACTGGTGGGGTAGCTCTGCTTGCGGGCTTCCTATGGGCAACTGGTTGGCTGCTGTGAGAACAAAGCGCTGGACTAGATGGGCCCCTTGGCCTGATCCAGCAGGGCTCTTCTTATGTTCTTAAACTCACATGACAACCATTGAATTAGACCTTCAGCAATGCAGAAACATTTGGTAGAACATAGTGTCTTAGTGCTACCTCCTTCATGGGCACACCCTCAACACCATTCAACTCTGCCTTCAAAATTGTCAATAGCAGAAATTCTGTTTAATACAGTGAGAAGGAAAAAAGGAAGAAGACACAGGGGCATCTGGTATAAAAGATGGGCTTGTCTTATACCTTGATGGTGGTGGTGCTTCGCTCTTCATACTTGCACTCACACAGCAGGCAGTATGCCTCAACGTCGTTCCCTGGCACTGGCATGGGCTCCACCAAATGCAGGCAGTTACTGAAATGATGAGAAACAAGCATCAACTGTGGGAATCAATGACCTCCTGTGTCATGAAGTACAAAAGGAGTGGCTATAACCTTTGGCCCTCCAGTTCCCATCAGCTCCAGACAGCACGGGCAATGGTCAGGGTTTTTTTTTAAATTTGTTTTAGTTAACAAGATCTATATACGGCTTAATTTAAAGAAAAAAACTGAGTGGTTTACAAAAAATAATATAAAATATTTGTAAGAAAATACTGGGGGGCTTGGGGGGGAAATCAACAGACCTTAAAATGAAGTAAACCTAATGAGTTGTATCCAATCTTACTCATATAAAGGGTAAACTCACTGAAACCGAGAAGCAAGACTAACTTAGAATAGACGCACTGAAATCAATCTACCTGAGTAGAACTTAGTTGCATAGAACCTAATGAAATCAGCAAAATATAGATAAAATCAACATTTTTAAAAACAAACACTCACAATAAAACCACAGGTCTGGGTAGGCTTATCAAAACTAAAAAAGGTTTTTGGCAGGCACTGAAAACAATACAAAGTTAGGTGCCATCCTAATTGCAGAGAATAGGAAGTTCCAGAGAAGGGAATTCCAGAGAAGAGGTGCTGCCACAGTAAAAGGTTGATTTCTCGCAAGTGGAAAGTAAACTTTATGTGGTACTTGTAAAAAGTGCTTGTTCTGCAGATCAAAGTGGTTGAGCGGGCGCATATAGCATAATGCAATGGGAGCTGTAATCCAACAGCACCCGGAGGACCACAGGTTCCCCATCCCTAGATTAAGGGATTAAGTGGAAAAACCCACAACTCCAGTAACATTTGGAGAACCAGAGATTCTCTATCGCTGGTATAACGTACCTGTTCCTGATAACACAGAGCTATTGTAACATGCAACTACACATAGGCTGTATTTAGATTCAATAAACTGAGATATGCACAAGCCTCTTGCCTGCGTACATAGTCTCTTCTCTCTTTTTATGGCGCAGAGCAATAAAACGCAGAAGGGTCCTATTAAGCATAGTTTCCTGTTTTGCCTGAAGAACTTGAAAACTGTGGTTAACAGCTTTAGCATAAACCAGGACTTTAACAACCTTCAAACCATGGTTCCCCAGATCAGTTAAAACAGGGAAGTATGGTTATTCAGAGACTTCTGGGTTTGCGGGCCGGAAGGAAGGAGGAGCTATAGACGAGGGTAAAAGGCTCAAGTATTTCTCCGCTTATTAAATGGTAATACAATAGTTCAAATTGGGCATTTTGTGGAATATTGTGTGTGTGTGTGTGTGTGTGTGTGTGTTTTGCTATGAGAACTGAGCTTTTGTACAGCTAGGCATGGGGAGTTTAATAAGGAGCTAGGTTATTTCTTGAAAGGAATGGATGAAAAAAGATTAAAATAAGCAGAAAATAAAGATGCACATGTTTCCTTTCAGTCCTTCTAGCCTTATACTATTATAAGCACCTCCATTTTTATTTATTTCAATTTGCATTCTTGCCTCTCTCAACTTGTTCATATTTTCCTTTTTGTTTTTTGCTTTCACTTGGACAAATTTCAGGGAGAGGGGCTACTTGTGATTTAGTTGTAATTTGTTTTAAACTGTTTGTAATATTGTATTTTATGATGCTGTGACCTGCCCTGGACCTTCTGGTGAAGGGCAAATAATAGATTTAATAACAACAACTGCTGCTCCTGCAGTGAGCCGCCCTGGGCTCCTGCTGGGAGGAAGGGCGGGATATAAATCAAATAATAAATAAATAAATAATAAAATAAATAAACCTGGGAGGAGGCTGCAGATGTAAAACAGCAGCCATTTCTTGATCGCTTCCCTGCCTATGACTTCAAAGCATGAGTAGGGAATTGTAGTACCTCAGGAGACCCTAATTCTCAGTAAGAAGCAGTTAGTAACAAATCCTGGCCATTCACAGTAGTGAAAGTCCTAATTTAGAGTTTAGTCAGAAAACCTTTGGGAATAGTCCTCTGAGGAACTATGTTCTACAGCTTGTACAGGTCATTTGCTATGACTTTAAAGACTGTAAAACTGCTGTTGAGGGTTGACTTACCAGTCCTTCTGCAACACATTCTTCTTGTAAATATGTCCACTGATATTCCTGTATGGGGGACAGATGCACTTGCAACGGATGTCCCCAAAGCTCTACAGAAGCACAATAGGAGAGAAATAGAATAAGGTTCATTGGGCAAAATGCCCTGCCCCAACACAGAAAGAAATAATTGCAGCAGGATCACCACTTGAATTTACTTGTGACCTTTTTCTCGTTTGATAGCTTTATTCTTATCATCATCATTTTTTTTTAAAAAAAATCCTAATAGCTAGATGGAAGAAGGCTAGGAATCCAGGTTTCAAAATTCTGATGGAAAGAGGCTCTCGAGTTAACTGTTAACAATTAGAGAGCAGCCAACAGAAATCCATGTATTACTGCCTGATCCTATGCATGTTTGTTTAAAAGCGAGTACCAGTGAGCTCAACAGGGATTAATCCAAATAAGCATTCACAGAACTTCAGCCTTACACACGCTATTAGAAACAATGACATTAACTCTACCATGCACACAGTAGGTAGGGCCACATTTTTTATTGGATCAACTTACATGGGTCTAAGGGATTGCAAGCTTTTAAGCGGCAGAGAATGCTTCTCATGGGCATGCAGTGTTCTTCTGAATATCAAAACCAGTCATAAAACAGCAAGAGCACAATCCAACAAAAATGTTAAGCATGCTGGCTGTGCTCTCCTTCCATGGTCAGAGGCAGCATGCTTCTGAATACCAGTTGCTCCCCTCAGGAGGGGAGTGCTCTTGGGCTCAGGACCTTCTTGTGCCTTACGCATTTGATTGGCCACTGTGAGAACAGAAGACTGGACTAGATGGGCCACTGGCCTCATCCAGCAAGCTCTTCTTATGTTTATGTCCCATAATACAACAGGAGAGTCAAGCGCACCTGCTACTGATATCAATGGGACTCAAACACTTTTGCCTGGAATGTCATGCAATTACTTCTCCAAGCAATGCCCCTTTCCTTTCTTACTTGCACTGAGTGCTTTAGCCCCACCCACTTGCTTCCTCACCTTGCTGGCCTCAGATGGTGGTACCAGGATACCCCAAACAATGGCTGCAAGTGACACACATTTCATGATTTCTTCAGATGTGCTGCATGAGCATCACAGGAACCTGAAGCAAAGAAAAATAAGGGAAAATCAGCAAACTCTTTGCACAGATCAGTACATAATTCTTAGATATATTTTGTCACTGGGGGAAGAGGCTGTATCTCAGTGGAAGAGCATCTGCTTTGTATGCAGAACGTCCCAGGCTCTGTCCCTGGCATCCTCAGGTTGAGCTGGGAGACCTCTGCCTGAAACCCTGGAGAGCCACTGCCATCTAGCTGCTGCTAGATGGGCCAATGGTCTTACTAGGTACAAGGCTGCTTTCTATGATTCTACTTTTCTCCTTAACTGTCAGTATACCATGGAGCTACCTCCTTCTGTTTTAGCTCTTATGTACCTTAAGCTAGGTACATAAAAGATTTGGGGCATGGCTCCAGAGACACAAAGTTGCATAAAATTTGCATATGCAAAAATAGGCAAGTCAACTTGGACCTGGTCCTAGGTGAGAGACTAGAGCAGCAGGATGTGAGGGGGTGGGAAATGTGAGTTGACCTGGCTTCCAAGTGAAAGGTACAATGCTAGAGAGTGTCTGTGGCAACAGCATGATTGCAGTGCACAAATACATAACTAGTGTCACAAGTGTGCATTGTGTGAATTTGCTAATGTATATTGTTTTGATTTAATTATTGCATTTAACGTACTTTTATTGTATGTCTTAATATGTTGTTCATTGATTTGGGGGCTTTTGGACCAAAATAGCAGATAAATAAACTGTAATATAACACAACCTTCCATTCAAAACATTCCAGATAAATTCTTCAGTGAATTTGCTTGTTAGCTCAGATGATCCCAGATCAGTTCCTCTTGAATTAATTTATCTCCAGTTAATTTCCCATAAGATCCTGCTCCAAATCATTTTAATTACCCAGCTCTAGATGAAGTAATCTTACATTGTTTCCCCAAATTAATATGCTACCCAATAACCCAGATCACTCCAAATCTATCTGGAACCATGCCCTGTGCATCCACCCTCTAGCAACACCCCTGATATGGCAGTCCGGCTTTAGAGAGAGAAAAAATGATAGATTATTCCATTGCTCCTACACTTGATCTGTTTTCTGCTTCTGCAGTTAGATTAGACTGTGTCCAAAGCAGTTCATGGTACACCAAAAATACTCCAACAATAATAAATGCATATCAAAACATAATAACATATCAATAGCAATGCATTTTAATCACAATATTGATATTCCAATATCCACTTAGATGTTAGAAAATTCTTTCACAATTCTTGATCAAGAAGACTGATGCACATTCTCCCAACCATTCCCTCCACCTCCAAAAACAAGATAACCTTTTCTAACCAATTTTTTTTGTCAGACGTGCAACAGGGTTTTCTGAATGAGACTGGTTTAGTTTGTGAGCCAGTCTATGTCTGTAAGCTTGTTTTGTTTCACTTTATTTAAAACATTTATATCCCACCTTTCCTCAAAAGAGCTCACGGTGGCTAACAGCAAAAATAAAACAATTAGCAAGCAATAGCAACAGTCTGGAAGCACCCCAAGTCTCAAGGCACAGGGGGAACAGTTGAACAGGCTGACTGGCTGGAGAGTGAATCATAAGACTCTTTCCATATGAGAGCCCTTTGGCAGTGCTGAGGTGTGGCTCAGGTGGGTGTCCCACCCAGAATACAGCAATATATTCCTTAGTAGACACCCTCAATGCCCACCAGATGGAGAAGGCAAAAATGCCCCCCTGCCCCAATTCTGCATCCAGAAGTCAACTGGACCGGCAGTGGAATCTTACTTGAATACTCCTAACACGAGAGTGTCCTCCACCACTCGTGAGGGTAGCAGGCTACTTTAGAGGGTGCAGGGCAGACCACATGGCACACATATCCCTAATCTCCAACAGAGGGAAAGAGCTGCAGGCTCAGAAGGAACACCTAGGGGGGCTGCCACCACTGCCCGCTAACAACTGCTATCTGAAGTAGCTGCTTCATTCCACCGCACTCTGTCTAATGCTAGGGCCATCCCTAGTCTCTATAATTAGTGGCAAGGAACCTTTTTTCTGCCTGAAGGCTGCATTCCTTTCTAGGCAACCTTTTGAGGTCCATAAGCCCATGGTGGGAGGGGTCAGAGGCAAAAGCAGGTGAAGCAACAAATTAAATGTTACCTTTGCACAGCAGACTATTTTGTACACACTCTCACACAACTCTATCTATCCTTCAACCAGGCAAGCAAGAGGCATTATGAGTTCAAGGAAACCAGGCAAAAACATTTGGGGTATGAATCGGGGCCAGTGAAGGTTGTGGCCTGGGGAAGGGGGTATTGCCTGTGGACAGTTCTGAGAGCCAGACAGTCCCTTGGACCTGAGGTTCCCCATCACTGCTATAAATTTATGGTACAACCATAGTAATATTACTGTGTACAGTTCTGGTCAGCTCATTTAAAAAGAGTACAGTAGGGCCCTGCTTTATGGCGCTTCACTTTACGGCATTTTGCTAATGCGGCAGTCTCAATTAGACACAATTAGACTAAAGCCCCACACATACAGCGCTTGTTCTGCTTTTACGGTGGTTTTCGGGCATCGTGCACCATTCTATTCAATGAGTTCCGCTTTTCAGCGTTTTTCGCTTTTCAGTGGGGGTCCGGAACGTAACCTGCGGTATGAGTGGGGCCCTACTGTATCCCAGAACTGGACAAGATACAAAACAAACAATTAAAACACTGGTGGAGATGGTGCATATTCTCTTTAAAGGAGATACTAAAGTTGCCTTTGTCAACTTAGCATTCTCCAGATGTTGTGGACTACAACTCCCATCCACCCTAGCTAGCACCCTATGCTGACTGAAGCTGATGGGAGTTGTAGTCCAAAACATTTGGAGGCACCAGGTAGGTGAGCAGTGGACTAAAGAATTTGTGGTTCATTAGTTTAGGAGGTAAATGAAATAATACGATTTTAGAAGTTCATGAAATTATGAATGAGGTAGAAAGTAAATAATTCTTATGCCACTCATGATAGTAGAAACAAGTCTTCTGGGGAAGTGGTCTGGGAGGAGGTTCACAACAGAGAAAAGGAAGCACTCCTTCACACAGTGGATCACTTCACATGTAATGCCAAACTTTGGTTGAGATGAGTCTTGCTCTTCCATGATCCTTGCTTGCCGGGCAAGCATGAATGATAGGTTGGTTCAGATTTAATGGCAAGCTTGTTTGTTACAAACCAGAATGCCACTAATTAAACTGGTTTAGGGAAGAGAGTGTATAAGCCCAAGGCTGAGTCATGTAACACCAAATCATGGTTTTACATACGGATTAGACCCAACATCTAAGTCCCATTGAAAATTCACTAATGCAGTACGTGATTATAGCCACCACTGCCTCAGATGGCTTCAAAAAAAGGCTTAGGTTAATTCTGGGAGGACTGTACTATCACTGGTCATTACTGATGACAGCTGAACAGAGCCTCCATAGTCAGACATTGTATACCTCTGGTGCTGAGGTCAAACAAAAGGAACTGTATGACTAAGCAATTATGCATTCCTATTTACCCCCTGAAGAAATACAATGACAAGATAGCAATTTATAGCATCTTATTCGCAGTTAATATTCTGCCTGGCCATTTAAACTCTTGTCTGAATCCATTTTCGCACATTCATCCAGCATAGAGGAGAAAACCGACCAGTTTGCAGAAATTCGGTTGTTCCAAATTTAGACTGGAGGATGCAAATTAAACTACCAAACTCCCCTCCCCACCGCCCCGTTAGACCGCCCCACAGAGACAAGGATTACTCACTATGTAATAAAATACCCACCGTAGCAGCTCCAGCTCCTAGAAAAGGTAGAATCCAAGCTAATCTTCACTGGCGTTTTCTGCTGACATCATCATAACAGACATTACTTGCAACCAACCAATAGCCCTTTTCCAGACAGTGAACTGAGGGATCATTTATAATTTCTGAGCCTTCGTTTGACGAGAAAAAAAGAGAGGCGCCCATGTGAGTTAAAGATTCGATGTCTAACATATATTTAAGGCACCTTTATACTCCTTTCCCTATGAAAGGCATGAAAAAACGGTCAAGTTCAGGACTGGTTTCTGTTTTAACTCTGCTGATTCACCCCTGCAGAGTTTTGGAAAGTCACGTCAACTCTACGAGTTTACTCAGTTTCGTTTGTTGTTGTAATAGCAGCAGTTGTCTATTACTAATATTACCACTAATACTAATAATAGTGATCATGACAGTAACAATCAATATACATGGCGCTTTACAGAGGAATTTAAGCACGCCCTCCATCCCAAAAATTTCGACGGATAGGGAAATAGCAGGGAAGAGGGAGAAAAGCATATGCAGAGTGCATTGCCTTCGTCTAACGGGAACTAGCCTCTATTTTTAACGATATAAGGGAATTGTCTCAGTAAAAAAACCCATCCTTTAACAGAGGATAATTATGTACAATTTACTGCTATTAAGGGATTAGCGCTTCTAATTTTAAAAAGTGCAGGGTTCGTGTTGCACCACATGAATTTTATCCCAAGGGGAGTTTCCAATAGGTGAAACCTTTTTTAAAAAATCAGCGCTGCTGCTGCGGCTGTTGAAACTGCCTCTGATTGAATGGGATAGGGAATCTCCGGGCCTCCACATGCTGTTGGACTGCAACTCCCATCAACCCCAACCTGGAAAGCCAATGGCCAGGGTTTATGGGAGGTAACTGATTCATAGGGTCGCCATAAGTCGTAATCGACTTGAAGGCACATAACAACAACAGTAGTTCAACAACAGGGCCACAGGCTCTCTCTCCCTGCTGAACTCCTGTTGGACAAGGATTCATCCTGCACATGATAAAGCCCTGCAGTACAGGCAATACACTAATGTTGCAATCCTATGTACCCTTCCCTGGGAGCATGCTCTATTAAATACCGCCGATCTTACCTCTTAGCAAACCATGCACGTTACTCTACTAGAGTGCAAACCTAACTCTACGCTTGCTTGGGAATGCCTTGTGCGTATTAGCACAAAGTCAGCCGGATGAAGTGCAAAGTGTTAATAACATGGACCGGAAATGATGTCACCAAAAGGGAGGTGGGCTAAAGATTCAGGAAGCGGGTCCTAGCGGTGGGTGGGTTACTGTGCCGGTGCAATGGCTGTAGTGGACTGCATTATTAAAATTGGAGGCAGTGCATTGACGCAGAAGAACCAGCTGGAGACACTGAAAGCAGAGTCCTTGCAGGGGGCGGCTGCTATTGTACATAAGCTCTGCGTGGCTGGAGAGAGGCGGTGCATCATCGTGCACGGTGCAGGGTAGGAACACATTGCAGGTCTCGCGGGGGTGGCTGGCCGGCCGGCCGGCGAGCCAGGGACTGTCCCAGCGGTCAAGGCTTCAACACTAGGAAGCCCCTCCAAGAGTAACGGAGCTTTACATGCGCGCCATCCTGAGGAAAATGTAACAGTGCAATGCTGTCCGTGTTTACTGGGAAGTCAGTCCCGCCTTAGAGCGCAATCTGTTGCACTTTTATCTGAAAATAAATCCTAATGACTTCGATGGGTTTTCCTAGTAAGCTTCAAGTCTTACACCGTCTTTGTGCCCAGAGACAAATAAATTAATCACAGCTACAAAGGAACTTGATTTTTTGAAAAGAGATAAATATTTCTTCTCCTCTCAGCAATTGCCCCCTTCTTTCTGTAGCCCGCTGTGTTCCCCTAACAGTTGATGAATGTCAGATCTTCAAGCAGTGGAAACGATACAGAGAGATGGGAAGCTATAGATTGTCAACGTCAAGCTGCCTTTGACAGTTAAGAAAGAGGGAGAGAGCAAGCAAGAGGGAGATCATCAGTGGTGGTGGAAGACAATTGATGTCATATTATGTATCTTTACTTAGAAGTAAATCCTACTATTTACAATGGGCCTAAACTCACAAAGAGATGTGCATAGGATTGCAACATGTGGTTGTTTAAACACATGCTGTAGTGGAGGCATTTTCTTTGAAATGAGTCCTTTCCCTTTCGAAGGCTGAAGACCTAGGCTAGGTAGAGGATTAAATCCTGTTGTTAATGTACTGCGTTGGATCACACTGTGCATTAACACCAACACAGTGTTTCCAAAATGGTGCCTTTCCTTGTTCAGGATTAGTCTCTTGTAATAAAAGTAGACTTAAGTGTATGGAGTTGACTCTGATGTCTAATTACTATGTTGCCCAAGTTTTAGGGGCTCTCATGTTTATGCATTACAATGTTCCTTTCTTAAGGCAGGTTATGATACATTCCTGTTCAGAGCTTGGAAGTAACTCGTTTCTTTTTTACCTAACGAGTGGGTAATTCCATTACCTTTTGCAAGTAATAGAACGACTAGTAATTTCACTACTTTTCAGCTGCTACTTTAACGTTTTAGCGTTACGTTTTGACGTTACTTGGGGGTGGGAGCAATTGGAAGTCTTCAGCTCCTGTGACTGGTGGACACAAGACATGTGCCTCACACACTTCTGCGCAGCCTCAATCTTCCCTCGTGCTCTGTGTTAGGAGACACGAGGCAGGGGGCCGTGGAGCGCGAGAGAGAAAAAATGGATGGTGGAAAAGAAGGCAGCAGCAGCAGCAGCAGAAAGCAGGTGAAGAGCTGTGGAGGGAAGTGATGATGGTGTGTGTGTGTGTGTGTGTGTGCACCCCCCACACCTCCTGCCGTCCCCCTGTGCGTCCTGTTTTCCCCACCACGTGTCCTGCCTGCTGCCGCCGATCGCCGCCATCGATCACCGCCATCGCCTATTCCCCCTGCTGCCGATCGCTTCCACCCCCCCCCCACTGGTCTTCCCCCTCTGAGTTTTACCTGAAAAGTTTTCTCTCTCACTCACTCACACTCTCTCTCTCTCACACACACACGCGGAAGTCTTCTGCTCCTGAAGAGCTGTGGAGGTAAGCAACGATTGTGTGTGTGTGTGTCCCCTGCGTCTGCTGCCGGCTCGTCACCTCCCTCGTGCTTCCCACACCTCCTGCCGTCCACCTGCGCGTCCTGCTTTCCCCACCGTGTGTCCTACTGCCCATCGCCGCCATCACCTATCCCCCCCTCCTGCCGATTGCTGCCCCCCCACGGTCTTTCCCCTGAGTTTTACCTGAAAAGCTCTCTCTCTCTCTCTCTCTCTCACACACACACTCACACACGCACGCACACACAAGCAGAAGACTTCTGCTCCTGAAGAGCTGTGGAGGTGACGGTGGTGTTTGTGTGTGTGTGTGCGTGCGCCCCGTGCGTGACCTGCCGCCCCCCGCTCGTCACCCCCTCATGCTTCCCACACCTCCTGCCGTCCCCCTCGCGTGTCCTGCTGTCCCCTGCACATCTTGCTGGTCCCTATTGCCGATCACCGCCGCTGCCCATCCCCCAGTGGTAGTGACGGCCAGGGAATGGATTACAGTACTTTGTTTTTAGTATATTTAAGAGCAGGAACCATGTAAAGGCTGTGTAAATAAGGGTGAAGAAATCTCGCTAGAGAGAGGCATGTTGTGGGACAATCTGATTGGCTGTTTGGTTCAGAGTGCAGCCAAGTTTTTTGGCTACTGGCAGTCATAAACTCAGTGGGCTGGTGCTCGGCTTTATAGCTGCCCTTTTGATCTTCCTTCCTTGATTTACCTTTCTGTTGTCTTCCCTGAGAGCATAAGAGACAGGCGCTTGGGAGACAGGGTAATATGTTCCTGTTGCTCTGCAGGTGCTTTCCACTCTCCCTGCCCCGCTTATTGTTGGCTGCACATAAACTCCTGTCACTCCTAGTATTTATCATATGCACAACCTTCCAGAGGACAGCTTTCCTGTATTAGGCACACATACACCTGAATGTTATTCCTAGTTTAGCAAAGCCCTGAGCTCCAGTTATTGGGGCTCATGAAGCTTATGCCAGTGCAGTGAAGTGTTAGTTGGAACTGAAAGGCCTAAGTTAGACCAACATCTCACCAATGGCATTTGGCGTATTTGTTGCCAGACCTGAGCCTCGACTATTTCCACTCCTTTTTCAAAGCAACATTCTCTCTCTCACACACACACACACACACACACACACACACACACACACACACACACACACACACACACACACACACACACACACACACACTCACACACACACACACCACACACACACCACACACACACACACACACACACACCCAGAATGAATGAATTATTTATTGCATAGTCAACAGACCTCAGCAAACCATCTCACCAGGAGAAAAAAGACTGTATACAATTGCATAATTCTCAGATGGGTCTGTTAAAGCACTTGCCTGCACCAATAAATATTACCTTTTTGATGGAATTAGGGGGAAAGATTAGAAGAATAACTCATATCTCAATAGAGAAGCATGAGAGACACAACCCCCCCTCCCCTGCATCCCCCACAAAGGTATTGTCTCCTTTATTATTTGGGACTGGCTCCATTTTATCCATGTTTTCCTGCTCTATATTTTCTTCAAGACCATCTCTTCCTTGGACTTTGTGTGTGCGTCTGGCCTACCACCAAAGGGACAAGTGGACCTTTGATCTATTGTGGATGATTAAACTCCTATCCAGACTGGCAGCTTAATATGCCTCAGTGAGGCCTTACTAAATTAGTTGTGTCTGTCTTGCCAAAGCTGCTTCAACAAATGCCTTCTGACAGTTATTGGCACTTGGTACCCTTCCCCTTCTTTTAATATACAGCTAGGACTGCCATTCTCCTAGAGTCCAGGGTATCTGTGCTCATGTTTCATATAGACTAATCTAGTACCGCTGGAGTTGCGCTCTCTCTCTCTCTCTCTCTCGCTCTCTCTCTCTCTCTCTCTCTCTCTCTCACACACACACACACACACACACACACACACACACACACACACACACACACACACAGAGAGAGAGAGAGAGAGAGAGAGAGAGAGAGAGAGAGAGAGAGAGAGAGAGACTTAGCATTTCATAACAGCATGCTCAGTACTCATTTGGGCTGTTGTGGAAGTCATCCTCTTTCTGTTTTTTCTCTCACTTTTTAAAAACTATTCTGCAACACTTGGGGTTCCCTCTTGCCCACTAATACTCATTATGTGTGGGGTGATACCATGGCTACATAAGCAACACTTCTAGCCTTAGCTTCAGAAATAGAGGGAATGACACTCTGACCAGTTTAAGTGGCTAAAGTGTTTAAATCTGATTGGAAACTGTATTCTGTTCAATTTAACACAAGGTGGCTATTAAGCATGACATAAAAGCTGCAATCCCAAGCATACTTACTTGGGAGTAGTTCCCATAGGAGTCAATAGGATTTACTTCTGGGAGTATAGGATCAGTCCGTAAGACTCTCCCTGTAGACACCATACATGTAAGCACATGGCTTTTTCCCAAGGATATTGGGAACTGTAGTTTACCCCTCACAGAGCTACAATTCCCAGCACCCTTAACAAACTACAGGATTTGATATTAGTTCTGATTGTCTATGGGGCTATCATAGGGTATGTGTTTTTTGCCTTTTCTATGACAAAAACTCCAGCTTCAGTGGAGTTTATGTGATCTAATCATTTGAATTTAGCTAATGAATGCTTTATTCTTTCATCAGAACTTTAGCAATAGTACTAAAATAATAAGAAAAAAGAAAAAGAGAAAAAATGTTTTACATACATCATTCAGCTGTATTGCTAATTATAGATAGAGATATAAAGGATAAATAGCATTTTGTCAAAGTATTTTTGTCTATATTTTATACCTCCTCCTTGGTTTTCCAAGCTTGGCATGGAATGTGTCTCATACAGAATTAATTTGAAATGCTACATATTTATTATCATAATCATCATCTTCAAATAAAAAATAAATGTACTGCCTTCAAGTTGATTCCGATTTATCGCAACCCTATGAATAGGGTTTTCATGAGGCTGAGAGGCAGTGACTGGCCCAAGGTCACCCAGTGAGCTTCATGGCTATGTGGGGATTCGAACCCTTCTACTACCCCCTATGTGTGTGTGTTTAGTTTTAATATTATTTTAGGCTACTTTGATGTGCAGCAGCCAAGGCCAGCACCTTGTAGGAGTTTTTTAAAAAAAGTAACAAATGTAATTGTAGTGATCACTTTTGAGAAAAAGTAAAGTAATCAGTTACTTTCAGAGCAATTGTAATTGTAACAGTAATTACTACTTTTGGGGGCCACATAATTGTAACTGTAATTTATTACTTTTTAAAAGTAATCTTCCAAGCTCTGTTCATGTTACCTCTTGTCTTCACACTAAAACTGTGTGGAATGAGATGGTGGCATGCCCAAGCCTCCCTTCTGCCCATCCATGCCATGACAGCAGTACAAACATGAACCTCCTAGGTCACACAGGTCTTTCTCTTCTTGGCCCACATCAGCTGCTGCAGGATGGAGAGGCCCTGAGTGCCTTTGTGCCACCTTGGGTAGCTTATCTCTCAGTCTCTTCTAGACATGAGTATCCCATGAATTGGACAGCTGGAATTGTGTTTTGTGATAGGCCTGAAAAGTTCTAGTCAAAGATGTGCTCCTTGTTTTTGTTTCCTTTCCTAATTGGGTACAAAAAGTTTATTATTATTATTATAAATTTATTTATACCCCGCCTTTCGGCCAAAGGCCCTCAAAGCAGCTTACAAAGAAAAATAAACACAAGTATAAAAATACATCAATGAAAGCAATACAATTTACAAAAATTAAACTAAATAACAAATAACATTATTAAGAAAAAGAACAAAAATGTCCAGGAAAGAAACTCAGAATACATTACATACATCCACCGCTGCCCTGCTTTGGGACTGAGATGGGTATGGGTTTCCCCGGGCAAGACATCTTCAGCCGGGTGGAATAGGAACTGAGGCAAGCATAGCACCCCATCCAGGTTTTTTGACGCCAGGAGCACGGAGCAAAGGACGGATTATTGTGTGACGTTAAACACACACATGCACACACACACATGCAAGTTTGACATTAGTGTTATGAAAAGAACTCTGTTGCTATTTTGGGGTGGGATTCAATCACATCCTTGATCACGAAGGAGGTTTTCCCAGGGTTAGGCTCATCCATTGCACTCTGGCTGTACTGACCCCTGCAATTTCTCCAAATGCTGGAAACACAATTATTTGTGGTGCATAATTTGTGGTTCAGGTTGTGTAATTTCAGTGGGTTGCATAACAAACCTACATCCAAAAAACAAACAGAAACACCCTCAGCTTTTTGCAGTAAAGTGACAGTAAAGTGCACTGAAATGTATGTGTGTGCTCCAAACTGTTGCTGTTGGGGGAGGCGGGAATTCAATTGCATACTAGGTTGCACAACTAAAGTTGATTTAGTACTCTTGTAAAATTAACCCATTTCCCTCCCAGATCCATTCTTTTTGCAATAAAGGGCAAAGTGATGGGAAAATGCACTGGAAAGTGTGGAATCCCATTTGCCTGTCACAACATTGACTAATCTACCCACAAACAAATGGGAATGAATGCTCACTAAATAGCCAACATCGTCTTATCTCCCTGCAAACAAATCAGGATGAATGCTCAGTAAACAGGTCATTTGTGAGTGTCTTTTGACAGCTTTGCTGCTTGCTCAGAACAATGGAATTTTGCTTTAGCTGAATGGTTTGCAATTGGAGCCGGCCCAAGAAAAAGAAAGGAACCTGAGAAACAAAATCTGAATGGTGCCTCCCTCTCTTCCATAATGGTAAAAATTATGAAAATGAATACACTGAACATTTACAGCCCTTACAATGGAATCACAACACCTGTCATCTTACCCTGCCTAATTGCAAGGCCAGCCCTGCTTGTTGTGTTTATGGCTGCTAGGATGAAATCATGGATAATCATGGACATTCCAGTCATTCCAAGAGACATTTAAGCACATGATAAATTTACTGTTTCTTGAGTTTCCTCCCATTGGCAATTTCTTCCAGTATGTAGTACAGAATGTAGGATGAAGTGAGGAGAATCGGACTGATTATTTGGTACTCCATACATTGTTGTGTAGGACAGAAGGCCAGCAGGGATCCTGAAATAAAAGAAAAACGGTTCTATGAGATCTTTATAGAGGCAATCACTCGCTATTCCCTGTAATGCATGAAACATGAAAAATAACAACTCTGGTTACGGTGTCGGCACCACTTGTAATTTCTAGTCCAATGGGGTTATAACAGTGGTATTGAGCCAGGGCTAAATAATTGTTTAAATCGGTCATGCTCTAAGTGTGAGTTGGGAGGTGTGAGCAGGAACCCCTAGAACAAGCCTTGTACAATCTCCATTCCTCTCTTTGAGGTTTTTGCTTTTTGGAGCCCAATTCATGGATCTGAAAACATATATTTCATGTGTACATGGTCCTGACATGTTCCATCTCTTTTCTTTTAATCTGTCCTTTCTGTCTGGCTTGGAATGCAGGAAAGTTTTGCCCACTGAACTGGGCCTTTGTATTTTGTCATGTCTTTGTGGAGAGCTCTTAAAATCTTTTCCTGACTTGGGGAAGATTGCAAGGACTAAGTGAAAATCCCTGGTTTAAAGACTTTGATCTTGCTCTCTGCCTACTTATGCAAAATATCTATGAGAAGTGTGAATTTTTCATTTCCAGCAGGTGGCGGTAGTTCACAACTTCTGCAAAATATATTGATACTGTTTGTTCAGTTCAGTTCAGTATTTTCTAAAAGCCAATGAGATCCAGTGGCAGTGTTTGCGTATCACAATAAACCATGGTTTAGTGGTTTATTATGAATGTGCAGATAGCTCCAACTTTGCTCCTTCCCTACCATCAGCAGTATGCATAAACTTTGCATGAATGAGAGCAATAAGCTATGATCCCTGCCTTACTGTTACATATGAACCAGGAATCATGGTTTACAGGGTTCCAAACAACCCACGATATACAATTCCAGCAAACCATGATTGCTGGTTTGAACTTAATGCAAAGTCAGAATCATGATTTGTTGTACATGCCAGGTTTACTGTAATGTACAAACTGGACCATTGTGGTTTAGTGGAGGAAGTGTTCAACTGATAGCAGGAATACTTCAGCCATGAAGCTGAGCTTTGGCAAAATCACCCTGCCTCAGACTAATCTTTCTTACAGGGTTGTTGTGAGGATAAATAGGATCACCTCATTGATGCCATCCTGAGTTCCTTGGAGGAAAAGTTGAGGTCTGAATGTTGTTGATAATGATAAGAGTTTTGGACATGTTCCAGTACCTAAGTGTATATATGTATGCATGCAAATTTTATACACAGGGCTTTTTGCTTCAAATGTGTATGAGCAGTGATTTGAAAAGGGTCAGGCCCCAAGTGGCCAGCACTTTGAAGGGAAAAAGGGCAATTTATACATGAATGTACTCTTCACAATTGGTGCTATTTGGATTTTCTTCCTCAGGCACCAAAGCATCTTGGGCTGTCTCAAAATGTGAGATGATGTCTGGTAACACAGTCATTACTGAGTAAGAAGGAAACTGACTAAACTCTTTTCCAGTGAGCATTCTTCCTCTCTCTCCCATGCCAATCTTATTTTTACATCCTCTCTCCAGCTTTTCATCATCAGCCTGCCATTTCTCATTTGCTGCTGATAAGCATGGGTTAGTTCTGGAGAGAGCCCAGCCATACTCCAAGGCCTACCATAATTGGCATGCTATTGGTATGGGGACCAGCAGGGCATGGTCTGTTGCGATTGGATTACTCTCAGGGTTAGTATGCAGAGGGTGGATCTGCATAGGAATAGAAGCATCTGTGGCATGTACTGGAGCCAGCTAGAGGATCTATAACATGTAGTGCTTGAGAAAAATGTGCTTTGATGCACAAGGATTTAGCCCAACTCTCTGAACATGTCTCATGAACAGGTGTGAAGATCTTTCAATTACCACCCACCCTGCAAAACATTTTGAAGGTTTTTAGAGCCAAAGAATGCTTTTTATCTGAGACTCAAGTGGGCATAGTGTGCAGCTGCTGCAAATGAGACTTGATGCCCATTTTGGCCATCTCTGCCAGCAGCATAATGTGATCCATTGGTAAGAAACTACATAGGCTAGATCAGCCTTCACTAGCCGGGTGCCCTCCAAGTATTTTAGACTCCCAACTTCCATCAACCCAACCAGCATGGCCAATGGTTCACGAAGATGAGAGTTGTAGTTCAAAACATCTGTTGGGTACCAGGTTGGTGAAGGCTGGGATAAACAGTAAGCTTACCTTATTATAAAGCTAGGAAAAGTGTTTTCCTCCTATCTTCCAATATTAGAAATGCACCAAGGTTACTTCTCAACATAACAATGCACAATAAGGCTAGTGAAAGCGATCAGTGGCATACCTGCACAATCTGAGTGGCTGAAGATTTGAACCAATGTCAGTGCTGTCAGTGTATGGCTTTGCATTCATATGCAAAATTAAAATGCCATTGTTTCTTGAAAGAATATGATGATTGTGGGACTAGAAAGATAGTAGGTCTGACAATTGCTAAGACACACACCTCTCCAGGTTTTGATGAAGCCATAGGGATTGTGCATTGCTCCAACACTTGAGGATCTGTGGGATTCTGCTGCAGTTTGTCCGAACTTCATTTCCTCCAGCTGTTTCTCCCCATATGATATTAAGGAAGCATCATGTCTTGCCTTCGAACATTTCCCTTAAATGGCTTCCTCAGGGTTGCATGTTGTTTCCATCCTAGTATAGCATGTGAGTTATTAAAGGATCCTTTCACTCTGTTACTTAGTCATTACATGGGTATTTTTCAAATAGTGTGTCAGGGGCCACCAGCGGTTTGTTGATATCTCATTGAGTGCATCATCAGCCCAACTCTGGGTGCTTGCAATAATGTTGGTCCAAAGTGACTTCATGTTACTTCTGAAATTGGTGGATGAGATCAATAACTAAGTCAGGGTTGGGAAACTTTGGCTCTTCAGATGTTGCTGAACTATAAATCCTATCATCCCTGCCCATTGGCCATGCTTGCTGGGGTTGATGGGAGTTGTAGTTCAGCAACATCTGGAGAGCCAAAAGTTCCCCAACCCTGAGCTAAGTCCTGAGCAAAGGTGAAAGTCCATTGGTTCCAAACATTTGGGAGCCACTATCTTACCAAAGGTCCCACTATGGAGCCATGGCCAAACCACTGGAATTATTCCATAGAATCATCCCCATCTGAACATTATTT
Source organism: Rhineura floridana (assembly GCF_030035675.1). Lineage (NCBI taxonomy): Eukaryota > Metazoa > Chordata > Lepidosauria > Squamata > Rhineuridae > Rhineura > Rhineura floridana. The sequence continues at coordinate 53,373,805 of NC_084485.1, read as the reverse complement.
TCAGGACCACCAGGAGACTTACCTAATCACTATTTGTTAAGGCATTTTGTGTTTCTCTATAAGGCCCTGGAGATATTCATAGCCTATTATTCCATCAGACGCTGTCCAGAATCTCTTACCGCATAATTGCCATTGATAAAGGCCAGGAGCAGGTGGTTTTCTCATGAAGGGGGGTGGGAGGAATGGATTTCCCAGTATGCAACACAGAGGGCAGATATGGTATCAATGACTGGCCTTGAGTTACATGCAGACAGACGGGCGATGTCAGGAGACAACTTCAATAGGAACAGCACTAGGCTGTGAACAGCCATTAACTTAATTGCATTAACCAAATAAATCTAAACACTGGAACTCAGCTTTGACTCTCAAGAATTGCAGCTGTGGTGCTTGCCAATTCTTTAAAGCCTCCTCTTGGAGGGGAGGGGAGATGCAAAGATGAGACAAATGAATCATCTTCTCAGGTCTCGGGAGAAGAATGAGAAACCAGGTGAAGATCTTCTTGGCTCTATGCATGTGTGGCTCCTTTCAGGGATTGATCCTTCCCTTGTGTCCACTTTACCACCTCTGGGTCTAAATAGCCATTAGAGGGGACACATGCCTACCGCCAACCTGCACCTCCCTAGTTACATATAAGAAAAGAAACACGTATGCAGTGTCATTCCTTGCCTTCACTCCAGTTAGTGGCTGCCACTTACAGAAGGAAAGGAACAGCTGACCATGATGTCATCTCAGTGATTCTTGTTTGCCTGGATGGAGGATAGGAAGGTGTGATCCCTTTAACCATTGTGAACTCCCAGGATTAGGAATGATGTGAGACTGGGAATAAATTTCCTATTTAAGTAAAAATAGTTTCCTAAGGGAGAGGTTACCAGTTGCCAAATTGTTTGAAATGAGTTACTTATGGGGAAGAGAAAGAAAAAGAATCATAGATAGATTGCCCTGTTATATGATTTAGACAGTGCTGAATGCAAATGGAGAGGAATGACTACTGGGGAGCAGCCAGAACTACAGGCACACATCTCCTATAGTCAACCCCCTTGAGAACATATTCAACTCCAACACCAATTTTGTAAGAGCTAAAATCAGAATGTGCAGGGCAGGCCTGTAGCCGGGGAGGGGGGGGAATGGGGGCACCACCCTCTGCCCCAGAGCTATGCTTTGTCCCCTCTAGGATTTTTTGGGGGGAAATTGTTTTCTTTTTAATTTGTGACATGACAAGCAATGACAACCTCCATTTAAAGAATGACAGCTTGTTTTAAGAACAGGAGAAATTTAAGAATAGGATCCTCTGAAAAATCCAATGAATAAGGCAGGGCAAGTGCACAACAAAATCCTCATCTGGAAGAGCCCACAAAGTCTGCTCACTCAAGGTTTTCCCTTAAATGAGGGTGGATGTTTCATGATCGCAATCACCCTTTAATTACTTACATGGTCCTGAAAAAAAACAGCCTGTATGACCCCTGAAACTTTGTATTATGGGCTACAGTTAGACTCTACCCCTTGGACTTTCCTTTGCTCTGCTTTTCAATTTCAGTTGTGTTCTCTACCCAGCCAGCAATGAAGAAGCATGCTTGTTTGCCTGCTCTAAGAAATAAGAGTTTGTTTATTCTGCAGTTATTAGTAGAGATGTGAAGGTCCGGGGGGGAAAATCAGAAACCCCCCCTTTTTTTTTCTGAAGCCGTTTTTGTTTTTTTTCTGAAAAACTGGAAAAATGGATTATGGAATGCTTTATTTTAACATGATTAATAAAACGTTTCATTGAATCTTGGTCCCCCCTTTCTCATTTCTTTTTATGGGAATGGATGCTTTATGGCTGCTTGACACTGTGGAGGACTAATGGAGACATAATTTTCTTTGTTATTAATGTTGATAGTTTCTTTTTTTAATTTCTTTTTGCCTTCTTCTCATAAACTAGCAAAATGAAAGAGGTTCCTTGCAGTTCACGTGTTCCTTACAGTTTAGGATCTTGTAGATCCATTTGTTACAAAAAAAGTAAACATTTAAAAAAGTAAATTCAATTTGTAATAATTGTTTGAATAAAATGTATTTTAATATACCAAATGTAATAATTTTATGCCAAGCCAACTTGTACATAATTACATTTTATGTTCCTGAAGTAACAAAGTGACTTTCAATCTGTAAAAAGTGCTAATAATTGCATTTTTCAATTTTTCTGAAAATATTATTTTTTTCTGGAAAAAAACACAGAAAAATGGTTTTTTTCCCGTGGCTTCAAAATTTCCAGAAATTTTACATCTCTCGTTATTATAATGAATAGAGCAGGATTGGGTGCTTATTGATAAATGGTGAAATTAAGAGATAACTTAAAGAGATCTGAAAAAATGGCTACCCCTTACCCTTTTAAAGCACTCACTAGTGGCTATTTTTTCTTCTTTTGAGTACTTGATGGCAAAGGATGAAAATAGCCCTAGATGAATATAAATATTGCTTTGTACACTACAGTTAGCTAGCTAGCTAGCTGGCGACCTAGGCTGTAACTCAGGCCTAATTTCTGATTTTCCAATATGTGCAGCTCAGGATGAAGCCTTTTCAGGGTTTGTGGACAGAAAAATCAACCCAGCTGCCATTAAAAAAAGAATCCAATTGTTTTCCACAATTAGTTTCCAATTGCTTAGTTCGTCCTTTATATAGCAGCAAGTTAAAAACCTTTCCCTTGATTCTCCAACAGGAAGGAAAATCTAAAGGTCAGGAACAAGACTAGAAGGAGTAGGGTTGCCAGGTTCATGGCCTGATCCTGATCCTGTATCTTTAGGAGAAGAGAAAGTCAGCCAAGCGCAGGTGTTCTTGCAACACTGTAATGGGAAAAACCACAAGGTGGAATTCCCCCTTCTCCCTGCAAAACTTTTAAAGATACGGAAGACCTCTTGGTTGCCAGGCCCAGCCTCCAAGAGGTCTTCTGTATCTTTAAAAGTTGTGCAGGGGGAAGGGAGAATTCCACCTTGTGGTTTTTCCCATTACAGTGTTGCAAGAACACTTGCACTTGGCTGACTTTCTCTTCTCCTAAAGATACAGGATCAGGCTCTGAGCCTGGCAACCCTAAGAAGGCGGGACACTCAATGAAGAGTTAACAAACACACTCTAAAGTATTTGTTTTCTCTCTGCCTTTCCCTATGCTTGTAGTTTGTTTTTCAGGTGGAATCTAAAACTGAGATACCTAAGGCAGCATCAAAGCCAAGTTCAGGAGCTCACTGTCATTGTCAAAGTAGTTCAGTTCATGAAGAATCAGAACACAGGGACAGACTACAGGTGAAAGAGGACTGTAGTTATAGGCAAAGGCAAGTTTTTGAGTGGTGTTCCTGGGGATTTCTCAAAAAAGGGTGAGACAATTCAACAGATTAAACTTTATTCATGGAAGTTAACATACTCTCTGGATATAGGAGTCACTGGCTTTCCCTTCCCCTGGCCCGGCCCTCATGTCCTCTCCACCTGTGTGTGTGTGTGTGTGTGTGTGTGTGTGCGCGTGCGTGCGTGCGTGCGTGCATGCTCACATGTGCTGGAGGAGAATTGGCTGGCACTGTGCACCTCTCCCCCTCCCCCAAATGTCCCACCTAGAAATGTGGCTTTCCAGTCTAGAAAGTGGCTGCGCCACCTAACAAGTTGTCCTTCATACACTGGTTCTTAACTGAATTGCAGATTGGGTTGGTGACTCAACTTGCAAAACATCGATATGTTGTATCAGATATACCATATGCTATAAATTGACATGGATAAGTCTCTTGTACTTGGATATTAAGATTGTGGCATCAGATATTCCTACATTTGTCTGAATTTTGAAGACCAGAAATGATGAAGGTAGCTGAGGAAAGAATTGTGTAGCAGCTTCTAGACAGGAGTTATAAAGTTGAGGTTTTAATCCTGCATGCACTTATCTGGAAGAAAGCACCACTGAATACAGTAAGACTTACTTCTGAGTAAGCCTGCATAGGATTGTGCTATATGTTACCTTCAGAGCTTCAGTGTGAGCTCCCTAGTATCCTTTTAGAATTGTAGACCCACAGAATGTTGAAGGAGAGCTTCAGAGAAGATGCACAAGTTACTTTATTTATGAAACTTAAAGAGGTAAGCTTACCTCATGCTTCTGACTCCTTGCAATTAACATAACATTTGAAGTGGGTCTTATAAATCTCATGGAGAGTAAGACCTATGACCTTGCTGCCAGTAGAATACATAAGTCCATTCCAAATGCTAACTTATTTCAGGGAATCAGAAGCATGAGACATTTGCACTTAACTACACTATAAACTGACTCTTATTTTCCATTAGGTTTAATTGTAGTATAATTTTATTTTGTGAGCATATGTAATAACATAAAATTAAAACAGCTATATTAAGCAAATCACATAGATCTGGCAAAATAAATCAAATAATATTAATTACAGTACCGTATATTCCGGCGTATAAGACGACTTTTTAACCCTGGAAAATCTTCTCCAAAGTCGGGGGTTGTCTTATACGCCGGGTGTCATCTTATTAGGGTTGCCATATTGCCCGGATAGCCGGGTTTTACCCGGATTCTAAGCATGCCACCCGGCGCCCGGCTAGCCCCTTAGGTGGCCCGGATTCTCAGCTTTCATTTTAAAAAAAAATTAAGTTTCTAGGTGGTGCGGTTCTCGAGATATATATAAAAACGTCAGGCACCCCCCCCCGGTTAAATCTTTTTTTAAACTACTGTATAGCACTTCGTAGCTTTAACCCCGCCCGTTCAGGATGTCAGCCAATCAGTGAAGTGTTTGTGTGGTGGCAGTGTCTGCAAAACTTCCTTGCGAGGCCAGAAAATGGTGGTTTCCCCTCCTGTTTATCTGAAAATCTCATCAATTGGGTAGGTATATACATTTCAGTTTTTCCCCCTGTTGTGTGTAGGAGTCAGATCCTGGGCAGTGTTTTGAAAACCTTTCCAATAGTTGCTTTTGGGGGTAAAAACAGTGCTAATCCCATATGTCCAGAGTAAATCCTATTGAATTCAGTAGGAATTACTTTTGAGTAGACATGATTATGAATATGCTGAAAATCAATGGGACTTTGGAGTGAATGTAAAAAAGAATTGTGTTTGTGTTCTCTTTCTGCCCCCCCCCCCGTCCTATTTTAAAGCAAGTAGGCAGGGCTTACTTAGGTATTGCAGTTTTTATTCTGTAGGAAACTAATACTGATTTTTAAAAAACTAATACTGATTTTTCTGCAATGACCAATTGGTTTGACAATAAACTATTATATGGGCTGTATGTATTTATACATCTGCAGTGTGTGCGTGTGTGTATGGAGACTTTCCAACACCCCTGTGAGGTAGGGTTGGAAACCAAAGCAGCTCACAACAAGAAATAAAGCCATTTAAAATCCAATAACCATAAAAACAAGTATAAACAGTTGCAAAACAGTGTAAAGTGGCATGATTCGGAATTTTGGGTTGTGTGAATGAAGTTGCTTATCACTTGAGGTTGCATTTCTGTCCCTGTTTGAGTAAGCCCCATTGAATACGCTGGGACTTGCTTCTGAATAAATAAATTTAGGATTGCACTATAAATATCTTTACAGTTTGTGTAAATAATAAATATATTTGATAGTTATGCTTATATAAATATTTCTTCATTTATCATATTTTTGGTTTTTGGTTAGGAATCCTGACTGGTTGTGAGATGCTTAGTTTTTTGCCTTATAGGAATCTTGTTGTGGTTGGTATGGTATTACACTTAGGAAAGTGTTACTGCCTTCTGTATTTTTTTTTCCTATTTGCATTTCACTTATCTTTAACCTCACTCCGTTACAGCCATAGAAGCAACAGCAGCATATGCAAGATAATTAACTCCCATTAGTGATAAGAACAAGAATTTATAATTATTATTTCAATTAAAACAAGAGGCTTATCAATACTTTGAAGAGGACCAGATATTTATTTTCTTTCTGAGCCCAGGACTGGGTCTTTCATGATGCCCGGTGTGTGTGTGTGTGTGGGGGGAGCAGGAGAGTAGTCGATAAGACAGACATCCTGGCATTGATAATCGAATTAGCAAGGTATGTGTGGGGTTGTTGTACACTTCCAGGCTCAGTTTCATTTTGAGTATGGAGGTGGAACCTGTGTAGATGTGGTTATCAAAGGGAGAAGAAATTTTGAGTTAAGCAAAGCTCTGCTTTTATAAAACCTAAGAAACATACAGTACTTTGAATGTCTGAGTGCCTGCACCAGTGGAATACTGGAGGAACTTGTAAAACTTGCTGCAACAGTATTTAGAACTGAGCATGTGGTGTGAAAGACTCCTTTTCCTAACATTTTGGCCTGTTTTTCTCTGATTGTGTATTTTTATTGTTTTTACTATATTTGTAAGCTGTGCTGAGCTCTGTTTTTAACAGCAAAAGGGCAGGATATAAATTCTCTTAATCAATCAATAAATACTCCATAGTGTTGGAAACTAGAGTCTAGGCATTTAATGTTGCTTTTAAAAAAAAGATTTCTCACATCTTTCCCCAGTTTTTGGTGGTAATTCCTAGGGACAAAAAACAACTGGACAATCCAAATATTAATATTTATAAGTTTATAAGTGACAGTTTTCCTGCTAAGTACCTGCATGTCATAAGCAGGGGTAGTCTTATACAGCGAGTATATCCCAAACTCTATATTTTAACTGGAAAAGTTGGGGGTCGTCTTATACGCCCAGTCGTCTTATACGCCGGAATATACGGTAATTTAAACAAAGTACACCATTTAAAGTTAAAAGGTCAACATTAATACATGTTAGTAAAGGTTAAAATTAATCTCCTTTAATAAAAAACATTACTGTGGCAAATGTACTTTGGCTTGGTAATCCAAAATATGTTATCCTTTAAAAAAATGTATAGAGTGCATATATGAAAGCTTCCACTTTGCAAATTACCAAATTTGTATCAGAATTTAGTAACAAAAAATGAGTTTCTGATAAGCTGACCAGTTAATTTTTCCTCTTAGAATGAGAGTCCGGTATCTGTTGTGAATTTCCTTAGTTGACTGTATCCAGAGAGGGCTTTACCCACAATGAAAGGTTGCTTGCTTAAATGATAAGACAAGGAGATATAAGAGCAGTCTAGGGATACTTGGAGAATGTTAATTCTTCTTGCCTGATAGTTATTTAGCAAGGTTCATAGTGTATGTGAGATAAAACTAATAGGGATCTTTAAAGATGAATATTAAAATACCTTCTTTGCAATATCCTTGTGATACAATATTCAGAATGAAAGTAGTGTTTCCCAGTATGGGACATCTAACCCCAACAGTTGGGGGAGTCAAGAGCAGGCTGGTGACCCAGAGGATTGGAGAAAACTACAGATTCTCAGGCTCTGTTTTTTTTTATAGCACCATATAATAACCCTTTACCAGTTGCATCATTCAATCGATAGATCATCTGTCGCGTTGTTCTGGCAACAAGTTTTCAGTGCGGTCTCAGTATAGCAATCTGGTTTGAGGTATCACAAAGCAAGATATATTCATAGAGACATGGAGTTGTATTAAACAAAACGATAAGGCAATTGTTCTGTCAGTGCAAGGATTTCTCCTTGTGCAATGGAACAGTCTCCCCCTTTCCTCCCCCTGCACCTTCCTAAATCTGTCCTGGGGGTCTCCCAACCTTCCATAGCAGATATGGGGATGACACTGGGTCTGTGGAGGATAAGGGGGGGAACTCTAGCAAAAAAAGTTAATTGAATACCACCCTGGTTTTCCCCTCTTTCCTATATAAACAAGGGTACCCTTGGGCTCTCATATTCCTCATTTTGGAAAGGTTAGAACCCTTATTCTGTGTGGGGCTTAATTATAAAGATCAGAGGTAGGGATCCTCAGGCCTGGGGGCCAAACGCAACCCTCCAAGCCTCTCCAGCTTGGCTTTGGGACTCTCACCAGGCCACAATTCCTCACCAGTCACATCCGCTCTCCCCAGACCACAGTTCTCACCAGGTCTGCTCCATGCCATCCTTCAGTGTTTTTGCCTTCCTGAAATGTGTCCTTGGATTCTGATAATGCTTTTTGCTTGCCTGGATGGAGGACAGAGAAATTAGTCTGCTACAATATTTGCATTTGTTGTTCCACTCACCAGTGGCATGTGGCCCTCAGAAGATCGCCCCTACCTATGAGCTGGAGTGGAGCCTGTTGCTTGTTCCTAAGCCTCCAGATCCATGGTTTGGAGGATCAGGAATGAGGCATCTGAATGGTGGCTAACACATTTGATGAAGAGACATGACTTCAGAGATGAACAACTTTATATTCGAGTGTGATATAAACTACATGTTATTTTTGCACCAGCTGAGGCATTTCAAAAATCCAGTGTATTTTTTAAAAATCTAATTAAAAAAAAAACCCTGAGATATTTAGTCAAATTATCGAATTTTATCCACTTCATTTTTATTTGGTATCAGTATTAGAATCTTATTGGCCAGAATCCACTGGCACAAACACTCATTTTCTCATTCTGTGCCATACCATCCCCTGTGCCAGCTGGTAGCATCTCCGCAAGCTGGGGTACCATGTTATCATTTGGGAATAATAGTCACGGAGACTCTTTTCATATGGAGGCAGATGCTGGTTTCCATTCATCTTCCTGATCTGTAAGAAATACGAGCCTGTTATTTACTAAATCCTTCAGAGTCTGTCTATTGGCTTCCATCTCTATAGAGCTGCTTTTCTGTAAGGCTTTACAGTATGGTGCCCCAACTGAGAAGCATCTTTCTATGACAAGCCCCTGCACTTGCATGCCTGCTGGGGATGCCAGAGAGGGTTTGTCAGTCTGGAAACACACATCAGTCTCTGCTGTCGTCTCACGTGTGCTCCCCTCTGCTATGGTTGCTAATGTATCTGGTTGCTGGTGCAGATGCCATCTGGATTATTCCCTGAGCTCTGATTCTCCCCACCCCTCTGAAGTGTTTTCCACCCGGTGATAGTAGTACATAGTGACATAGAGGAGCTTCAGGAGAGAGACTGGATTTTCAGGAATAAATAAGAGTTTTGCTTTTTAAAATCCTAATCAGGAGTCACCCCTATACCAAACTCAGGGTTGGCTTGACCCTATGGCCAGAAAGAGATGCTGGGTCATGTGGACTATTGAGAGGGAAGAGGGCAGAAGCTCCCTGGACAGCATTACAGAGCAGGGTATGCCAGAGTCTAAACTAGTGTGATATACACAGTTCTCACTCCGGCATGGCTGGGGAGCAAGGGACCTTCAGCCCTGCCATTGAATCCTTTGTGCAGTCATTGAATCCTTGGTGCAATAAAAAATAGATTAACCACTTGACTGATGTTGCTGACTCCATCAATTGGACCGATCCATTGACCCAAACCTAACTGGTGGATATGAACTTAATCCCAGATAAGTTGTACTGCTGACTAGCTGAGTAAAACCATCACAGTTAGACCTAATGAAGGGTTAGTGTGCTTTGGAATGGCTAGATGAAATGAGAGATGATATATAGGATGCTAGTTATAAATGTGGAAGCTCTGCAGACTCTGTGGCAGGACTGCAATGCTGTCATCTGGACATGACTGTATATGGTTGCAGTAGCCTATTGACCCAGCTACAAATATCCCCTCCTCTTGGTTTCATCTCTTTGTGACTTTCCTAACCTTTCAAGAGAGGAGGCAACAGCTGCCCTGCCAGTCCTTTTGGGGGCATGTGGCGATCTCATCCCTTGTCTATGTTGCTTTAAAAATAGTTTTCAAACAAACATCTTCACCCTTTTCAAAATGATCCCCAAGCCATGGGTGTGAAATCACAGCTTTATCCCTCCAGCCCAGCCTTTTCCTCATTGCTTTTACATTCTTCTCTCTTTTCTCCATTAGCAGCTACCTTGTGTTTGGTCTCATTTTACAAGGACCTCTGTCAGTCATTTTTGTGCAACTTTGAAAATTGTGCATTTGTGGTTAACCACCTGCTCTGTTTTATGCTGAATGCCAGCTTTTCCTGACTTGGGGATGTGTTTTGAAGCATGCATTCATTCTGCTGTTCTCGGAATGATTTTCAGTTTGTGCCTGAAGACACCTAAATTGGATGTCTGATTTGACAGCTTGAAATATGCTTTGACCCTTAGATGAGGGGCTGAGATATTAGAGGCATGAATGGAGAATATTAAGGAATCCACCGTTGTTGTATTGGCAATTGACAACCTGTTCTCTCTCATAATAATACTAGGCTTTTATGAATTGCTCATTAGGATCTTCCTTCATTAGGATCTTTAGGTTTTGGTTTTAATTATTGTCACCCAAACAGTGATACTTTGTACCTTGGGGAAATGTCATTCACCCAGTAGATTATCCCTGGCTTTTGTGATTGCCTTTGGGTTGCACAAGAGTTTTAGGTATCTCTTCAGGATTGTCAGCTCACAACAATCCAGACATGTTCCAAAATGTTAAATCTCCTGATGCAGACAGAATGAAGACAGTCCTGGCTCCTCCCATCTCTTTCTTCCCTGGTTCTGTCATCAGCGCTTCTCCCCCATCTGCCCCACAGCATGCCTGGAATCCTGCACAGTAACAACAACAACAATAATAATACACTTTATTTCTACCCCGCCCTTTTTCCAATAGGACTCAGAGCAGCTTACAGCTAAAAGATAACATACCATTAAAACATAGAAATGTATACAATTAAAAATAGAATTAAACTATGAGAAAAACAGACTCTTTAGACCAGTAGACTAGACAGCAGGAGGAAGCCTTCTCCTGACTCATTTCCTACTGTACCTGGAGATCTAAAGGAATGTGGCTGGTGGCATATAGTTGCACAGTGTCAACTCTACAGCAGCTGGATATTTTCGGTAACCTTAACAAGGAGTAGTGTATTCCCCCCTGCCAGGCAAATGCCTGCCCAGCATCTTATCCAGATGCATTGCTTTTAAAAAAATATCTAGCACATGGCTCTTCAGTTTTGTAAGCCTTTCGCTTTTTCTTTTTTAAAATAATTATATGAAAATTGTGAACTCACTCTTTTTCTCTCTCTTGTGCTGGTGTGTACCACATTTAAAGGAGGAGGGGATAAGGCTTTTCCCTCCACCCTGGGTGCCCATTAATCTGGATATTGTGCAATTGGCTTCTGAGCATTTTGCATGGTTATATCACATCTGATTATGCTGGAAGGACTTTTATTGATTTAAATTCCACTTGCACTGATATCAGTGGTGCAAACTCAACAGGGATTCAGAATAAATAGCACCTGCTTAGCATTGAAATATGGCAAAGTGGGGGCCAGATGAGCCTCCTTAGGGATATAATTCCATAAACAGGGTGGCACCACTGAGAGGGCCCTCAGATTCCCTAACCCCAGACAACCTATTTATGATATTGGAAGCACCCAAGAGGAGGGCCTTGAATAATGATCTTAATGCATAGGCAGGTGTTCTTTTTAGCATCCTGACCTTGTTGGCAGTTATGGAATAGGAAGTATGGAATCCCCATCAACTGAACTTAACTAGCTAACAGAACAATCCTTTATTCAAGTTATACTGGCTGAGGAACTATAGGATTTGGCAGAAGCCCTGCTACCTGACAGAACCCAAGATAAGTTGCTGGTACAAAAGATGTATTGATGGAACTGTCAACACAGGATGGAATCACGGATGATTTGGGGACAGAGCACATGTCTATCATATCCTAAACTTCTCAAGACCATACAGAGAAACACACTGAGTCAGACCATTGGTCCATCTAGCTCAGCATTTTTGCACAGACTCACAGGGCTCCCAGAGTTTCTGGCATGGATCTCTCCCAGCCCTACCTAGAGATGCTGGGGATTGAACCTGGGACCTTCTGCATGCAAAAGGATGCTCTCTAAGTTATGCCTCTGTCAATTGGGAAACTTTACTATAATAATAATTACTAGCATTTATTATCAGCCCTTCACCCAAAGGTCCCAGAGTGGGTTACAACAAATTTAAAATACAGCATTAAAACAGTAAAAACAAGTTAGAATCATGAAAATAGGATGGGTCCTAAAAATATACGTCTCAGGCATCAATGGCCAGGGTAAAGAGGTGTGTCTTCAGCATTCACCTAAAACTGTACACTGAAGTTGCCAGACACACCTTGATGAGGAGGGAGTGTATGCTTTAATTTGGATTCCTGCATTGAGCAGGGGGTTGGACTTGATGGCCTTATTGGTCCGTCCCAACTCTACTATTGTAGGATTTTATGAGTTCTACAACTTAGGGGCCACCACAGAGAATGCCCTCTCCTGGGCCACCACCAGCCCAAGCTTCTGAAGGTGGCAGAACTACCAAAAGGGCCCCACTGCTGATCTCAACACCTGAGAGGGTCTGTAAGGAAGGAGGTAGTCTTTCAGATATTTGGGACCTAAGTCATTTAGGGCTTTAAACGCTAGCATGAGCACCTTTGAATTAGGCCCAGAAATGAACTGGCAATCAGTGCAGCTGTTTTAAAATGGGATATATTAGATCTAAAGGGAACGTCAGGCAGTTATATGGCTGTTGCATTTTGGACCAGTTAAAGTTTCCGAGTTGTCTTCAAGGGCAGCCCTATGCAGAGCACATTGCAGTAATCCAATCTGGAAGTTACCATAGTATGGAGTGCTGTGGCAAAGTCATCTCTGCCCAAGAGGGGCTGGAGCTGGAAAAAGGCACTCGTAGCCACTGAGGGCACCTGAGCCTCTAGTGGCAAGGTTGGATCCAGGAGTACCCCCAAGCTGCGAATCTGCTCCTTCCAAGGGAGAGCAATCCCATCCAGAACAGGCTATCTCCCCACCTCTTGGACATGAGAACTCGACACATAACACCTCTATGTTTTCAGGATTTAGCTTCAATTTATTGGCCCACATCCAGCCCATCACTGCCTCCCAGCACTTTTGCATCAGCCCTGGACTTGGCACAAAGAATTTCTCTCCCTTGACTTCAGTAGAAGCCACCCATACATTGGCCACCACCCTGCCCACATTGCCACAACAGAGCATAGGATAAGGTATAACTCAACACCCAATCACAGCAAACCACCACCAGTATATATAAACTTCCACACAGGAGGACTGCAACCCAGATGATAGAGCTATATCTCTCAGATAATGTAGTCTCTGCACATTCAGAGAAAGATCTTCAAACTATCCTAAGTGTCTTCGCAGAAGCATATGGAAGGCTTGGGCTCTCACTTAATATTAAAAAAACCAAAGTGCTTCATCAGCAGGTGCGAACTAGTTCCTCTGTAGCACCATCAATCCAGCTTAATGGTGTGACATTGGAGAACGTTGATTGTGATGTTGCTATCACATTGATCACTTCCCCTATCTCGGCAGCCATCTCTCTGTAAAAGCTGACATCGATGCTGAAATTCAACATTTCTGAGTTCTGCAAGTGCTGCATTCTCCTGAATGAAGCGTAGAGTGTTCGAGGATCGGGATATTCGCAGGGAGACCAAAGTGCTTATTTACAAAGCCATTGTACTACCGACCTTACTGTATGCCTGTGAAACATGGACCATTTATAAACTCCACTTCCAACTTCTTGAAAGATTCCACCAACGCTGCCTCTGGAAAATTCTGCAAATTACTTGGGAAGTCAGACGGACTAATGTTAGTGTTTTGGAAGAAGCAAAGACTACCAGTGTTGAAACAATGATCCTTCAACATCAACTTTGCTGGACCGGCCATGTTGTTCGAATGCCTAATCACCATCTTCCAAAGCAGCTTCTTTACTCCCAACTTAAGGATGGAAAACGGAACATCGGTGGACAGCAAAAGAGGTTTAAAGGTGTTCTTAAAGTGAATCTAAAAAAATGTAACATGAACATCGACAACTGGAAAGTCGTGCGAACAGGACAAATGAGCTAAGCAGAAGGCACGTGAAACAAATCCTCATTGTGACCATCTTCCATCTGGAAACCTATGTCCTCACTGTGGGAGGCTGTGTGGATCCAGAATTGGCCTCCACAGTCACTTACGGACCCACTGTTAAAGACCTTATCTTGGAAGACAATCTTACTCGGCCATGAGTGATCGCCAATGATGAATGAATGGTGATCTCTCAGATCTACCAGTGGTCACACTTAGAGTTCACAAGAGCAAACTATGGTGAGGAGAAACAGCAAGAAAGGGCATTTGCACAAATAGGAGCACTAGCTTGCACAAACAACCGGTCTCCAGCACACTCCTAGGGTCTTGAGCACATTGCTAACAGTCCTTTTCCTGGAACTCTTATAGGTAGCACGCCTTAGGACTCTTGACATCAGCATCCACTCCGTACCAGGATTGTGAGATAATTCCATGAAGTGCTTGAACTTTCCAAAGTGCGAGAAAAGTGCTAAGTATTATGATTATTATTAATAATAATTAGAAAAGCAGCAAGGCTTCTGCTTCCAGTAGTGCTCTGTAATTCTAGGAACTTGTTTTTAAAACAAAAAAAACCTTTTACTTGATTTTTTTATTTGATTCCCCTGCCTCCCCCCAAAAAATCCTTAGGGAACTTTTTTATATATAAAAAGAATAATAGTGTGGCTGTCCTTGCCTCCTGATCCCCACTCCCTAGAACTGGAGATGGAGAATCCTGCTTTTGGCATTGGACTGTTGTGGCTAGCGCTAAGGTTAAAATTCAGATTGCTTGATTGCTTAGGAAGGCCAACAAGGGTGGGGATAATGGGGAACGTGCACCTTTTCAGCAACCTCCTCCTCTAACAAAGGTGTTTATCCCATTGACAAGCAGTCAAGCAAGCCCCTGCGGGCCTTTTGTAATTGCTGCATAAGCAGAGGATCAAGTAGCACTTAATGGGTGCAGGCTGTTATAAAACATTCTTGAAAAGGGGGCCCCTCATGAAGGGCGAATGTTTGCTGCACTCTCACATAAGCCACTTGCTTGTAACAGGTGCTTTTTTTAGCCCCTCCTTCAACCAGCCAACATCTTCAGTGATCCCCTCCTTTCCTCTTCTTGCCACTGGCTAGGCTGAGTTGTGTGACTCTTGCTTGCTGAAACATTCACAAATCATTGCTGAGATTAGCAGGAAAGCATGTGAAAAAGACATGGAAATGCAGAAATAGTGGGCAGAGGCAGAAGGCAAACAACAGGGTCAGTTCCATTCAGTGCAGGCTTTTTAGTATTTTACTTTATTTTTAAAAAGTCATATCCTGCTTTTTCCTTCTCAAAAAGAAACAAAGCTGCTTGCAGCAATAAAATATACATTGTCAAAGACAAAAACACAACTCAAATCCACAAAATGCATTTAAGCAACCATCAAGAAAGCCAACCCAATGTCATATAAACAAAAAAAATCCAAAACCAATAAAAACAGCAGTTCACAAAACCAAAGTTGAGACACACAGAGAGGAAAAGAGTATTAACACAATCATAGCGAGAAGATAAAAGTTCTTTAGCTGAAGGCCTTCTTAACAACTAGGCCTGAAACCAAAACATAATGGCTTGGCAAATCTCAAATCAGGCTTGCCAGGTCAGAAGCATCCCAAACCCTGAGATTTCAGGGGCGGGCCCTAGTGATATCATGGGGGCAAGCTGTACTGATGTCATGGGGATGGGCTGTAGTGATGTCATGGGGTGGGCCCAAGTGATGTCACAGGGGTGGGTCTTAGTGAGGTCACAGGGGCGAGCCCTAGTGATGTCATTAAGCATGATACCTTAAGCATCAACCACAGTTGCTTGGAGCATATAATTCAAACAAAAACATTTCTCTGATTGGAAATTAAGATAGAAATCTTAGTTTAAAGATAGAGCCTGGGTAGGGAACATTTAATCTAGCCTGCTTGCTTCTCGCAAGAAGGGTTTAAGTGCCTTCAGGCCAGCCCATTTACTAGAAGGCCATTGTAGGAAGAAAGGATCCTTGTCTTGTGGAGATGTTAGATAGGAGCACTCAGGAGTAAAGATGGATACCCCTGAAGGCTGAAATTCTAAACACACTTACCAAGCCCCATAGAACTCAATAGGACTTACTTCTGAGTTAATATGGTTTTGATGGTGCTGTAGGTAAAGCTTGACTAGGGATCCTCTGCAGAGATGTTCATATCTAAGCAGGGTTGGCAACCCCCTGCCTGGAATGCCCTGCCCCTATCTTTTAACATGGCTGCTCCAAACCTCTTTACAGATTTGACCCTTCACTTTGGAAAGAGGTCTGAAAGATCAGTAAGAGTAAGAGGATTCTCTACCCTTTTCTGTCTACCTTGTGGGCTGCTATAAACTCACTTTGACAGCCAACACAACTCCAGTGAGTAATAATTGACAGAGAAAACACACATGGTTTGATCTACCTTCACAGACAGAGCTTGGGAACAACAACAATTGCAGCCACACTTCCCAGTCTGTGAATTCTCTTTTACCACTATTGGGCAAGAAACAAACCGTCATGCAACTAACAAGATGCATCATCGGTAGTTTTAAGGGGATTGAGCTGAGCACATGGAACCATTGTTGTTACTTCTATGGATGTAAGGGAGTGAGGTTAAAGGTAAATGAAATGCAAAAAGAAAAAGAAAAGACAATGATGATTTCCTAAATGCAATACCATACCAACCACAAAAAAATTCCTATGAGTAAGGCAGAAAACTCAGCATCCCACATTAAGTCAGGATTCCTAACCAAAAACCAAAACTAAAAAATCCTGGCAGCCAGTTAGCCAAGGTCACAAACATCCCCATGCAGCACAACCTGACATGGGTGCTGCAGTTAGTGCAGAATGCTGTGGCACAATTGCTGACAAGAGTAACACCCTATCAGCACATAATACCTCTGCACTGATTGCTGATTTGCTACCAGGCCAAGTTCAAGGTGTGCCTTCCATGTTATGTGTGCCACATAGTACAGTTCTGCTCTTGGAAGAAATCAGTCTTTTAATGTGGCAGCTATACTTTGGAACTCCCTGCCTATTGGCATTAGGCAGATACTTTCATTGTTCTCTTCAGCACCTGCTAAAAACATTTTTGTTCAGACAAGCTTACCCAGGCAGGTAGAAGCTATTGTGTTTTTTATCTGTTTTTAAAGCATTGTTGGTTTTATTATTTTGAATGTTTTTAAATACCTGTTTTTAACTGTTTTTGCCAATAATTTTATTGTTTTAATTCCTTCTGTAAACCGCTTTAAGATTTTTTACAATAAAGTGGTATATAAATCTTGTAAATAAAAGACATAAATAAATTTTAGAGTCACTGTGGCCCTTGGGACTTTCCCCCCTTTTAGGAACAAAGGAATGTACCTTACTGACTCAGGCCATTTGATACCATCTAGCTCAGTACAGATGACATAGACTAGCATTGGCTGTCCAGGATTCCAGGCAATACTCTTTTCCAGAGATTGAATTTTGGACCTGCATGCAAAGCATATGACCTGCCACTGAGCTACAGCCTTTTCCCTGTTTAAAAAATATCTTTTAAAATTGTTCTTTTCATTTCACTAATGAATGCACAGCATACCTAGAGCAGATCCACATAATTCATATAAAACACATTAAACACACATTTGAAGCACATGAATCCCACTACAGAATCATGGGAACTGTAGTTTGTTAAGGATAGTGGGAACAATAACTGAGGGGGAAACTATACTTCCTAGGATTCTTTAGGGAAAGTCATGCACTTTAAATGCAATATAATATGGGTCTACTTGATAAACTTTGCCTGCATGTAAATTGTTTTAATTATTTTTAAAAAATGTAAATGAGCTATAAAGTTTACTGAGTGACCATGGGCTACTCGTCTCTCAGACTAATCTGCCCCTCAGGATGAATAATAATAATAATAATAAAATTTAATTTATGTGTCGCCTATCTGGCCGATGGCCACTCTAGGCGACGTACATGCAAAGGTTAAAACACCATACAGTAAAATGCAATAATACAATATATAAACAATACAGCGATACAGGAGCGATAACAATACTAGTGCAGGGTAGGAGGCATATCAGTTATAAAAGTTAACCCTCCCCGGAAATCCCAAAGGCCTCTTGAAAGAGCCAGGTCTTTAAGGCTTTATGGAATACATTTAGGGAAGAGGCGTGCCGTAGATCTTGTGGAAGGGAGTTCCAAAGGGTGGGGCCGCCACTGAGAAAGCCCTCTCTCTAGTTCCCGCCAATCTAGCTGTTTTTGTCGGCGGGATTGAGAGAAGGCCCTGTGTGGCTGATCTTGTCGGGCGGCATAATTGGTGGCGTTGAAGGCGCTCCATTAGATAAACTGGGCCGAGACCGTATAGGGATTTAAAGGTTAATACCAACACCTTGAATTGGGCCCGGAAAACAACTGGAAGCCAGTGTAGATCGAATAACACTGGTGTGATGTGATCCCGGCGGCGACTATTCGTAAGTAGTTGAGCCGCCGCGTTTTGTATAAGTTGTAGTTTCCGGACCGTTTTCAAGGGTAACCCCACGTAGAGCGCATTACAGTAACCTAATCGAGAGGTGACCAGGGCGTGTACTACCAGTGGGAGCTGATGAACAGGAAGGTAGGGTTGCAGCCTTCGTATGAGGTGTAGTTGATACCAGGCTGCCTGGCTCACTGCCGAAATCTGAGCCTCCATGGACAGCCTGGAATCAAGTACAACCCCGAGGCTGCGGACCTGGTCCTTCAGGGGTAGACTCACCCCATTGAACTTCAGGTCAACATCTCCCAACCTTCTCTTATCCCCCACGAGTAGTACCTCGGTTTTATCGGGGTTCAACTTCAGCTTGTTCCTTCCCATCCATCCACTCACAGATTCCAGGCACTTGGACAAGGTCTCCACAGTCAACTCTGGTGAAGATTTAAACGAGAGATAGAGCTGAGTGTCATCCGCATATTGGTGACACTGCAGCCCAAATCTCCTAATGATTGTCCCCAGCGGCTTCATATAAATATTAAATAGCATGGGAGAGAGGATAGAACCCTGTGGCACACCACAATTGAGTGGCCAAGGGTCTGAAACCTCCTCCCCCAATGCTACCTGTTGGTACCTATCGGAGAGAAAGGAATGGAACCACCGTAATACAGTGCCTCCAATTCCCAATCCCTCCAGGCGATGTAAAAGGGTACTGTGGTCGACAGTATCAAAAGCCGCCGAGAGATCAAGGAGGACAAGAAAGGTGAATTCTCCCCTATCTAATGCCCTCCTCATATCATCTACCAGAGCGACCAAGGCTGTTTCAGTTCCGTGACCAGTCCTGAAACCTGATTGGTATGGATCCAAGTAATCTGTTTCATCCAAGTGTGCTGACAACTGGTTGGCCACCACTCGCTCAATGACCTTGCCCAGGAATGGTAGATTCGAAATTGGGCGAAAGTTATTAAAGACTTGGGGATCCAAGGAGGGCTTCTTTAAGATGGGCTTTACAATTGCCTCCTTGAAGGCTGATGGCATCACACCCTCTTTCAAGGATGCGTTTACCACCGCTTTAAACCCCTTGCCCAATTTCTCTCTGCAGCTCATAAGGAGCCACGAATACAGCAGAGGGGAACCATGACCATCCCAAGGAAGAAGATCACACTTAAAATGTAGAGGAAGTAATAATTTACAATCATAGTGTGAAATCAAATACTTATCGGGACATAGTATGAAGAAATATTTATATAAGCATGACTGTCAAAGATGTTTATTATGTACACAACCTGTAAAGATATTTGTAGTGCAATCCTATGATTGTTTACTCAGAAGCAAGTCCCAATGTATTCAATGGGACTTACTCAAACAGGGAAGCTTGCACAGAACTGTACCCTCAAGTGATAAGGAACACTTACCCAACCCAAAATTCAGAATCATGCTACTTTAAGCTGTTTTGCAACCATTTATAGTTTTTGTGGTTATTGGTTTTTAAATGGCTTTATTTCTTGTTGTGAGCTGCCTTGGTTTCCAGTCAGCAATCCTACCTCACAGCGTTGTTAGGAAGACTCCGTACACACAGAGAGAGACACATTGGAGATGTAAAAATACATAGACCCCTTATAATAGTTTATTGTCAAAACCAGTTGGTCATTGCAGAACATTTTTTCAAAAAAATAATATCAATATTAGTTTCCTACATAATAAAAGCAATGATACCTATGTGAACCCTTCCTAATTGCTTTAAAAATAGGATTGGAGGAGGAGAGAAAGATTTCCACCACAAGCACAATCCTTTGCTATGTTCACTCAAAAGTCCCATTAACCATGTTTACTCAAAAGTAAGTCCTATTGAATTCATTGGGGTTTACTCTGGGTATGTGGATTAGAGCTGCAGCTTTACTCTCAGAAAAGCAAGTGTAGGATTAAAGCTTCATATTGGGAAGGTTTTCAAAACAGTGTCATCTTCAACAGCCCAGGAAAATTTAAACTTGTTGGACTCCTACACGCAACAGAAAAAAAAATACTTTTGGTACTGCTGAAAGGTATATACTTACTCATTTCATGATATTTTCAGATAAACGGGGGGGAAACAGTTTTCTACATTTGCAATGCAGTCTAGGTACTGCCTGGAGGCCCAGAAATCCCTTGTCAATCACAACCCTGACCTCACTGATTGGCTACAAACCTGAAAGAGGGGAGTTAGAGCAGCCAGCTAAGAGATCATTTCACTGAAGTTGTGGAGTGTGGATGGTGGATGTTTTGGTGTATATCTCATGAACTGCCCCACCTAGAAACTTATTTTTTTAAAAAAATGAAAGCTGAGAGTCCGGAGATTAAGCTGACTCACCCGGAGATCCCAAAAATCCAGACTCTCCAGCCAAAAATGGGACATCTGGCAACCCTTAAAGGAGGACATCTCCATTTTAGTTGCTAATCTCCAGACCCCTCTATCAAACCAACTTCAGCCTACCCATCAGAGCCTCCACCAAAGAGGCCCTATGCATTGATGCCTAGCAGGCTTCAGACAGGCAAGAAATTTGGAGCAGGGCCTCAGATGATGAACGGACCATGTGAAGAAGAATATATGGGAAAAGGAGGAGTACTACTACTCCCCATTGCTGAGGGGCCCACAGGAAAAGCCTATTTTGATCACTTGAATTGGATTGGTGCTAGTGATTTCTCAGAGTCTTAGGGCTTTTCTCTGGGGCTTATTATGAAATGAACATCAGAAGATCTTGAAAACATAGAAAGGCAAAGTGGTACCATACAGGCCTAACCACTAGAGTACACTGCAAAGAACGTTTCTGAATCACGACTCTCAGAATTCCGTGGAGTCCCACACAAGAAACTTAAAAAGCCATGTTGACGCTCATGTGTACTTGCTTGGACTGGTTTGAAGATAACTGTGTAACTGAAGTGAGGAAAGCAACTGACAAACATTAAAGATGAATTTGTAGCTGAATATGTAGGGCAGTATCCAATGCACTTGTTCCATTAGGGTAAGGATTTACACTTGTGCAATGGAACCCTCCCCACATCCCATGTCTTCCCCAAATCCCATAACAGATTTAGCGGGTGCATGGAGGGGAGAGACGGGGGGGTTCCATTGCACAAGCATAAATCCTTGTCCTAATGAAACAAGTGACTTAGCGCTACTTTGGATACAAGCAGGGTTGATAAAAAAACAATGATTGGATTTTTAAAATTTAAATTGGATTTTTAAAAATTTAAATCAGATTTCAATTTTTTTCTAAAACAGTTAAAAAAAGAGCCTAGGTCAAAGATACCATCATGAATACTAATTATCCAACTTCTAATTATATTCTATGAATACGTTAACAGCACTTTATGGAGATAGGAGATAACCTATATCAGTCCTATTCTCCAGCTGGAATACATGTCTCTCAAGGCCTTACCTCTCTCAAGTACAAAGATAGAGAAGGTTAATGAATAAAGAATTTGGGAAGGGGAAGTAGATCTGAACGAGGAGACCACTGAAGTGGTAATCCAGTTCTTAACAGCAGTAACCTCTTCTGCAGGTATAGAGAGAACTTTTTCTTCTTTGGACTAATTCATTCTAAATTGAGAAATAAGTTGGGAACTGAAAAAGCAGGAAAGCTTGCATTTCTTTTCCAGACAATGAACAAGGAAGACAAAGGTGAAGAAGAAGATTGAGTTAACCATACCACCCAATATTTTAAGTTTCTCATGTTGACTTGGTTGAAATTGCCTAAATTTTATTTGTTAAAAAACTTTGTTTATCTAAAAACTGAAATAGTTCACCATTCAAAAATCTGCATGCATGTTTTGTTAATGTCGTTGGTCGTTGAAGAAGAAAACTAGCCAGAAGAATAAACGATCTTATTAGTACAGTTTAAAAGCCTATTTGGTGGTGGTGATTCTGGCACATCATGACAAAAACATCATGATTAATTGGACAGTTGGAGCTGATTCATCTCCTGAATGACTTCACAAGTTCATTCTGCTTTAGTACTAAAATGACCATATTATCATCCCATTTTTAATGAAAATTAATCTGAAAACAATTCAGAAAAATTGCATAGTGGGTACCCACCTTCTAATGAAACCTACATCTCTGAATGCGTATTAAGGTTATATTAAACGACAATGTACTTCTAGTAAAAATGATGATTAAATAGAATCGTCCTCACTAGTGATTTAAACTATGGTTTAAATAACTAAAATTGAGTCCTTCAGAGAAGTTTGATTTAAATCAAATCAGACCTTGATTCAAGCCATAGTAATAATTGTGATATATTATAGACATCCATCATCAGGAATATAGGGCATTGTCGTATTCCTAGTCAGATTATTTGTTCATCTAGCCAGTATTGACTCTGCTGTGATTGCTATAAACTCTCCTGGGTCTGATTCACATCATGTGCTGCCTGAGATCTTTTTAAATGGAGATACAAGAGATTAACCTGAGACTTTCTGCATGGAAAGCATTAGTCCAACCACTGAGCTGTGGTTCCCTCCCCATTACTTCATTATGACACAGGAACTTTGCTGGAAGTAATGATAATGAAGTAATGATAATGAAGGCTCATTGTTTGTGCTATCTCTTTTTTCATTCCTGTGATTTAGAGGAAACTTTAAGGCCACAATGGAAATGGAATCCTCCCTTAGGGATTGAGACTGATAAGAGCTGCCAATGTGGGAGCAGTTGAAATCTTAGCTTCCCCCAGGAACATCAGTGTGGGATCTTTTTTATGATGGACACTCACTGTCTTGGACATAAATCACTGCCACAAATGAACCTTTAGAGGACACAATCTGTGTGGTCCCTGGAAGGAAAAAAACACCTGTGTTTAAATAGATAAATTGATTATGCTGCTATTTTTTAATACTTAAAAAAAATAGGTGGCAACATGTGAATGGATTGTCTGCAACAATCTGAAGGCCTCGTTGTGGAAGGCTCCTCAAAGGAAAGGGCTGGCACAGATGCACTCTTGAGTTTGCTGCAGTCGGTTGGATAGAGGGGTCTGTAGATTAGCAACTAAAATGGAGATGTCCTTCCAGGATCAAGCAATAATCTCAACTGTGACTGTTTACTTAGAAAGAAATTATTAAGCTGAATGTTGGTTTGTTGGAGTCAATGGAATATGCAGGATTTTTTTCCCATTAGAGTAAAATAATGGGGCATAACAAGATGCTATAAGAGTTGGGACTCTGCAGTCCTTATCTTAGATTGGACACATTTGTCCTTGCCAATGATCCCATGAGAGAGCAGACATTCCAGCATGTAAAGGAATTATTGTTGTTATTTGGAGGGCTGTCAGTGACTGCAAGTAACCCTTCTTTTTGTTGCCTTCTGTCTGTAGAATGAGAGAACATGACTTGAGTCTGAACTACTAATTTAAGAGAAGTCCTTATTCCTGACATTATTGACACTTTTCTAGGAAGGCAAGAATAACTGTATGCCAAGTGGTGATTAATTAGAAGCTACAAGGGCTGTAGACCCTTTTATAAATAACTATAAAAAGAGGTGATAAACATTCGTTGGGGTAATTTACATTGTTCACCCAATTCACCCTTTAAAAGTGCCAATGCACAGAAACTAGCACCTCTTATGTTGGTGGTGTCAAACACATGCAGCATTAGCTTCTGTTTATGTGAGGGGTGTGTGTGTGTCATGGTCCAGATCTCACAGTTCATGATAGATTTCCCAATAAAATCCACTCATACGCCCAAGGCCTGTAGTGAAAGAATTTTTACTAGAGCTGGCATCACAAAAGGGTAAGGGTGTTGACAGTTAACAAATACTACTGCTGGTGATGTGAAAGGGCAGCTTCTGTGGGATTGCTCCCCTCAAGAACACCAAGGACTGTTTGGATTATCTATATCAGCAGGAGTTAGGAATGGAGCAGTTTGCTGGCGAATTGCTTCCGTGCCTCTCCTTTTGTATGCCCATTTTTCTCTTTGCTGCGTTTGCAATATGGCAATTCTCATATCTGTTAAGTTTATGTGGCTCCATGTGATCATCAAGTCTGGGACAAGGTCCAAAATATTCAGAATCTGGTTTATAGACTTTCTTTAATAGGCTGGGATTCTTCTGTCCTCTTTGTGCACTGGGGAGGTTTGGAATGTCTGTCTGTCTAATCTCCTTGCACAAAAAAAGTATGGGTTTGTATGAAGGCTTGAGAGCTCTGTTGACCTTATGTCAGACTCACTAGCCTAACTTAGATTTATTTCTTAATAAAAATACTTGTATACTGCATTTTCATAAAAAGCATCAAAGCAGTTTATAACAATTATATATACACAGTAAAAAAGATTTAAAATCACAGATCGCCATCTAATTTACAGAAAATGCTTTTCTTAATTGGCTGCAAAAGCCTGATGGTATAGAAATTCTTTCAGCAAAAGTTTAAAGGTTAATACAGAAGACGCCTGCTGAATTGATTGGAACAGCATTCCACAAGACTGGGCTGATGACACTAAAAGCCTCAATTTTGTGGTGATGTCAAATGGGCCTCACCAATTCAAGGGACAACCAGTGATGCTCCTACAGATTCTCTCAGTGACTGAGCTGGGATATAATGGTTCAAGGCAGTCTATAAAGTATCCTGGACCTGTTGTTCAGGACTTTGTAAATTAATAGCTGGACCTTGAACCTGGGTCGGTATTAAAGGGGCAGCCAGTGCAGATGTTTTAACAGTAGTGTCACATGTTGTCAGTCATGTGCCCCTTTCCAGACCAGACCCAAGGGCAGCCCCACATAGAGCACATTGCAGTAATCCAGCCTTGAGGTTACCAGCGCATGGACTACAGTAGATATTCCCCAAAAATACATGGTTGCTCTCACCAAAAATTGCAGCCATGTGTAGAGAAACAGGGATCTGCCTTATACCAGGTCACACTGTTTGTCCATCTAGCTCAGTGTTGTGTACTTTGAGTGGTAGCGATTTTGCAGGGTTCCAGGCAGTCTTTCACATTGCCTGCTACTTGTTCCTTTTTCTAACTGGAGACACCAAGTGAATGAGCTTGGGGCCCTCTCCATGCAAAGCATGTGCTCATCACTGAGCTATGGTCCCTTCTGCCTTCTGTTTCATCACGTCAGGGCCACTGAGAGGGCCACCGAGCCATCAGGAGGCCCATACTCAGTCTCTAGCCCCTTTAGGACAAAAATTGTGAACCAAACCTTTCAGCATTTGTGAAGTCAGAGCTGTGATTGTTGAGAGCTAGAGAGAAATTTAGTCATTCAAACCCAAGGAGGACAGATTTTCTGGTTTATTTTGAAGCTGTTCTTTTGGAAGTTTCACTTCAGTCAATACATTGTCTTGTTGCGTGCTCTGAATCTATTGACCATTAGGGGCAATAGATATAGTTAGTTAGTTGAAAGGGCCCTGCTTGAATTCTCTACTTGTTACTTTCCTGAAGTTTAAGCATACCTGTGATTGGTTAGACTGATATTCTCAGGGCTGTCATCACTTCCAGTTCCTCTTCCTCCTTCCCACAATTCTCTCCCTTCCTTTTGAATTCTGCTAGTGTAAGTGATTGAACTTACAAGATCTGAACAGGGTGGTTCATGACAGATGCTCTTGGAGGTCGCTGATTCATAGGGTCGCCATAAGTCATAGTTGACTTGAAGGCACATAACAACAACAACAAGTGTAAATGATTAGGCTTTCCTATCCACATGGCCTTTCTTAATAAAATGTGTTTATTTTGTTTAAGATAAACACCACTCTCTTTCATATTCTTGTATACTGTATCTCCAATAAGCTCTGTTGCATAAAGCAACTGTCTTCATGTTCTTGGGTGCGCTCTAGATTCAGATGATGGGGAAGGACTGTCTGTGTCATATTCACACCATACATTTATTCCACTATTATTCCACTTTAAAAAGTCATGGCTTCCCCCCCAAAATCCTGGGAAGTGTAGTTTGTGAAGGGTACTGAGAGGCCTCTATTCCCCTCAGAGAGCTACAGTTCGTTGATTGGTTTAATGATCAATTCCTCTTCCCAGAGAATTCTGGGAACTGCAGGTCTGTGAGGGGAATTGGGGTCTCCTAACAACTCTCAGCACCCTTCAGAAACTACACTTCCCAGGATTCTTTGGGGAAAGCCATGATTGTTTGAAGTGGAATAATAGTGCAATAAATATACAGTGTGAATGCAGCCCTGGTTTATTTTGAAGCTGTTTTTTTTTTCCATTTCTTGGTAGACAAGTGATTGTTGTCCAGAGAAAATAATTGAGAAATCCAGGATTTTGATGTAGCTGTGACTAGGCAGTGGCATCTGCACCCAAATGGAAAAGATAGCAGCAAAGTTCATACTCTTTCTAACTACCTTTTAATTTCATGTAAAATATATATTTCTGAGTGTGTAAACATTAAAACAAAAACAAAAAAACTGTTAATGCAAATAAAACCCATCATTAGTATATTTATATTGCGGGGGTAGGGATATGGTGGTTGAGAAAGTGATGTTACATCAGCCCTGCAACGTACTCCAGTATTGCTGTACAACTATTGGGGAGCGGGGACTGAGAGAGTAAGGTACGACAACCTTGTAGAGTAGTCTAGTATTGTTATCCAGGGTCCTGGGTTTTTCTTTTTAAGGAAACACAGTTGTGGTGACTGTTAAGTTAGTTGGAGCAGCAACATGGTGTGAAGTGGCATTAATTGCTTTCCCACTCTGGGAAAAAATTGGGGTGTTCTTAGGGGTGGGTTATTGCTGCTGGTATAAACAAATAGGTCTATTCTTTGAAAGGGTTGACTTTTTACTCAAAAAAGAGAGGAAAAGGTGGCTGTTAGAATTGTGCTGGTAACAGCAAATAACTTTGCTGTAGTTATTATGAGATATAATAAATAACCACATTAAACTCTCTTAGAATATCATGTTTGCTTTTTAACAGTGTTTCTCAGTATGGGCACCTGAGCCCAGCTTCCTGAACCTTTTCCGGCATGAAAATTCAATTATGGAAAAGCTTTGCCTATTAACATTCTGTCTATCAGACATATTATTAATTATGCTTGGCCATTGATTTATTTTTGGTTGCTCCACCTTATGCATAAAACAGGATACAGATTTGCATAGATACAAAGCACATGCAAATGTTATGCAAATTTGTGTCATCCTTTGCCATTGGGGCTGAGGGCCTAATTTACCTGCAGGGTACTAGACCCAGAAAACCTAGGTTCTACTCCTAGGCGGTTGTGTTTTTTAAAAAAGGAATTCTGATAATAAACAAAAGCAATAAACAAACGGTATATTTTTGCATGAAGAAGAAGCAGGTAAGAAGCAACACAGCCAATACCAGCACAACACTAACAGTAATTTACCTTATGAACAACTGCAAGCAAAAAGACATCTGAAGTGCCATGGGCTATGGCACATTGCCATTGCCATTAACATATGCAGGAAAAGGAAACCATATTCAGAAAATGTCTCCTCTTGTATCCTCTAGCCAACAAGTTAGTTTATCTGCCAGCACCACCCACCACACCCTATCATGCCATCCTTTCATAGAGAAGTCCTCCTCAGATTTCCAGAAGTAGACAATCTCTGTATGAGCCACGGCAAATAACTGTTCAACCAGGACTTTATGAATAAGGTTTTTTTTGTTATCCCCTCCCTAAAAACAGTTAATAATGCCAAGGCTGGATCAGGGTGCAATGACTGCCAAACAGTGTCATTGATTATATCACTCTCCCCAAAGGGCTTAACCTTAGCACATTCCCACCAGAGATAGGTCAGCAAGATGAGAAAGCTCCATTAATATAGTAGAATTTCACCGGGGTAACGGTAATGATTTGGCTGGGGTTTGACTTCTAGGCTAGGTATGCCCATAGCTTTGGCAGTCTCCTCAGTTTCAAAAGCAGTTTGACACATGGCATAGTGTGAGGACTGCTGTTCATGAAACATAAGCCCAAAGCCCTGTTGTGGGTAAGGAACTATGTGCAGGTTGGATCTAGATGCAGGTTGCTAGATGACAAGAGAGAGGTTCAAAGATGCAGAATGTAAAGTGAGATATGTCTAGAAAAAAATATGCTGAATGAATCTAAAAAGCACATGGCTGGCCTAAGGCAACGAGAGATTGTCCATTCACTGTCATGAAGATAAACATTACACAGGCAGCCCTTTGAACAATCTGGAGATACCTGATCTACCAATAAAAGAGATTGACAGGAGCCTGCTGGGCTTCATTAATGCCCTAGATGGAAAACTGTTTGCCTGCCATTATCTTCACTTGAAAGGCTTGGATTTGCACCAGTTGACAGTGGACAACAAAAGGAGACCAACATTGTTCTCCTCTTCTGTCTTTCTAATAGGTTGGTTTATACCTCTTGGCCTATTTACACCTCCTTGCCTATGCCATCTAAGAATCCACCTCAGCCTCAGTACATTTACTGAAAAGGTAAAGGTGTCCCCGCACTTATACGAGTTGTTTCCGACACTTAGGGTGACGTCTTGTGATGTTTACAAGGCAGACTGTATATATGGGGTGGGATTGCCAGTTCCTTCCCCGGCCTTTCTTTACCCCCCAGCATATGCCAGGTACTCATTTTACCGACCACGGATGGATGGAAGGCTGAGTGGACCTTGACCCCTTTTACCAGAGATTCGACTTCCTCCTTCCGTTGGAATCGACCTCTGGCCATGAGCAGAGCTTCGGCTGCGTTACTGCCGCTTACCATTCTGTGCCACGGAGGATCTGAAGCCATCTGTATTTTCCACCCTGCCATACCAATCATTTGTGTTTTGAGTACCTGTCCCTTCATAATTTCTACGCTACATAACATCTATATGGCTGTGAGATCCATTTGCACTATTTATTTGCCAGTTGCTGTTTCCTGGCAACCTGAAGTCTAAGGTTCTCAGACCACAGTAGTAAGGAAAGTGTTTCTTTCTATTCACACATGGGAACAGATTCTGACCCTCCTCCAGTCAGGATTAGGCTAGATTACAATAAAATATTTCCTGAAGGAAGAGTCCCAACTCCCAATGTTGCGATAATTTTCTGTTACTGTTGCATTTTTTTCTGTCTTCCACCCATAAAATGCCAGAAACATTTGCTTAAGGAATGCTGCATCTATATTTTATTTTATTTGACAATTGCAGGAGATAAGACTTCACTTGTTTATTTTTCTTTTCTTTGGAAAACAAAAGCAGACAAGGAATATGAAATGAAAGGCAATGTTATATTGTGTTGCCTGAATGTGACTTTTCCAAGAACCTCAGCTGATACCTACGGAGAAAAATAAGAGGGGGAGAACATTCCATTGTGCAAAAATCCTTGCACTGACGGAACATTCAATTTACCACTATGCTGAGGTGTAGACTGGACTACTTTAGGATGCAAGAGGAGGGGTTTTTTTTAATACCTCCCCACATTTTATTTTTAAAAAATCCATGTAAATAAAATACTAGCACAGCAGGGAGAGATATACTAGCCCATTTTCCTTGTTGCTGTGCTAGTTCATTAACGGTGGGGCGATCTGAATTCGCCTGCAGTCTGAAATGGTACATTCCATTCTTCCACCTCAGCATTCTACTACCTCATTATGCTGGATATGTAGATCAGACATTAGACATGGTTACCTTCCAGTTCAGAAAAAAATGTTTACCTATATACCAGGCAGAGGAGCAATGTGATAACGGTAGTATGCCACAGAGGGTGCCTTCTGTAACTATTTTGCAGGAGGGATTAAAGAACATACCAGAATATTAAGTTTGTGCAATGAAAGTGGCTTGAAGGTCTCTGTTGCCCTAACACAAGAAATCCACTTTAGAAAAGAGTGACTTTTTGTGGGTTTTGTGGTGATGGGAAAATGCAATAAAAACTGTGCAATGCATGAATGGCTAATGCAAGTACCCCACAAGCAAGTTAGGTTGAATGCAGGATAAATACTTGTTATCATATAATCACCCTGCAAACAAATCAGAACAAATGCCCAATAAAGACCAGATATACTCTAGCCTCTGTTTAAGCTTTGTTCAACCATATCAGGATGAATGTTGAATAAACAAGTCATTTGGAGAAGTCCCAAGCCTTGTCCTTTCGGATTTATCTTTGAGATACTGGAAGTACAAAGATTAATTCTCTGATAATTCTTGTTGTGCTACCTGATTTCAATACAGCAGGATATATGGGAGCCTCACACAAACTCTGGTGAAATGAAGAGAGGTTGTCAATGTATAGTGGCAAGGTTTGTGTCTGTTCTGTCTGCTTGCAAGCCCACATCTCTCCCTAATTTTGTGTATTAGTTTCTATACCCTCTAACTACACATTCCATGTAATGTAGATTATATATAGGTCAAGTGTTTAGATATTCATTCATTCTGAGGGCTAAACTGCCCTATGTGACATGACAGACCTACTGCAGCCATTTTGGGGGGGGGCAGCAGAAACTCCAAATTCACTTAGAGCCTTGTGAGCTAAAAATCATCCCACAGAAACTCCCACAAGGAAAAAGATACCTGTACCCAGTATATCCTTACCTTAGTGGGCAAATTAGCAGCAGCTGCTGGTGGATATTAATAAGGAAAAAAACAGCTAAAAGGGAAAGGGTTAAGCATGTCCACACACACACATCACCACCTCCTCCATCACTGCTGCCGTCAGTTGAAGGGCCACCCTCCTGCCCTCTGCCAAGGCTGCAGTAAATGCAAAAACAAAAGCCTAGTCAGAGAAACTCCACAGGTATTGGGCATCATGTCTAATTTAGCCCTGAGTTTTAACTGTGAATGTGAAAACAGTGTAGGAAATACAGAGCGCTATTATCAGTAGAGATGGGGGAGAATATCTGCTAAATCGGACTTAATGCCAGATTCCGACTGAATTCGACGGTCCACTATATTTATGAACCGGCACTGATTTCTTGTGGCAGGCTGCGGCTATAATTAGCACAGATTTTTTGTGGCAGGCTGCAGCTGTAATCAGCACAGATTTCCCCCCGAATTTTTTTCCTGATTTTATGTAATTATCATCGTAATTTCCTCTAAGTTGATGTTGGCTGTGTGTAATTTGTGTGCTTAATTTTGTTTAAAGCAACACCACAGCAGCAGAGAAACAGCAGATGTTGAAATGCGAGTGTGCCACCGTGTGCGTGCGATTACCTAAGAAAGCAGGCTTTTACTCTGCATCAGCATCGCTGAGACTGGAGACTTAGTAAAATAAGAAAAGCTACTTTATTTATAGAAATACATAGTAGATAGAAAGGCAAACCTAGGTCTAACTAACTAACTAAGTTGGAGGCATAACACCCAGGTGCAGGAGTTAGCACCATGCTAGGAGAGGGCAGAGTCAAAGGAATGTCTCCTCTCTCCTGGACAGTCAGAGAAGGAAGAGGAGGAAAGGGCGGAAGGAGGAGGGGCAGGTAAGCTTCCCTAAAGACGTAACAGTCTAGTGACAGAAGGAAGTCAGTCAGAGCATCACAGGTAAAGGTAAACAAGCCTATCCATCTGGAGGACCCTAGCTCCATCTCCCTTCTGGAGCACAAACAAAAAGAACAAAACGAGTTGCTCTTGCCCCACTTCCAACAGTTGATGCATTTGTAACAGTGTGTAGGTGTGATAAATAGGAAGAAATAAACCAGATGGAACACCATGATAATTTACATAGGCATTTACATTACAATGAAAGAAAACCCCAAACCCCACAGAGGATCGTATTGGCAAGTGCCAAAGCAAGTGGGAACAAAAAAAGGGTGGATCAGGATCGAACGATGGACTATTGGAATGCAAGCGGATCGGAACTAGGCAGCAAACCCCATCCCTAATTAAAGGTAAAGGTGTCCCCGCACTTATAGTGCGAGTCGTTTCCGACTCTTAGGGTGACATCTTGCGGTTTGCTAGGCAGACCTTATATATGGGGTGGGATTGCCAGTTCCTTCCCTGGCCTTTCTTTACCCCTCAGCATATGCCGGGTACTCATTTTACCGACCACGGATGGATGGAAGGCTGAGTGGACCTTGACCCCTTTTACCAGAGATTTGACTTCCTCCTTCCGTTGAAATCGAACTCCGGCTGTGAGCAGAGCTTCGGCTGCATTACAGACAGTGACTCAGTCAGTTGGTACTCAGTAGGTTGTCTACAGAGCTGGTGTTGTGGACCCTAGAAGTGGAGAAGGAAAGTAAAAAAGACACAAAAGGGGGGTCTCTTTGTTGTGCCTTTCTTTTTCTATCATTGAAATTTGTCTACATTGTTGTACTTTGATGTCTGCTTGTAGAACTGTGATAAAGCATCATCATGCCCAGTGCATAAGATTAAGAGCCAATCCATACATCCTTTGGACACAAGACTTCAAATGTTTTGCATGTCTTCTCCTTGCCTGTAGCTGGTTGCTTGCACAGAGGCTGCATGGTACATGATTACGCTTTTGGACCACCCTCTAGGTGTCTTTTGAGGGTTTGCTGTAGTATTCAAGAAACTTAATCCCATTCCTGCACATGGATGGCTAGTGTGGCAGTGGCTATGAGGAATGGCCCACAGTTCAGCTACACATTACAGTTCTGACAAAGCAGGAAGACATTCCAGATGCCTCAGATCAACAGAGAGTTGTCATAAACAAGTGTGAGCATGCCCTTCATTAATTTCAATTTCTTCCCTTGTGGGGCAAGACCTTTACACACTCTGAATGTCTCAGAGGAACAGCTTACAAGTTTATCTTCAGTAGCCTCATAGGTGAAGAGAGACAGCATCTTTCTGCAGTATAACCAATTTTTTTCATTTTTTTCTTCATTTCAGCTCCTTTGGTCATTTCCAAGCAAAGGAACATGATGTTGCCTCAGGTACATCAGCAAGATCAGTTGCAAATGACAATTTGAGACGTGGACTGTGTTTGACCAGGGTTTCTGTTACCAAGGTACTCTGAAGCCAATATCCAACAACTTCATTCAGTAGCCTTGTAAATTTTCTCAAATCGCCTGTCCAACCCTATGCTGTGCCTCAGCTCCTGCTTGGGCCCAGATGTGAGGCAAATAGATGAGACAAGATCATGTGGTAGGCAAGTTGTTAAATGAGATATGATTTCGCAAACAGAATGAAATCAGTTGCTGTCAAATGTGCTACTAGGAGTATGTCTCAACATTCTGAGCACATGGCTGATTGCTAGTTATTTTAAAGCACAACAGATTCTCTCATTCAAGATTGTTTGCAGAGATAAATAGCTCTTGCTGCCTTTCTCCCCAGCCTTTCTATCAATCCCACTTACAAGGAACAAAACCGCCCAGAGAACTTTGGCTATGGGGTGGTATATAAATGTAATAAATAATAATAATAATAATAATAATAATAATAATAATAATAATTTTTTTTAAAAAAAAAAGAGAGAGAGGAAGAAATCTACCTGTTCTGTCACTGTTGCATTAATGACAGTGCTCTCTGGATCAAAGTGTACTTAGCTGAGAGATAGAAAACCAAAAAGTTGCCTTTACTGCAAAGTTGATTTACTGGTTTCCCTCCTGGGATAAATTGAGATCAGCTTTTACACCCTGTGCATTGCAAGTTCAAGCAAGCCTCCTATTCAAAGCCAATCCCTACTCTGTTATACTTTTGTTGTGTAGGGCCATTACTTCCAGTGTTTCTGTCTTCTGAACTGTCTCTATTTTGCAGGATTCAAGGGCATAGCAGAACGTTAGGTTTGCAGAGTTAAAAGTGGATTAAAGGGTTCTCTCACTGAAGGGCAATACATCCTTTTTCAAAGTTGTGATATACACCTGAATTGGACTTTTTGTGTTTTGGAAAGTAATGGGGAAATACAGTGAAAAGAGTGCAACAAACAAATGGCTAACAGGAAGATGTATAAACACCCCATGAACAAATCAAGATGAATGCTCATTGTCGTATAACACCCCACTTCACCCTGCAAACAAATCCGAAATAACGCTCACTAAAAACCAGATACAATCTAATCTCCATTTAAGCTTTGTACAAGCAAATCAGGATTAGTGCTCAGTAAGGTGCCATGATTTATTATTTATGGTTTGATTTCTAACAAATGGTAGCATTGTGCAGCTTACTCTCCAGGAGTTACAAAGATCAAAGATACATGCAAATATGGGGGAGCAGAGAAGAAATTTGATTCAGCTCATATTTAAAGTCAAACCTACCTAATTTGCACTTTCCAAAACAAGACATGAACCACAACAAGGCCATCCTTCAAAATCTGCACTTCTACAAATTTTGCAAAGTAATTCTCCAACCATAAAAATGCTTTAAAATGTGTAGTTTAGGATAAAATGTGCATATAAATGCATATGAAAAGTGTATTATATTAGGGAAATTGCTTTGCAAAAATGTGTATATTAGGCAAAATTATATACAAAAATATATATATAAGAAATTTGCACTAAAAAGCAAATGAATGTTCAGGAGGACTTATTTAAAAAAACAAATAAATCACAATGTGGAGAAATGAACTTAAGACTGGAAAAATGAGAAACTGAACAAAACTGAAATTGATAGATTTCCCCATCCCTGCTTCGAAATCATTTGTCCCCTTTCCTCAGAGATAATGGAGAAGGGACATTACAATTTGTCAGATTCCAGAAATCCTGCTTCCATGCAGAGCTTTGATGTTGTTGTTTTTGAATTGCAGAAGTCCAATGAGCAAGAAGAATTGTGCTGACTGATAATTTCCTTGGGAACGATTGCATCATCCCATAGCAATGATGCTATCTTTACTGGAGTCCAAGGCATCTGCAGCCTGGAGCAATAGCTCACTGTCCAGCCTCAAACAAACACATGGTGCCTCCAGGGAGATCTAATGCCTGTACCTGGCATGGCTCCTCCCATATCATAAACGGTTACATTACATTCAAGCTGGCATTAAAGAGCAGGGTTGAAGCCTCATCCATCCGAGCCTCAAATTGGCTTAGCATCTGTGCAGGATATCAGAGATCATTAAGCCACCTTGAGGTCTATTTAATTTCAAAGAAGGGCTACAGAACAAGCTTTTATTCTTGACACCTGTGAGTGACATGTGGGGTGTGGGGTTTTGTGGGGTTTTTTTACAAAGGATTTCTTTGACAGATGATGTAATGAAGGGCTTCTCATTGTGATGGAACTGAGATTCAGAAAAAAGGACCATGCCATTGTTTTCCTATGTAGGGAAGTGGGGTGTGTGCAGATTTCAGAGCCCACCTGACCACATAGAATCATAGACTTGGAGGGGGCATTGTAGGTCATCAATATGTTTTTTAATAATGTTTTTAAAATGTTTTTAACGCTGTTTTGTCTTAATGTATTTTAAGATTGTTTTTATGATGTTTTAAAGTGTTTTTAGTGCCTTGTTTGCCGCCCTGGGCTCCTGCTGGGAGGAAGGGCAGGATACAAATTAATTAATTAATTAATTAATAATAATCCCCTGGCTGATGCAGAAGACTCAGAGCTAGAGCATCCAGACGGATGGCTGTCGAGCCTTTGCTTTGAAGACATCCAACTAGAGAGAGACACCCTCCCCCCAGTAATTGGTTCCATTGACAAATTGGCCCCATTGTTATCATCAGGAATTTTTTCTTAATGTTTCATTAAATCTACCTCCTCCCTGAGACCATTAGTTCTAGGCCTGCCTTCTGAGACAAAAAAACCCCAATGTTTTGCCTTCTTTTATGTGACAGCTCTTCTGACATTGGAAACTGCTACCACCCACCCACCTCAGTCTTCTTTTCTCCAGGTTAAACATACCCAGTTCCTTCAACTTTTCCTCATTGTCTCTATCCTTCTTAAAGTGCAGCACCCAGAGCTTGGACAGAGTACTCCACATGAGATCTGAATAGTGCAGAATTAAGGAGAACTACTGCTCCCCTTGACTTGGAAACAGTGCTTCTGTTAATGAGTTTAAAATCTCATTAACTTTAGCCCAGGATTCCTCATTGACCACCTTACCCCAGATGTCCCTAGTTGATCACTATTAATGGTTCTCCATAGACCAGAAGCATGACATATGTCAACAACAAGTCGTGCTTTCAGTGTTGTGGGCCCAGGTCTGTGGAACTGCCTCCCACTAGAAGCCAGACAGGTACTGTCCCTGCTGAGTTTCAGGCACATGGAAATGGAAATGGACTGCCTTCAAGTCAATTCTGACATGTGGCGACCCTCTGAATAGGGTTTTCATAGTAAGCGTATTCAGAGGTGGTTTACCATTGCCTTCCTCTGAGACTGAGAGGTAGTGACTCGCCCAAGGTCACCCAGTGAGCTTCATGGCTATGTGGGGATCCGAACCCAGGTCTCCCAGGTCATAGTCCAACACTCTAACCACTACGCCACACTGGCTCCCTTCAGGCACCTGGTGAAAACCATTTATTTCAGGAGGCCTTAGCACCATGGATTTTCTCTGCTGTGTGCATGTATTAATTTTTCAATTATATTTATGTTCATTTTTTAAAAATCTGAGTTTTGTTGTGGTTTGACTTATGTTTTAATGTTTGTACATTGCATGTTTTTACTATTGCAAGGTGCTTTGAGATCTATATGATGAAAAGCAGGATATAATTTTTTAAAATTAAGAAATAAGCCTCTTTTGTAACTGCATCATGCTGCTGGCTCTTCTTCAGCTTGTGATCAATCCTGAGCTTGTACTGCTGCCTCCTGATTACTCAATTGTTTATCACACCATGACCCAAGAATATTTGTGAAACTGAAACACTCAAATGAAATGTGCTATATGAGAACCCTCGGAATGGTGGTGTTTGTACAGACTCGCGTCTAAAGGTTGCACGTGCACTTTGTAAAACTTTAATAATTTGAAACTTTTGGCCAATCGTCATTCAAACATCTGTCATGGGTTGGGTTTTTTTGCAATTCCCATGTCTTCCTGCCAATCTGAGAGACCATAGATCCTTTCACATGGGTGGCCAAGCTGAAGCACGGGTCCTGCTTTTGACCCTGACAGTGGTGGTTGGTGCCACTTTGGACAGGAGCACGATGGCCCATGGACTTGGCATAGAACCAGAGTGATGCTGTTGCTTCTCTCTCTAGCTCAGAAGACTAGATCGAAAACCACCCCAATGCATTGTGAGTGTGTGCCTATTTACTTTAAAGTGCAGGAGAGCAACCGTTTTTGCCTCGTGTTACAATTGGAAAAAGTATGTCCTGCCCTTTGAGCCCCAAAATGCCCTTAGGCTAAATTAAGGCCAGTTCAGCTTCAAACATCATGATATTCATAGGCTCTACTCTTGGGTATTAGTATGGTCTCTTGAGTGTCCAGGTGTGAGAACAGTTTAAGAACAATGCTGCATACGAAGTAAGGCAATCTGGTGCTTCCCCACGTTCCATGAAATATCTGAAACAGTTCTAAGAAATACACATTATTGATCTTCTTGCTTTTTCACTTCCCACCACCACCTCCCATTCCCAGCCTTTGTCATCCAAGAATACTGTTACTGAACCTGTACTGTAAATTGAATACAAGAAACTGAGATGGGGAA
Organism: Rhineura floridana; assembly: GCF_030035675.1. Taxonomy (NCBI): domain Eukaryota; kingdom Metazoa; phylum Chordata; class Lepidosauria; order Squamata; family Rhineuridae; genus Rhineura; species Rhineura floridana. The sequence continues at coordinate 53,336,155 of NC_084485.1, read as the reverse complement.
GCTTTTGGGGTTTCAAAGTCACTCTTTTGCTTCTCACAGCTGAACCATCTGGTGACGAATCAATTGGTAACCTGTGGAATTCCAGCAGTGGGCATTTCGGTAAGGGCACCGGGTTTTTCCTTTCTCTTCTTGTTAGGTTATGATGTCTTTCTAGGGCAAAGGTGGGCAACATTCTTCTGTCGGGGGTTGCATTATCTGAGGGTAACCTCTCAGAGAGGTGCATGCCAGTTGGAGCCAGAGACAGAAGTGTTTTGCATTGCTTAATTAATCTGGAAAAAAGACTGCCTGCTTTAGTTTTCACTATAGCTATTTCTCATTAGAATTCCCACTCCTATGCAGACCTACTCTGCGGGATTTGATTGAGGTTACTCTTGAATAAGGATACTGTACAGAGAATATTTTTTTAGTACAACAGACCCAAACAGCTACTATTCTGAAAAGCAAGCAAAAGTAATTCCTTTCTGACTTCAGTTTGCCACCCACAGCAAAAGCATACCAATTTGATCTCAAATGGCTGGACAATGCTCTCCCTCCTGCAGGCCATACACCCCCCCCAAAGTAACAAACAAACATCAATTTATTTTTATCAAATAAAATACTGCCCTTCCAATTGTTATATAAAGATTGGGAGAAAACACTTCTAAAAGCCAGGAAAAATAAAGAGGAAATGATCAGGAAGGAAGGAACTCTGATTAAGCAGGATCCAGAGGTCACATAAAATGAGGTTGGGGGCTTCAGGTTGTCCCCCTGTGTTTTAAGAAGAATTTTTTTTCAAAAAGTCTTTTAAGTTGAGACCTATCCCAGTCTGCGTCTATGTTAGAATTGCTTTTAATATGTTTTCTTTAATAATATGTTTGTAACCCTTTTTTAAAAGATGTTTTTAAAGCTTTTTAAAAAATGTTTTTGACATTCTGTTTTAATGTATTTTAATGTCTTTTTATGATATTTTAAAGTGTTTTTAGCATTTATTTTTGCTGCCCTGGGCTCCCGCTGGGAGGAAGGGTGGGATATAAATCAAATAATAAATAAATAAAATAAAAATTAGGTTGTATCCAGTGCTAATCTGTAGACCCATTGAAATTAATGAACATGACTAACTTCATTTCATGAATACCAGTGGCTCTACTCTGAGTAGGTCTTAGTTGGAGATAACCTATGGCAAGGATATTTGAGTGGAGGGGAGGAATTGGGGAGTTGTCCTAGAACTTAGGAACTGAGGAGTTTTCATGGTCAGATACAGGTCTCAGATCTAGTGGAATCAACTATTGAAAAGTCCTGTTACTGGATTTTCAACCTGTTAAGGAACTTGAATTAATTTAATCATCTTTCTTTTAACTTACTAATTTTAAAGATATTTTCATATTACTAACATCTCTGTATAAGTTGCCTTTTGAGATACCCATGCCTAGGCAACTGCTTTTGTAATATTTTCATTTACCATTATGGTAACACATCAGAATCTAAACAGCCCCAAAAGCTAAGTGTGAGATCCCGTGGGGTTTCTCTACCCTTTCCTTCTGTCTGCAGCTAGGGATCTCTGGAGCAAATTTGGGGGGGCTTGGGAGAAGTGGAAATCATGTTGCATAAGCAGATTGCACAAACGTATGGATATCATTGGATATCACCTGAAGTAGCTTACTTGTAGCCTTAATTTGCAAGTTTTCATACTCCTTAATTCATAAATAGTAACTAGTTCAGTTTTGCCCTTGTGAATGACTTTTTAAATTACATTTATAACAGTTTGATGACAGGCTTCTTATTGTTCAGTGTAATTAATGTACTCATTATATCACATTTTGATTGGCAACTCAAGTGCTGATAGCTAGGAACAATCTTTTAGACAATCGAGCACAGAGGACTGAGCTCCATGTCCAACTTGGATTTGATGGGCACATCCTAATTGATGTTTTAAAAATTACCAACTTGAATGACCAATACAAACAGGATTTCTTCTCTTTGTTATCTTTCTCATATAGCCTTTTGGAACTTGGAAAACAGCAAGCAAGAATGTCATCCAGGCTGGTACTGATATAGTAAAGGATGTTTTAGACTCAGGTTATGTTCCAGTTTTACATGGTGATTGTGCTCTGGACTTGGAACAGCATTGTTGTATCTTATCTGGAGATAAAATCATTGAGGTAGAGATGAGTTCATATTCATGCATACCAATAAATAGCACTGTGTGTAAAAGCCTTAATAGGTTGTGGAAGGAAAAATTTCCCAGTCAGTTTTATTGTGCTCCAGAGTTTATTGAGAAATAGATATACCAACAGCGCTGTTGGGAGAGAAGTTCCGTAGAAGTAACTCTAAAGGAAACCAGGCAGTTAATAGATTTATAAAGTGATTATACATCATGCATACATTAATAATCAAAAGACACCTTTACCAATCCAAATAACCATGCACTTCCACCTAGGGTGGTCACTTAGCACGTTTCGGCCTTGCCTATCCATGTGTCAAAAAGAGGAAAGTACCTATGATGTTCACAACTACATTCAAGATTCACAAACAGTTTACAAACAGCTCAAGAATTGTTTCTGGCTTCATAACATTCCTTTGTAACATTCTGCTGCTCTCACCTAACCACAACCTTTCCTACTTCATATGTACTTTTACTCTTAGGCAGATCATAGTTCTTCAAAATATTGCTTCGAATACATTGTATTTTATAAACAAATATTTTATATCTAAGGCCTGCAGTGGCTTAGATGGCTAATATGCAAAGACAAGCAGCAATCCCTTTAATGAGGGTCTCAAAAGGGTCAGAGGTCAGAAATCTTTCCTCAAGGTCATTCCTATCTGTTGACAGGTAGTTTCACTGACAGCTAGGGATGGGGGAGAAATTCAATTCGTTTTGTATTTAAAGGCAAACTTATCTAATCTACATTTTCAGAAACAATGTGCAAACCGAAACATGGCCATCCTTCAAAATTCACACTTCTCCAAATTTTGCAATGCAGTTCTCTGGCCAAGCAATGTGTACAGATATGTATAAACTAGGGTAACGTGCAAAAAAATACATTTGCAAAAATAACATACAAAAATTGCATTATATTTGGGGAAATTGCTTTGCAAAAATGTGTATAATAGGCAAAATTGCATATTAACATGCATATTAGGAGAAATTTGCATTAAAATGCTGATGGATTTTTATGAGGACTTTTTTAAAAAAAATGGAAATGTGAAAATGTGGAAAATGGAACAAGATTGGGAAAATGAGAAAATGAAAGAAACTGACATTGACATATTTGCCCATCCATGCTGGCAGCCTTCTTCTACTCTCCACTTGATGTGAGCTCAATTCTACTGTGTTCCAAGCATCTTGCAGATGCATTTTTATGGATCTAATGAAGAATGTCTTGATTTCCTTTCACGCCAGTTCTTCCAATAAATATGTATTTCTAAGATTGACCTTTAATAGCTTTTGAATGTATAAGCTGCAAATGTGCCTTATGGGTAGTTCAGAATGAGCATTTTTATTAAAGGTTACTAAACTGAGGTTGAGGATACCTTGACAATCCAGTTATAATGTGTATCCTTGACTCTTAAGTGGACCAAATGTGCATCAACATGGGAAGCAGCCAAGGAGATAAAGAGATGATTTCAAGTTGTATGGCTGTATGGCTCATAAGAAAAACAATAATCAGTTAAGAAGTTCCAGAGAGGTATCTGTGATTGTCTCTTGCAGCAAAAGCATCCAAGAGTCTTGTGGCACCATAAAGACTAAGGGTGCAATTCAACTACTACTTCCACCGGGCTGAGGGGAGTTGGATATGGTGGACCTCTGGCTGAGCTGGCTGGGTCCCAACTATGCCAGGCTATGCCAGTAGAAGTTCCTTATCCCTGTTCAGCTGTGGCGGAGCCAGGACCCAACCAATTCAGCTGGGGGTCAGCTGGGGAAGCCAGACTTGCAGAATGGGAGCTGGTAGAAACCATTGGAAGGCGTTCTGGGGGCGTATCAGAGGAGGGGCCGGGGGGGAATTAGGCCACATCCAACTCATGTTTGGAGCACTCCTTCAGGTCCCAATCCAAGCCACAGTTACACCAGGAAAAAGGTTGGTCTAAGAAAATAATTGCAATGGAAGTAATTGGAGAGCGCTTACTCCGCTGTAGGGGTATTTGTGAGAATTGGCTTTCACTTTCCGGTCCCTGCACACAGCATTCAGCTGGCCCACCAGCTCCTGAATAGCAATTGGATGCCTTGGACCTTCCCGCTGGCTCCTCTTGTGCCAGCTCCACTTTTGCTGGCTTCCCCTGAGTTGGATTGCTCTGTCCCACATTTATTATGGCATAAGCTTTCATGAACTACAGACTGCTTCATTAGCTGCATCTGTGAGGCAGACTTTAGTCTACAAAATCTTATGCCGTAATAAATATGCTAATCTTTAAGGTGCCATAAGACTCTTTGTTTTCATTAAACAAGCATTTCTCAAGTGATTATTTTACTTCCCCCCTAATTTTAAAGATGTATGCCTTTTTGTATGTCACTCCTGTAACAAAATGTGTATATCTTTCATACGAATGCCAGCGTGCTCCAATACCTTCAAGAAGTCATTGCCTAAGCTGCAGAGAGGTTTCTCTGCTGTGATTTTCTATCTATGAAGAAGACAAATATGTAGTTGTTTTCATAATATTTTTTCCTGCATTCTCAGATATGAGATTAATGCAAGATGTGGCCCGCTAATTTTAAGTTGTACAATTAGAGAGGAACTATTGCAGTGGTAGCTTTGAATGTAGAAGGTCCTAGGTTTCCTCTCTGACATCTCAGAGCTAATAAAGATTTCCTGGAGGGGTGCTGTCAGTCAGAATTGAATGTAACTGAGCTAGATGGAACAATGGTCTGAATTAGTATAAGGCAGATTTACATGGTCATGTTCAATTTTTCCTCCTGCAGGTTCTTGCTAAGAATTTCTCTCCTAGACGTGTTGTGTTTCTCACAGATGTCAGTGGAATTTACAGCTGTCCACCTGACACTCCAGGTATAAAATAAACGTGTACATAATAGCACAATTTATTTTGCACAGGTGTAATATGTCACATGAGGGGTAAGGCTATCCAGTATTCAGACTAGCATGAAGCCTAGTGATCATACAAACTATGTAGTTTGTAATAAGGATAACAATAATTATCCATTCAGCCCTGTCTTGAAATGTTTATGGTTTAGGTATATGTTTAAGTGGGTCTGACATGTTGTTTCTGAGCTTAGACATTAAAAAGAATTGTGCTTTTCTGTGGTGTTGTAAAAGGGTAGAGGGAATACTAAAGCAAAATTCAGCAAACAGCACCCCCCATGGCTTGTAAAATAGGAGGTGCTGATAGGTTTCTAAGATCTGGGAATTGGTAGGAATGAGCCTAAAATTCTCCCAGTTTTTTGTCGTGAAAGTGCCGTGATTGGCCTCTGGAGACCTTTCCCACTCAACATGGACAAGTTAGAGCCAACATGCATGGGGCTGTTTGGGGAGAAGCTTGTGTGCATGCCTCTTCCCTCCTCTTTCCCACATTTTAGCATTACATGTTCAGATGTATGACTGGACACATCTATTGTCTCTCAGCAATTAGTGTTACCCCACCCCCACACCACATTTGCACATGTTTTTAGACACGTGTGACTTGGTAGAGTACTGTGTAAGTGGATTGGGACCTGCAGGAGTGCTCCAAACATGAGTTGGTTGTGGCCTAACAATAAAGAGTAACAAGAGACGGTACCCTGAGTGATGTGCGAAGTCATGAAGGAGAGCTGGAAGAAATATTTGCATCTCCAAATTCCTGGGTGATTTATCTTTATCATTATTTCATTCATTCATTCATTCGTTCCATTTATATCCCATCCTTCCACCCAGTAGGAGCCCATCCAGGCATCCTCCTTTGTCACAGCAAAATGGCAAACACTTGGAAGGGTGCAACTAGATTAAACCAGTTGTTTCCATGTTGCAATGTCCTTATTCTTTAGGACTGACCTTTGCATATTGCATTTTGAGATGTGTTTCCTTTTGGTACCAATTCTAAACAATGTGTTTATTCTGCAACAGGGGCTAGGCTTGTGGATTCCATTGTCATTGGCCCTGATGGAAATATGAAGCCACCTGTGATCACATCTGCACTGCCACATGATAGTACTGGAGGTGTGTCCTTGAAGTTGCAAACTGCTGTAAATATAGTTTTCCAGAGTCATGGAGCCATTCCAGTTCTGATCTGCAAACTGGGCAGTGAAGCAGCTGAAAGGGCTTGTTTGACCGGGGAGTTGAAGGAAGGTGAAGGCACCAAGTTTTCTTTCATGGAAGTGTGAAGACATTTCTGCAAGGGCCTTAAAGTAGGTGGAAGAAGGATTTCATTGAGGTGGTATGTCAGACCTCCTTTCCCGGTCTGGTCCCGTCACGGATCTCTCTCAATCCCACTACTAGGCGTCACTGCCTGACACACTGTAAAGCAATGCTACCCTGAGACTTAGCCTTAGTCTACTTCTTTAACAGCTTGCTATTAAGTGTCTAAGTTGATTTAAGCCACAACCCCCCTGTATCTTTCTGACGTTAAAGACTACAGCCCTAGGTCACCTTTGGATACCTGCTGCTGCTACACTATCCGTTCACCACTGCCACCATAGCACTCAAAGAGGAGTGGAATAAACTCATCTGTGCGTCCAGGTCTAAAAATTCAAAAAATTTCTGGTCTATTATTTCGTCTGTCTTTAGACCATTGCCTTCGGTTATGTGTTCCATTTCCCCCCAATTATGGGAATGTTATTTCACGTCCCTGTACCAGAATGAATGCTCTAATGACTTTACCCCTTTTTCTTTCCCCGATTCCTTTTCCCTCCCGCCATGGACGCCTGTCACCCAATCTGAAATAAGGGAAATGATAGTGGGCTTAAAAAAAGGTAAAGCGCCGGGCCTTGATAATATCCCCCCTGAGCTTCTACAAAACTTCCAGGATTGGTGGACCCCTTTACTTGCTAAGTTGTTTACTAGGTTTAATGAATCGGGGCATTTCCCGCCATCCTGGCAAGAAGCAATAGTTATTCCCATCTTTAAAAAAAGGGATAGAGAGGACCCCTCCAATTACCGTCCTATTAGCCTTTTATCAGTTATTGGCAAATTGTATGCCTCCTACCTGAAAGTAAAACTTCAGTACTGGATGGACGAACAAAATATACTTGGCATGGAACAAGCAGGATTTAGAAAAGGCTTTTCCGCTTTAGATCACTGCCTTATTTTACATCATCTTGCGGACAAGTATAATAAACATAAGGGCAATGGCTTGTACGTCGCCTTTATTGATTTAAGAGCTGCATTCGACTCTATCCCATGTGACAAACTTTGGTCGAAACTCTTAAATTTCACTATTAATAAAAGACTTCTTTTTTTGATATACCATCTTCATCAACATACATCTTTGCGAGTATGTTGTGGGAAGGATGGCGGTTTATCAAATTCCATCCCCACGTTTACAGGGGTGAGACAGGGATGTATTTTGCCCCCCCTTCTTTTTAATTTATATTTAAATGATTTGAACGCACATTGTCTTTCTCCCAACTTCCACAATCCTAAGATAGCGTCTGTGTGCTGCCCGTTGTTGCTATACGCCGACGATGCTGCGCTTATTTCACTCTCAAAGATTGGTCTTAAACGTACGATAAGGGCGTTTATGGCCTATTGTATAGAGAATCAATTAACAATAAATTATGATAAAACCAAAATCCTTGTGTTCTCTAAACGTAGAATTTCTCCAATTTGGAAAATTAACGATCACCAAATTGCTCAGGTAGCCCAATATAAATACCTTGGTATTATTTTCCACTCTTCTTTGAACTGGTCTACTCATATTAAATCAGCGGTAATGAGAGCAAGGAATTCTATAAAGAGCTTGCTTCGATATTTTTATTATAAAGGAGGGCAATTTGTGCCAGCGATTATCCAGATATTCAAAAATAAGATTATTCCCCAACTCTTATATGGAGTACCAATCTGGATCCACTCCTTGGATCCTTCAGTTGAAGCCGGGCTCTCTATCCTGTTACGTCGCCTTCTCGGTGTCCCGAGGTGTGTACCATCGGCGGCGCTCAGGCTAGAATGTGGGTTAATATCATTGGAATGCCAGGCTTGGTTGACGACTGTCAACTATTGGGTTAAAATATCCTCCAATACTTTCCCGGGTCTTTTATCCCTATATTGGGATGATAATTGGCCTTCTACTTGGAATAAAAAACTGGAAACAAAATTGTTGAGAATGGGTCTTTCTAAAGATTATTTATCTACTCAATCGCCAAGTGATGCGCTAAATATAATTCGTACCCGTTTCAAGGCAAATGCAATTCAATATAAACAAGTGTAAAATTATGCATATTGGAGCAAAAAATCTTAATTTCACATATACGCTCATGGGGTCTGAACTGGCGGTGACCGACCAGGAGAGAGACCTCGGGGTTGTAGTGGACAGCGCGATGAAAATGTCAACCCAGTGTGCGGCAGCTGTGAAAAAGGCAAATTCCATGCTAGCGATAATTAGGAAAGATATTGAAAATAAAACAGCCGATATCATAATGCCGTTGTATAAATCTATGGTGCGGCCGCATTTGGAATACTGTGTACAGTTCTGGTCGCCTCATCTCAAAAAGGATATTATAGAGTTGGAAAAGGTTCAGAAGAGGGCAACCAGAATGGTCAAGGGGATGGAGCGACTCCCTTACGAGGAAAGGTTGCAGCATTTGGGGCTTTTTAGTTTAGAGAAAAAGCGGGTCAGAGGAGACATGATAGAAGTGTATAAAATTATGCATGGCATTGAGAAAGTGGATAGAGAAAAGTTCTTCTCCCTCTCTCATAATACTAGAACTCGTGGACATTCAAAGAAGCTGAATGTTGGAAGATTCAGGACAGACAAAAGGAAGTACTTCTTTACTCAGCGCATAGTTAAACTATGGAATTTGCTCCCACAAGATGCAGTAATGGCCACCAGCTTGGACGGCTTTAAAAGAAGATTAGACAAATTCATGGAGGACAGGGCTATCAATGGCTACTAGCTGTGATGGCTGTGCTGTGCCACCCTAGTCAGAGGCAGCATGCTTCTGAAAACCAGTTGCCGGAATCCTCAGGAGGGGAGAGTGTTCTTGCACTCGGGTCCTGCTTGCGGGCTTCCCCCAGGCACCTGGTTGGCCACTGTGAGAACAGGATGCTGGACTAGATGGGCCACTGGCCTGATCCAGCAGGCTCTTCTTATGTTCTTATGTTCTTAAGGATATCGATTTCCAGACTTCAACCAGCATGGCCTTGAAAATATGTTCCCCTCTGTATTTGAATTTAAATTTTGCACCTGGTAAGATCGCTTCTTACTTAGATATGTTAATAATTCCTAAGCTACGTGTAGCATTCTCTAAAGCTAGGTTCAACTCCTCAGACTCTGCGGTTCTTGAAGGAAGGTTTAGAGGGATTCCATATGAACAACGAATTTGTCCTTGCGGGGTTGGTTCCATTGAAACCCTTCACCATTGTTTCCTTTCCTGTTCCTTATACTCCCAGATTCGTAATAAGTTTCTAAATCCTATAATGGCGAATGTACATCATAAATCCTCTGATGCTATGATTGCTTACCTTTTTGCTGGTTTAGATAAAGAAATTACTATTCAAGTCGCCAAGTTTGTATATGTGGCCCAGCAGAAACGTGCTTTCCATTTATTGTAGTTAATATATAAGCTCAGTCAAATAGAGCTGTGTTATTGCATCTGTACTCTGTCATAAGTTGTTGACTGTAATCCACATTTTCTCTCTTTTTAAATATGGGTCTATGACCGCAAATAAATAAACTAACTAACACTACCACCATAGATACTGTTTCCAGCTTTGGTTTCTGCTCTACCTTCCCTTTCCTTCTGTATGTATCCAGCCAAGGATCAGGCGTGTTGTTAAACCAAAGGAATGTAGATATGCGTGTGGTTACATTTAAATGGTTTCCAACATGTTATAGTTTCTCTTATATAAATATCTTCATCCTAAAAACCTGCCTTGCTACCAACCTAATACACATCCGCCCCTCACCCTCTTCAACTCAGAACCACAGAACCATACTCTCCTCACACCAACTGTCATTCTCACATATATACCTTCAACCACCCAGACGCTCAGCCAATCACAACACAGCATTCCGCAACATTCCATCACATGTACTCCCCCCTCCCAACTCTTTCTACTTACCATATTTACACTACAAAACCCACACTTACCATAAATACTGTACAAATATAACAGGGGCATCACATGGTACCATTTGGACTTCAAACTCTATTCTTTAATTTATACTTGACTGTCATAGTAAATACCAGAAGCTTTCCATTAAACTTATGCTTCACTGGTAATGTCTTGTCAGACCTGAGAGATTATAGACAATCCAATACTATTGTCATCTTTTTTAAAAGACATATATTAAGATACATAGCACACAGGGAGCTCCTGGGAAATAGGGTCACCCTTTTCAGCTTCAGTTCTTGAGCAAAGGCTAGCCCAGATGCCATAGGTACTATATACTTAAAAGAAGTGGCATTTTTCAGGTTCATTCCTGACAACCCTTTTTGGCAGTCCTTAAGAAAGACCGTCTTATCCCTTATATACCCAGTCGATCACTGCGTTCTGCAGGTGAGGGCCTCCTGCAGATACCATCTTATCAGGAGGTTCGTTCTGCACAATATAGGAAATGGACCTTTAGTGTGGCGGCACCTACCCTGTGGAATTCCCTCCCTTTGAATATTAGGCAGGCTCTGCTATCTTTTTGGCACCTTTTGAAGGCTTTCCTCTTTCAACAAGCCTTTTAGGTTGAGACCTATCCCAGTCTGTGTCTGTGTTAGAATTGCTTAATATTTTTTTTAATAATGTTTTTAACCCTTTTTTAAAGTTTTTTTTTAAAAATGTTTTTAACACTGTTTTATTTTAATGTATTTTAAGATCTGTTTTTATGATGTTTTAAAGTGTTTTTAGTGCTTTGTTTGCCGTTCTGGGCTCCTGCTGGAAGGGTGGGATATAAATTAAATAATAAATAATAAATAAATAAAAAGGGGTGTCCCTGGACACATTTGGCTCCCACTGCTGGTATACAGCCCCAATAGATTAGCACTGAGGAAAAGTGGCCCTAAACTGAAAAGAAGTTGCCCACCCCTATTGTAAGGTATCTGTCCAGAAAATATTGTAGCAAAATATTGAAAGCTTTGTTGTTGTTGTTATGTGCCTTCAAGTCGATTACGACTTATGGTGACTCTATGAATCAGCGACCTCCAAGAGCATCTGTCGTGAACCACCCTGTTCAGATCTTCTAAGTTCAGGTCTGTGGCTTCCTTTATGGAATCAATCCATCTCTTCTTTGGCCTTCTTCTTTTTCTACTCCCTTCTGTTTTTCCCAGCATTATTGTCTTTTGTAGTGAATCATGTCTTCTCATTATGTGTCCAAAGTATGATACATGCCTTTTTCGGTGTCAGTGGCCTGAGTCCTCAAAATGGTTTGCAACTGTGTGGCAACACTAGCTTCAGTCAACTTAGAGATGTAAATCCCTTGTTGCCTTGTTGTTCCATATCCAAATAAATTTTGCTTCCCACTCTCCATCTCAGACTAATTCAAAATCACTGCAGCAGCTGTGATTCTTCATACATGCTATCCTTCCCTCACATTACCTCCTTCTGCCTAGCATGATACTCCACTCTGCCAGGCCTCAAGAAGCCCATAAAGTCATTCACCACAACTCTAAAACAATAAGCCAATAAATCTATAAAAGCATACTATCATACAATTTAAACTGGCAGTATAATAACAGTTCCAAATAGCCAAAATAGGAATAAGAAGCAAATTTAAATTAAGATAAACTTTGAAAATGGTGATTAGTCACAAAAATTATTATTTGTCACATTTATATTCCACCGTTCCTCCAAGGATGCAGGATGGCATGCACAGCAATTCACCTCATATGAACCAATTCCCAGAGTTCTCTAGGAAGAAGGACTGACTGTTAAACCACTCAGGGAATTGTACCCCTGTGAGGGGAATAGGGGTTCCCTAACAACTCTCAGCATCCTTCACAGACTACCCTTCCCAGGATTCTGTGGGGGAAGCCATGACTGTTTAAAGTGGAATAATAGTGGAATAAATGTATTATGTGAATGTGGCCCCAAACAAGGATTCGAACACAAGTTTCTCTGGTTCAAGCCCAACACTCTTGCCACTACATCATACTGCCTCTCCATTTAGTACTGGGAAGGCTATAACTCATTGTAGCAGCATCTTCCTTGCATGCAGAAGATCTCAAGTTCAATCCCCAGCTTTTCCAGGTAGGGCTGGGAGAGACTCCTTGTCTGAAACCCTGGAGAGCTGTTGCCAGTCAGTGTAGACAATACTGAGCTAGATGGACCAGTGGGTCTGACTCATGAAAAGCAGCTTGCTATGTACTGGACCTGTAACCAGGTGAGAAAGCTAATCATCTGTCACATCCAGGCACATGGTGAGAAATTTCTTGCTATGCTTCTGTTTCCCAAAACATTGGTCATTTATGGTAAAACAGTTTATAAATAACATGGCTGGATGCTGAGGCAAGCTGCAGCTTCCCACATAGTCATGATAAGCTAAAGGTGCATAGGTTGGTGCATATTATTTTCCTTCAGACTTTGAAGAAGCACTGCAGTTTATGGACATCTGTGCTGATATGGTTATCAACAACCACTCTTAATCTAGCCTCTAATTTCCATGTGCAATCCATCTCATTGCTACCCCCTGGGGTCCTCTTGCTTCTATGAGTTGTGTGTGCTGGCCTGTTCATTCTCTTCACTTGCAGTGTCCCCTGTTATACTGCAGAGTCAGTGTCAAACTGTGAGTAGAGTTTTGTATGCCAGGCAGTTTCTGTGCTGTACTATAGGCCCTGTTTTAGTTATCTATTATATATATTTAGGAAAGCTGTTTGTCTTTTACCATGAATTTGGACACCTCTTCAGATTCCTCAGATCAAGGACCAGGTTTTCATCTACATTTGGATACAATTGAACACCATTTTGAATCAAGATGGTTGACTGAACCTTTCAAAACTGCACTTTTTTTGTTTCTTAGATTTTCCCAGCAATGCTGGGTACAAGGTTGCTAATATGTTACATACTTAGGTGTCTGGTTTATTTAAAGGCTGCTTTCACACTGCACTTATTCCGTTAGTCTGACAATTTCTTACCTGGTAATTTGCACATTATATTTGATCTTTCACACGATACACAAGCTAGCTCCAATTCTAGTGGAATGTAGTGGAAGTTTAGTGCAAATTTCTGTGATAAATGATACCAGAAATAATCTGTTAGCAAGACTGGAAACCTAGAAGATTGCAGGAGTTTTTCGCTAGCTGCAGCTGCTCATGTGACAGGCATCCCAGCAAGCACTGTATTCCCGTCCTTTCATCGCACAGGGTTTTTCTTTTTTGCCTGACAAATGTACCAGTATTCCAGCATTGGCACAGATAGCAGCAGCATTTCCCACACACACCTCTGTCTTGATACAACTAAAACAATTTTAAAAGTCCGATCCTAAAGGGAGAGGGCTTGCATGGCGATGGGATGAGATCTTAGACCTCCTACACAGTGGGGAACAGTGCACATGGGTGAGGGACGAAAACAAGCCGTGTGAAAGACAGTTGCACGAATGCTGGTATATCGGCTGAAAAAGCTGCTGTTCCTTAATGCAACAGGTACTGCAATGTGAAAGGGATTTTAGAAATCGGGACAGAAGCGCTACCTTTTTAATCCGTTAAACTAAAGCAATTAGCCCCCCTCTTTTAAGGATGAAAACTGGGCTCCAGTCAATAGAATCCCTTGTGCATGCAAAAAGGTGCAATATTTTAATAGACAAATAAAATAAGTTTGGAAGTGAAGCTTAGAATATTTTCAGTTTGAAAGGTGTGACTTGTAACAGCAAAGGAAGGAGTGGGTGTATATTCTTCCTGAAACTTTGAGGCAGTGCTAAAGTTTGGAAGGGGGGATCTATTCTGCTCTGTACCTTAGGAAAAAAATCATTTCAACATATAGCTACTTGTACTGCAGCCCCTGCCACCAATAGGACACAAGGAAGCTGATATACTCAGGAAAGATCAGCTAAAGGAACTACAGGCCTCAGAAAATAAGCTGTGAATCTTGTTGTGGTTGGTATGGTATTGCATTTAGGAAAGCATCATTATTTTTTGTTGTTCTTTTTCTGTTTTCATTTCATTTACCTTTAACCTCACTCCCTTACATCCATAGAAGCAACAACAGTGGTTCCATGTGTTCAGCTCAACCCCCTTAAACCCACTGATGATGCATCTTGTTAGTTGCATGACAGTTTGTTTCTTGCCCAATAGTGGAAAAAGAGAATTCACATACTGGGAAGTGTGGCTGCAGTTGTTGTTATTACCAAGCTCTGTCTGTGAAGGTAGATCAAACCATGTGTGTTTTCTCTCAGTTATTACTCACTGGAATTGTGTTGGCTGTCAAAGTGGGTTTATAGCAGCCCACAGGGGAGACAGGAAAGGGTAGAGAATCTTCTTACTCTTACTCATTTCTCAAACCTCTTTCTGAAGTGAAGGGTCAAATCTGTAAAGAGGTTTGGAGCAGCCATGTTAAAAGATAGGGGCAGGGCATTCCAGGCAGGGGTTACCAACCCTGCTTGGATATGGATATCTCTGCAGAGGATCCTTAGTCAAGCTTTACCTACAGCACCATCAAAACCATATTAACTCAGAAGTAAGTCCTATTGAGTTCTATGGGGCTTGGTAAGTGTGTTTAGAATTTCAGTGTTCAGGGACATCCATCTTTACTCCTGAGTGCTCCTATCTAACATCTCCACAACACTAGGCACCTTCTTCCTACAATGGCCTTCTGGTGACTGGCCTGGCTTGAAGGCACTTAAACCCTTCTTGCGAGAAGCAAGTAGGCTAGATTAAATGTCCCCTTCCCAGGTTCCATCTTTTAGCTAAGATTTCTATCTTAATTTCCAACCAGAGAAATGTCTTTTTTTAATTGTATGCTCCAAGCAACTGTGGTTGATGCTGAATGCATCATGCTTAATGACTAGGGCCCACCCCTGTGACATCACTTGAGCCCATCCCTATGACATCACTACAGCCCGAGCCTGTCACATCACTATGACCTGCCCCCGTGACATCACTAGGGCCCACCCCTGAAATCTCAGGGCTTGGGATGCTTCTGACCTGGCAACCCTAATTCTGTAACAGCCTGGCTGCTATGAACCAGTATGGAGTAAATGCATACATAGTTTATTATGTATTATCCTTTCCCTAATGATTTGTTTATATCTCTTGCAGGAAATGCTTGAATTTGGTCACAGCATTCACATACAACCACTAGCATAGTAGCAAATTCAGAAGTGCAGGATCCCTTCATAATAGTCACAGCTATGCCCTCTCACAGCCACACCCTCTTCTAAGATTATACAACCTTCTAAAATTATAGAATGATCTAGCCAGATTTAAATACTGCTTTTGCTTCCCTGTTGTTGTCACCATTTGACTGTCTTTTTTTCACTCTCAGAGATACTGCTTGAATTACTGAATTCAGTGTCAACACATTTATCTCCTGCTGCTACCAAACTACTTGATGATGTAGATTGGATGCTATCATCAGGATTCACTGTCTCTTCTTCTGCAATTACAGAATTCTTACTGTCCATAACTTGCCTTTTTGAAGTGGGAACTAATAGGAACTCCTTTCACTCTGATTGGCTCCAATCAGCAGCAAAGGGAGCAACTTAGAAGACCTTTCTCAGTGGCTAACACACACCCCTTTTATGCTGATTGGCTCATAGGACACTGGAGATATAGGGATCCTGCTTGGACCTGGATCCCTAAAAAGAAAGGGGTCTAAAACTCTCTGAGACTCTGGACAACCACACCCCTGCACATCACAATATCAAACCAATTTTGTGATGTCTGTAAACTCAGAAATATACTGGTTAAAGCTGACAGTCACCTATATATGATTGCCTGCCTTTACTTGTATAGGTTTTGGAAAATCTAGTTTAAGACACTCACAAAACTTTTTTGGGATTGTCAGCAGTTACCAAATTTTTTACACTCACTATACTGTGTAGAAAACAACACCTTGAAGTAAACATATTTTATTTTCAACTTGCATCACACTCTTATCCTAAAGATCCAAGGCAGATTGCAATGATATCGGAAAGAACTAAAAATGAACTTTGGTGTCTGAGTTTAGAGATGCATAATGTGTTAAGGTGCACACACAGATATACTATATATGCAGTCTGCTCCATTAATTTCAGTGGAGAGACTTACATCTGTAGCCTTCTGTGTATGCAAATTTGGTCCTTCTATTAAAGTGAGTGGGAAAGCCACAGGAGAGGTCTGTGTTATAGGCAGTGGCATAGTAAGATCAAGGCAACAGAAAATATTGAGAATAAAATTAGAAATTACAACAAAATTAAAATCCTAACTGCAAATCCTACCAATGCGCCCATCCTGTTGATTCCTAGTCTTCTCATTCTGAGAACTCTGCCTACCCCAAAGCAAGGGAACCCATTTCCCTAACTCATGATGGTTGCACATGTAAACATATAATCCACCCATGTCGCCACTCCCTAACCCAATTGCTTTATAATCTCTACCATAAAATAAATTGTTCTTCAAAATATGGGGTGATACCCAATCAAGTCATGCTCAGAATACTCACTGAAATCAATTAACTTAAATTACTTGTCCATTGATTTGAGTCAATCTCTGATTATGACATCTTCTTCGTCACCTTTTAAAAATCTCTTTATTAAATGTTTGTCTTTATGGTATATTTGTGTTTTAATCTGTTAGTAGTTATTGTGATTTATTTTAGGTTATATTGAAGTTTAAAATATTTTTTACATGCTTTGTATTTTCTTAAATGCATAATTTGGTTTTTATGATTAATGTAAGATATTAATGTTTAAAATGATTTTTTCAAATGTTTTGTGTTGTTTTAAATGTGTGATTTTGTTTGATTTTTTAAAACACTGTAAACCGCTTAGAGGCTTCTTTTAAAGTATGAAGCAGCATACAAATTAATTAATTAAATAAATAAATTATATCTTGCCCTTCCTTCCAGAAAGAGCCCAGGGCAGCAACACTGGATCTCACCCATAGGCTTTGCAAAGGTTTTTAGAAAATGTGTAATGAGAACATTAATTGTCCTAACCACTAGTTTAAGAAGATTCATAACAACCACAATGAAGGTGTTCAGACTGATTTTTTGATAAAATAAATCAGAAAGTGCTTAGCTATTCAGATAAAATTATGGGTGCTCAGCACTTCTGAAACTGTGGAAGTTATTCCTTTATACCCCAAAAATGTTGTGCCTCTCATGGAAATATTTAAAGGTTTTACAAGAGGGAAGATTTGAAGAATGAAGTTTGGAGAGGAAATCAGATCTGCAGAAAATTAATGCTTCAAAATTGGTTTATGAAATGTCAAAGAATTTAAGTT
The DNA here is from genome assembly GCF_030035675.1 of Rhineura floridana. Lineage (NCBI taxonomy): Eukaryota > Metazoa > Chordata > Lepidosauria > Squamata > Rhineuridae > Rhineura > Rhineura floridana. Next base: position 53,318,691 of record NC_084485.1, on the reverse strand, counting down.
AATCTTGGATTTGTGCAGCACCGTCTCTGGCATGTACTGGAATAATAATGGCTTGAAGGCAGATGCCATAAGTTTCCAATAAAAAAAATCATTTGGATTTATTGCAGGCTAACAGCTCTCTGACAAGCTTTCACCTACGAAAGGGAGAGGGCAAGAGAGCGATTAAGAGATCGAGCGAGAGAAAGTGAGACAGACTGGGAGAGGAGCAGAGGGCTCTCAGTGACTTAATTCTAAGTTAGCTCTTCAGTTGTAGATTATTGACTATAATATAGACCCTTGTGGGAAGCAGCAAAGAGGGAGACGTTACAAGAACGGGGAAGACAAGAGTATTCTCACAAACAGGTGAGTCACAAATTCCTGAAGCTCGGGAGCATCTTATAGATTGTTCTTGCATGACAGAGGCATCATTTAGTTGATACTTTGCATTTGACAGCTGGGTAATCAAGCAGCAGTGATACTTCTCAAAGGACTAGAAGGGGAAAATGCATTGATTCCAAAAGAACCTATTTTATGGTTCTGAAACCACAGGGTTCTGAAGTGTCATGGGGTAATAGAGGTGTGAGGAAGGTTCTTTCTGACTGATTACTTGGTATTTTTTCTAGTGTATTAGAAGCATTAGGGACAGCTCCAGGAGATCTCATGGGTCCCCCCCCTTTTTTTCTTGGACTGTTGATGAAAGGAGAGTTTCATTGGGAAAGTACAAATCATTAAAATAGCAGAATTTGGTTTCCAATCATCTGGATTCCTCTGATAGGCAATTGCCCTTATGAAATATTGTATAGGTGAGGATATAAAATTGGCCAACACAGTTACTTAAAATAAAAAATTGGTCAGCTACCACATCTTGAACCCAACACTAACCAAAAATGCAAGATAACTTTTAAGGGCTATTCCCTATTTGTATGGAATACAGAACATTATTTCTACACATTATTTCAGGTGTAGATAACTAACAAGATAAGGATGAGAAGCTGTAAATTGGAAATTCCTCCCCCTTGCAAAAGGGAAAAATGGGTTATCTTGCATATGCAGAGTTTCATAAAATCTATGGCAATAATTTTGCATGCAATTAAGTGCATTTGAGTTCCACTGAACTAACCCATGTTAAAACACTGAATATTAAGACCATTCTTCCCCCTACCTCTGATTTCAGAGAATATGAACATCCTCAAACAAAATCATTTCTGCTATATTTACATTTTTTAAAACGTGATTTTATTAACCCCATACATACCAAATGGCACCACACACTAAACTTTTGGAACACCTGCTGTTAATTTTAGCTGGAGTGAGAAGCTATCTGATATGTTGTGCTGACCATATAAGGCTGTACGAAGCAGCATCACAGAGCATATGTTCTGTGCCCATTTATATTCAGGGTATCTTAAACACTATTCTCAAGTGTTTTAACACATTTTAGCAAAGGAAAAAGGAGGATGCATCTACTAGGCCTTCTAACATCCTGCCTAGATGGCTGGGCCAAGCAACACTTCTGTCTCGTTTTCTCCAGAACAGGAATGGCATAGTAGGATTCAGTGCCTGACAGCAAAGATTGCTCGCACAGGAAGACAGGGAGAGTGGAAGTCATAGAGCAGGATATTCAGGGAAGAAGTGTGAGTGTCAGATTTAAAAGTAAGCCATGCTCATTTAAATCACACATCAACTTGACAAACAGCACTGGACAGTCATTTAAATCAGTTTTAAATGAGGGAATAGCAAAGATTCTGTATGTCATGGGGAAGGAAGGGGCTAATTTATAGTTTGGAAACTGCATGTTGCTGTATTCTGCATTTGTGAGGTTAGAATTTAATCCCTACCTCCTGATGACTGGCAATAGACACACTCCTATACTACTGAAGTATGCAAAGATATCAGAATGTCAGTTACTGCTTGGTGGAAGAAAGGACTCACAGTGTAAAAGGCATGCTAAAATTTTAGAACTCTTCAAATATGCAACTCGTGTCTGACATATAAATTGTAAGTTGGCCACCTGTTTTTAGAAGTGCTTCTAAATGCCTATTACAGTCAGTGTCAAAAGCATTCAAACTGTTATTTACAAGGCCGAATGAGAACTTTCTAAATTTGAAGGCCTGATTTAAAGCAAATGCATTCATCAGTTCTAGCCTGGAGTCTTCCATCTGCAAACTCAATCTCTTCAAGTACAAATGATCAGAGCTTGGAAACTTTTTTGAACTACAACTCCCATCAGCCCAATCCAGTGGCCATGCTGGCTGGGGCTGATGGGAACTGTAGTTCAAAAAAGTAACTTTTCCAAGCTCTGCAAATGATGTACAGAATGAATGTTACTTCATTATCCCCAACCCATTTTGGCCATTGAGCTTAAGTTGAAGTCCAGACCTATGGGGATGTTTCATCTCAAAAGCTCATGCTCATGAGATATATAAAAACTGATTGCTTCCTTTACCAGTGAACTGGAATTGGTGGGTGGGGGACACTACCAGCTATTCTCACTTCAGTTACAGAGTGTTCACAAATGGGGTCAGGCCTTTCAATTACCACACACTTTTCTATGAGTTGGCAATTCAGGATTGATTAGCATGTACATTTCAGAAATACTGTAGTAGATCCTATATACGGTGACTGCTCCATTCAATACATATCACTGTCTTAATGGAACAACTCCCATGAGAAGACTGAAAATGTGCCATGTCAGAAAAAATGCTAGCTGTCATGTAAACAGCTCCCCATGTGAAATTAAAAGGGAATGTGAGAACATAAGAAGCTGCCTTCTACTGAGACTGACCATTGGCCTATCTAGCTCAGTATTGTCTTCACTGACTGGCAGCAGCTGCCTAGGATTTCAGGCAGGAGTCTCTCCCAGCCCTCCCTGGAGATGCCAATAATTGAACCTGGGACCTTCTGCATGCAAAGCAGATGCTCTGCCACTGAGCTATGGACTCAATGTATGAGCAATGTCTGCAAATTTGTGTTGTTTGATTACCTTAATCTGTTAAAATATTTTGATCATTTATATTCCTATGTAGATATAATCAAATAATTGGTTAATCAGTTAATTGACTCTGCAGGCTTAGCTGGGAGTCAGCTATGCTAAATAAAATGAGGCTCACTTTCAAGTAATCATGCATAGAATTGTGTGGCAAGATGTCTTTAATCACATGATGGCCATAGTATGATTCAATGGACAGTAACTAACTATCCATCTTGGATAATACTTCTTCCACTACTTTTAAAAGACAAATGTACGCTTTTCAGTTACACCTCTTAAGTAACTGCCAACAGTTCAAGCTCATGTATCACATTAATCTACTTCAGATTAAGATCTGCAAACTCCAGAAATACTGTTTCATGTATTGTACGTCTCAGGTGTGGGGCACATAGTCCTCCAGATATTGCTTGGCTTCAACTCTGACCACTTACCATGCTAGCTGGAGTTGATGGGAGTTGGGAGTCCAACAACATCAGGAGGGCCACAGGTTCCCTACTCTTGCTCTATCTGAAATATATGTAGTGCCTTTCTGACAGCAGATAGACATGCATCTTAACATAAAAGAGCAACTCATGGGAAGACACTTCTGTCTTTTAATGTACTTGAGAAATGGCCATCATACTCTACAGCCAAAGAGCTCCACTAGACCAAAGCATTTTTTCTCAGTTCCTTGGGGCTGATTCTCAAAAAAGTCCACAGTATGGCAACTGTTAATTTCCACTGACTTCATGCTGCAGTAGCTGTTTTCTTTGATCCTCTTTCACTGACTATGACATCTTGATATTTCAGTGCTTTTCAGTGGGAACCAAGAGTTAATGGCACTTACAGATAAAAGAATTGTCAGGGAACAAGGATGCCCTGGCCAGTGGCCAGATGAACAGCTTCTGGCAGTCCTAATGCACACGGGAACATGACACCTCTGCTTTCTAGGCCTTTTGAGTCAGTCCCTAGCAATCACCCTAGGGGTGATTGAATTTGTCAATTTCACTTTCTCATTTTTCTAGTCTTTATTTCAGTTCTCCACATTTCTGCATCAGTTTATGATTTTTCAAAAAAACCCAAAACCCCTCACAAAAAATTGTCAGCATTTTAGTGGACATTTCTCTTAATATACACATTTTTGTATGTAATGTTGCCTCATAGACACATTTTTGCAAAGTCTATTAATGAATTTTTGTATGGTGTTTTCTGTAATATATCCATTTTTATGCATACTTCCCTCTAATATACACATTTTGCACATTGTTTGGCTGGAAAGCTGCATCACAAAATCTGGAGCAGCGTGAATTTCCAAAGGTGGCTGTGTTTTGGTTTGTGTATTGTTTTAGGAAGTGCAATTTAGGTAGGTGCACTTTAAAATGTGAAGCAAACCAAATTCTCCCCCACCCCTCATTAGAGTCAAGGTAATTCTATCAATTTACCTTGCTGCTCTTTCATAGACCTCATCTAACTGGATTCGTGCCTAGGAGGCAGAGACAACATATGATGGTTTTGTTCAATCCTTGGTCTTTTAGCAGAAGCAGTGGTTTTTCTTAAGCAGCCCAATGAAACCAGACATCAGTTCTTCCCCCTGGGGGCAATAGCATTTGTTTTGTCTTCTTTCTCTCCCTTTTAACCTGCACTTTAATTTGATCTTTTAAAATTCCCTCAACATTTCTGCATTGCTTCCATGAATTCAGGCCACCATGGACAATCAATAAACCAACAAGAGCAAGAAATCTTGAGTTAGGATCAATCTGATAGTGAGGAGAATTCCGATCAGTGTTGTATGTGAACACAGGTTATTAATGCTGATCACTTATAGTTCTTAAAGTGGAGGGCACTTAGAGTTTTATTGAATGTTAGTCCTACTCAGAGTAGACTCACTGAGTTAATAGACATAACTAACTAAAGTTCATTAATTGCAGTGAGTCTACTCTGAAAAGGATTTAGTTGAATACAACCTTGAATATTTTCTAATACTACTAAAGCAAAGAAACTGTGAGAGGATTAGCACAAATCTGTATGTGGAGTTCAAGTTCATGGGAGCAAATCATGGAAAAGCAGAGAGTTGCCAGGGAGCAATTCGTGTCTGGAAAAAGGATCTTGAGAAAGTTGTTTCACTAGTTGAAGGCAGAGGATTCATGTCCCTGAAGCAGATACAATCTTTTTTAAAAGAAGCAAGTTAAAGGCTTACATTTCCTTTCAAATCTTCTCCTGCTACCCCTTCTCTTTTTCTGTTCAAGGAAAAAAGGTTGGCCACTCCATCCACTTTACATAAGTACAGTTAGACTGTAGCATACAGAGTTCAAGTTTCATAGCAACCATATTTCGTAGCAAGAATGGATTTCTCAACAAGGTTTTTAATTAACACAACAGTCCAATACAGATGTCCAACTTTACCAAGTGGTAAAGTTTTCTATTATGGTTGTGCTTCATCATCTATACTAATATAATATATCATCCCCATTTCCTTTGAAACTCACAGATTATTTCCCCTTGGCACCCTCATACAAAATGATTTAACTTTGTAATTTCACTTGCAAAACCTTGAGCATTTTAGCAATAACTTGGAGCATTAAAGTGTTTGGTTGCTTGCCCATATTGTTGCCAAGACTAATGGAGCTAGAGCCTTGCTGAATCAACCCCAAAGGCCATTTAGTCCATTTTCCTGGCTGTTTCAGATAAAGCCTATCAGCTGGCCTTGAAGGCAGCCACACTGCCTTGCTGTTAGCCCCCCAGCCTCTAAACCTGGAGAGTCTATTGCCAATACCCAGTGATAGACTTGTTTAAATATTCATGACCAAATCCAAGATTCTATCTTCTAGTAAATCATTTTACTATCTAAAACATGTTGCTTTGTCTGGACAGTGGACCCACATGATCTTGCCAGGTGTTAGCACTATCCAGTTTAGATGAGGCTATACAAGTACACAGGCACCTATCTTTCTTTATTATATTATTCATTAGTCATAGCCTTGTGTACCTAAGATGCATATGTAGCCCTGGGCACACATACTGTATCTGTGTGTAAGCCTCATTGGACATCATAGAACTTTGTTCAGGGATGGGGAGCCTGTGGCCCTCCAAATATTATTGGACTCCAATAGAAAACCTGGCCAATGGGCAGGCATGATGGGAATTGTAGTCCTGCAACATCTTAGGAGGAGGAGGTGCACAGGTTCTCCATCCCTGAATTTGTTCTGACTAAACATAGAGTTGGGTTCCATTTAAAATTACTGAATTTATGACACTGGTAAGATCTTCAGCCACAGAAAATGAAGTGTTTAATGCAATATGCTTTTCTAATAAGCAGGGGGATGAGAAAAAGGACAAACCACTCTTGTTCTGTTAATTATTTGCATTTGATTTCTTCTCCCTTAACTCCATTATCACTGAATCCAATGGAAATTAAGACTGGTTTGCAACTAGCATGAAATTCAAGCTTTTCTAATTTTAAAATTAGAAAATCAGAGATCTGTACTCTAAGATCCTCTCACATAGAGGTATATGACATGACTGAGGTAGTTATTTTAAACTAGTAAGATGTCCATCCAATGACAGGTGTTGTGTATGTGAAAGGGATGCTTGTAAAGGACTCTGTGGGGGTATGGTGTATTTTGATGTGCAGAGGTCTTATCCAGTAAGGCTAGGCCACCCAACATCAAGGGGAATGCAATCAGATACACTATTGGGGTAGAGGCCATTCCTGCTCCTGGTTCTTAGTGATCCTAGCAATTAAGGCATACTTCTTCATGAATGGCCCCACTGTGGGTGCTTAGAATAATGAAATGTTGGGTACTCTTTTGCATAGAGAGCCAGCAAAAAGTTCTCAGCTTTAGGGGATCAACCTCTTGCCTAGAAGCTCCCCAAACGCTGGTTGCTCACATTACTTTCTAAAAACTCCTTGAAAACTGGGTTCCCTCTAGACATGATGACTTAAGAATGTCCCAGTAGATTGGTGGGATATAAACAATGGAAACTGGGCACATGGCACATTCATCTATCCATGAGGCCAGCTCAATGTGCAAATGGCCCAAAGTATGTGGCATGCAAGGGCCACAATGATGTTTAAAATAGGATTAACTGGTTTGTGCAGGGGTAGCCAATGTGCCCTCCAGGGGTTGTTGGATTCCAGCTCTCATCAGTCGCAGTCAACAGCTGATAGAGACAATGGGAGTTATAATGCTTCCATTAATTGGGCAACAGGTTTTATTTAAGAAATGTTACTTATTTTTAGTACAAGAACTCACAACAACTGTAGATAGTGTTAATAGTGTGACAAGAGCCACTCCCATTTTGTCCTCTTTGCATGGGGAGAGAGACAGTCCTCATAGCTGGCTAGGCTGCCACTGACCTGTGCTCATTTTTTCTGTCTTCCTTCTGTGTAAATTGGTATGCCTCAGGGAGCTATTCACACCTCTGACTTACCTTCCTGTTTCTTCTCTGCTGACCACTGAAGGAGAAGGAGCCATGTTCTCTTTGTCTCCTCTCCTATAGCATGAGGGGCAATGTCTAGGCATGGTCATTGCAACATCCAACTTAGTTAGCAAGACAGAAGTTGCACCATTCCTATCCAGTATGTATTTCTATTAATAAAGTAGTCTGTGTGATTTATACCCATGCAGCACAGAGAGTTGAGAAAGTTACACTAAGCTAAACTCTGTTAATTTACTAAATCTCTCACTGGCCTACTAGCCATTGGAGAACCCAAGAGATGGTAGGACCTGCCTTAGAATAGACATTGTCCACCCATGAAAGGATATGCCTATGTCACATGAATGCATCACCTAAGAACAGGTAAAGTGTGCCAATTCCCTCCAGTAATACTACTTTATTCATATGCAAAGTTGATCAATTACTAACCCAATTAATTGACTAGCAGAGCAATCATATACATATCTGGTCAGAAGTACAATAGAATCACCGGGTTCACCTATGTAAGTGTGCATGTGATTGCAGCCTCATAAAATTTATTTGCTAAGATTCCTTTAATCAGGTGACAGCTTTAGGTTTTAGCAGTTCATCTCAGTCCCAAATAGCTAGCCACACTCTTAAATTCTTTTTTACACCAGATATCATTTTAGTCTCCAAATGTATCTAGTCTTAAGTATGTCTTCTCACTTCCATTTCAGTGATTTCCTCTGAAATGTCAGCATGTGTCTTTTCCCTCACATAGAGTTTGTAAATCCATTTCCTTGATTCTTAATTTGTAGGAAAATCTATATGAACAACATCAGAAGCAGAGCTTGGAAAAGTTACTTTTTTGAACTACAACTCCCATCAGCCCCAGCCAGCATGGCCACTGGACTGGGCTGATGGGAGTTGTAGTTCAAAAAAGTAACTTTTCCAAGCTTTGAAAGGTTACACAGACATTGGCCATACACCCTGACTAGTTACGTATTTTGAGGTTATCTCGCTACAACAAAGCCCTTTGTGTCATTTTCTGATTCTGAACCATCTCGTTAGCACCACCTAGTGCTTTTATTCCCTAAAGGCAACAGCCATTTCTTCTATTAAAAACCTAGCTAGATCAACAAAGTAGCCAAGATCCCAACGCAGGCAGAGCAATATATTCACCAATTCTATTCCTTTCTGGCTTATTTTATTATGTTTCAACCCAAGGAGTAATGTGCGTTATGCACCTTCAAGTATGGCAACCCTATGAATCAGCAACCTCCTATAGCATGTGTTGTAAACTACCCTGTTCAGATCTTATAGGTTTAGGTCTGTGGCTTCCATTATGGAATCAATCCATCTCTTGTTTGGCATTCCTCGTTTTCTACTCCTTTCTGTTTTCCCCAGCATTATTGTCTTTTCTAGTGAATCATGTCTTCTCATGATGTGTCCAAAGTATAACCTCAGTTTCATCATTTTAGCTTCTGGTGATAGTTCTGGTTTAATTTGTTCTACGTTAATGTGGCGAGGGGGTTTGAGAGTGTCGAAGAAGCTGAGAACAATGCCATCAGGAGTCTAGACCAAGAGGCTAGACTCCTAGCAGGGGCACCCAAGGCGGAATGGTCAAAGCTGAGACACCAGACTAGGATGCATCCAAACTCAGAGGAAGGCAATGGTAAACCACCTCTGAATACCTCTTACCACAAAAACCCTATGAACAAAGTATCCAAAATGCAACACGAGATAGTGCTGAAAGATAAGACCCCCAGGTCAGAAAGCACTCACCGAGCTACTGGGGAAGAACAATGGACAAGTGCAAGTAGTGCTGTGACTAATGATGCAGCTGGGTCAAAGGCGAAAGGAAACCCAGAGGCTGATGCGTACAGATGCAAAAGGAGAGTCCAGAGTTGTATGACGCACACAATAGGAACATGGAATGTGAGAAGTATGAACCAGGGGAAAGTTAGAAATTGTCAAGCAAGAAATGGAACGCATCAACATTACAATACTTGGTGTGAGTGAACTAAAATGGACGGGAATGGGACATTTTCAATCAGGCAACTACAAAATATTTTATGCAGGAAATGAGAAATTCAGAAGAAATGGGATTGCTTTAATAGTGAGAAGTGATGTAGCAAGAGCAATCAGGAGCTACAATGCAAGGTCTGAGCGAGTTATATCAATGAGATTAAACGGGAAACCTATCAACATAACCATCATCCAAGTCTATGCTCCAACGGCAAATGCAGAAGAAGAGGAATTGGAGAGATTTTAAGCAGAAGTACAGGAAGAAATTGATCATACACCAAAACAAGAAGTGCTGATAATCATGGGGGACTGGAATGCAAAAGTAGGGAACAGAGAAGAACTAGGGATTGTGGGGAAATGGGGCCTAGGAGACAGAAATGAAGCAGGAGAAAGACTTACTGAATTCTGTGAAACCAATAATTTGTTTCTTGAGAACACATTTTTTGAGCAACCGAAAAGATGACTATACACGTGGACATCACCAATTGGCAATACAGGAATCAAATTGATTATATAATTGGTAACAGAAGATGGAGAAGTTGCATACTTACTGCAAAAACAAGACCAGGAGCAGACTGCAGTACAGATCATGAACTGGTCATATTGAAAATCAGAGTAAAGCTAAAGAAGACCAACAAAGCAATCATAATGCCAAAATACAATTTAAATAACATCCCAGAAGCACATAAAGATGAAATAAGGAACAGGTTTGAGGCTTTAAACGTATTTGACAGAGAACCAGAAGAACTATGGAATGAAGTCAGAGACGTTATCAGGGAAGAATGGAAACAGACAATACCTCTAGTTAAAAAGAGAGAAAGACCTCAATGGATGACTGAAGAAACCCTTAACATGGTTAAAGAGAGAAGGAAAGCAAAAGTAAAAGGAGATAGAAACACAGTCAACACTAAATGCAACAATACAGCTACTAGTACGTAGGGACAAAGAGAACTATTACAATAACTGTATAGAAATAGAAGAGGACAACAAAAAGGGTAGAACAAGAGCCCTATTCCAAAAGATTAGAGAAATGAAAGGGAAATTTAAACGAAGAGTAGGGATGTTGAATAATCAACAGGAAAACACACTGACTGACCGAGATGAAATAAAAGGAAGATGGAAGCAATACACCGAAGAACTCTATAAAAGAGATGCCAGGATGACAGATTCATTCACAGAAGAACCGTATGATGAAGAACCAGCAATTTTAGAATACGAGGTGAAAGCTGCTCTTAAAATACTTGGAAGAAACAAATTACCAGGAATAGATGGCATACCAATAGAGTTGGTAAAAGCTACTGAAACTGAATCTGTCCAAATTTTGACAAAAATCTGTCAAGAAATATGGAAAACTAAACAATTCCCCACAGACTGGAAGCGTTCCATATACATCCCAATTCCAAAGAAAGGGGATCCCAGAGAATGCAGTAATTATCGAACTATTGCCTTAATATCCCATGCAAGTAAAGTAATGCTCAAGATTCTACAACAAAGGCTCTTACCATATATGGAGCGAGAAATGCCAGACGTCCAAGCTGGATTTAGAAAGGGAAGAGGCACCAGAGATCGTATCGCAAACATATATTGGATAATGGAACGGACCAAGGAATTTCAGAAGAAAATCAGCCTGTGCTTTATAGATTACAGCAGAGCCTTTGACTGTGTAGATCGTGAAAAACTATGGAATGCTTTGAAAGAAATAAGGGTGCCACAGCATCTGATTGTCCGGATGCGCAACCTATACTCTGCACAAGAGGCTACTGTCAGGACAGAATATGGAGAAACTGATTGGTTCCCCATCGGAAAGGGTGTGAGACGGGGTGTATTTTATCACCCTATTTATTTAATCTATATGCAGAACATATACGGAAAGCAGGATTGGACCAAGATGAAGGAGGTGTGAAAACTTGAGGGAGAAATATCAATAATTTAAGATATGCAGATGATACCACACTACTAGCAGAAACCAGTAATGATTTGAAAAGAATGCTGATGAAAATAAAAGAGGAAAGCACAAAAGCAGGACTGCAGCTCAACGTCAAAAAGAGTAAAGTAATGACAACAGAAGATTTATGTAACTTTAAAGTTGACAATGAGGACATTGAACTTGTCAAGGATTATCAATACCTTGGCACAGTCATTAACCAAAATGGAGACAATGGTCAAGAAATCAGAAGAAGGCTAGGACTGGGGAGGGCAGCTGTGAGAGAACTAGAAAAGGTCCTCAAATGCAAAGATGTATAACTGAACACTGAAGTCAGGATCATTCAGACCACGGTATTTCTGATCTCTATGTATGGATGTGAAAGTTGGACAGTGAAAAAAGCGTATAAGAGAAAAATCCACTCATTTGAAATGTGGTGTTGGAGGAGAGCTTTGTGGATACGATGGACTGCGAAAAAGACCAATAATTGGGTGTTAGAACAAATTAAACCAGAACTATCACTAGAGGCTAAAATGATGAAACTGAGGTTATCATACTTCGGACACATAATGAGAAGACATGATTCATTAGAAAAGATAATAATGCTGGGAAAAACAGAAAGGAGTAGAAAAAGAGGAAGGCCAAACAAGAGATGGATTGATTTCATAAAGGAAGCCACAGACCTGAACTTACAAGATCTGAACAGGGTGGTTCATGACAGATGCTCTTGGAGGTCGCTGATTCATAGGGTTGCCATAAGTCGTAGTCCACTTGGAAGCACATGACAACAACGACAACACCCAATTATTTGTCTTTTTCACAGTCCATGGTATCTGCAAAACTCCTCCAACACCACATTTCAAATGAGCTGATTTTTCTTTTCTCCACTTTTTTTTACTGTCCTGATATCCATACATAGAGATCAGGAATACCATAGTCTGAATGATCCTGACTTTAGTGTTCAGTGATATATCTTTGCACTTGAGGATCTTCTCTAGTTCTCTTATAGCGGCCCTCCCTAGTCCTAGCCTTCTTCTGATTTCTTAACTATTGTTTCCATTTTGGTTAATGACTGTGCCAAGGTATTGATAATCCTTAACAAGTTCCATGTCCTCATCAACTTTAGAGTTACATAAAACATTACTTTAGTCTTCTTGACGTTCAGCTATAGTCCTGCTTTTATGTTTTCCTCTTTAAATTTCATCAGCATTCGTTTCAGATCATTACTGGTAGTACTGGTATTAGTAGTATGGTATCATCAATGTATCTTAAATGATTAATATTTCTCCCTCCAATTTTCACACCTCCTTCATCTTGGTCCATTCCTGCTTTCCGTATGATATGTTCTGCATATAGATTAAACAAATAGGGTGATATAATGCATCCCTGACTCATACCCTTTCTGATTGGGAACCAGTCAATTTCTCCATATTCTGTCCTTACAGTAGCTTCTTGTCTAGAGTATAGGTTGCTGTGGCCCCATTTCTTTTAAAGCATTCCATAGTTTTTCATGATCTATGCAATCAAAGGCTTTGCTGTAATCTATACAACAGAGGGTGATTTTCTTCTGAAATTCCCTGGTCCGTTCCATTATCTAATGACCTTTTGCAATATGATCTCTGGTGCCTCTTCCCTTTCTAAATCCAGCTTGGACATCTGGTATTTCTCGCTCACTATATGGTAAGAGCCTTTGTTATGGAACCAAGAAGTAATATGAGCCTCGTTTCTCCATTCATGATCTATATGCAGTAGGAGTTTCTAAGGGACCAACCCACTAGTCTCAATTAGTGCAGTGCCGATAATTTCTACTGTGGTCCTTACTATTCTCCATCAAAGAATAAGATACAAAATGCATCTGAATTTTTTCAAAAGGGAGTGAACATTAAAGTAAAATTCTCATGGGTGGGGTCCAGGGTTTTTTATGCACTTACCAAGGTTTACCAAGATGGCCAGGTGCTGTACATGTCATGAGTGTCCTTTCATTCTATGCATTATCTCACTAGTGGTCTGTACTCTACAGCTTTCTTTGGTGCACAAATTTCAGTCAAAAGCCCAGAGGAAGACACCATGAGGTAACTTCTCCCATGGGGGCTTTTTCAGATCAGGACTGAATTATTCTGGAGAGCTGCTGTTCCACAGTGGCTAAGAAGAGACAGTGGGTGGTATTCAACTAACACCTCCCATCAGTGCAAGGATGACTGCTAGTGCAATGTGACTTTCCACCCATCTCCTCCTCCCACACCCGCCCCAGAACTATTCTGGAGGTTTTGGGAAAAAACCCTAGAACAGATTTAGGGAGTATGCAGGGGTAGGAGAGGGGGAAGTCCTTGCGCTGATGGGACGCTTACTTATTGCTATGAGCAATCAGGACACCTAGTTTGACTTTTGTCACTTCCATGAGCTAACTTAGGCAAGCCCCTCTTAGTAAGTCATAGCGTGTGAGGATGAGGGAGCTGGTATGCATTGCCATCCCAGCTGCTGCCCACTTGGATGGGAAGCACTGGGTTGGCAGTGGTGGGTGCAGAGGCATACCCACTTGCACCTACCATCAACCTAGTGCTTCTCCTGTCACATCCCACTCCCAATGAGCAGCAAAACTGCTGCACCCAGTAGGGTGATGAAGCAGTAGGGTGATAAGATGCCCCATCTTATGCACCATGATTGTCCGAGGGGCACAGTTACTCTTAACTAACTCTCTGGGGGCCACATGCCAGCAAGGGGGTAGCCAGAGCATAGTCTTTTGCGCATGGTTCCACATACAGCCAAACATATATTCAGGCATATATTGCCCTGCCTCATCCAATCCATGCAGATCAACTGAGGAGGGGGGCTGTTACCCCCTCTTTACTCCTCAAGTGCTCAGTCTGAAGATCTGGGGGAGGGGTGATTTGCATCCCCAGCACTGTGTCTAATTTTTTCCTCTTTTTGCTGGTACCTTGCTGGAAGGTGGGTGGAACGGATCATGTCTCCTGATCTGAAGGTTAGCCACCCTTGGCCTAAGGGCCCACCATTAGGCGGGCTGGGGGGGGTTGACCACCTCAGTTCACTCATTTTGAATGTCATGAAAGTGCAGCAAATGAGTTGCTTATTTATTTGAGAAAATTTATAAAACACTTAATAAAAACCCCTCTAAACAGTATATTTAAAACAATATGAAATAATCATCAATAATATTGTTAGCTGGCTGGCTGAGGTGGCTTGGGAGAGCCAGTGCCTGCAGGAGGAAGGGGACCCCCACCACCCAGGGAAAAAGGAGAGCCATTTGCTGCTGCTGTATGTCTGCCTGCCTGCTTGCTTGCTGCTGCTGCTCAGCTACCACCACTGCCCTCTCCCTGTTGGATTTCTGCTCTGCAGGTGTCACACCTTGCAGGACCAGGCCCCCAGGTACTCAGCCAGCTGTTGCTGATATCATCCACCTGTCCCTTCCCTGGAGGGGATACATAAGCTGGCTGGCTGAGGTGGCTCCTGCTTTGTAGATTGCCTGGCTTTTTTGCGGGTCTTGAGTCATGTGCCTGGGAGAGAGGACTCAGAGCCCAGTGGGGAGACTTGAGGGACCCCCAATTAGTGTAATGACGGGTAGAGGGAGATATGGCATTGTGAGGAGGACTTGCCAGGTAAGGGGAACATGGCCCAGGCAGTTAATGACTGTGCCTTGTTCCGGTCCTCCCACACCCACAGGTTTGTTGGTTGCCTTATCAGCCAGCTCTCAGACCTCCGGATGCTGCTCCTAAATGCCAGATCGGTGCATAATAAGATCTCCCTCATTCATGATTACTGCAATGTGGTCTACGTGGGGCTGCTTTTGAAGATGGTTTGGAAACTGCAGCTCGTGCAAAATGCAGCGGCCAGATTGGTAACACGGACCAGATGGTTCAAACATATAAAACCAATTCTGGCCCATTTGCATTGGCTGCCTGTATGTTTCCAAGCTGGTTTTAACCTATAAAGCCTTACATGGCTTGGGACCACAATACCTGATGGAATGCCTCTCCCGATACAAACCCACCCATACACTACGCTCAACATCCAAGGCCCTCCTCTGGGTGCTGGCAACAAGGGAGAGGGCCTTCTCAGTGGTGGTCCCCAAATTATGGAATGATCTCCCTGATGAGATGCCCCTGGTGCCAATGCTGTTATCTTTTTGGTGCCAGGTCAAGACTTTCCTCTTCTCCCAGGCATTTTAGCATGTGTTTTTAAATGGCTTTTTAAAAATGTGTCTTTAAATTTGTATATTTGTTTTTAATGTTTTTAATTGTTGTAAACCATCCAGAGAGCTTCGGCTATGGGGCGGTATACAAATGCAATAAATAAATAAATAAATACATAGGTATTTATTTGATAGGATTTATATAGTGCTTAATCATCAAAAACATCTAAGGGGTTTACATAAAACAACACAAAATGTTCATTTAAAAATAAAATCAAATGTGGAAGAAGTTTACCTACATTTTTCAAAATATAAATAATGGCCAGTTTAATAGAGAGAGAATAAAATGCATTACATGTCACAGTTACATGGTTGGGTAGGCTGTGTTATACATAAGAATTTAAAAACAGGATATTTTGCTGTATTTTTACTGCAACAGGGGAAGAGAGGTGCTTCTGGTATTTTGTGCCTGAGGTGTAAAATGAATGTGATGAGCCTCATGTACTTACCTTGGCTTGGGGAGGAGGTGCCCCAGGCCAACCCTACTTGCATATAGAATATGGGTATAAAAATAGCTTTTTTGTAGCTGTTCAAAAGTGTATTAAGTAAACATGTGAGGGAGTCCATCCCTTGTTATCATTCCAGTCGCCTTCCAACCAGTGGAGGCTCCTTATGCATTTTAGAACCCTGAGGACTAGGACAGTAACTAGCGGCATAGCTAGCATGTTTGCTCCTGCAGCCCCCCACCCTTGCATGTTTATTTACCATGCTGAGCCCTAAAATTGATTTGCCTTGTAGGATAATACATACAAGGCAGGGTGAACCCTCAAAACTAATATAGCAATGTTTCCATTATCATTTTGTCTAAAATCAAGTGACCAGCTCAAATAATTTGGCAGGAGCTACTAACATAACAATTGACACTAATATGTGATTGCCATTGACACTAATATGTGATTGCCATTTATTTGCAGAATTTAATCAGATTGTGCAGCTGAACTCCAGTTGCTGCTGGAAGAGCAATGGCAGGCCGGAGGGGAGGTGAGAGATGCAAAGATGTGGCAAGCTGGAGCCTCAGTTGGGAACTCAAGTATTCAGTCCTTCTGGAAAGGGAGTAATGTTCTACCTTACAGTACCCAAGACTACTTTTCAGGGATCTGTTCCCAGCTGTTGAATGGAAGATACAAAGGTGTTTCCAGACTGGGGCTTAGGCTGCTTTCAAACTGCTCTTTATTCTGTTATTCCAATGATTTCCTACCTGATAATTTCCACATTTTATTTGATCTTTCACATGACATAAAAGATGGTTCCGGAAATCTAGTGGAAGCTTAGTGCTCATTTCTGTAATAAATGATTCCAGAAATAATCCAACTGCAAACTTGGGAACCCAGAAAATCAGAGGTGTTTTGCGCTAGCTGCAGACCCTCACATGACAGGCATTCTGGCATGAAATGGGTTCCTGCCCTTTAGGCATGTATCAAATTTTTTTCCTAACAAAAATTGTACTGGTATTCCATCATAGGCATGGGTAGCAGTTTCCCCTGTCCATACACCCCACAAAAATAATGTCAGATGCTAGAGGGAGAGGTGTTGCATGGTGATGGGATAAGACTTTAGATCTCCTACACATATGGGGTGAAAAAAAAATCAGCTTAAGTTAAGGAGCAGTCAACCACACTCTGGAGCTGAGGAACTACCAGTATATTGTCATACACCAGCAGAAAGGTGTATAGGAGGGGGGAAGCCTGTGCTAATTTTTGCAGTGAATTATGGGGAACTACAGTGTGAACATGTAAAATGGGTGAGAGATGAAAACAAGGCATTGGTCGTTGCAGAAGTGTGAAAGACATTTATTTATGTGAAATGTCAGTATATTGACTGAAAAAGCCGCAGTTCCTTAATGCAACAGGTACTGCAGTGTGAAAGAAATTTTAGAAATTGGGACAGAAGCACTACCATTTTAATCTGCAAAACTGATGCAATAAGCCCCAAGTGTGAAAGCAGCCATAGTCTGAAAATGGGTCATTGGCAACTCGTTTTTTTTTTCAGGGGTTATACTTAACAGATTTTCTCCAGAAAGAGTAAATCTGGATTAAAGAAGGGGAAACTATGGCCTGGTGTGTTGATGGCAACAACATTGTGCAAATGCTGCAGAAAACAAACAAAAACCCCTTGCATGCACGAGGAGCACCAATCCCATAATAAACAGCTGGAATAGGGATGGATCTGTCAATTTTGGTTCTCTCAGTTTCTCACTTTTCCAATTCAGTTCTCCACATTTCTGTGCCAATTTATGATTTTTTAAAAAAAATCTTGAAAATTCCCCAGCACTTTAGTGCATGTTTCTTCTAGTAAACACATTTTTGTATGCAGTATTGACTAATGTACACACTTCTGCAATTTATCCCAATATGTAATAGGAGTTCTTTCTCACTCACCGAGCACCCTGTACAGGTGACGACTGGTTTGGAGTGTCTCCACCTTGTGCTGGGCCAGAGAGACAGGCTGGGAATTTTGTTGGTGTACCGCCCGCCCTGCTGCTCAACAAATTCCCTAACTGAGCTGACAGAGGTAGTCTCAGAGGTACTGTTGCAGTCCCCTAGACTGTTGGTACTGGGGGACTTCAACGTCCATGCCGAGACTGCTTTATCTGGGGCGGCTCAGGACTTCATGGCGTCCATGACAACCATGGGGCTGTGTCAGTTTGTTACTGGCCCAACGCATGTGTCGGGACATACCCTTGATTTGATCTTCGCCACTGGACAGGGAGATGGTGATCTGGAGGTTGGGGGTTTTTCATCTACCCCATTGTCATGGACAGATCACCGCTTGCTGAGGTTTAGGCTTACAGCGACCCTTTCCCTCTGCAAGGGTGGGGGACCTATTAAATTGGTCCGCCCTCGGAGATTAATGGATCCTGAGGGTTTCCAAAAGGCTCTGGGGGATTTTCCGACTGAGAAGACTGGCGCTCCTGTTGAAGCCCTGGTTGAACTGTGGAATACGGAGATGACCCAGGCGGTTGACACGATCGCTCCCATGCGCCTCCTCCTATGTAGAGCTTGTACAGCTCCATGGTATACCCCGGAGCTGAGAGCGATGAAGCAAGAGAGGAGGAGGCTTGAGTGCAGATGGAGGCGGACTCCTGACGAATGCAATTATGCCTTGGTAAGTGCCTGCTCTAAGCGATATATAGCAGCGGTGAGGGCAGCAAAAAAGAGATATTTTGCTGCCAGTATTAAGGCATCACTCTCCCGCCCAGCGGAGCTTTTTAAAACTGTATGAGGGCTTTTACATCTTGGCCCTCGGAATACTATAGATTCATCTGTAGCCCGCTGTGAAGAGTTCGCTGGACGCTTCCAAGATAAGATCGCTTGCATTCGTCGGAACTTAGACTCCAATATTATAGCAGTTGGATTCAATGAAGCATCCAGATCATGGTCTTGTCCTCATTTATTGGATGAGTTTCAGTTGGTACAGCTTGAGGATGTTGACAAGATCCTTGGACTGGTGCGGGCGACCACGTCTGTGCTGGATCCTTGCCCCTCCTGGCTGGTGAAAGCTGGCAGGACCGGAACCGCCGGCTGGGCCAAGGAGGTAATCAATGCCTCTTTGCGAGAGGGAGTGGTCCCTGACTGCCTAAAAGCAGCGGTAGTGAGACCGCTCCTGAAGAAACCCTCCTTGGACCCAGATAACTTGAACAACTATAGACCTGTGGCGAATGTTCCATTCCTGGGCAAGGTTCTGGAACGGGTGGTGGCCGGCCAGCTCCAGGGGCTCTTGGATGACACTGATTATCTCGATCCGTTTCAATCCGGTTTTAGGCCTGGGTTTGGTACCGAAACAGCCTTGGTCGCCCTGTATGATGACCTTTGTAGGGAGAGGGACAGGGGGAGTGTGACCCTGTTGATTCTCCTTGATCTCTCAGCTGCTTTTGATACCATCGACCATGGTATCCTTCTGGGAAGGCTCACGGAGTTGGGAGTTGAGGGTAGTGCTTGGCACTGGCTCCGCTCCTACTTGGTGGGTCGTCAACAGAAGATAGTGCTTGGGGAACACTGCTCGACACCCTGGACTCTCCATTGTGGAGTCCCACAGGGATCGGTACTGTCCCCCATGCTTTTTAACATCTATATGAAGCCGCTGGGTGCGGTCATCAGGAGTTTTGGAGTGCGTTGTCACCAGTACGCTGATGACACGCAACTTTATTTCTCCTTTTCATCTTCCTCAGGTGAGGCTGTTAACGTACTAAACCGTTGCCTGGCCGCGATAATGGATTGGATGGGAGCTAACAGACTGAAGCTTAATCCAGACAAGACCGAGACGCTGTTAGTGAGTGCCTTCTCTGCCCAGATGGTGGATGTTCATCCTGTTCTGGATGGGGTTACACTCCCCTTGAAAGAACAGGTTCGTAGCTTGGGAGTTCTTTTTGACTCTTCCCTGTCTCTTGAGGGTCAGGTAGCCTCAGTGGCACGGAATGCTTTTTACCATCTTCGATTGGTAGCCCAGCTACGTCCCTATCTGGACAGTGACGACCTCGCCTCAGTCGTTCATGCTCTGGTAACTTCTAGATTGGACTACTGCAATGCGCTCTACGTTGGGCTGCCCTTGAAGACAGTTCGGAAACTACAGTTAGTCCAGAATGCAGCGGCCAGATTGTTGACACGGACCAGAAGGTCCGCTCATATAACACCTGTTCTGGCCCGTCTGCACTGGCTTCCTATTTGTTTCTGGGCTAAATTCAGAGTGCTGGTTTTGACCTATAAAGCCTTACACGGCATGGGACCGCAATACCTGGTGGAGCGCCTCTCCCAATATGAAACTACCCGTACACTGCGCTCAACATCTAAGGCCCTCCTCCGAGTACCATCCCATCGAGAAGCTCGGAAGGTGGTGACTAGAAATAGGGCCTTTTCGGTTGTGGCCCCCAAACTGTGGAATGGTTTTCCCGATGAGGTGTGCCTGGCGCCGACGCTGCAATCTTTTCAGCGCCAGGTGAAAACCTTTTTATATTCAAAGGCATTTTAATGTGTACTATTAATATTTATTGTTGTATTTTGCTGCTATTTTGATTATTTTTGTTTGATTCCATTGTATTATTGTATTTATATATTCTCTGATTGTTTTATTATTATGTACACCGCCCAGAGAGCCCTTGGGCTTAGGGCGGTATATAAATAAAATAAAATAAATAAATAAATAATGCATTTTTGTATGTTATTTTCACTAATATTTTCAATCTATCCACATTTTCCTTTAACACAAGCATTTTTGTTAACATTGTTTTGGGACTGCATTGCAAAATTCAGTTCTCATAATTTTTCAGAAAGTCCAAATTTGATAAATTCAGCTTTAAATGCAAAGCGAATCAAATTTCTCCCCCAATGCTAGTCTGGAAGCACCTTAGGTTGATTAGATTTTTATTTGTCTGTGCTAACAATTCCCAAACACATTTTCTCAAAAAGGGTTCAGAACCAAAATAAACAAATACTGGGGTGGGGGCGGAAGTTGCAGTCTAATTATCTTTGAAACTTTTTGCCTTGTGGAAATGAACATAATAGGATTTGAGCTATTAAGTTTCAGTTAATGAATTTTCTTCTGTCTCTCACACACTATATTATTACCTTGCAGTTAAAACTCTGAAGAGATCTGCCATCCCTGGGGTTACCATCACACAGTGTGTGGAGAATATTCCTGAAGGGTGCAGCACTCCTGACTTTGAGCGGAAACCAATTACCGTAACATTACAGGAAGGTGAAACTTCCCCTAAGTATTCATGACCTCCATCCTTTGTTTGTGATCATTGAATAGTTGAGGGAATAGCACCTCTTTTAACCAATTTATTTTAGAAAGTCATTTTTTTAATGGCTTGTTCTACTGGCAAGCATTTCTTTTTCTTGTTCAAAAAGGCTTTCCCTGAGGTATGACTCAGTCATGTATGAAATTTTAATTGTACATCTGTAGGAATGTTGTTGTTTTTTCATTTTTAGAAATTGTATTTTTTGGGTTTTAACTAGTACACTGTTTTGATGACCTCAGGCTCTTAAGCAGTTTATAAATTTGTAAAATAAAATTAAATAAATGAAGGGCTGACTTGAATACTAATCCTACTCAGAGTAGGCCCACTGAAATTAATAAACCTATGTTAGACATATCCATTAACTTCAATGGGTCTACTCTGAGTAGGATTAGTATTCAATACAACCCAAATATTCTCCACCAACCTTTGGGAAATAGCATGCACATAAACCTGCATCTGTAAAATTGCAGTTGCCCCAATATGCTTTTTCCCTTCCTGTGTGACTCCTCTGGCAGCCGATATGGGGAACTGTGGGAGTCCCCTCAAGAGTCAATGCTTTGCTCTTTTTTTCTTGTCCTTTGTGCTATGATTTCCCCCCCCAGTATCATTTTTATTGATTTTTATGTAGCCAAATGCAAATGAAAGTAAAATACAACTGAACCAAATAACCAAATATTTTAGGCATTTTTAAGGCATCTGTTTGAATTGGGTTTTTTTCTTATTGGGAGGGAACTGGGTATTTCAAGAAGAAATTCTATTACTTGGTCCCCTTTGTTTTCCCCTCGTTTTCTGCTTCCTACTGAAACATTTATTGGTTGTTTTTCCCCCCTAAGGTAAAAATGCCATTTTCAGAGCTGTGGTTAAGGGCGAACCACAGCCAGAGGTATTGTGGAAACGCAACAGTAAGGAAATGGATGATCCTCAGAAATACCAAATATCATTCAGTCCTGGCGCAAATGAGTTTATCCTGCAGGTGAGGATTAACTATGATCTATATGTGAATATATTCACTGTTTAATCTTCAGCACAGTGAAATGTCAAGGTCCTCTTGTACCTCAAAAACAGAAGATCTTGTAAGGGCTTGTTTGATCTTGTTACAAGAAGCATTACATTTGCTGTTTTAGTTTGGAAGAGATGTTGCACACTGGCTTGTTAACATCACGCATCATGATAAGCCACAGTTATTGGCTTCCTGTGGAAGTGCTTTTCTGGGCTGTTTGTCTTCTCCCTGCTATGCATGGGCTCATGTTCAGGTTCAGTGGCTTGGGCCCAGTATCTCCTCAGTCTGAACTGCTGCCCCTTTGACCTCTGTGTTCATGTCCAGGTTGCTGCTGAAAGTCAGGGTTGTAATACATAAGGAGTCCAGGACTTAGTACAGGTGATCAGGACTGAACTGTCTTGGATCTAGATATAGGATTTCTGACCTTGCAGTGTGAATTGTATCAAAGGTGCCCAGCAGCTTCAGGGTTTTAAGGCTGGAAGTACGTATAAAGAGCATGGGTTCATCCTTTTACACACACACATGATTCAAACGAAATTTCTGTGTTGTTAATGTCCTAACCCTTTTACACAGGCAGGAGAATGAGAGGTGTGTTATGCCTATCCAAGCAACAATATGATCCCCAATCAACTCACTGCCCTGAACTTTATTTTCATTTTCTTTCTAAAGGTAAACAAAATCACCTCTGAGGATGCTGACTTGTACCGTTGTACTGCTGTGAACGAGTATGGCGAAGCCACATGCACGGCTGGTCTCAAGATTATACAGGGTAGGTTAGCCAATCTAGCATCCTTTTATGAGCTAGATCATTAATGCTTTTGGTTGCAATCCTAAACACATTTGCTAAGGAGTAAGCCTCAATGAACACAAAGATACTTTTCTGAGTAACCATGCATAGGATTTGAGTCATTAATCACTTACATACATCTGAAAATATTTTTCCTTTACATCGTATACTGTTGTTGTGTTTTGGTAATGCAAATAGTAACTACAGGAGGGATTATAGCTTAGTCACAGAGCACATACTTTGCATGTAGAAGTTCTGAGTTGCAGCCTCTGGCATTTGCAGTTCAAGGATCAGGTAGCAGGTGATGTGGCTGACTTTTGCTTGAGATGCTGGAGAACTGATTGCTTGCCGGGCCCAATTCAAGGTGTTGGTTTTGACCTTTGAATCCCTACACGGTTTTGGCCCAGTCTATCTGAAGGAGCGCCTCCAGCATCATCAGCTATGCCGCCTAACAAGATAGGCCTCAAAAGACCTTCTCTCTATCCCACTAGTCAAAACAGCTAGACTGGTGAGGACCAGAGAGAGGGCTTTTTCAATTGTGGCCCCCACCCTATGGAACTCCCTTCCAAATGATCTCTGCCAGGCCCCCTCTACATTGAGTTTCCACCGGGCTGTGAAGACCTGGCTCTTCAGGTAGGCCTTTGGGGTGGGCTAGATTTTACCATTATCACTTTTAGATTTTAATGTTATTGTATTGGTGTGTCATTTTGTGTCATTTTGTGTCATTTTGTGTCATTTTGTTCATTTTGTACGTCGCCCAGAGTGGCTGGATGGCCAGCCAGATGGGTGACTAAGAAATCCAATAAATTAAATTAAATTAAACTGATGACCCAATCTGGTATGTATAAGGCAGCTTCCTATATCCTTATCCACAAAAACTACCCGTTAAAATCCATATGTCAACTAAAAAGTTGTACTAGCACAAGCGCTTGCACCACTGAATTCCCCCCCACTCCCCTTGTACCATCCCCAAATCTGCTCTGAAGGATTGGGGGAAACTTTAGAACACATTTAAGGGGCACATGAGGGGAGGAGTGGGAGAGATTGTTCCATTGTGCAAGGAAAATCCATGTGCTGATCAAATGATCTGCTTAGCGCTATGTTGAATACAACCCAGTAATTTCCCATTATACATTTTTGAATGCCATATTTTAAAATAATCTTTCAATGAAATACATAGATTATGCATTTCCAATTGGACTAACACAAAATCATCATTTATTACTGTCTGGCCATAGGCCTCAAACAGGTCATACACTTAGTGAGGTGAATCAATTACTATAAAATAGATGGTACATTTTCTATCAGGTAAACATTTTTAAAATACAATTAAAATCATTGTTGTTATAACTATCAGTATAGCAACATATATTATCTAGACAGTAAGTCCTAGTTCCTCTATACGTTTCTTCCGTAATTTCTGCGCTGCTAGGGCAAATAAAGCTACCCTGTATGTAATGCCTGGGTCCCTGTCTGAGAGAAGGAAGGAAATACGCGAGAGTAGGTCTACGGGCGCATGTGTCAGCGCCTCGTCCAGGAATTTTGACCGGGGGTGTTTGTATAGGGAGCATTCTAGCAAGTAGTGTGGAAGATCTTCCACCTCGGGAGTGTCACAGATGCACAGTCTTTGGGCACGGGGGGTCCCGTTATATCTGCCAGTCAAGTATGCCGAAGGCATTGATTGGAATCTCAAAGCTGTGAAGGCGTGACGAAGATTTACTGCTGTAAGAAAATCTAAATAGTTCGCTTTGGTTTGATCTGATTTGAAAAGACTATACCATCATGTGAAATTAGAATTTATTATAGTTAGCCTATCCATCCAAGCAGTATGCCGGAGAAGAACCTCCGTGAAGCTGGTTTTGTTAGAAGGGTCTTGTAGGGCTTTAGGGTCTATGAGGTAAAGTTGGCAAATTTTTGTTAGTTGGGCAGACCAAAATTTGTCCAACCATGCACTTATTGAGCTGATTTTCAAAATTTGCCTTGGGGAAGATTGCTTATTCGCCTTCCAGTAATTTACCAGGGTTGAATGAATTTTTGCCCTAACTGATGAAATCCCTGTCTCGGCCCGAATTAGCGCCGCTGGGGTCGCTGATGGTAGAAGCAGAAGTTTTTTTAGAAATTTGTTTTGAACTATCTCTAATTGGTCAAGTAGAGGGTTTTCCCATCCCCAAATAGGTGCTCCATATTGCATCATAGGAACAACTTTGGCTTGAAATATTTTTAGAGCTGGGGAGACTAGGTTGCCACCTACTGAGCGATAGAAATTCAGGATAGTTCCACTAGCTCTAAGTGCGGCCAGTTTAGTGCACTCTATATGCTTTCTCCAAGAAAGGGAATTGGAGAAATGGACACCAAGATATTTAAAAGTTCGACATTGCTCGATTGGGTGGCCGTTGATTGACCATTTGTGCATTGGTGACCTTTTGCCAAATACCATGATTTTTGTTTTGGAGCTGTTAATCTGTAGTTTTTCGGTAACACAATATGATGATAGCTTTACTAGAGCCCTTCTGAGTCCGTTGCGGGTTATTGACAGTAAAACCATATCGTCTGCGTATAACATGAGGAAAACTTTCCTTTGACCCAAAGAAGGGGGGGAAAGGTCCATTCCCGAGACTGCCGATACAATATCGTTTAAATAGAAGTTAAATAAGAATGGGGCCAAGGGACATCCCTGTTTAACTCCTTTAGTTATTAAAAAAGGGTCTGTCAGGGAGCCTGTTGGGCCCACTCTGACTCTGGAGCTGGTGTTAGAGTATAATGATTTTATTAAGAATAGAAGACGACTATCTATTTTGGAATTTTTAAGTTTCTCCCATAGTCTTGGTCTATCTATTGAATCAAACGCAGCCGCTAGATCTACAAAGGCTACGTATAAACGTTTTGTCGGGCCTTGTATTGATTTTTTTGCTAGGAAGGAAAGAGTAGCACAGTGATCTATAGTGCTACAGCCTTTCCTAAATCCTGCTTGTTCGGGGCAGATTATCTGATTTTCCTCCTCCCACTCCTCTAGTTTCATCATAAGAAATTTTGCGTACAGTTTAGCTCCAATATCTATCAGGCTTATGGGTCGATAGTTATTCGGGTCTGAGCGATCACCTTTTTTGTATATTGGGATGATTATACTTGTATTCCAAC
Source organism: Rhineura floridana (assembly GCF_030035675.1). Classification (NCBI taxonomy): domain Eukaryota; kingdom Metazoa; phylum Chordata; class Lepidosauria; order Squamata; family Rhineuridae; genus Rhineura; species Rhineura floridana. Next base: position 53,292,525 of record NC_084485.1, on the reverse strand, counting down.
CAACTGGAAGAATGCCTGAGATGTTTATTTGTGTGAAAAGCTTGGGCAAGACAGGAGCCCACCAGTCTGGGAAGTTTTTATAAGTTTCTGGGGGTATCATGTCCTCACCAGGGGCCTTCCCTTGTTTGAGAGAAGAGATTAAGTCCTTAATTAAAAGTGGTGAGACTGTTGGCCAGTGAGGCATTAATGTCTCCTGCAGTGGGAGGGGCAGGGGGTGTGGTGTAATTTGTTGATTATTATGACTGACATAGTAATCGAGCCATTGTATTGCTGTAATCTGACAAGGCTCTCGGGGTCGGTTTGTCCCTCTAGATATCAAATCCCAGAACTTACTCTCGTTTCTGTCCTTCACCGCTTGTGCAAGAGAGAGCCAGCCGGTTCTGGCAAATGAGTTCTTTTTCTGTGTTAACAACTGCTTATAACTTGATCTGAGTGACACTAAAGTTATTTGAGTAAAGTTTGTCGGATCTCGTAAAAACCTCCTTGCATATTTCATTAACTGTTTCCTGGCCTTTTTGCAATCTCTGTCAAACCATGACTTGGCCCAATATCTATGTGGCTTCTGTAAGTGTATCTTAATTTTGGTCTTAGGGCTTGAGTTATGTTTTGATAGTGGGCCAAGGCTTCACCAAAATCATTTATAAGATTTTGTTTGAGGACTTGAAGTTGGGAACTTGTCAGGAGATGGTCAATATGGCCGTATGTACCTCTTGAGACCAGGGCTTTCTCCGTTCTGTTAGTAAGCACCCATCCCTCACGAGCTTTTTAGGAGGAAGGCTGGGAGGGGGCGTTTTTAAAGACAGCAATAGGGGAAAGTGATCACTCTCTGGCCTGTTGTCTACTTTGAACCCAGTGACCTCTGAGTAAAGGGGCATCGAAATAAACATGTAATCGATTATGCTTGCCCCTCTACTGGTCATATATGTGTGTGTTCCATTAGAAGAGTCCTTTTCAGAGCCATGTGGACTATGGAGGGATGACAGTTTCAAGAACTCTGCTAGCCAACGTCCTTGCTTGTTGGTGAATATGTCTTGCGATGACCTGTTTTCTATGACTGGGGATGGGAAAGGATCAAAGTTCGAAGTGACTTCCATCCATGTACTTATTTGGCCTAGTCTGGCGTTAAAGTCCCCACAAAGAATGAAATGGGATTGTGGATGTTGTTTCCTTATTTCGCTCATTATGTCTGAAAGGTGTTCCCACGCTGCTTCCATTCGAGCTATTTTAGGTGGGAAGTAGATGTTTATGCATATAAGTGAACCAAACTTCTCATCAAATAGTCTTACAGGTAAGGCATATTGTGAATCACCGCAGGGTAGTATCTCAGACTCCAGCAGTAAATCCACCGAGATTAATGTAGTAAGGCCCCCGCTTGCTCTCCCTTTGTTTTTGATTTTTGTTGCCGGTATATTAAAAACTCGGTAGCCTCGGAGAAATGGTGCATCTTCTGCAGGAAGCCATGTTTCTTGTAAACATATGATCTTAAATTTTTGTAGGTATAATGACCATTCAGCGTCATGGGATTTGTTGTTCCATCCCATGATATTCCATGAAAGAATCTGAAAGGGTCAATTGCTATTTGTTCCAGAGGTACTATCAAAACTAATATTTGAACACTCTTTCTGTTTCGGCAAATTTGTTATCTCTTTATGCACATAGTTGGATGTCGGTGGAGATATCCTCTCTGATTGGACTAAGTTCCACTCATTTCTGGCTCCAGTGGTACTGGATAACGGAGAGGGAACATTTGGCATTGGGAGCTGGATATGTGCATTCACCAGGCGAAATTTCATGAGGTCCAGTCTGGCGAGAATTGCAATTCTTTCATTGAACGGAAGTGCAGCAAAAGCTTCCAGGAGTGATATTTCATCCTCATCGAGAGGTTCCTGTGACCAGTATAGAGTTTGGTTCAACTCTTGTGCGGGTGAAGTCCTCGAGGTATCCGAATCTGATGTAATTGTTTTTGGAACCGTGGATTGCTCTGCATGGTCCAAGAAAGTTGAATTCTCTGGTGTTTTGGATCTCATGTTGTATGTCGGGGATGGTAAAGAATTAAAAGTCTTTTTGACAAACAGAGGTTGAGGAGTTGCCTTATTTTCAAAGTAACGTTGAGCATAAACCCCCTGTCGAGCAAGTGAGAATCTTTCTTGCCAGAAATTTTTTGCCTTCCACAGTGTAGCAAACGAAATCACTGCCCTGGCATTAATTCCATTGTAATATAGGTATTCGACCCTTTTTATATCTTTCATGTGGAAATCAAATTGGGAACATTGTTGTAAAAACATTAGGAGGTGTTGTTTCCTTGCCATTTGAAATTGCAAACCAGTTGGTTTGGGATAGTTGACAAGGACTATTTTATGTTGAATCCATCTCAGGTTCCATGATTCTTGTTGGTATGCATGGTCATGGTCATCAATTGGGTGGTCATTTGAGGTCTGCGGGCTTGCTCTTAGATTATTCGTCTCCTGAATGTCCATGTTGCCCTTTGTTAGAGTGGCTTTCTTTCTCTTGCCTGTTTTTCCTTTCGTATGTGATGTATTCGTCTCCTGAATGTCCATGTTGCCCTTTGTTAGAGTGGCTTTCTTTCTCTTGCCTGTTTTTCCTTTCGTATGTGATGTATTCGTCTCCTGAATGTCCATGTTGCCCTTTGTTAGAGTGGCTTTCTTTCTCTTGCCTGTTTTTCCTTTCGTATGTGATGTATTCGTCTCCTGAATGTCCATGTTGCCCTTTGTTAGAGTGGCTTTCTTTCTCTTGCCTGTTTTTCCTTTCGTATGTGATGTATTCGTCTCCTGAATGTCCATGTTGCCCTTTGTTAGAGTGGCTTTCTTTCTCTTGCCTGTTTTTCCTTTCGTATGTGATGTATTCTGATCCAGTCTCTTGAATAACATGTGAAAATTTATTTTGTTCCCTTTCACTGATTTTATGTTTTTTATGTTCTTTGTTTTTTTTCTTTTTGGTGGGATTTTTGTTTTCATCTTTTTTCCTTTCAGTTGTTTTTTGGGAACTAGTACTTTGTCTTCGGGAAGATGAACGTTCTTTGAGCTAATTACTGGTTTTTGCTGATGAGGAGCCAGAAGTTTTAAATGAAATTCCACTAGATCTGTTAATAGGCGATTACATTCAGTAAGGAATACTCTTATCTGTCCTAACTCGACATTTAACTTAGACAGGCTTGAGGGGTGTAAGTACTGTTGATCGAGTCTTTGTGCTGTGTGTTCTATGAAGGTCATGTTGCCATAGTCTTCGACTGAGGGTAATGCATTAGCAGTCTTTTCAGTGGGAGTGTCCCCCTCGAGGAATTTATTACCTTGAGCAGATAATTTGGTATTGTCCCGATCCTTTTGTTCGGCCATCTCCAGCTCTAACGCCAGGTTAGGGGTTGTTGGAGAGGCATCTTCCCATTCAATTAGATTTTTAGTATCTATTGACCATTCATTTGGGCATAGGGGGCTCCACCTCTCTGAGTGTTCCTTTTGGATGTTTAGAGTTGGCTGGAAGAATTGGGTTATTTTTTGCTGACTCCCATCCTCTTTATTATCCTTAACAACAAGAGTTATTGTAGAGGGCTGTGGCTGTTCTGTTCCCTGACCATTTTGAGATGTTTGTGCTGCTTTAAATGGTGAGCTTGCTTCAAGCACTTTTCGTGCCCTCCTTGTAAATACCATTTCAGGTTTATTAGGTAGATAAATAAGTAACTCTTCAGGAGTATGAGGTGTTCCCTTTGCTCTGATAAAGGAATTTCCTGGGCTCTACTTCGTTTGTTTCTACTGCTTTCAAACGAAATATCGGCAGCCAGGGGCTTAATCAGTTTTCCTGCTTGCTGTTATCTGCCGTTTAGCTGTTTAGCTGTTAACCTCCCTTTACTGATAGCATTCCTTCTGTACAGCTAGCTTTGAGGGAGTTTGGTCTTTGAAGTTTATATTATTATAGCTTAGTTTTGTTAGTTTTGCTGGTAGAAGAGGGAACACAGATGAGAAAAGGCAACTCACCCTTCGCCGGAACCGGAACTCACACAAATGTTATCTAACACAAAATGAAATATGCTTGTCTCACTGAAGTCGGCATAAGCATGAACTGTACACTTAAGCCCTTAGATTTCTGTGGGGCTTGAGTGTGCTTAACTTCTAAATTGTAACAACTGTCAATGCTTAGAGAAGGCATTCCTACAACTACATTGCTAATTAAGGAATTCTCCCCTCTCACTTTCTCTCCCTCCTTTCCTTTCTTCTCTTGTCATAAACGATCAGTTGGCTTCAAGAAGAAACCAAAGGAGATCCCTTCTGTACCACAGGCAGGTAAGCTACATTGGTCTGGAGGTCCACGAGCCAAGGTAGTGCACTGTCACTGACCACATTAAAACTCTTTTTAAGCTCTGTTATGAAAGCCCCATTTTCATTGTGTACAAATTTTTTAAAATGTCTTATAGACCTGAAGAAGGAGATACAGGATTTCAGAAAAACATTAAAGAAACGGTGAGTGTTTCCAAGAATAGACTGTTTAAATGGGGGGGGGGGCGAATCCCTGTGTGCTGACAATAGGACATGGCAGACAAATGTTCCGACTTCCACTTCCAGGGGTTTTATATAAACAGAAGCTCTGCAGAAAATGTAAATGGACCTAAATATATAATAAGCAGGTAAGATAGTAATGGGGATCAGTTGCCAATGGAGGTTGCCATCAATAGTATGATTCCTTACACAATGGGCTTTTGCTTTGCAGTTTTTGTAGTACCCCTTTTTCCTGAAGGTTTAAGCTCTTTTGCTTAAGGAAATAATATGCACCAAAAAAACAATGTGGCCGTCTGAGTTTTACAGTCTGTTTAAATAACTTCTAGAAAACCAGATGTACAGATAGACTTAAAAAAACTTTGATAAATATGTAATCATTGTTTAATGATTTCAAATGACAGAAAGTCCAACATCTCCCCAGGTAAGAAGTTCTGATACTGAGTTATTTTTGCTTGTATAAATACGGTCTTGTATTTAAATATCCCATGCACTAAGGGCAATTCTGCCTTTAGCTGCAAAAGTAACAGCCCCATTTGAAGTGTGTCATGTTTCTGAAATACAGTGGGTTCTTTGAGCAATTAAAGAATTACAGGGTGTCATTTCAATAAATAAATACATAAATAAAGTCTTACTAGTAGGTTGCTGGAATTGCCTGAGATTCCAAATAGGAGCTGGAATGAAAAGCACAAACACACACCCAAAACCCCACCGCACCACAAATACGTAGAAGGAAAGATGTCTCCTGCTTTTCTCATACAATCTGGGTTTCTCTTCCGGGGCTTAACTCTCAGTGCTCCTTCAACTACTCCAAAGAAGGAAATTGATATGGAACAGGTCTGGCAGTTATTGCTGAATGCAGATAGGAAAGATTATGAAAAAATCTGCCTGAAGTATGGCATTGTTGACTTCCGTGGGATGCTGAGGAGGCTTCAGGAGATGAAGAAGGAGAGAGAGGACGAGCAGGCACAGGTAAGACCATCTCTTTAACACCAGAGTCTAGCAGGCAAATCCTCATCTTGTTGCATATCATAGGAAAACAGGAAGCTGCATTATAGTGAGGCCACTGGATCAGTATTGTCTACACTGACTGGCAGCAGCTGTCCAGGATTTCAGGCAGGGATTGAAGTCAGTGGCTGCCTCACAGGCGCACAGAGAAGCGGCAGCGGCTGCCGCCAGTACTCATTGCTGCTTCTACGCCACTATGGCTGGGACTGATAGGCTCCATCCTCCTCCTCCGGATACAGCTGGGTGCTGCTGGTATCTCGGTGCTGCTGAGCTCGGGCAGAGAAACCTGCCACTTCTCTTGCTTTCTCTGTTATTGCTGCTTTGGGCAAGCACTGCCACTCAAGGAGAGGAGCTACACGCCTGCAAAGAGATCCAGCAAAGGCACATGGGGCTGTTTCACACATACATGTCCATCTCTGGATGACTTGGAGCTGAACATACAAACTAACTCCATTAAGAAGCATTGTGTCTGAGACAATATGACATTTGTTATTGTATTGTTATTGAAAGATGTTGCTTTTGCTTTTTTAACAATATTAATATTTTTATTTAACTTTTGGAAACTGTATTGTTCTTTTCTGATGTGTGTGTTTTGTTTGTGTTTATTTTTTGTTAGCCACCTTGAGGGCCTTTTTGGCCAAAAGGCAGCATAGAAATAAACTGTAACATAACTGTAACATAACATAACATTTTGCATGCAAAGGAGATGCTCTACAACATATCTGAATCACAAATGTGAACAGGGATGGAATAACATTTTGTTAAAAGTCCCACAGCTGATTAAATGATCCAGTCACAGCTCTAGTAGTGGAATTTGAAACTTTATTGCCAAGACTCTGTTATAGTGAACCTGCCAAAAGACTTGGGCTTGCTTTCTTCTGTACATTTTACTTAAAAGGAACATTCAAGTTTGTCTGAAAAACATCAAAAGTAGTGATCTTGCTTATTGTTTTTGCAATAATTTACTTGGCTGTCCTCAAAACAGGCCATACCCCATTTTAGGCAGTGTAACAGTCCTGGAAATCCCCTATTATATCCACGTTTTCATCTCTTTTTTCTCTTTACAGTATGTACTCACTCTCACAAACCTGAGGCATGTCAGAGTCAATGAGGATCAAGGAAATGCTTCGTTTGACCTAGAGATGGAACTGAAACATCCCGAAAGTAGAATTTACCTGTACAAGGTAAGGACGTATCAAGTGGATGGCTAGGTCAAATCACAGTGCCTTAGCAGATCACACAGCTGGGATGAACTGGAGCTAAGTAGCTGAAGACAAAAACACACAAATGTACAACAGCTAGGGATGGGGGATAAATTAGATTCATTTTGCGTATAAAGCTGGATCTATCAGATTTGCATTTTCTGAAACAATATGAGAACCGAAACACAACCATCCTTCAAAATTCACACTTATCCAAATGTTGCAATTCAGTTCTCCAACCAAACATGCATATATCAGGGGAAAGTGTGCATAAAAATTAATATATTAGTGAAAAATGCATCATATTAGGAAAAACGCATCATATTAGGAAAAACTGCTTGCAAAAATGTGTACATTAGTCAAAACTACATGTAAAAATTTTGATGCAGAAATGTGGAGAACCAAATTTAAGACTAGAAAAATGAGGAATGGAGAGAACCAAAACTGACAGATCCTTCAATCCTATAGTATATATAGTCCTATTATATAGCGTATGCAACACAAACACAAAGGGAGGCGTTAAAATGAAAGCAGGGCATCTAAACTCTTCCTCTTTAACAGGATTAACAATATTTAGAAATGAAAATCTGAATCAGAAGTGAACATTCATCCCTAATGCAGACTGCCAAATCTTCAAAATCCTATATTTACATGTTAGTGTTCATTTTAAACCCCTGATTAGCTTATTTTGTTTTGGTCAAAATTGTCAGTGGGGTCACCAATGATCCCTAATTAAAGAAGGTTAATCTTGGTTATCTGTGGATCTGTTGCAAGTGATATACAGTTACCTGGCTGGTTGCATGGTGCACATTTGCAAGGATTATCTGGGCCTTACTTTTATACTGTTTGACTGAGATTGTTTCTTACAATGATACACTGTTCTTCCTGTGAATTTCTTCTTTCTCCCTCCCTTTAGGATGGCCAGGTGATCAATTTTGGATTTGACAGTGACAATGTAAAGCACTGCCTGCAGAACATTGGCAAAAAGTACAATTTTATCATCAACGATCTGCAGCCAGAAGATGCTGGCATGTACCAGATCAAAGTAGAAGATGTAGACATTTTCTCAACTGAGCTGGAAGCAGAATGTAAGGCTTCATGCCCACGGGGCTGTGTACAGAACCTATAGGGGTGTCCATTTGTTTCATAACAGATGGAAAACTGAAACGAATGGGGAGAGGGCATTCATTTCATTTGTTATCAATAAAGAAACGAATGGTTGAGTTATAGATGTGTTCTGAATCTCATGTATTTGTTCTTATTTGGACCCATTCATTTTCTCCTAGCAGCAAGAATAGATCAGATGTAGCTTGCAGGTTGGGGTGGGGGGAGAAAGAGTGAGGAAAGAGAGACTGATGGTGTAAGCCCACCCATCTTCAACTCAAGTTTTTTTAATCAAAAGTGCCCAATATTCTGATATGCCATAAATAATTCTCCAATTCCCAGTGAAAAGGGGAAGGACTTATTTCTGTTTCTTCTTGAAGACTTCACATTTGCACATTCTCTGTTGGCCTGTTCTTTGTCTTTGTACAGAAACAGTTCCCTCTAAGAGTTCCTTGACCCGTGCACTGTTTCCTGACTTGCTCATTCCATTAACTGATTATGTTTATTTTGTAGTTTAGAGATATATTAGTTGGTACTTAGTTTCTGATCTCTTTTAGTCTCTCTGTGTCTTTTTTTTTATCTATGAAACAGGGACCCTTTTTCCTATCTGTCTGATTTTGTGCCAGTTGTAAACACAGTTACAAGCACAAGAAGTGCTGCTGGGTGTCCCACAGAAAGCAGAGGGAAACAAAATTGGGATAATGATAATGAACGAAATAATAATGAAAATGAGTGTGATTTTTAATGAACGAATAACTAAATGAGTGAGGTGTTAATAACAAAAACAAATGAGAAAAGAAATCTTGCACACCCCTAGTTTCAGCTTTATTCAAATCTTAAGCTTACAGCTCAACCCTATGCATGTTCCTCAGAAGTAAATCCTACTTGGGGCTTACTCCCAGGATTGCAGAGTTAAAAATTAACAATGAAAACCAATGTTCAAACTGAGGTCTTAGGGCTTCTTCACATTTTTTAGGGTATACCTGTAAAATGTTTTACATGTACATCCAAAACAAAGAATATGTACATGCATCAAACATATATTTTCAATGTAGTACATGGGCACACATGCCAGGGATTTGTACACATGCCTCATAAGGTGTGAAGCAGCCCTCATTCTCATAACTGAGTTCATAATAGAACAATGCTGAGTAAAGTTGGTAGTTAATTAGAGGACAAAAGGAGCTGGTTTCAGACACTTTCTAATTGGGTAATTGTGGATATTTTACCAAGCATATTAGCTCATAGCTTTGGGGATTCATTTTACAGAAATCATGATAGCATCTAGCTACAGTCTAGCTTTCTCACATGGTCTTCAGCTGACACTAGATCCTCTCACAAGCTTCAGTGTAAACTCTGTGAGATAAAAAAAATGTTCCTAAGACTTAAAAATGAGACATAAATAAAGGTAGCTTAATTTCTCCTAGGTTTTCACATATCAGTGCTGAACTGCCAAATCAAGATCAGAAGTTTTGTTCATGTTTTAGCATTTGTTTGGGTATCTTTGGAAGGCAATTATTAAGCTCTCGCTTACTACTAAATGGAACTGGACTTGTCTAAGTTCCTTACATCTCTTTTGAACTTCCAAAGCTGCCCTGCAGCCAGAATCTGTTGCATGTCTATTTAACATCAATTTGGTATTGCAGCCATTCCAGTAAGCTTTCGCTATCCACTTGGTGAGGTGAGATGCCACGAGCAAGGAAATGCTGCCTTTCAGTGCACCCTCTATGAAGCCTGCTTCGATTCTGTGTGGCTGCACAAAACCCATCATCTAGAGGCAAATGACAAGTATGATATCTTGGTCTCAGATGATGGCCTAATTCACCGTCTGGTCATCAAAAACGCTCAGGCCTCTGACAAAGGGACTTACACCATTGATATTGGAAGCCGCTCTTCAAGTGCCTGGCTTGAGGTTGAATGTGAGTGGTGGTCTAATCTTGATTTCTCACACTATAATCCATTGTGAAGTGGTGTACCCCTTTCCCTCCTAGCAGCACTTAGTGGTACTACATCCAAGGACTGATTGCTAAGCATTTAACTGTGGAGTACAAGCTGATTTAAATGGGAGAGATGTTGGAAGAATCCTTAAGGCTTCTTGACATTATTTCTCACACCAGTAACTTTAAACTGCAATTAATTTTGCTTTTGCTTTCCTACCTAGCATGCTTAACACATAACAGACATGTCTTTGTTTTAAAGAAAAGGAGTTCTATGGAACACTTCATTAAATTGTAAAAACATCAGGAGTTCATCTAGTACACCACAATATCTCCAACACTAGCAGACACAGAGTTATTTGATCTTAATATTTTAATGTAACTATATGTTTTAATTTTGTACGTCGCCCAGAGTGGCTGGATTGCCAGCCAGATGGGCGATTAATAAATTTAATAAATAAATAAAAATCTTAGCAATGTTTGAATATGGAGGATGCATTTTAGCTAATGGCCATTGACAAACCCTCACCTTCATTTGTCTAACCATTGTTAAAGATATGGGTCGATTTAGCGGGCATCACTTTGATTTGTGGGTCTATGTGTTACAATGGCATTTTGCTCATTTTTGTTAATATCATTAACTATTTGAGAATGAGAGACAGGTTGCAATTTCCTTCACACAACTCCCCCCTCAATTCCTGTATAATATTGGTCATGATACAGAATAAAATGCCCCACCCAGTATCATAATGTAAAATGGCTTCATTGGTGGCATCATGTTTATTTCACTAATGTGGTTCTGATTACAACAGAATTGGTTTGCACTACATTCCAGTTTCCTTCTCATTTTCCCATTTATCTCTTGCAAATGGCCTTGCCATTTTGTTAACTACCAATATGTTTATAATGCAGCTAAAGGAAAGAGAAAACAGATTGAAGGAAACAGTGATGATAAAACTGGATGGCAGAACAAACAGTTAGATGAAGACCATGCTAAGAAACTTCACCAAGGAAAAGGGCATGACGATCAAGATGGCCAGTACAGGAATGGTCAAGATGCCAATGGAGAATCTTATGGCTCCTTGGGAAAAGATGGATCTTTGGGAAGAGGACGAGCTGACAGAGATGGGAAGATGGGACAGTTTTCTGGAGTGGGGATAGACATGGCAGAGGGGAATCAGTTTTCTGGATTTGCGGGTAGTAGCATGGGGCTTGCTATGCTCACTGGAAATGCTGTTAGTGAAGGAATGGGTAACTTGGCTGGCATAGGCTCACTGTATGGTAAAGATTCTATGTCAGATGGCACAGGTGCTGGCACTAGATCTGGAGGTGCAGGTGGACTGCAAACTTCAGATAGTTCCACACTTAATGGGGCAGGTCCTAGTGACAGATTTAGCAGAGCACATAGCATGGGATCCCAAGATTCCATGTTAGGCAGTGCAGATGTAGCCAGTGACAGATGTGGTGTAGGAGGTGTTGATGGTGCTGGAGCTGGACTTGGTGTACCAGGAAAGGCAGAAGGGTTTTATGGCAAGAAGGGTGGACTACGCAGTGCTGGTGGTGTTGGAGCCAGGCTTGATAGTGCTGGAGGTCTCTCAAGCAAGGATGATGGACTAGATGGTGCAGGTGGGCCAGGAGCTGGGTTTGGTGGTGGACCTGCAGGTGGGCTCTATAGCAAGGATGGTATGCTAGAGAGAGTTGGCATGAGTAGTGCAGGAGGAAGGGGTGGAGTTGGTGAGGATGGTAAGCTAGATGGAGTTGGCATCATTGGAGCTGGTGCAAGGGGTGAAGGAAGAATCTATGGTAGTGCTAATAGTCATGGAGCTGGGCTTGATGGCATAGTTGGACTTTATGGCAAGGATGGTAGAGCAGGTGCTGATGGACCAGGAGGTGCAGTGGGCGTAGGAGAACACTATGGCAAAGATGGTATGCCAGGTGGAGCAGGCTCTGGTGGTCCTGGGGGAGTAGGTGGGCTCTATGGCAAAGATGATGTGCTGCCTAGATCTGGTACTGGTGCTAGCGGTGGATTCTATGGCAAGGATGGCATGGGACCTGGCAGTGCTGGGGGACTCTATGGCAAAGATGGAATGACGACTGAAGCAGGCATTGGTGCACCTGGTGGCGCTGGGGGAACAGATGGACTGTATGACAAAGATATGTTAGATGGAGGTGGAGCAAGTGCTGGTGGACCTGGTGGTGCTGGGGGAATAGGTGGATTCTATGACCAGGATGGCATGCTAGGTGGAGCAGGACCTAGTGCTGCTGGGGGCATTGGTGGGCTCCATGGTAAGGACGGCATCCCATTTGGTGGAGGTGCAAATGGGCCCAGTGCTGCTGGGGGAGCAGGTGGACTCTATGGCAAGGATGGCATGCAAGCTGGAACTGGTGGTGCTATGGGAGTAGGGGGACTCTATGGCAAGGATGGTATGCTAGGTAGTGCTAGAGCTGGTGGTGCTGGAGGCAATGGTGGACTCTGTGGTAAGAATGCTATGCTATGTGGAGCTGGACCTGGTGGACCTGGTGGTGCTGGAGGCTTTGGTGGACTCTATGGGAAGGATGGAATGCTAGTTAGTGGAACCACTAGTGGACCTGGTGGTGCTGTGGGCATCAGTGGACTCTACAGTAAGGAAGGTTTGCCAGTTGGCGGAGGCACTGGTGAGCCTAGTGATACTGGGGGAGTAGGTGGACTCTATGGTAAGAATGGTATGCTAAGTGGAGCTGGAGCTGGTGGACTTGGTGGCACTGGAGGCATTGGTGGACTCTATGGTAAGGATGGAATGCCAGTTAGTGGAGGCACTGGTGGACCTGGTAGCACTGGAGATATTGGTGGACTCTATGGTAAGGATGATTTACCAGTTAGCAGAGGCAATGATGGACCTGGTGATGCTAGGGGAGTAGGTGGACTCTATGGCAAGGATGGTATGCTAGCGGGAGCTGGTGCTGCTGGAGGTGGCCTCTATGGTAAGGATGGTTTGTCAGTTGGTGGAGACATTGGTGGACCAGGTGGTGCAGGGGGAACAGGTGGCCTTTATGATAAGGATGGTATGCTAGCGGGAGCTGGTGGACTCAGTGGTGCTGGGGGAGTATGGGGACTCTATGGCAAGTATGGTATGGTGGGTGGAGCTGGAGCTGGTGGACCTGGCAGTACTGGAGTCATTGGTAGACTCTATGGTAAGGATGGAATGCCAGTTAATGGAAGCACTAATGGATCTAGTAGCACTGGAGATATTGGTGGACTCTATGGTAAGGATGGTTTACCAGTTGGCAAAGGCAATGGTGGACCTGGTGGTGCTGGGGAAGTAGGTGGACTCTATGGTAAGGATGGTTTACCAGTTGGCAGAGGCAATGGTGGACCTGGTGGTGCTGGGGAAGTAGGTGGACTCTATGGTAAGGCTTATATGATAGATGGAGCTGAAGTTGGTGGCGCTGGTAGAGTTGGTGGATATTATGGGAAGGATGGTATATTAGATGGAGATGGAGATGGTGGACCTGGCAGTGCTGACAGAGTTGGTGGGCTCCATGGCAAGGATGGGGTACTAGGTGGAGCTGGTGCTGGCAGACCTGGTGATGCTGCTGGAGTAGCTGGACTCTATGGCCAGGATATCACACTAGGTGGAGCAGGGCTTCGTGGTGCTACAGACACTGGTGGTCTCTATGGCAGGGATGGTATGCCAGGTGGACCTGGTGCTGGTGGTGCTAGGGGAGTAGGTGGTCTCTACAGTAAGGATGCTATGCTAGCAGCTGGTGGATCTGGTAGTGCTGGGGGCATAGGTGGACTCTATGACAAAGATGGAATGCCAGGAGGGACAGGGACTGCTGGTACTTGGGGCACTGGGGCACTCTGTGGCAAAGATTGTATTCTAGGTGGTGCTGGTGGAACTGGTAGTGCTGGAGGCATTGATGGATTCTGTTGCAAGGATGGAATGCCAGGTGGTACAGGTGTTGGTGGTGCTGGGGGCATGTGTGGAACCCATGGCAAAAATAGCTTGCTTGTTGGAGCTGGTGCTGAGTTAAGGAGCACAGGAGGCAGAGGTGGTCTTCATGGCCAGGACAGCATCCTTGGTGGAGCTGGGTTAGGAAATGGAGGGAGTACAGGGGAAAATTCTGGCAAAGCCCCTATGTACGAAGGAGACAGCATTCCTGGATATGGCCTCGATGGAACAGGGGCAGCATCTGACATGCAAGGTGGAGCTGGTAGTGCTGGTCTTTCCAGTGCAGAAAACATGAGAGGTCACCATGGTAAGGAAGGTGTGTTTCCTGGAGCTGGAGGTGCTGGTTTAACAGGTCTAGGGGGCACAGGTGATCTTTATGACCAGGCTTGTACTTTACATGGAAGTAGTGCTGGTAGTGCTAGTGCTCCATTAGGAGGTGTAGGGAAAACCCAAGAGCTGCACAGTCAGGGGATCATGATGGATGGAACTGGAGGAGATGGCACCAAAGATGATGTACGAGGTGCAGGTTATGATGAAGGAGGAACAGGTAGTCTCTGTGGTAAGGATTGTAGGCTTTGTGGAACTGGTGCCGGTGGACTTAGTGGTGAAGGATGGCTGGGCAATCTCTGTGATAGGGATATTAGGCTAGGTGGGGTTGGGGTTGGTCCAGGAAATAGAGGTGTTGATGGATCACAGTATGAGAAAATGTCAAATATTCCTGGTGAAGAGTTCCTAGGCTACGGCCAGTCTTCTGGCCTTTTTGATGCTGGAACTCATGCTGGTAACAGAAGAAGACAGCTATCCAACTTAGATGCCAGTGGACATCCTTCATCTGATATTTCAAGGACCAAGGATAGGAAAGGGAGAGGAGGAAGTCTTCTTGAAGGGGATGTGAGAGGTATTTATATATTTAAGGATAATTTACTGTGTCACGACTTTTTTGATTTATGTTTGTAACATCTGTTATGTTTTTTAAATTGCTTTCTCAAAATGGGATCTTCTGTCTCTTTTTGCCTATGCAGAACCACATTGCTGTTTCAATCAAGGTTTGTTTGACCTCCATGCTCTGAAAGGAAAACCAGCTGCGTTAACATGCAGCCTCAACAATGATAAGCTTGAGGGAACCTGGTTTAAAGATGGGTTCAAGGTATGTCTTCAGTAACTTGAAGGCTGTAATCATTACAAAAATGCCTCTTAATCTTACACTCATCTTTTACACATGAAATAAAATTTATATAATACAAGCAACAAAAGGAAGAACATGATATAACAAGAGACAATATTAGGCGTGAAAAATTGCCTTCAAATATGAACTGAAGCAAAACCTAGCTAATTTCCACTTTTTGAAACAACATGCAAGCCAAAACAGCCAGCCTTCAAAATGAACATTTCTCTAAATTTTCCAGTGCAGTTTTCCTGCCAAGCAATGTCTACAAAAATGCATATCATAGGGTAAAATGTGCATATAAAGATCTATATTAGTGAAAATAGCATAAAATGCATTATATTTGTGGAAACTGCCTTAAAAAATGAAAGGCAAAATTGCATACAAAAATGTGTATATAGGGAGTAGAGATGCGAAGGCCTGGAAAAAATGGAAACTTTTTTTGGGGGGGGGGACTTCTCAATTTTTTCCAAAGCTTTTTTTTTTTTTTGTCTTTTCTTAAAAGTTGGGGGGGGAACCAGTTTATGACATGAAAAAGGATATAGAAGCTTGTTTCAGTCTGGGCAAATCTACCATTTTTTGAAATCAATGATAAATATAATGACAAATATAAAGAATCAGAAGCTGATAGGGATAGCTCAGGACATAGAACTGATTAAATTCATGTAGTATTCATTGAGCCTTGTCCCATCCCCCTTCTTCTCAGCTCTTTCTGTGGAAACAAGTGCTTTATGCCTCATTAACCCTGTGGGGGATTGGAGGAGACATAATAATTTTCAGAATGCATAATAATTTCCTTGTTTTAGTATAATGTTGATGGTTTCTCCTTTTTTTATACTTCCTCATACCTATAAGTTGGTAAACTGAAAGAGATGCTAGGTTCCTTACAGTTCAACAGCTTACAGCTCCATTTGTAACAAAAAATTAAAATTGTTAAAAAAATTCAAATTGCAATTATTGTCTAAATAAATTGTACTTTTAATATACCAAACATGATAATTTAATGGTAAACCAAATTATACATAATTTAATTTATGTCCCTAAAGTAAAAAAGTGACTTTCAATCTGTAAAAGGGGCTAAAAAGGGAGTATTGCATATTTTCCCCAAAATTTTAGTGTTTTCTTGTGTTTCTGTGGAGGCTCCCCACACAAATGGGAACTCTAATTTTCCAGGGTTCTCAGTCATGTGAGGAGCCTCCATGGATACACAAGACTCTCCACTGCAGAAGTTCACTGTTCACACATGAAGAAGCCAGGAGTTGTGTAGTTATGGAGGAGAAAAATGGAAATGAACTGCCTTCAAGTTGATCCCGACTTATGGCTACCCTATGAATAGGGTTTTCATGGAAAGCAGTATTCAGAGGGGGGTTTACCATTGTCTCCCTCTGGGGCTAGTCCTCCCCAGCTGGCTAGGGCCTGTTCACCTTGCCACAGCTGCACAAGCCTGCCCCTTCCTTGTCCACAGCTGCCAGCTGAGGGTCAACTGGGCTCCTTGGGACTATGCAGCTTGCCCACAGCTGCACAGGTAGCAGGGCACGTAACCCCTGAGCCACTCTCTGTGGGGGTGATCTTTAGCTGGCCCTTTGCACCCAGGAGATACGAGCAGGGATTTGAACTCACAGACTCTGGACTCCCAGCCAGGCTCTAAACTTATTTATTGTTGCTGCTGTTGTTGTTACTGTGATTATTAATTTATTTACAAGATTTACAAACCGGTTGATCAAAGAGGTCTCGAAGTGATGTACAAATAAAATTGTAAATAAAACACAGCTAAAATCTGCCAACCAATTACAAACAAATATATCTAAAACCATAATAATTAAAGTTACAAATAATAAAACATTTAAAACAAATGGTAACTTGCATCCCTGCAGCCTCACTTTGCCCATGTTCCCTCTTCAGGTGATAATGTCTGGTGAAAATCCCTAATGAAAAGAAAAAGGGCCAATGAACCTCATTGGTTATGGATGCAGTCCTTTTGCTCTTGTGTAACAGTAAAACAGCTGGAGAAGTCTCACTAACTACTACAAGAATTTGGATGTCTAGGTTTTAATGGCTGAATCAGTGCCAGAAATATAGATTGATAGATATGTTATATCTTATAGATATATATTTTGACAGAATGTCTTAAGAAGCTTGAAGGACTTCCACAAAGGAGATAGATAGCAGCATAACAATTTTTTAAAGTGAAGAGTGGCATGGACATACTAGAGCATTATGAAATGCAAAGCACCTTACTCAAAGGGCCAATAATTTATATTATTGGACCAACTGATTGCAAAGAGAAGTCAACAAAGTCCATAAGCAATCTAAGGTTGTACCTGAAACTTTTCAAGTGGAAATGTTTCAGCAGCTTGCTCAGCTATTTGCTACTTCATAGTTCTAAAACACATGTCATAAGGTGTTAGTATTAGCATAATTGCAGATGCTTTACTCACAGACTCTTACAGTCTGATTCTCATCATTTGCTGGCATGAGACATTCCACTACCCATCCTTTGCCTCCAGGTGAAATCCATCCAACGAGAGCACAGTCCCTCCAGGGCAGATACTAACTTGCATGAAATCTCTCCTGAGTACTGGGAATTTATTTTTAAAGCTGAAGTAAATCACCTGTAGTATGAATTTACACAGCTGTACCAAAAACATGTTCCACTGAGAGTCTCCACAGGAGGAAGTGGTTACACGCACCAGTTAATTTCTTTTGGCTACTATTCATTCTTTTTACTCCCCCCCCCCCAGGGATGGGGTCCACTTACTGGTGCTGATTTGATTGCATTCTGTCAAACTGACAGGTAGTTAAGTTCCATGTTTGTTTTACGCTATCTTCTGTTTTTATTGTTTTGCAAAGAGCAGGCTGGTCAGGTTCACATTAGCAAAGCAAAAATGCAGGCTGGTCATTTCTCCTTAGCAAAGCAAAGAGCAGGCTGGTCAGTTTCACATTAGCAAAGCAAACAGCAGACTAAACAGTTTTATGTTAGCAAAGCAAAGAGCATTTTGATCAGTTTCATGTTAGTAAAGCAAAGATGCAAAAATCTGGTCTTGGGAAAAGTTGTGGAAGCTCACAGCATTCAGGATCAGCCCTCAAATATAGCAAACGTGAGAGCTATCGAGGAGTCCAGTGCCAACTTAACTTTTGGTGAAATTCTTACCCATTCCTACTACCCCAAAGCTGTATGTGAACCCCTGGAAGATGAGCAGACCCTTCAGAGAGTTACAGCACAATCCTAACCATGTCTATTCAAAAGTAAGTCCTATTGAATTCAGTGGGGCTTACTCCCAGGTAAGTAGGTTTAGGATTGCAGTTTTAGTGTCTAAAACATTGCAGGAAAAATGGCTGAATTTAAGGCTGTCTCTGCAGTGGAATACACTGTAATCTCTAGCAACTGCAACATTGCATGTACTTTCTGAGATACAATATTTCTCTGCTTCTGTCTACTTTCCCGCAAGATAATAGGCCTGGATGGAGTCTCCATTGAGAAAGATGGCCCAGTCCACAAACTGATAATAGATGAAGTACAAGACAGTCATGCTGGAAAATACCAATTTGAGGCTGAAGGAGTCCGAACAGAGGCGTCTATTTTTGCTGAAGGCAAGTCTAGTCAAGCCAAGTAAATAAAATGGTGCTAAAATGCCACTAGTTGAATTATGCTCTTAGTACAGTATGATTTTGTGGGATTGTAATGCAGGAAGGGATGATGAGACATTGAATTAATAATCCACATAAGCCAGATCTCGGTATTCCAAAAGCAGATAGCAGGAATCACCTAGGAGACAATTCATTAGTGGATATTAATTAATGTAGCATTTTATAAACTGATGCATATAATATGCATGTGACTAAAACTACAATTCTAGATCAGAGACTAACAAAACAGTGGTGTCTGGAGATCCTTGGTCAATGCAAAGATGTTTTAGCCATGTTTTGTTTTTAAGATGTTTTTAGTGCTTTTGTTTGCTGCCCTGTGCTCCTTCTAGGAGGAAGGGAGGGCTATAAATTGGCTCTCTATCCAGTTTGCATTCAGGTCAAACACTCAAGTTGTTACCCTTAAAGTTGGCTCCCTCTGCCCATGACTTTTCTATCATTGCTGTGGCACCTATTCTCACACCATCTATGGTACAAAGGTTTATTTTCCCCTCCTTTTTTTGTTTCTCTATTCCTCTTCAACCTCTGTACCTTGTTCTACAATGTTGCCTGTGTTTGCAACAGCTCCATGATGTTGACTCTCAGAGCCCTTCTGAGAATCCACTTTTTTTAACACTTAAAAAAATTAACCTAGGCTCATCTCTTGCTATTTCTCTGTCATTTTATTTCCTCCCATCCTATCTCTGCAGATCTTCCTGTTGTTTACTAGTCAGCCTCTGACCCTCTTCCCCATCCTGATCTTGTTCCATCTAATGCAGATGGTATATCTGTCATCTGGGGGAGAACTGTTTCACTCGTATAAAACTCCAAGCACATGATCAACAGTAAAATAACATCAAATACTTGGATTAGTGGCAGAGGACTAATTGTGAAAGAGTTTAAGAATTATGTGGATTCTGAGGTTCTGGCAACCACTTCCAAAACCACCATCTCCTGTGGGGTCATGGACTATATAAAATGGTCAAGAATAATAAGCAAGGAATATCTGTCATGGGCTAATTCACTATGTTCTGTTTTTCTATGCTCAGACCCTCCAAATGTTGACTCTGCTCTTCTGGAAAAACTGCAGAAGGAACCTATAGTGGTAAAGGCAGGAAAGAATGCCATAGTCAAAATCCCATTTGAAGGCCGGAAGCCAATCAGAGCAACTTGGCTAAAGGATGAAGATGAACTTCTGGATGATGCCAGGATTAGCATTGACTATTCAGACAACTTCACCCGGCTCTCTATATCCAGCACCCACCGGATGGATTGTGGTGAATATAAAGTAAAGCTGAAGAACAAGTGTGGAAGCGCTGAAGCAACTTTCAAGCTGGTAGTAACAGGTGAGAGACCCCTAGTATTCAAGCAAGGATTAAGGATTAAGCAAGTTTATAGGGGGCTTTAAGACCTATATGTGCTGTAGCCCATTTGGAGGTAGAAGCATAAAGAGCATGTTTATCGGCATTGTGTGGCAAGCTGCTTATTAGTAGGCAGCTGCAAAGTACAGCATGCAACACTTCTGACTGTGATTGAAGACAGACACAACATAATATAATATAATATGGTTGTTCATAGCATGGTGAATATGCTATCAGTGCTTTTTTTATATTTATATCTGTCTCTAGCATACCAACAAAAAGAACATTTTTGCCCCTCCCTGTTTGCTGACCTGTTTCATCGCTACTGTTGCCTCCGCCTCCTGTGGGAAAACATAGTGTCTACCGCTGGGTGCCTGAGGTGGAAGCACCCCAGCATCTTCCTATTCACTTTGTTTCCCAGGTAGAGCAGGAAGTGTGAATGGAGGAACAACCAGACAGCTGAGTGTGTGGACAGGGGCAAGAATGACATATCAGCCTTAGCATGCTAGCAACACATACCAACATAAGAGGAAGTGCTGACAGATCATTCTTCCCACAGTAGCCAGCCAGTACCAGATGCCTCTGGGACACTCACAAGCAGGTTGTTTGTTTGTTTTTAAATTTATATCCCACCCTTCCTCCCAAAGGGAGCCCAGGGGAGCAAACATTGCAAGCATCTTTTTAAAAATCTTGAAAAGACAGTGTCTTTAAAAAGAAACAACATGAGGGCAATAACCCTCTCCTGCTATTGTTCCCCAGCTACTGGTATTCGGAGGCATGTTGCCTCTGAGCCTGGAGGTGCTATATAGCCATCATGACTAGAAGTCATTGTGAGCTCTCCTTTTAGATTACCTAAAAAAGATGAGCCAAAGATGCCTGTTCACAATGTGCAAATCCTCGCATTGATCTGACCCGCTCAGCTCAAGAGATACGGCAACAAATTCCAATGCCGAGCAGAGACAAAAGACCTTTTCCATAAGCTCTGTTGTGTTCCTCCATTCAGCTAAGCCGCAGCCACCAATGGGACCCGTAGAAGTCATGGACAGCTCTAGAAGTGGCATAACAATCCAGTGGAAGCCCCCAAAAGATGATGGTGGTAAACCAGTCCAGAGTTACATTATTGAGAAGCAGCAGGTTGGCAGAACGACCTGGGTGACCTTGGGACGAACCGGTGGAAGCAGCACTATTTTCACCACCAATAAAGTGGAAGCTGACAAAAGTTATTACTTCAAGGTGAAAGCAGTGAATACTGAGGGTACCAGTGAGGCCCTCGAGTCTGATGAAGTGATGGCTGCTACCAAAGGTAACGGGGACTCCTCTGTGTGTTTGTTTGTCAGCTTGTCATGACAATATCTAACATCACATCAAATTTACAAGGATTTGTCACTAATATGAAATGGAGACCACGATTGAATCTGAACATTCCCATTCCATCTCAGTATCAGCATTTATACATCACTTTGAGCATTGCAAGCATTTCACATAGCGATATTAAAAACTCTTAAGATGGGCCAATAGTATTTACCCATATATTGCAAATGTTTATATTTGACAGGGAAGGCAAACTTTGCCTAGTCACGCAATGAGTGCATAGCTAACAGTGGTGGCTGGTGCCCAGTTGGATTGGTGGGGCAGAAGGCAGGTAGACCAACAGTAGGTAGAGCCAGAGCCAATGACAGGCAAAGCCAACTCATTCTAGTTGTGCCCCCATCCTCCTTCCTGGCACATTGTACAAGAGCAACAGGACTGATACTAACAAGGAAGAAGGTGACAGCCATTGCAACCTGCTGGACTGATTACCAGGCAGGTGGGGGCTGGCTGAAGTCAGATTGATATTGGTTGAGCAGTAGCCCATTTGCTCTAGTGGGTTGTTAAGGTGGGATTTGAACCACTGACTTCTAGGCTCATGCTCTTAGAGCAGGAGTGGGGTACTTATGGCCCTCCAGATGTTGGTGGATTCTAACTCCCAACAGCTGATGATGGAAGCTGTAGTTCAACAACATCTGGAGGGCCACAGGTTCCACATCCCTGTCTTAGAGGTTTATACTGAATGTTGTTGTTGTTGTTATGTGCCTCCAAGTTGACTACGACTTATGGCGACCCTATGAATTACTGACCTCCAAGAGCATCTGTCATGAACCACCCTGTTCAGGTCTGTGGCTTCCTTTATGGAATCAATCCATCTCTTGTTTAGCCTTCCTCTTTTTCTACTCCCTTCTGTTTTTCCCAGCATTATTATATTTTCTAATGAATCATGTCTTCTCATTATGTGTCCAATGTTCTCCGGGATCAATTCTCATATCTCATTAAAGCCAACCCCTGGGGTAGGTCACCCCCTGAAAAAGCCCTTAAAACCCAAGTGATGGGCAAAACTTGCACATCTCAATTTTTAAAGAAAATAATTTTTAAAATAAGCATTACAGAATATAAAAAATGTATTGCAGAGTAGCATAAATGAAGCATAACGTAATGGCCTAAGCACAACCTTGGCTTAGTTCAACATGGTGCAGCTGCAAAAAGAACTGGGAAGAGCAAGGTGGCTATGAGCTCTTCTCCAGGAGCCTACATGTTCATGCATTTGTGCTACAGCAGGTGAATAAGCACCCCACTTTCCAGTTCCAACCTTTCAGCAATATTCTAACATCTTCCTGACACAGGGCCTAGAAAAGAATAAAATCTAACTCAGGTTAATCTGAGAATGTCTTGTATAGTTCTCATAATGACATTCCTTTCTAATTTGAATATATAGTCTATCCGAATATCCATTTCAAGAAAGGCAATTTCCTACAAATTATTCTTGTCTTAAGAGGCAGCATGAATATTTTAATAATGAATGGCTGCATTTTTTCTAGCATTTCCTGGTCGTCCTGCTCCTCCCAAAATTGTCAGTGCCAACAAGGATGCCATCACACTCTCATGGACAGCACCACATAAAATAGGCAACTCCCAGATATTGGGCTACAGTGTTGAAAAATGCAAAAAAGGCAGCAACACCTGGACACCTATCACTGACCTGCCCATTCCAGGTAAATGGTAACAGCAGAGCAAGTTGGCTAAAGGGATTAATAATTGGAAGTGGAATATCCAGGCACATTAGATTACCAGTTTAGCTCTGGGAGATTATAGCAATAATTTATAATAGTGACTAATATATATGATATGGAAAACAAAGTACTGGTCTAGATAATCCTAGGATAATGCTGTGGAAACTATTTTTAATTTTGTTTGCTGGATTATATAATAAGCTTATATCTGCTGTCAATATGTGGTGTCTCAAATAGCTGCTCGGTTTTATTCTATTTGTTTTTGTGAATTGTTTTGTATTGTATTGTATGTATTGTAAGCCACCTTGTGAAGGATTTTAACCTTAAAACTGTCCTAAAATGTTAAATTAAATTAAATAATTTAATTAAATACATTAAAATAAACTTGCTCATCTGATAGTGTAGTTGTTTAGAATTTCCTACTGAACTTAATCACAAATGCTCTTACCATTCTGTCTTCACAGTGGAAGATATAGGGCAGATCCCTGAACCTGAACTAACATTTGCGGGAAGGGATTCTGAGGAACTGAGACAAATAGTGGTAACGAGAGAGGAAGTTCTAGGCTTAATGGACAATATAAAAACTGACAAATCACCAGGCCCGGATGGCATCCACCCGAGAGTTCTCAAAGAACTCAAATGTGAAATTGCTGATCTGCTAACTAAAATATGTAACTTGTCCCTCGGGTCCTCCTCCGTGCCTGAGGACTGGAAAGTGGCAAATGTAACACCAATATTCAAAAAGGGATCCAGAGGTGATCCCTGAAATTACAGGCCAGTTAGTTTAACTTCTGTCCCTGGAAAACTGGTAGAAAGTATTATTAAAGCTAAATTAACTAAGCACATAGAAGAACAAGCTTTGCTGAAGCAGAGCCAGCATGGCTTCTGCAAGGGAAAGTCCTGTCTCAGTAACCTATTAGAATTCTTTGAGAGTGTCAACAAGCATATAGATAGAGCAGAGCTTGGAAAAGTTACTTTTTTGAACTACAACTCCCATCAGCCCAATCCAGTGGCCGTGCTGGCTGGGGCTGATGGGAGTTGTAGTTCAAAAAAGTAACTTTTCCAAGCTCTGAGATAGAGGTGATCCAGTGGACATAGTGTACTTAGACTTTCTGAGGAAGCTTAGCAGTCATGGAATAAGAGGAGAGATCCTCTTGTGGATAAGGAATTGGTTAAGAAGCAGAAAGCAGAGAGTAGGAATAAACGGACAGTTCTCCCAATGGAGGGCTGTAGAAAGTGGAGTCCCTCAAGGATCGGTATTGGGACCTGTACTTTTCAACTTGTTCATTAATGACCTAGAATTAGGAGTGAGCAGTGAAGTGGCCAAGTTTGCTGACGACACTAAATTGTTCAGGGTTGTTAAAACAAAAAGGGATTGCGAAGAGCTCCAAAAAGACCTCTCCAAACTGAGTGAATGGGCGGAAAAATGGCAAATGCAATTCAATATAAACAAGTGTAAAATTATGCATATTGGAGCAAAGAATCTTAATTTCACATATACGCTCATGGGGTCTGAACTGGCGGTGACCGACCAGGAGAGAGACCTCGGGGTTGTAGTGGACAGCACGATGAAAATGTCGACCCAGTGTGCGGCAGCTGTGAAAAAGGCAAATTCCATGCTAGCGATAATTAGGAAAGGTATTGAAAATAAAACAGCCGATATCATAATGCCATTGTATAAATCTATGGTGCGGCCGCATTTGGAATACTGTGTACAGTTCTGGTCGCCTCATCTCAAAAAGGATATTATAGAGTTGGAAAAGGTTCAGAAGAGGGCAACCAGAATGATCAAGGGGATGGAGCGACTCCCTTACGAGGAAAGGTTGCAGCATTTGGGGGTTTTTAGTTTAGAGAAAAGGCGGGTCAGAGGAGACATGATAGAAGTGTATAAAATTATGCATGGCATTGAGAAAGTGGATAGAGAAAAGTTCTTCTCCCTCTCTCATAATAATAGAACTCGTGGACATTCAAAGAAGCTGAATGTTGGAAGATTCAGGACAGACAAAAGGAAGTACTTCTTTACTCAGCGCATAGTCAAACTATGGAATTTGCTCCCACAAGATGCAGTAATGGCCACCAGCTTGGATGGCTTTAAAAGAAGATTAGACAAATTCATGGAGGACAGGGCTATCAATGGCTACTAGCTGTGATGGCTGTGCTCTGCCACCCTAGTCAGAGGCAGTATGCTTCTGAAAACCAGTTGCCGGAAGCCTCAGGAGGGGAGAGTGTTCTTGCACTCGGGTCCTGCTTGCGGGCTTCCCCCAGGCACCTGGTTGGCCACTGTGAGAACAGGATGCTGGATTAGATGGGCCACTGGCCTGATCCAGCAGGCTCTTCTTATGTTCTTATGTTCACTCCTTACTGGTAGGGGACATAATTAGAAAAACTAGTTAGAAGAATCTACGATGGGTTTAGGTCTTTTTACCCCCACTCTCAGCCTTGCTCTCAGTAATGTTGTCACAAAACCAAGACTGATTGGCCACATGTGTTGTGACATCATCATGTTCAGTATATGATCTCTTGATTGGCTGTGGGATCATGTAGTGAAAAAGAAGGAAGTGATGCTGAAACAATAATATGGTTCCCTGTCATGGTAGCAATATATGCCAGCCTTTGCCAACCTGGTGCCCTCCAGATGTTTGGCCTACAACTCTCATCCTCCTCAGCCACCACAGCCATAGTGGCTGGGGCTAATGGGAGCTGTAGTTCACATCCAGGATCTGAGGAACCATGCTTCTGAACATCAGTCTCTGAAGAACAATAGCAGGAGAGGGCTTGTGGGCTTCCCAGAGACATGTGGTAATAGCTGGTCACTGTGGGTATGAGAATGGTGGATGAGATGGGCATTTGGTCTGATCCAGCAAGGTCCTTTAAAGACATGCACACACTCAAAAGTGTTTGGAGATTTGCCCAGGAGCTTTTTACACCCTGCAAAAGCCTACATTTCCCACTGAAAAAGCAAATCTCATTAAAAGACTATGTTGCACTTCTTTTTCTTTCCTTGGGCAAAAGCTCCTTAAGGACTTCCTTTATTCAAGGGACTAATCATAGGCTGTTATTAGGCTCAGTCCCCACTCCCACTCTCTGTCCCCTCTCTTTCAGTGTTGGCACCCTCCCCAGCCAGCCTTTCACCTCTTCTGCCCCTTTCCATCTTATTGCTCCTGCTCACAAATGCACAAATAGATACAGAGACAATTGTATGCTTGAGCCCTAGTGCAGGCCCCTTATTTGTATAGCCTCCACATTCAATTTGGAAATCCTATTTGAATGATCTTCTTCATCATTTAATCCCAGTCCCTTCTCTTCTGTAATAGTTCTGATGCCACTCTCAAAGTGTTACCAATACAGCAACTCTTCTTTGTCATTCCCAGACTTTTAACTTGATGAGAATGTGGTCAGAATGACCCATAAGAATCTGGTGCAAAGAGCAGAGAATATTATTGTTATCCTCTTGTCAGGAAACTTGCCAGTTTAAATGCAAATAGGATGGCCACTTAAACATCACCAAAAATGAGGACACAGAATAGCATTTGTATATGCTTATTTATATATGAATAGATGCAAATTTAGAAATAATTGCTACAGTTTAAACATGGAAGCACATTACCTCTCACCATGGTGGGAAAGACAGTGACCAGGTGACATGTGTAACCCCTCAGTCTACTGCCTGGTGCTAACTGTTGATGGGCGACTTTAAGGCCTCTCCAGTTCTCCCTTCGTTATCTTAAATGGGACTTAAACCAGACAGCCTTTTAAAAACAGAACTGTCCTCTTTTAAGCAGGGCATGTGCCCATCCTTATGACAAAAGAAGACACTGGGTTGCATCCAGT
The DNA here is from genome assembly GCF_030035675.1 of Rhineura floridana. NCBI lineage: Eukaryota > Metazoa > Chordata > Lepidosauria > Squamata > Rhineuridae > Rhineura > Rhineura floridana. The sequence continues at coordinate 53,265,812 of NC_084485.1, read as the reverse complement.
TAAGTTTTACTCACAGTTAGTCATACCCATCTACTTTGAGTAGGACTCGTATTATTATTTCACAGATATTCTCCTGTAGCTGTTGACTATAGGCCTCAAAGCAGGACACATTTAAGATAGTAAATTGCAACCTTCCCCCCCCCCCAAGCCCCATCTTGTTTAGAGAATAACTATTTCACATTAGGTTATTTCATTCCACAGACAGGAAGTACACAGTGACTGATCTGAAGGAGGGGTTGCTGTATGAATTCCGTGTGGCTGCCATTAATACTACAGGGGTGGGTGAGGTCAGCGCACCTTCAGAAGCTGTTTTTGCTCGGGATCCCATGAGTAAGTGGTTTAGTCTATCTATCCTACTGGGCATGGCACAGGAAAATGAGAGAGAGAGAGAGATGGGTCACACACAATGATTTCAGTCATTCATCAACTCTTTCCTCTTTCCTGTTCTCCCAGGCATTTTAACATGTGTTTTAAAATTTGTATATTTGTTTTTATTGTTTTTAATTGCTGTAAACCGCCCAGAGAGCTTCGACTATGGAGCGGTATATGAATGTAATCAATCAATCAATCAATCAAATCAACAGATCACTTGATGGCTGCCATAATTCATGATTAAATTGGGAAATGAGTTTCAGGTAGTGGCACCCTCTCAGTACTGTCAGACATGCCCTTTTGATTGAGGAAAACTCAAATGAGAGGAATAGTCACTAGCCACACACACTAAGAAATGGTCATGAGAAGATACATTGAAGGGGAATCACAACATGCCACATAACGACATTTCTACATTATAAAAACATCATGGGTACCATTCAGCTTAATGGGTTGGGTAGCCTCCTGACAGTGATGTCACTGCTGCTCACCAGGTTAGGGCGGGGCAGGGTGGCAGTGAGTTCAGTGCAGCCAATCTGGCACTTTTGCTAGTGCACCTACCCTGACTTCACCATGACCCTGCCCTTTCCATGTACTATCATAATAAGCAGCAGCAACACTGCTGCTGGAAGGCCAACCGCTCCTGATGCCAAAAAGAAACATACACAAATTCTCCTGTCTGTTACAGAGTGCATGGTATAGAATTTCCAGTGAATTGTGATAAGGAAAATGTACTGCAGTTGAGTGGGTGGGTGGGGGGAGAGAGAATGATTGCCAGAGTTACAGGAAGAATGAGGGACAGGATTTTTCATTATAGTATGCATCTAAACTAATACACTGCAAAGAGTAATGGAGCAAAGATAAGCAAGGGGAGGCATAATTTAACAACAACAACAAAAATTTTCAAAATGCCAGTTTATCTTCCCCTTTCCAGAACCACCAGGTCCAGTGAGAGATCTTAAAGTGGTCAGTACTGACTACTGCAGCATCTCCTTGTCATGGATGAAACCAGAAGCAGAGGAAGAAAGTCATGCCAAGGGCTATGTTATAGAGATGCGACACACTGACACTCTGAAGTGGACCCAGTATAATGCCCTCCCAATACCAAAGACTACATACACTGTTAGAGGGCTAAAAGCCAGGGAGATGTACTTCCTGAGGGTGAGAGCAATCAACAACGGCGGTTTTGGTGAGCATGTTGAACTGGATACTTGCGTCCAAGCTGTACCTGCCACTGGTGAGTCAAAAAGTGCAGCTTCTGCTTTGGGAACGGATGGTATACAGAGACTAATATAGCAGGGCCTCTCCAGGGAGTGAAAGACAAGGAACAGGGGAAAGCACTAGAGGACTAGCCATAGTGAACAGATGGCAGATCAAGGAAGGGTTGTATGGTGGATTACTTGGGAGATGACCAGCAAAGCAATAAAAAGTGATGACTGGAGATGGAAATTCAGAAACAATTAAAGGGGGGTGGGGGATGAGAAAAACACCTTAGGCTGAAAACAGATGACCATTAGTAGCTACAAAGAAGCTGTTTAAAAACCTACTATGTAGTAGCTATTACAAAATGGAGAAGTAATTATCAGTGAGAGGGAGAATGGACTGCCTTCAAGTCGATCCCGACATACGGCAACCCTATGGATAGGGTTTTCACTGTAAGTGGAATTCAGAGGTAGTTTACCATTGCCTTCCTCTGAGACTGAGAGGCAGTGACTGGCCCAAGGTCACCCAGTGAGCTTCATGGCTGTGTGGGGATTCGAACCCTGGTCTCCCAGGTCATAGTCCAACACTCTAACCACTACGCCACACCAGTAGCCTCCATCAATGTGGTAAGGCCAGCATTATTGCCTCTTGCAACCATTCAGGAATCTAGGGAAGTGAGCTATGCATAATGGGCTTTTACTGCAAGGCTCAAGGTCAGAGAGGACTTGGCCACTGTACTCCAAGCTCTGGTAACCTCCAGATTGGACTATTGCAATGCACTCTATGAGGGGTTGCCCTTGAAGACTATTCAGAAACCACTGGTCCAAAATGCAGCAGCCAGATTACTGGCTGGGGTTCCATTTGGAACTCATATAACCATTGTTTTAAAACAGCTGCACTGGTTGCCAGTTTGCTTCCAGGGTGCTTACATTAATATTTATAAGCCCTAAGTGACTTAGGCCCCAAATATCTGAAGGGCCATCTCCGTCCCTACCAGCCTTCTCAGGCGTTAAGATCTGCAGAGGGAGTGTTCTTGGTTGTTCTGCCCTGCACAAAAGTGCAAGGAATGACAGGCCCAAGAGAGGGCTTTCTGTGTGGTAGTCCCTCCCCAAGAGGTGCATCCAGAAGCGGCTAGTAAGGCACTGTTGCTCTCCTGGGTTACAAATATGGCGGGTCACTGCCACTGACCAAGAGGAGGAGGTGCAGGAGCTTAGTGTGATGTGGCAGCAGAGCCAACCTGCTGCTGGGCTCCACCATGCACCAAGTTCCATGTGCCTCATTCACACACACACCCAGTCAGGAGCAGCGGCCCACCATGTTCAGAAACCAGGAAAGCAATGGTGTCACACCCGTGCTGCCTCACTGGCTGCTATTGGGTGCATCTAGGATCTTCATTGTACAGCTTTTGCCATATGCTGAAGATATGAAGAGTGGCTTCGGCCAGATAGGCAGCCTAAAAATTAAATTATTATTATTATTATTATTATGTCCCTGGCCTTTGACAGTTAAATTTTTTAAAAAACAATTTTACTTGTTGTATAATTGTAATGGTTTTATCTGTTTGTTTGTTTTTATAATTGTTGTTCTAACCTGCCCTAGGGTTGCCAGGTTCTTGGCCTGAGACTGATCCTGTATCTTTAGGATAAGAGAAAGTCAGCCAAGTGCAGGTGTTCTTGCAATGCTGTAATGAGAAAAACCACAAGGTGGAATTCTCCCTTTCCCCTGCACAACTTGTAAAGATACAGAAGACCTCTTGGAGGCTGGGCAAGACAACCAAGAGGTCTTCTGTATCTTTAAAAGTTGTGTAGGGGGAAGAAAGAATTCCACCTTGTGGTTTTTCTCATTACAGGGTTGCAAGAACACCTGCACTTGGCTGACTTTCTCAGGCCAAGAACCTGGCAACCCTAACCTGCCCTGGGACCTTATGGTGAAGGGCAGATAAGAAATCTTAGAAATAAATAAATGCACAAATAAGGGCATAGACATGCACTTCTAAACACACGTACAGCCGCAACTACTGCTACTATGCTTGCTGGTTGCCTTATCTCTGTATGTTCGCAGACAATATGAAGTTGAGGAAATGGCCATAGCAGCAACTTGAGAGGGAATACTGTAAGCCATCATACTATAAGACTGAAAGCCATCATGGGGCAGGGATGGGAGAGGGGAGGCAACATGCTGAGGAACCAGAGACATTATCAACGTGAACACTGAAATCCTTTAGGAGAAGAGAAGGAATAAGGAAAACTAAGCACCAGACAATGTTACTGCATCCAACACAATGTGGTGGGGACTGGGGAATAATAGGTCATAGGAAGACAGGAAGCTGCCTTATACTCAGACCGTTGGCACATCTGTCTCAGTATTGCCTGCACTGACTGGAAGCATCTCTCTGGAGTTTCAGGCAGAGGTCTCTCCCAGTCCTACCTATCAGCTCTAGATGCTGGGGATTGAACCTGGGATCTTCTCCATGCAAAGCAGATGCTCTATCCCTATACAGGGCTATAACCCTTCCCTCATTACACAGAAGAAGAGGACTTGAGCCAACGTGGATCAAGCTTCATACCTAAGGCCACTGGAGATGACTTCATCAAACTGACACATTTCCCCCTAATATTTAGCAGTATTGGTAGTACCATCTATTTAGTTGTAGTTTCCCCTGTAATAAATCCTATCTTTTTAAAATAATAATAATAATCAAGAATCAATTGTTAAATCACTTGCAGAAAATGATCCTGCTGTTGTACAAATAAAAATAAAAATCTCAGAATGGGTAGTGAGTCTTGGAAGTATTGGTGTTTTTTGGCATTCAATATTTTTGCAAGGTGCCAAGCATATTATATAATCTACAGTGACATCTGTAACTTGATTATGCATTTTTTCATTCTAGTTCATCCCAAACTCTTAGTAAAGGACATCATCAAAAGCTTCATGATTGTGAAAGCAGGGAATACCATTCGTTTGCGCATTCCCTTTGAAGTAAGTATAGCCCTTATGGGAAGTGCATTGTGCATGAAATCCATTTCCATGCTTGTGTTAGAAACCTAACAGCACACGTTGCGGACCTGATTTTGCTGAACAGACATTGACTGTTTTAAAAAATCCTTTTGTGTCACCTTATATTTATCATGATGTGAATGATCCCCATGCAACTACAATGTTTAGAACCACTTCTCATGCTGAAAATGCAACCAGATCCATATACTAGAAAGTAAGTTCCATTTATCACAATTGAATTTACTTCCAGCTAAAAACCTTATGACTGATCAGCCAATGACCTTGCAGTGATTCCTAAATCTAGCATTCAAAATTTGTGTGTACCATCCAGTTCTTTTCTGTGAAAGGAAAACTTTACACATCCATGGGGATTCAGGATATATTTGAAACATCCTTTTACTGATAGAAGTAAATAGAAAACCTTCTGCACCATCCAGCCAAATTTAAGCATGCTTTAAGTTCCCATTGATTTGAATGGATGAATGTTAAGTAAATTAAATTCTTAATTTCAGCTAGTTTGTTCGCTTTGTCTATCCATCAGCTATTGCTATTCCCTCTTAGGGTGCTTCCAAACGGGGGCTTTATACTGCAAGCAGATCATTCAGATCTCATTTTTGTGTGTCTGTGACTGGCACATTTATTATTATTATTATTATTATTGTTACTGTTTTTATTGTTGTTGTTATTCACAACAGTTAAAAACATTATTTCATCCAACAATCTCCAGATTGCCAGGAATAGTCTCCTTCAGCCATCAAATGCCTGGGTAAACAGGAATGTTTTCAAATTCCTCCTAAAATTCAATAAAACATTTGCTTCCACAACTCCCCCCCCGTCATAGATATATGGCTATTCTGCCATTTGCCATCTGCACCAGAGGGTGGAGCTTGATGGACTGTATCCCTGTTGTTTTTGTTGTTACTCCCTCAGTCACTCTTCACCTATCCCCCATTAATGGAGAGCATGTGCCCCATCACTTTGAAGCCCTTACTGGTAGATGGCACTTTCATTATCAGGCCTGACCACTGATGAGATTATGGCTTTGTGCATCAAAATATGCTTGCTGACCTCAGATCATTCTATGGCAAATAGAGTGGCCTCTGGAAATATAGCAGCTGTCCATCCCTAGCCTATGGAAATAGTATGCTGTTACTAAAAATAAATAGGGCTGGCTGGATCAATATGTTTCTGGTCCATGACACTTTTGCATATTAACCACATGGAAATTCATGTTTTAAATACATATTTAAATATGTATATTTGAATATACTTTCTCACAAAGCACACATGTCTAAATTATTTTATCTCAAAATATACATTTTGATATGGTTTCTGTGCCAAAACCTGCATTTCAAAATTAAGAAAAGCACAAAGTCTTAAGAACAGTGTTGTTGTTTTTTGAGGGGGGGTACTCACCAGTATGGAATACCAGCACTTCCTTGTTTGCTGCCCACAGCACATTTAACTAAATTCTTATCCATTTATCAGTCCAGGAGATATGAACCTGGCCGGTCCATACGAGAATTGGCAAAAACTGAATTCCTCGACACAACTCTGATGGCAAAGAGCCTAAGTTTAATATCTCTTTTCCAATCAACAGGCTTTCCCAACTCCTGAAGTGCTTTGGCTGAAGGATGGGCTTTCTCTTCCCGCCAAGGCTACAATTGCCACCAGAGAAGGCCTGAGTCAACTCATCATCCCAGGAGCTAACTTTTCTGACAGTGGGCATTATGCCATCATCCTCCAAACTGAGGGAGGAAATAAAGAGACATTCAGCATCCTAGTCCAAGTTCTAGGTAAAGGCAATGCAAGGAGTCTGCACACAATCTACGATCTCATTCCCTCTTCTGGAAAATTAGTTTCATACCACATTCCTATTTAAAGAGCAATCCCTTAGCTAGGCAGTTGTCTGTTGTCCATAGACAGAATGTAGCCTTTGGGGGCATTTAGAGGTCACACAAGTAAGCATATTTAGCACTGCCAAAAAGAGGGAGCACATGCCATGGGAGCTCTTTATGGGCAATTAACAGCAATGGAATAAGACACCAGTTGCAAGCATCACAGTCTGTCAGCCCCTTCATTTACAGTTTGCAAACTGTACCGTCAACAAGCATTTCTTTCTGGGAGACAAAGAGTGTGAAAACTGGCTTCCTTCCATATGCAAGCTCTAAGCTAGTGTTGCCTGGCTCTTATGCCTTTCAAAAGAAATGCAGAGCCGTCCTCATCCCTGCAGTTCAGGTGGAGTTGCAATTTAAAACTAACAATAGCATTGTGAAGACTTTGAGAAAATTATCTGCCTCACTTTTAACAAAGCAGACAATTTACTATCCAAAATAAAGATTACAGCAACCCATTGTAGGTCATCTGAAAGTAGTTTGGAAGCCAGACTATGCTGGCAAACTCAAGTTTTGTTTGGAAAAATCCAGGGCAGGAGTGGGCAAATTTCAGGCTTCTACTTTGTTTTGTGGGGGACTACTTTTTTGGGATCTACTTTGGGTTTTTTACTAGAATCCCAGGTTCCACCAACTGGAGCCTGATGTAAAAGTCATACACTACGTCAGCTCAATAATTTTAAGCCCAGAAATTTATTTTGAGCACCAGAACTAAATGGAGTTCACAGTTCTTCCACACAAAAATGAACTGCTGCTACATGTACGCCAACTTGTTTTCTCAATTTCAGCAGTATGATATGAGGGGAGGGAGAGTCATTTTGTTGTTGTCATTGTGCATCAGAAATCCTTACTAATCTACTTTAAATCACCCAGAGATCTACCAATAGATCCTGATGTACTTTCTTCCCACCTTCTGTAGGAACACAGCAGTGTAGTGCTGGTGGTGGTGGTAGTAGTGGTAGTGGTAGTGGTGGTGGTGGTAGTTGTAGTAGTAGTAGTAGTAGTAGACTAGTAGTAATGCTAAATAACAACAAGAATTCTATCACTATCAAACACTCTTTAAATTACAGCAAGTATCAAGTCTTAAAATCAGGTTCACAACAGACATTTTTTCAGTTAACTGTGTCAGGGATGGCCTTCAACATAAGTTACTGAATTCTATGGACATGATTTCCACTTTTTAATATACTTGGGCCTTGTTATATTGTTCCTTTTTTTTTTTACAATAATTTTTATTCAAATTTTCATAAAACATACAAAACAAAATCATAAAACATTCAAAGACAAAAAACAAAACAAAACAAAAATGATTAAACAAAAAAATAAAATGTTGACTTCCCATTTGTCACAGATCAAATCAGTTATAGGTCTACAATATATAACAATCCTGTCTCTTAAATTATATTATAAAATCACTTTCCTCCAGTAGTTATCTTAATTAATCATCAAATCTCATAAACATTACTTTATTCTTTCCACAAAAAGTCAAAGAGAGGTTTCAATTCTTTAAGAAATATATCTATCAATTTTTCTCCAAATAAACATGTCGATTAATCCATCTCGTTAATAATAATAATAATCTTATTGTCATAACCATAGTCCAAATAAACATATCGATTAATCCATCTCATCAAAATCTGTTAGGTCCAATAATTTCAATAGCCATTATCCCATTATCCATATTAATTCCATCTTCCATCTTCAATAGTCCTGTTAAGTCCAGTAATTTCAGTGTCCAATCTTCCATTATCAGTATTCCATAATAATCTTGCTGTCATAGCCATAGTCATATAATAAGAGTCTGATGGGAATTTCCTCTATCCCAAATATTTTCTTGCCATCAATTCTGAATAAGTTGCTGAAATATTGTTGTAAAGTCATATCTCTGTTCTTCTTTTTTACAGAATGCACTGGCTCATCTCTTGAGAGTTTTTCCATTGTCACATGGCTGCAGTTAATTCCATAGATTTTCTCTATATCAAGCTCCATCACATCATTCCAGTCCAGAAGATTATCCAAGCCATTGATAACTTTATCTCTAATATCTTCATTAATTTCTTCAGAGATAACGTTAAATTCCAAACAGTAGATTTTATTTCTAATATCCATAAACTCCAGATCTTTTTCCAATTCCACATTTGTTCCAATCTCCAGGGCTTGTATCTTCCCTTTATTTTTTCTTTTCTCATCTCTGATCTCATTCTCCTCTCTCACAGGATCCCCTATTTCTTTAAGCTCCTGCGTCATTTTGCTCAGTTCCATTTTCAGCTCCTTACTGCCCTGTCGCAGGGTTTGTTTCGTTATCTCAATCTCATCCATTATTTTCTGAAACATAATTACTTCCAGATTCTCAGCCACTTTCTTGATTGCCATTTTTAAAACCACGAAAACAAAACAAAACAAAAATAAAGAAGAACCACTTCTTATTTCAGCAACAATTGGGTTAATATTCCAGGCTTGATGACATCACAGTATAAACAGAGCAGCCTGCCTTATCTCTCTATGTTCAAGAATACAAAACAAATTTAGTTCCCAGCATCAAAACAGTTAGTGGCGTCGTGAAGAAGCAGATTTGTCAAAATAAAATAGACCAAAAAGAGAATAGTCCCAGACAATATAATGTTCCTCGGAATAGAAATCCCTCTTCTGTTTATATCTTTAGAATGCACTTCCAGGACAGCTTTTTGCAATAGAAACAGAGATAAGCTGTTAATTTCGTGAATAACAGAGAAGAGTTATAGCTCACCCAGAAATTCTTTAAAGCTGATTCATTTGACAAATCTCTTTTTGCTGCAACAATTTAAACCAAGTAAAAAAAATAATAGAAAGAAGGGTGCTTGCCTGTTAGTCCGTTTTCTCTTTGAAGAAAAGATAAACGTATCGCATTAATCAGATAGAGCTTGTTTGGAAGTCCATCCGGCATTGCTGGCTGGACCTTTTCTCATAAATTAATGAAATCCAGTCCTCCCAACAAAAACAGGCTTTTGAGGTTGATCTCTACGTTTCTCCCTGCCCGGGAGAAATTTCATCAGTCAAAAAAAAAATGTTCTGACTGATTTATATCTGAATAAGCTTCTTCTGCGGCGGGAGCCCGTCTCAAAAGCAGGCACAAGCGAAGTCACCCTTCCCGGAAGTCCGGGCGTTGTTATATTGTTCCATATTAATATTTTGGTTTTATTTATTTTCACTTTGCAGACATCCCAGAATCTCCTGGTCCTATACAGCTGATTGAGAAAGTCCCAGATACAGTGACTCTGATGTGGGAACCTTCACCAACAGAGAAGAGAGAGGGCAACCTGAACTATATGGTCATGAGACGTGACTCCAACAAAGGATTGTGGGAACTGGTGGCTGACCTGATTTACACCAACAAGTACACAGTCTCAAATTTTGTCCCAGGCCGGGAATATTTCTTCAGAGTCCTGGCAAAAAATTGTATGGGAATCAGTGAACCCTCTGAAACAGTGCAACCCTGGAGCATTCACAGGGACAAGGGTAAATAGGCTTTAAGGGTAAACCAGTAGCCATTCATTGACTCTCTGTGCATTCACTATATAATAAGTAAAATCCTATGCAATCTGCATTATATAGACTGAGGTATCCTTAAGGAATTATTTTGAGCAAAGGGAGATGCTTGTAGTTGGGTGAGTATGTCTACAAAAAATATGGTAGCGGTAGTGAAGTGAAGGTTTTTCCATCCTTGCTATTTCACATAGGACACAGGAGGCATCAGATTAGAATTGATTACCACTCATACCATAATGGAATATTAAGCTGTACAGAAGTCAAAAAGACAACTTGAACAGTGAGAACCATCAAAGGTAGGAATATAAGAAGAGCCTGGCTAGATCAGTCCAACATCTTATCTCTCACAATGGCCAACCAGATACTTCTGGAATAAGGAATGAGCTGAAATTTTTCAGAAAAGAGTTTTCTGATATTTTGATTCCCCCCCCCCTTTTTGAGCTTCTCCTAAATGGTTGAATTTCAGTCTTTACCTTTAGAATATTTGTCAAAATAGTTTTCTCAATTTTGCCGTCTATGAAATGGATGAAACTGTGGATCTATTTTTACTATTGTTGACAGAAGCAGGAGGCTTGACTTCTGCTTCTAGTCTTAGCCCATTGCTTCCTTCTTCCACTTAAATGATCTGAGAGTAGAGTTTCAGTCAACATTTAGTGTTCCAAAATTTCTCGAGAGAGAGTTTTCCAAGGGTTTTCTTTTTTGTCCCCCACCCAAACTGTTGAAGAATTTCACCTCCATACTCAGGAATAAGAAGTGACACCTCCCTTCCTCACTATTATGCTGCCCATTGTGGAGAATTTTGAGAGGTCATTTTTGTTCAGCCTCATCTGGAGCAGTCATAAGCAGGGCATGAAGGCAATGGCTTCCCCAACAGCTGGCATTCAGTGACATATTATCTCTGAAAATAGAGGTTCCAGATGATGATTGTGTCTAATAGCCATTAATCAACCCCTACTCCATCAGTTTTTCCAATCACCTGAACTAATGGTTCACAATCATGCCTTATTGCCATGAATTCCATACATTATTTGTTGAGGGTGAAGAAGCACTTCCTATTGTCTGTCTTGAATCTACTGCTAATCAATTTCATTGTATGGCCTATTGTGGGAATGAGGGAAAGAAACTCTTTTGTCAACTAGCTAGACGCCATACCAACCAGAGCATCATAAGCTATAAAGGCATATCTGCATTAACTCGGGTTCCCATTGTAATACTGATTCTAGGTCTCCCTACAATCTGTGTCATCTTGGCTTAATCTAAACTGAAAACAATTGGGAATGGTTTAGGTGCTGTGACAACTGCTCTTGTGATTATTTATAATACACTGAGGTGGAAAGGAACAACTCCCTCCCTGCAACACACATGCACAAACGTCTACTCTGATTGCAAAAATATGGAAGTTAGTTATACAAGTCCAACCTCATCCTTTGACTCCCCACCCAGTTGAATTAAGTAATCAGTAGTGGCCTGTGGGGTGGCATTGCCCTCTTGACACCGTGATTGCTATCGTTTACCTGATTGGGCTGGGACAGTGGTGTAGTTGGAACTGTGCGGATGCACTGATGGGAGCTCTGGAGTGGCTCCACGAATGCACCTGCACAGCCCCAACCTTGCCACCATCCTACCCTAATCACATCCAGGTAAGTTGTGGTAACACCAGTGTTGGGAGGGTGGCTTGGCAGCTCTGGCCCACCACACTAGCTACTACTGTAAGCAACTATAATGTTAAAAAAAATCAAAGGAGACACAGAAGTGTTTCTTTCCTTTTCCCATGTGGCAACAATATCATTCATGAAGGCTGGAAGGCAAGTGCAAACACACAATTCTTCCCAGAGGTTTGGGTTTTAAATAACACTAATAGAGCACATGCAGATGGGTAAGACAGAAGTGGCTAGGAAGGTCTCAACATCAGTTCAAATAGGGGGAAAGGCCATTGCTCAACAGTAAAGCACATGCTTTGTAGGCAGAAGGTCTCATGTTTAATCCCTGATTTATCCAAGGAGGACTCGGCAAAGCTCTTGTCTGAAACCATAGAATGGGGTAGCCAGCGTGGTGCCCTCCAGATGTTTTGGGCACCAATTCCCATCAGCCCCAGGCTGGTACCAAAGGTCAAGGATGATGAGAGCTGTAGTCCAAACATCTGGAAGGCACCATGTTGGCTATCACTGCCCTAGTGAGCTACCCCTAATCAGTGGAGACAATACTGAGCTTGATGGACCAATGGTCAGTCTCAGTATTAGGCAGCTTCCTATGTTCCCATGCACTAAACCAATCCCATGCCAAATAGGAATGTTCAGACTTGAAGTGTAAGCATGGCCAAAGAATGGCATCTCCAAGTGTATGAGGTTATTCAAGGGAGTCTCTGATCATTGTATTCTGTGTACCATGCAGAAAGTATTAACTACCTTGTTGACTTCTTACTAATGGAAGGAACTTCAGAAAAATGGAACCAGAAATGTCAAGAAACAGCAACTTCATCCTATTTAGCCAATATTGCCAGTTGTGTACCTGACATGAATGTTAAGTCCACTGTGTGATGGACATTCTCTTAACTGAATCCTTTGTGCATTTCACAGGTAAATTTGAAGTCAGCCTTCCAAAATACAAGGGGATCAACGAAACTCAGCCTCCAAGATTCCTTGTCCCACTGAAACCTCATGTGGTGACTTTAGGATTTGATTGTCACATGAGTTGTGCTGTGACTGGATATCCAGTTCCTCAAGTAACCTGGTACAAAGATGGCAAGAATCTCTCTCAGGATCCTACCTTCTTCTGCAAAAATGACTTTGGGGTCTGCTCTCTTGTGATCCTAGGAGTCACACCAACAGATGGAGGCCAGTATGAGGTGGTGGCCATCAACGAACTAGGCCAAGCAGTCAGCAAAGCTGAAGTCACCATAAAAGGTAAAGACTAAAGAGTGACTGAGGTCTGACATTTTTAACCCCTGTACGCTTCTAGGAAGCAAATTTGTATCAGATACCTGGCCTTAAGGGTATTTTGCCACTGGATACAATGGTACTGTATGTTCTTCTTCCAAACTAGAGCCCTTCCCTGATTTTACCTGTAAATCTAGGATGACAATACTTTTTAAGGTATGGACAGGGTGTTTAAAAGCATCATGGGAAAGAAAATCCTGGCCCAACAGCAGGAATCTGTCCAGCTTCAGCAAGTACTTTTGTTCTGTTGCTGATCACTGTCTACTAGGTTGATTACCTCACAGTGAAACTTTATGTAAGACAAAAGATCCTTGGACGAGTGCCTGTATGACTTTCCCTGATCATGATACTTTCAGAGAATCATGCCATGGTCCTGCAGAAATTAGAGCAGTTGAGATAGTTTCTTCTGAGATAGAGAGCAGTTGAGAATTTCTTCTGAGACTAGAGAATAAATGGGAAATGGGGGATAGACTACAGGATTTTTCAATCATGAGAGTCACAGTGGGTTTTGTAATCAACAAAGTCACTGCATGAGCAGAATGACTTCTGCCTATGCAAGAGAACGTCCCCCCTCTCTCTCTTCCCTCTGTGCACCCCCACACTCCTCCCAAATCTGCTCTAGGGCTTACCCCAACCCTCCAGAGCAGATTTGAGGTGGGGGAACATTGGGAGGAGGAGAGAGGGGGAAGTGATTTTGTTGGATTCAACCCAGTGTTTCTTTCTCCATTCTGGGCCTTATAGTCCCTTTTGATTCCCTAAATAATGTAGACTGTTCCTTTGTTTGCTGATAGCTGCAATGGATAGGGGGAAAGTACACACACCTGCAATAAGTAATGGAATGTTTCATCCTACCTTTATTACTCTCCCCCTCCCCATACACACCAGACTTATTTGCCAGGTGGTCTAATTCCTTAAAATGATCAGAGTATCTACTATACTTGGCAAATGGCATACTACATCATAATCCTATCTATCACCTATCACCTAATCTAATTTAACTGATATATGCAATCCTTCTCTGTGCACCTTTCCCTTTTATTTATATAAAACCTGGATTTTTCAAGTGATATTTCTCTTTCTCTCTCCTTTGTGTGTGCATGTGTGGAAGAACCTACTTTTTAGAATGGGCTACATGGTATCAGCTTTGCACAGCCTGCGGTGTGACAGTGTTTTCCTATAGGATTGACACCCTTACTGAAAGATGCATATTTACTATTACATCAACAGACTGGAGATTCTTGCTGGTGTGGCAAGTGTGATCAAAACAGCAGTTCTCTTTTCTTTACAATTTTCCATGACGGGAAATCCCTATGAAAACATGCATGCAATTCTGCCTAATTGTCTTTCAAAGAACAGAATCCCTGTATACTTATCTGAGACTTTTATGGAAATATAACTTTAATGGAAAGACAGAACTACAACTGGAGGATGACGACTTTGGTGTGTTACAGCAAGTTTAGTAGTCTTTAAGATGCCACAGGACTTTTTGTTGTTTCTGCTGGCTACCCCTCTGGAAATCATGGCAAGGAGAGATAGGCCTGCAAGAATAATGGATTACTTATGTACTTATATTACTTATGTATATCCACTTGGTTGTAGATGAGATGGCTTGTTTGCAGGAAAAATATATTATGTGAGCAAATACTTGGAACCAATCCTGTGGGAACTGGATTTGAGATGATTTGGCCCTAGCTGCAGTGGCTCTGTTAGGATAACATGTGGATTATGGATGTGTTGGGAGTAGATTCTAACTAGTCAGGATCCTTCAGTCTAAGAATTTATATCCCGCCCTTCCTTCCAGAAGGAGCCCAAGGTGGCAAACAAGAAACAGATGCCTCACGTGTTTCAAGCATCACTTTCATTTCACTAAACTCTATATTTAATTTGAGAAAGGTTAACAAGCATAGAAGTGGGAGAATAACACCCAATATTTGTGGGACTGAAGATGGATGCCTAAGCAAGGTTAGTTTAACCTTAAAACAGAAATGATTTTTCAAAAGGGTATTTTTTTGGTGAGCCAATAGCCATTCCTCATCAACAGGAATCAAAGCAAGACTATGTTTTTGTGTGTTTGCTCAACAATGAATTGAAGCCTGATTCTTTTCCAAATGAAATTAGGCCCTGTGTGTTTTCCACTTATGCCATGAAAAATAGCTTGCTAGGTTTTTTATTAATTAGTCAGTTGACAATTTCCTAATCTAGAACAGCAAAAGATGCATATTAGGTAATATAAATATGCACTGTGACTATCAAATGCAAGTCCAGAACCTGTACTGCAAAAATGCTGTAGTGATAGACCTGACATTTCATGATACATCTCTAGTAAATAATATCCGTATCTTTGACTGCACTCAGAATTAACAGGAGGGTATCTGCTCCTGAATTTCTATTCATCTTCTAAGACAGAATTGTCATATTTTAGTGGATTTTATCTGAGATGTAAGAATCCAAAAAAGTGAAAGTACACTGAATGAATGATGTTTGAAAAGCAGATATGAGATGATGAATACACACAAATATCACATTAGAACCTTAATGCTAATTTTGTTACTAAGTAATAATATCAAATTGTCCGGGGGAAAGAGGAGAGCATGGGGGCTATTGTGGCCTTCACCTACTGCTGGTAACAAGAGGCTGATGTTACCAATAAAGTTTTTGTTGTTGTTTCAGCATTTTTCTTAACAATGTATTGCATTTTATGGGCTAGACAAGTGAAAACTTAATATTAAACCTGAATAAACAAGACCTAAATAAATTACTAGCACAGTCATGAACATCTGGAGCTGAATTAGTCTGAGGTACACTTTTTCTAGCCCTGTACTGAGTATTCAGACTGGCAGTATCCCTCACATAGAGACGGACCTACATCTACCTGAAACCCTATAACTGGAAATGCCAAGCACTGAACTTCGGACCTTGTAGATGCAACACATATGCTCCATCACTGACCCTTGGTCTCTCTTGAATAATAGTTATTGCACAGAAGCCTGGCATGTGCGTGTCAGTGCTGCTTCTCTGTCCACCATACTGTTCAGGTTGTAATCAATACATTAGTTTATCAACTCATCATTGTTATATCTGAGCACCTGAGGTTCACTGGCAGAACAACATGGAGATTCGGCAAAAAATCGTATTTGGAAGATGTAAAATTGAATATAAACCCTCCCTTTTCAAGATGTAATACAATCATCATCATCATCTAGATTTATATCCCATCCTTCCTCTAGTAGGAGCCCAGGGTGGCTTTATTATACCACAAGCGTGTCAAGGTGACATATGAATGCAACAGAAGTATACAAAATACATACAATGCAATTCAAACCAACTAAAAGACAGTCATATATCAAAAAACTTAAACATCCAACCTCTCACATCATTGGCTGAGAAGAAACCAAGAAGAAAAAGAAACCCAGTTTCTCCACGAGGGGGGGCTCTTTCTAAGCACAGTAATACTGGCTGCCTGCAGCAGTCAGAAGCTGGAGTTCTCATACTAGTTGTTTCTCTGATGGGGAAAAATGAATAAGGGAAAAATTGTTAGCTTCTGATGAAAAATGTCAGCAAAGGGACAAAAAAATAAAAATTAGAAGTGTGCTGTAACTAATCTTACAAAGATAGGTACACAATAAGAACACTCTCATCCATGATGTGATTGTGGTTGATGGTGCCAATTTGGTGTGCATTTCCGAGACCTGGGTGGGTGAGCTTGGAGGAGTTGATTTGACCCAACTTTGCCCACCTGGATTCCCAGTACAACACCAGCACAAGCTGCAGGGACGGGGGAGGGGCTGTGGTCTACAGAACTTCCATTGTCACCAGAAAACCACTCTGTCTTGGAGCTGGCTGTGAGGGCCTGCACCTGGTGTCAGGTCAAGGAGACAATAAACTAGGGTTGCTGCTGGTGTACTGTCCACTCTGATGCCCGGCAGCTTCTCTGACTGAGCTGGCGGAGGCCATCTCAGCTGTGGTATTGAAGGAGCCCAGAACGATAGTCCTGCGTGATTTCAAAGTCCACGCTGAGGCTGCCTCTAGTGCTCTGGCTCAGGACTTCATGGCCTCCATGACAACCATGGGGCTGTCTCAAGTTGTCATCGGCCTCACGCATAGGGCAGGGCACACCTTTGACTTGGTTTTTGCTCCAGATGGAGGACGGGGTGGTCTGGAAATAGGGGGGTGGATGTCACCCCATTGTCATGGTCAGATCACTTCCTGGTGAAGTTTAGACTTATGGCTCTGATCCTTCCCTGCATAGGTGATGGACAGATTAAGATGGTCCACCCCCAGAGACTAATGGAATCCACAGGATTCCTGAATGCCCTGGGGGAGTTCCCAGTAGATAGAGTGACCCTGTCAAAGCCCTTGTCACGCTGTAGAACAACGAGGTGCATTGGGCTCTTGACACGGTTGCCCCTGAGCTCCCTCTCCGGCATTGTGGAGCCTGGTTTGCACCTTGGTACACCAGTGAGTTAAGGGCAATGAAACAGGCTGGACTATGGCTAGAGCTCAAGTGGCAAAAGATGTGCTGTGAGGCTGATCAGGCACGAGTAAAACATCATAGCTGTGCTACTGTGTGGCAGTGAGGGTGGTGAAGAAGGCCCACTTCTTTACCTCCATCACATCCTCAGGTAGCTGTCCAGTGGAGCTTTTCTGTATTGTCCAGGGTCTGTCTATTCCTCTGTTGGCATTCATGCCCTTCAAAGGCCCCTGTGAATTGTTTGCAAGGCACTTTGAGGGTAAAGTTGTTAGTCTCCGTAGCAGTCTTGATGCCCCATCCACATCTACTGTAGTCCCCAATGTGAGGTGTCCAGTTCAACATCTGCTGCAACTTACTGGGAACAGTTTCAGTTGATGAAGCCTGATGACGTAGACAAAGTGCTTGCGATGGTGCGGCCAGCAATGTGTCCTCTTGACCCTTGCCCTTCTCGGCTTATTAAAGCTTGCTGAGGGGGTTGGACCGAATGGATCCAGAGTGTGGTCAATGCATCATTGCGGGAGGGAGTGGTTGCAGCCACCTTGAAAGAGGCGGTGATCCGACCTCTCCTGAAAAAGCCCACCCTGGACCTATTGGTCTGCGACAATTACTGACCGGTCGCAAATACCCCCTTCTTAGGGAAGGTGATTGAAAGGGTTGTGGCACAGCAATTGCAAATACTCTTGGATGAAACAGATTGTCTTGATCCATTCCAGCCTGGGTTCAGGACTGGTTATGGGATTGAATGAGTCTTGGTTGCCCTGATGGATGATCTTTATCGGGAGAAGGAGAGGGGGAGAGCAACCCCCAGGAGATTTGGGGCAAGGTGCCAGCAGTATGCTGATGATACCCAGCTCTATCTCTCTGTAACATCTGAATCGGGACAGGCCATGCAAGCCCTGGACCACTGCCTGGACTTGGTGGTGGGCTGAATGAGGGCCAATAAACTGAGTCTGAATCCTAGCAAGATGGAGGCGCCTTGGGCTGGTGTTTCTTGGTCAGTTGCCTGCTTTGGATGGAGTTGTATTCCCTCTGAAAGAGCAAGTCCATAGTCTGGGGATGCTTCTGGATCCATCTTTGTCGCTAGAGGCCCAGGTGACCTCCATGGCTAGGAGTGCCTTTTACCGGCTTCAGCTGGAAAGACAGCTGCAGCTGTTTCTGGACCGGGATGGCCTGACCACTGTTGTCCATGCACTGGTAACCTCTAGACTCAATTATTGTAATGCACTCTATGTGGGGCTGTCCTTGAGGTTGGTCCGGAAGCTGCAGGTGATGCAAAATGCGGTGGCGACACTGCTCACTGGGGCAGAGTATCACCAACATGTCAACCTGCTGCTGAAAGAATTGCACTGGCTGCCCATTTGCTACCAGGCCAAATTCAAGGTTCTAGTCTTGGTGTAGAAAGCCTTATACAGCTCGGGACCAGGATACCTGAAAGACAGTCTTATCCCTTATATACCCAGTCTATGACTGCACTCTGCCAGGTGAGGGCCTCCTGCAGATACCATCTTATCAGGAAGTTCGTTCTGCACAATATAGGAAACGGACCTTTAGTGTGGCGGCACCTCCCCTGTGGAATTCCCTCCGCTTAAATATTAGACAGGCGCCATCCCTGTTATCTTTTCGGCACCTATTGAAGACCTTCCTCTTTCAACAAGCCTTTTAAGTTGAGACCTTATCCCAGTCTGCGTCTGTGTTGGAATTGCTTTTTAATATGTTTTTAATTTAAAAAAAAATGTTTTTAACCTTTTTAAAAAGATGTCTTGAAAGCTTTTTAAATAATGTTTTTAAAGATGTTTCAATGTATTTTAAAGTCTGTTTTTGTGATATTTTAAAGTGTTTTTAGTGCTTTTGTTTGCCGCTCTGGGCTCCTGCTGGGAGGAAGGGCGGGATATAAATCAAATAATTTATTAATAAATTTTAGATGGTCCTAATAAAGTTTGTTGTAAGACTGGGATCAACATTTAGAATGCCAAAACTGACTTCAATAAACTCAGCGTGGAAAAAAACCCGTGGTTGAAATAATAAACAAATGCCCTCTTTTAATGTCCATATTGAGCATTTATTATCTTTAAATTATTAACAAAAGAGGTGTGGGTGAGAAAGAATCAATGGCAGTGGAGAAATAGAAAAGGATGGACCCCCATGGTAGATCTGCACATAAATGTACTGCATAAAAGCCTGTAGCTTTTCATGTTTGGTGTTTCTATAACATATGTAGGATCCACAAAGTTGCCTGTTCATCAGTATAGTGGTCATTTTGGACAACAAACATACCAAAATCATGCTTCTGGAAGAGCTGCAAATGGGCCTTTTGATGGGATAGTACAGGTATGCATGCTCAGAAATTAGTATCTCTTTTCAGGTATACTTGCATTTACCATGTATGCATCTACTGTGCATGTGTAAAACTGGGATTTGGTGTAGCAGAAGCATGTGCAAATTGGTCAAATTGCTGGCATTGACATCCTCACACTTCCTCAGGAAGCAGCCATTTTTGCTGACAGTAAGGTGGCTACATACTAGGACTACTGTTTTTCCCAGAGGCAAAAAATTAAAATACCTTAGCCATTGCTTATTCGCTACCTCATTGCCTATTATTTGCAAGTCAGTGCATTTCATTAAATGACAATTTACCAGTTTTAACTTGACTAGCAATGAAACAGAGCAATAAAACAAACAAGAATCAACTGTGAGATAAAAATGTAGTTGTGCTCATTACTTACCCTAACCTGGCAGACCTTGGTTTGTCCTTCTGATCTTTCAAGGAAGAATTGAAAGGCTCCCCTTGTTATCACTCATCCAGTTTGGCCAGTGGTGTAGTGATACATTTGGAAGTGCAAAAACTTGTTATGACAGCCCCCCCAGCCACACACCCAAGAAGAGCCTAAAATGCAGGCAGCTTTGTGGAGCCTATATATACCCCCCCGCAAGCAGCAGTACACAGCATAATATCCAATGTATTAGGATCAGCACAACTGCAATCCTAAGCAATGTTTCCTGAGAGTAAGCTCCATTAAACTCAGTGTTACTTACTTCTGACTGTATTGGTTTAACTTGTAAAATACATTGAATTTTAACAAAAGATCTTCAGCCAGTTGGACAATTAGCTTTTAATTAGAAATGCAAGCAGCCTTGTAAAAAAGTGTTGCCATTTAAACTACTGGTATGAAGTAGAAACCCAGTCGAAGAAATGGAAAGTAGTATCTAGCCTCTGCTTGATTATTTTCCTCATTCTCTGACTTTCTTTATGCTAATCTGTCAGAAGCAAACTTGAATCCTTGTTATCACCTCATTCATTTGCAAGAGCAGGGATTATGCCATTGCTCCAGCTCTGAAAAAGTTCTGGGGCTGTGCTCCCCTACATTTTCCTCCAGTAACACCACTGAATTTGGTTGATCAGTGAAGGAAAAACAGACTACCTTCGATGGCTACATTCTTGTACCAGTTCTATCTCCTCCACTTGCCTCAGCTAGCCTCCTCTAACATCCTCTTCCATCAGCATCATGCCTCAAAATGGAGATAGCTTATTTCTCCTGCTTCTCTGTTATTTCATCCCCCACATTGAGATGATTCAGACATTGGAAATGCACAGAAGCAGTAATGTTTGTAATATGAAAATTGTTATAATAAGCTAAAATTCCATATGCTGTATAACCAACTAAATTGGAAATCAATATATCTTCGCCACAGGGGTGTGCTATGCTGCTTCTGTGGGCTGGAGCAGTTCACTGAAAGGATAGCTTGCTCTGGGTTTATCTCGCAACCCCTTCAAGGACTGGTAACACAAATAGCAAAAGGCATAATTAAGTAGACTACCCAGCAGGTGAAGAGCTGCTGATGCCCCCAGGAGCTAAGGTAGTGTTTAAAAGTAATAGAACACCTTTGCCTTTTTTTTATATCATTGTGTTCCATAGTGATTATAGGCAACAGGATTTCAGTTCAGCAGATGCATTCAGTTCTCTTCAGAAGGATGATTATGAAACAAAATAGCCTGGAAGATAAAAGCCTCTCTGTCTTTTGGAGATGTGTGTGTATGTACAGAAGACCTAGCTTATTTCTGCTTCCATTTATACATACCTTTATTCTTGGCCTTCCATACAATACATTTTTAAGGTGGTAGCTGTAAAGTATTTTACATATACATGGTAAAAATCTAATCAATGAAAACAGCAGCAAATGCATTTTTGCAAACATATTTTATGCACATCACTAATCAAGGAGCTGAGACAAATGTGATCTTTGCTTTGTTATCCAGGATTTCCATAAGGTGACCTCAATAGTCCTATTTGCAAATCTGTAAACATATTGTTTAAAGAGAGAAAGTGCCTGCTCCAGATTTACATTAGGTCATTTCTCTTTACAGTGGAGACACACACACACACACCCAATATTATTCAGAACCTACCCATATGACCATTTCAGCATCTTAAAGGTTTTACCCATGTAAGGTACCAACTGTCAGCTCTACACTGCATCAGCAGTGTCAGGGGGGGCTGGAAATTCCTGGGTCTTTGGCAGGGAAGGAAAGTCCTTAGCCAGCAGTCAAGTTGTAAATCTGCCAGGCCTATCCGAAGTGTACTTGCCAAATCAGAAGTCCAGAAGCAAGGTCAGTGGAGGTCCGGGATCAATTGCCAAGAAGGTCAGTCAAAGAGATGCTGCAGGGAAACTAGGTCTACACAAAGCCACGCCTGACATTGCAGTCAGCAACAAGCTGCAGCCAAGGTGTGCCTTATAAAGAGCAGGATGGACAGCAGGTGTGAGCCCTCAGCGTTTGGGCCTTAAGGAGACAGGCCTGCCTCTCTTCTGCCTGACCTTCTGCTGTCTACGTTCTGCAGGTGAGGGGGGAGTATCCTGTTCACTGTCTGTGTCTGGCTGCAGGGCCTCTGCTGTCCCTGGGGTGCTCTGCAGCTGAGGGGCAGAAGGAGCTGGATTCTCAGGAGGCTCCTCCGTGTCTCCTGCTGCTCCTGGGTCTGCTGCTGTTACTCCCGAGTCGTCCTCATCTGAGGAGTCCTCTGACGGGGCCATGACACCAACTGCTTCAGTCTGGTGCCGCCTACATCTTCATGTATCCAATGTTAGTTCCACTCAGAGTAGACCCATTGAAATTAATGGGTATGACTAATTTAGGCCTATTTATTTCAGTGGGTTTACTCTGAATAAAAGTTAGATGGATACAATCCAATATTTCCAAAAGCCTTAATTAGGAATATACCACCACATCTCCTGCAAGCGAATAACAAAGTCAGTTTGCTTTCTGTTCTATTTTAAATCTCTTATTCACATTTAGTTTTCATCTCTCCAATGGTGAAGGCTAAGTGCAGGCTGCCAGCAGTTGGAACTGGAGTGCAAAATGGGTGTTTTGATTAGGGCAGCCTTCCTCAGCTTAGTGCCTCCCAACTGTTTTGGAGTACAACTCCTACCATCCTTGACTTTTGGATATGCTGTCCTGGACTGTGCGAACTGTAGTCTGGAAGGCACCAGCTTGTAGAAGGCTGGACTTGGGGCTAATTGAGAAAGGAGAGGATTTTCAATAAATTTCGAGGTAGAACCAGGCAGTTGCTGGCTAGGGCTCCAGTGCAGCCACTTTGTGCTGCTTAATTTCCCCATTCTTCCTAATTAATCCTACACCCAACATACTTCTAATGTGTCCTTTTGTTTCTTCCATGTGTGCAACATTGCCACTGTGCTAGACAACAGCCACTTCAGGAGCAACTCCCTTCTCTGACTCCACTTTCCTTCCCATCTTTGATCTCATCAACCAAAGTGCTCTGCTTGATGGGTATAGAGCACTGCCTTTTCATCTGGCCATTCCCAAGAACTTTGCAAACAGCTAATTAAACCTCTAATGCCAATCCTATAAAATCGGCAAGAGGTTTCATCATAAAGCTCCCTCCTGGCAGCCACGTGAGTTCCTTCACCCTGACTCAGGACACGTTCCACCAGGCAACAGGAAGCCAATCACAGTGACAGGAGACGTGTAACCCTCCCTTGAAGAGACTTGGGCTTGGGTGGAGGGAAAAGCAATCCTCACCGCAGTTCTCAGGGCAATTGTCTCGCTTAGCTGCCACCCAAAGCCAAGTCTGATAGCTGTTGTGTCTCCTAGGCCTGTTCCAGAAAGAAGATGAGCACTATCTGGGAGTTTCCCCAGTTCCTTTTTAAAAGCAGAACAGCCCCAAGCAAGGCCCATGTGGTATTCCTGTGGGAGAGGAGGAAATATTGCTCTGTTGGCATGCATGCCAGCATTCCAGCTCAGAAGCTGGGTGTTGGCTCTCATTATTGCAAACCCAGCCTTGTTTCTCTGCCCCTCCCCACAACTTTCAGTCTGTTACTACCTTGACTTGAGAGACTATCATGGAGAAGTGGCTGAGAACAAAGCACCTGTCTCTCTCTCTTAAAAAAAGCAACCCTGTGTAGCTTCTCCATTTCCTAGCAATCTACCTGCCACATCCAGACATTCTTCATGCTCCCAGACAGGAATGTCACACCCTCCATGGTTCTATCTACCAGTTCTCACCTTTTGCTTATGACTTCTTGGTGTTTTTTTTTATTATTTTCATTTGTTTATTTTTAAATCTAAAAAAAACCAAGATGGGATAGACCTATGATTGAGGATATGCAAAAATGACATTGGAACACAAACAGTCTGATCTATCTATCCTAAACTACAGTGTGTCCGTGTAAACCTACAGAGAGAGTCAGCTGCTTGGTGCTAAACTGCCAAGGCAAGGCATTACACACACAAAAAAAACCTTACAGAAAAGAAGAAGAAAACATTTAACAAACCATTGGGTCATAGTTTGCTTGTTTGATTGCAAAGTCAGAGTAGAACTGTTGGGAAGTCAAAGCTCATTAAGGATTCATCTTTGGGGTTCACAATAAAGAATATTTGAACTGAGGACCAATAATGCTTTGGTATTGAATCAAACCCCAAGGACTTCTGGGAATTAGGCTAGAAAATGGACCCACTTTGTCTGACAACATATAGAACAAAGGGATTCCAAGTCCTTCCAAACGTGCACTTTCATTTTGCTCCCTAGAGTGCTCTATATCATTCTGTCAATTTCTCAGCACTAAAATCCAGACATTGGTGCACGAACCCTGAATATTAAATAGGGATTTATAGTGACAGTAGTGGGCAATTTCCTTGCATGTTCCTGCCAGGAGTCAATGGTCTGGCTGTCCAGGTGCTCCTATGCTTACATGCTGAACTGCCATGGTGCTAGGCTTCCGTTTTAACAATAAACACATTTTTGTATTTCGTTTTTGCTAATATACACATTTTTGTATGTCATTTTCACTACTATATTCATTTTTATGCACACTTTCCCTACATATATGCATTTTTGTAAACTTTGGTTGGTTGAAGAACTGCACCATGACATTCAGATAAGTGCAAATTTCAAGGAATGGCCGAGTTTCAGTCCTCATATTGTTTCAGAAAGTGTGAATTTGACAGATTTGGCTTTATATGTGAACTGAATTGAATTTCTCCCCCATCCCTCCCTGGGGCATTAAATGGTGAACTTAACTTCTTTTGCAAAGTTTTCATTTTGGGATCAAAGTTTAGGCCCATTCTGTTTGCTTGTTCATTGTTAAAATATTTACAACTCTCAGTGATATTATTTGCTGTAATCATATATGATATGATATATTGTTATTATCAATATAATGTTAAAAGTAGTAATTCATTCCATGCCTGATACTCTTCCTGAAGAACATGAATTATGGTGATAGGGTGGGGGGGCATCTCATACATTCCTTGCTGCTTTGCATTGGGAGTTTCTACAGGTGGACAGCCAAAGCCTTGTTTTGTTGCCTCCTACTGTGAACATTTTCACATGCCCGCTCTCCACTAAGAGTCTAGTCTGGTACAATTTCTTCTCTGTCACTGTTTGCTTGTATCAGAAGACACTCTTCAGAACCTCTGGTTTCACTTTTGCCTTGTCCTAGAGAAAGGAGTTCTATCCTTAATTACAGGTTGGCACAAGGCTCCCTAAAAGTCATTCTTCTCATGCTGTTCTTGTTCTTTGTTCCTGAGAAAGGAATGTGAGTTCCAAGAAAGAGGTTGGTGCAATGCCCTCACAATTAAAGAAGAATGTCAACATCAATACCAAGAGTATGGTGATGGTAACCTACATCAATAGCAAAATTCACTCCAACTACTAGTCCTTTGTTAGGCCTGATATGTGGGACACTGGCGAGGACTATGGGGTTGTAATAAACTAAGACCTACTCAGAATTGACCCACTGCTTTAAGATGAAGCATTTAAAAAACAAAAACAAAAAAACCTACCTTGCTCATTTCACAGTTCCAGTTTAAGCATTGAGCATATAATGTAGGCAGAGTGATAGTGCCAAACAGCAAAATCTACCATGTAAACAACAACTAGAACACTGATATTGCTCTAAGTAGCCATGAATATAAGTCTGTTGTCTTCCACAAGCTAAGAGAAAGGGGTATACCTTTTCTTAATTTACACATCATTAGAAATTAAAGAAATCCTACAACTGAGTCGGTTTGGACAAAATGGTTTGAGCCCCAAAATATTGTCAGCTCCAAGCCAAAGGCAAGAGTAAAGAAACATTGCAAATCCCAGATAGATCATCTCCCCTTGTTCTTCTTCTTGTTTTTACTTCACAACTCTCTTCAGATCCATGTTTACAGTTCCCTCCTTCCCTATATTGTTTTATTCTTTCTCCTGTTTCTGTTATATTGATACAGCCAGTGCTTTTTTTCCTTTCCTTTTCTTTTTGGTAAAAACTGAGGTGCCGCTACTCATCCCTTGATAAAAGAGCTGTGAATGCCAGCAACACAAAATGGTTACCATGGGCAGCAAGAAAGACGTGCCAGTACTCACAACCATTGAGTACTGCCACACAAAAAGGCACTGGATATAGCTACTTCTATTGCAGCTCTGATCTGGCAGGATGTGAGTGGAGAGGTGACAATGACACAATTGTATGTTGGGAAAGATAAATGATTTCAGTTGCTTTTTGGTATCCCTTGTCTTGGCTGAAATCTGTGAATAACAAAGCTGTGAACAGGTGTGGAACCAACCTGAACAAAAGCACCATATTTCCCTTCCCCAGCTGCTCCATTTTCTTACCCTCTGCTCCTACTACCAAACTCATCATAAGTTGGGTGGATGAATGGACACAAGATAGCTGCATGACATGTCACAGCCACACCTAGGCCTTACTAAAGTTCTTCTCTCATGTTTCTTAGAGTGGCAGTGAGTGGCTTTTGCTGTCATTGACTGCATGGCAAAGAGAACAAAGCCATTAGTGAGGCCTGATTTACAGGCAGTTGAGCTCAGAACATGGACTGGGCAGAATATAACATGCCAGCACAGATGTGGCAATGCCTAAGGAGCTGCTTTCACATGACTTGTCTAATAATATCTGAAAGCCACAGAGATTTCCCAGCAGGTCTCTGTTGCTCAATCACAGCAGCAGAGGACAGGCTGCCTTTCATTCAAGAACAAAATGCTGTGGGCAAGGAAGTGAGGATATTCCCTATAAATGGACATAAAACAAGCACATAACAGACCTGAGCACCATGGTTCCAGTGGAACAAAGGACGTGAGTGAGCAAGACCTGGGATTCCCTGGGGAATGTATCAAGTGGGCCTGCTGCAAGAATTCCAGTATGGAGCATGATGTATGACAACTACTGATGCCCATACTGTTGTTAGATTATGTAACTTTGCAAGACACCACCAGACATGCACACACTTGCAGACCAACTAAGTTATAACCAAAGGAGAAAACAGTCACATAGTAATAGGTATCATACCTGCATCAAGGGGATAATATATATGTAGAATGTCAATACTACAACTTCCAGGTACCCCACAAAATAGATCAAACACTTCCAGAAGCCTTAAATCAATTATAGAAGATTGTTATGAACTTTATCAGTTAAATAAGCCTCCCAGAATCTCAGCTAAAACACTTTATTAGAAACATTTAAGAGGAAAGATTTGGGAAATCAACTTCCCTTTATGATTAGTATGAACTGCTAATCAAAACAAACCAGTGGAATCAAAACAAGATTGCGGCCTACTGCCGAAAATAAAGCACAAACACCATTCGTTGGATTGAATCATGGGCCACTTTATTTATTTATTTATGAGATTTGTTAGACGCCTATCTGGCAGAGGTTAATCTGCCACTCTGGACGACTTACAACCAAACACAAGTACATTCCATATAGACATAATCAAAATCCTAAAAATTAGAGATTAAAAATTAAAAGCTTGAACATTTAACCCCCCCCCCCCAGGATCTGCAATTAACAGAATCCAATTAGAATAATGAAACTGCAGAGGGAAATTAAGTGCAGGAGCATCCTGATGATCCAGGTAAGGCCTGCTTGCAGCTATAGGGCGACCAAACCCTGCCTGAGCCAGGGGCTGCCCTGTGCCAGGCCCCAGCTCAGGCCACACCCTGAAGATGTGTAGAGGGTCCAACCCACATCACCACCCCTTGGGGCCCTGAAACCCCGAGCGGATGAGGCACGTTGTCCCCAAAGGCGGCCCGTATTCTGCCTCTGGGCCGTATAGCCCTGAGCTGCAGGCCTCCAGGCCGCCTATCACCCCCAAAGGTGCCTAAAGGTGTCACTTAGCTGCCCTTCCCTTTTAACCTTTTCCCGCACTACTTCGCCACAGAAGGGGGACAAGCCTCTGCTTAGTCTCCCTTCAACCCACACCCAATAAGAAGCTTGCGCAGGCCCCTCTGCAGGTCAATCAGAAGGATATCGTTGCCCGCGTCCATCATATGCACGCCATCTGGCCGAAACAGCTCCACCCTGCCATGTCTAATCTCTGGGTGGTGAATGACTGAACCCCCAGAGTCCATCAGGGCCCTCTGGATTTGCCTGTTCACCTTTTTGCGGGCCCTGTGCATGCCCCATGGGTCACCAGTGCAGTTCCATCTTCTGCACAGCAGGATGTCAGACCATACCACGTGCACCCCCAGCCAACGATGTGCAATGGCTGGAGGTCACCACATGCCTGCTCAATCAAGGTCTTGCCCCTCAACAGGCCCAAGTCGTTACTCCCCAGGTGGATGCCCAGCAACTGGGGTACCGCCCACTCCACAGCCGCCTGGAACAAAGTGGGAAGGAGCCCGTCCCAATGCATCCCTCAGCAGCCGAGCCACTGTACTGAGGCCCATTGACTGAGCCCCAGCTGCATCCCAAAGCAAGAGCTCACCACCCTGCGGCCCACCCAGAAAACTATGCTGTGGCCACAGAGTAGGATGCGCGCCTGCTCCATTCCCTTCCCGCGGCCTGTCAAAATAACAACAACCAATGTTAGGAGGAAGGGTGACAATTAACAGCCACCTTCTGTGACTCTGCCAGTGGCCTAACATAGGTCTCATATACGTCTGAACGCCACCTGCCCATTGCCTGTAGCCTTTCTTTTGAGAAACCCAGGTGAGCAGTGGTGGAGGCTGCTCCTATCCTGAAGGAGTGTGTCCCGAACTTACAAGCGTCCACACCTAAGTTGTGCAGTGCGGCCTTGGCCACTGTCCAGAACTGATACTTGGTGAGAGGGTGAGCATCCCCGTGTGTGAATAGATACCCAGACTGCAGCCCATGAACCTCCACGAAGCGCCGCAGGGCCGTTACTGGGCAGAGCTCCTCCTGCCGACAGGGGGCTAACACAATCAGGCATCCCTTACCACGTTGGTCAGTCTTAGACCATCTGAGGCGCAGGAGGGCACCCTCCGCCTTCCAACTGAGGTCTGAAACCAAGAAGGCCCGCCGGGAGTCATCCGTCTTAGAGCTCACCACCACCTCTCCAATTCTAAAGGCCCCCAAAAATAGGGTGAGGGCGGCTGCATGAAATAGCAGCGCCTCAAAAGGGGAAGAGCATAGATCCCTCCATTGCCCCTGTAGGCCAAACAGTAGCTCTGGGGAAAGGGGGAGGCGGGCATCCATCTTGGGACCAGCCCTCTAGCATGCGATGGACCCTAAAGTTGCCGGTGTGGTCCTGATAGCCCCAGGCCTTTGCCAGGAAAGAAAGCCCGGAGAGCTTACCTCTGATGGTCCTAACTGAGAGGCCCCTCCATTTTCCCTCCATGCTGAACTCCATGAGATGCTCCACTGGGATGGGCCACTCCTGTGCATAGCCTCTGGCCTCCCTGAAATATGACAGCTCCCTACCTGCTCCCTGGTAGCTGGCCATGGTGCTGGGTGCCATGGACAGGCTTGTGGTCCTTCCTGCTTCGCTCCTCCAATCTCCCAAAGCACTGGGGGGACCACATCCAGTTGATCCCTTGCCCACGGTGCCAGCTGGCTAAACCTCTCCATCTGGTTCCATGACAAAGCATCCGCAATACTGATATCAATACCCGGTACATGGCGCGCCAGGAACAGGATGTTGTAGCGCAGGCACTGGAGCTCAAATGCTCGTACCAGGCACATAACGTTGGGTTTTTTGAAGACAGGGTGTTGATGACATGCACTGTAGGGAGGTTGTCGCACCAAAAGTGGACTGTGGAATTACACAGCCTGTCAGGCCAGAGGTGCATGGCTACAACAATGGGAAAGAACTCTAGGAATGTAAGGTCCCGGGTTAAACCAGCCTGTGCCCAGTGTTGTGGCCAGCTGCCATGGCATCATGTGTCATGGAAGATAACCCCAAAATCACAGGCACCTGAGGCATCAGAGTGCACCTGCAGCTCGGCCTCCAACAGGCGGTCCCTCCTCCATAGGTATACCCCATTAAAGTCCCGCAAAAAGGTAGACCACACTGCCAGGTTGGCTCTAAGAGCAGCTGTGACCTGCGTGTGGTGTTGTGGTCGGGATAAGCCTGACATGGTGTCATATATGCATCACAGAAATGCGCGCCTGGGCACTACTACCCTACACATAAAGTTCATATGGCCAGTCAGCACCTGAAGAGTGTACAACGTCACCTTCTTGGACCCGATGACTTCAGAGATTTTTTTCCTAAGGGCCACCAGTTTGTCCTGCAAGAGTCTACAGCACTGGGCGACAGTGTCAATCTCGATGCCCAGAAAAGTGAGAGCAGTGGATGGGCCCTCGGTTTTCTCGGCTGCAGGGGGGACCCTGAGCTCATTCGCCAGCACTGCAAAATGGGCCATAAAGGCCCTACATGCACCAGTGCCTGCTGGGCCCGCAAACAGGAAGTCATCCAAATAGTGCACCACTGATTGCAGGCTTGCCCGTTCCCTGACCGCCCACTCCAGGAAAGAACTGAAGCATTCAAAGACCGAACATGAAATTGAGCAGCCCATAGGCAATGCCTGATCCACATAATATTAGCCCACGAAAGTAAAACCCAACAGTTCAAAGTACCATGGGTGAACAGGGAGGAGACAGAAGGCTGACTTGAT
Organism: Rhineura floridana; assembly: GCF_030035675.1. NCBI lineage: Eukaryota > Metazoa > Chordata > Lepidosauria > Squamata > Rhineuridae > Rhineura > Rhineura floridana. Next base: position 53,235,049 of record NC_084485.1, on the reverse strand, counting down.
GTTGCACTTTCCCATGAGGGCCCTATCCCACAGTCCCTAACCATCTGCACCTCAGAGTCAAATGATGTGTAGCAGACAGAACATAGGTCTGGTGGGATGAAGTCATTGACCGACTCGCCACGAGGGAGACAGGTGGTGTATGAGGCGGAATTCACCTGGCACCTTCTTGGGGACGAGGCCCAGCGGAGAAACTCTCAGGGAGGGGATGGGTGGCCTCGGGAAGGGGCCCAACACTCTGCCTGACTTAATTTCCTTGTCTATTTTTTCCTGCACAACCAATTCCATACCCCCCAATGACTTAAGTTTGCGGGACATAAAGGCCCGCCTGGGACCCTCGTAGGGTATCCTAAAACCCATTGAGAAGCCTTCCCGCAAAAATTGTGCATCTTGGACTAGTGGGTAATGACTGAGCAGGTGTTAGAGCTCTGCAAGCTTAACTGGGCTGGGGCCCTTTACCTTGAGCTGCACCAACAGCCCCTGGCTTTCTTGGGCCGGTGGTGTCCTTGCTCCAACCCCTGAAGGGCCGGCCCCTGGGGCAGCCTGTGCAGGCATGCCCCCCCCCCGCATATCGCGCACTCATGACGGAATCTGCAGAGGCTCCGACCACAGGATCCCCGGGAGCTGAACTCCCAGCAAAGAAGGCAGGGTTGAACCCCCTGCCCCACTGACCTGCGGGAAGGAGCTGCTGCTACCTGCTGAGCTAAGAGGTGGCCACTGTCTGTCTTGTCGCCGGCCACAGGTTTGGACTGTGACATAAACTGCAGCCACAGGTCAACCTCCTTTTTGTCCCAGGGGAGGGAAACATCAAAGGCTGCCTGCATATGGAATGCCTGATCATAGGTGAGCCAGGCAGCCCCTTGGAACTCAGAGTAACCTCGATATATGATGTTGAGGTATTTAATCATTCCTGAGCACTTCTGTGGGTGTTTCTGCATCACCACCACCATGTATGTTAGGAATGCTGGCAACCAGTTATCTCAAGTGCGCTGTATGCATCGCCACTTGGGCTTATCCGGTTCCACGTCATCACCCTTGTCCTTGTCCTTTTTGGCTGGTTCCCTATATAAAAGTAAGAACAGGTCCAAGTACTCCCCTTTCCATATTTTTTCTTTAGTAGCAAGTAGTAGGTGAAAGCCTAGTGGGACTGACGTCTCCCCAAAGGGTATAGCTCTGTCCTCCACTGAGCCCAGAGGGTCAACAGCCTCTGCCAAAGGGGAGGCAGATGAGGGGGGCGTTCCCCCTGTCATTGTACCCGCAGGGAACTGCCACACCTGCTCACAGGCCTCCCCTAGCTATTGCTGTGGCATGCTATCCCCACCCCCCGTGGGCAACCCTGACTGTCTGCACCCCTCCATCCCTGTAGGTGGAGAAAAGGGCCAGTAGGGAAGCCCCCATGGGGGCCAACTGCACTGTGGCTGACCCTGTTGGTGTTGGTGTGCAGCGGAAGGGGACTCACCCAGTGCACCGTCAGGTGTTGGCCCCCTGGAGGTCTGCAAAGTGGGAGCTATCCCCGCTGTTGCACTGGTCATCCTCGTGTCGGCACAGCTGGGCCCGGCCTCGAGCATGTCCAACCGAGCTAGGATGGCATCAATGGCAGCCTTGTTAGTCCCGCTCCCTGCGTGCTGTATTTTCCCTTGGGAACACTTAGGCGGTGGCTCCTTTGCCCTCCCAGGCACAGATTGAACGTGGGGTGCCTCAGGCTAACGTGGGCTGCGCTCTAGGGCTTCCAACCTGGCCAGGATAGCTGCCCATGGAGGCCCGTCTTCTTTTCCCCCTTCTAAAACCGCAGGAGGCTTGGGGGCCTTGCCTTTCTCCTTCAGCCCGCCTTGTCCTTTCTTGGGTGGCATCCTTCGTTACAGCAAACTTAAAGTTAAATTATAGCCCAAGCTTTCCTGTGCTACTACAGCCCAAGCATTACCTGTGCTACTACAGCCCAAACATTACTCATGCTACTACAGCCCAAGCTTTACCTGTGCTACAACCACCCAAGCTTTACCCATGCTACCACCGCCCAAGCTTTACCTGTGCTACTACCCTGGAAGTGGAACAATTCTTTAGCCCAGATTTATCCTTATTGACATCAGGATTTTATAATGAACAGATAACAGATAAAGCATAGTAGTTGTGGGTTTTTTTCTGTATGGAAACACACACAGTTGGCTACAATCCAGGATCTGGTGGTTAATACTTATTATTTATTAAATTTATATCCCGCTGTTTCTTGCAAAGGAACTCACATGAAACAATGTCATTTCATTTGAGGATCTGATAGCAAAAATAGAAGTTACAGGCCACCTAATTTTGGTATTTCCAAGTTAGAGATAATGCAGTTTTTAATCAAGTATACTCATACCTGTAAAGCCAAAACCTGACAATTGGATAAGATCTTTTCTTATAACCTCGCAACAACAACAAAAAGTTTTTTAAATCATGAACCTCCTTTTTCTTAAAATAATAGTTGATCAGAGATTTAAATGATCACATACAAGAAAAATAATGGAGAGGAATATTTAATAATGGACCAACAAATCTTATAATCTTAAAGGGAGCCATTAACTTAATGGACTTAATTAATTTAAAAAATTGTATACTGTACTACAGCCAACGGATTTTTCACATTCCGCCATGTTAAATAGAAAATACCCCCATGCCATTCTTCTGCTTCCCATAAGCTCATTTTAAAACAAAATCTTACAAAACGTATAGTTGTGAACTCAGAAACGCTTGCTTAACAGCCTTCTTAATGTTCACAGCAATACATAAAACACGCAGGGAGTATTAAGAGTTCAAAATGTAAGACGAGGAAAAAAATCCAGACCCCTGTTGGACTTTTTTCTATCACTGGTCTCATAATTTGTTGAAATTAATTAAAAATCAGCCATGTTCACAGAGCACCTGTAATCATATTACTGACCTTGTACTCTGACCTTCATTTTCTGTCTTGTGCTGGTTAGCAATCTGTTATGTTTAATTATGCCTTTTCTCTTTTATATTGTTATGTATTTATTGTATTATGTGGATATATATTACTGCTATTTCTTTTCTGTTCATGTTATATTACCTTTATTCTACATAACAAAATATTTCCTTATTACAGTTTGCTTCATGGGACAGTGCCATATGTTCATCATCTGTTGCTTGGGACCATCGTCTGTTGCATGACAACGGGATACAATAATGTATGACACAAATGTACAAATTAGGAGCAGCTGAATGAGGCTGGAAAGGTTACCTGTCCCACCAAACACATTTCATGGAGATTTAGCTTCAAATATTTTATTTGTTTGTTTGTTTGTTTATCTGTTTGTTTGTTTAAATTTCTGTCCCACCCTTCCTCCCAAAAGAGCCCAGGGTGGCAAACAACAAAACAGTGAAAAGAATATAAAATTAACAATAAAAATATTTTAAAACAATCAAATATCCCCACAGCTACCTAATTTCAAGGTTATCAGGAACAATATAGGGGAGTGCTGGTGACCTGTGGGGGGAGGGAGTGGGGGTGCACTGGTGACCTGTGAGGGGGAGGGTGGAGGGAGGGAGCCCTGACAACACATGGGAGGGATCACTGGCATCAGTAGGCAGGGTTGGTGAATGAAGTGAGCAGGGGTGAAGACCCTAATTTTTTTTAAAAAAAATGTTAATAATGAGAGAATGAGAGACATACCTTACCATCACCTGGGGGGAGTATTCCATAAGTGAGGAACTCCTACTGAAAAGGTCCTGTCATGGATCAGCACCAGCAGAGCAGTACCTAGCTGCAGCACCACTGACAAAACCTCCCCTGATTATAGTAAGGCCCAAGTTGACTGATACTGGGGAAGGCAATCTTTTTGTACACTAGTACTAACACCTTGAATTGGGCCTAGTAGCTCACTGGCAACCAGTGCAGTGCTTTCAGGACTGGTGACATGTGGGCCATTGGACTGCTCCACTCACGAACCTGCCAACCACATTCTGCACTAGCTGCAGCTTCTGGACCATCTTTAAGGGTAGCCCCATGTAGAACACATTACAGAAGTCCAGCTGTGAGGTCACTAGATCCTGAACTACTGAGGCCAGGCAGTTCAAAACTAGGAATGGAGTAGCAGGTGAAGCAGTCTAAGCTGGGCATGCGAACTCCTAGCCACAGAGGCTACTTCTGATTCTAGTGATAGATTGAGATCTAGGAGTACTCCCAGATGATGACCCTGTTTCTTCAGGTGGAGTGGAACCCTCCCAGAGAATGTTGTCCACCTAATTCCTGGACACTGCCCACACATAGTACCTCCATATTATGAGGATTCAGCTTCAATTTATTGGCCACCCTCACTGCTTCCAGGCTGCGGTCCAACACCTTCACAGGATCTCTTGATTCAGATGTAATGGAGAGATAGAGCTGTGCGATATCAGCATACTTTCTCCAAATGACAGCTCCCAATGGTTTCACATGATGTCAAATAGCACAGGAGACAGAATAGACCCTTGTGGGACCCCACAGCCCAAAAGCCATGGGGCTGAAAAAGTGCTACGCCGCAGATAGGAATGGAACCACTGTATTACCATGCTTCTAACTCCCAACACCCTGAATGGTTCATGCCTCATATAGTGAGGCATTAACCATTCTCTGGACCCATAATGCTCAGAATCTCTAAGCCTTAGATGTTTGCTGAAACTGCTAGTGTCATGGAAATTCAGTCCATGTACCTCCTATCCCACCTTGATCCCTAATTATCATGGAAATTATGATTTCTATCATGTGCTAAGTGTTTGTGTTGAATGGACACCCTCAGGGCAAGCATGCTTTGTCAAATGAGGAAGAAAAACAAAGAGCTTGACAAATACTTGTTTGTCATTCAAGCCACTTTAAATGCTGGTAAGATAATAGTACGAATGGGTATGATTAGGGGTTAGGACTGTATAACGTGAGACATTTTTATGCAATGGGATGGTAGAATCCAGTGGCGTCACTAGGGTTGGTGTCACCCAGTGCGGTAACTCATGGTGTCACCCCATGGACCTCCTCCCGTACCAGACCATACAAAATCCTTAGTAATGTTTTTTGTACTAATGTTACTCATAAATCGTAATTCCCGTATATCACTGAATGTAATGACAATAGTAGTGACATAAACAACTAGCAAAATTAAAATTACACCTTTAAAGTACAATATCATATGCACAGCCTAAATGTATTTACATTTATACATAGTTTCATGTGGTTAAAGTGAAAATTCAGTAAGAAAACAATAGAATTTGAAGTAAAAACGTTTAAGAACTACATCAAAATTATGTTCATTTTAACATTAAACTTTACCGTTACATGAGATACATTAATGGATTAGGTTTGCATAATCAATAACGGCCCAAATAATGTAGAAGTTGTAGACAAATGCATATGGAAATATACTCATAAATGAAATAATACCAAAAAAATAAACAGGAACAAATACACAAGCATGTCAGCACTTAGTGAACATCTCGACTAAATCAGAACACAAACATAATCCTTGTTATGTTTACTCAGAAGCCCCATTAATTTACAGCACAATCCTAACCATGTCTACTCAAAAGTAAATCCTAATGAATTCAATGGGGTTTACTCCAGGTACATGGGATCAGCATTCCTTTACTCCCAGAAAAGCAAGTATTGGATTAAAGCTTTCATATTAGAAAGGTTTTCAAAGCACTGCCCTCTCCAACAGCCCAGGGTCTGACTGCGTGCTACACACAAGAGAAAAAAACTTTAACCCATATTCTTACTTACTCAAACTGAAGACCTCAAAACCACCATTTTGACATTGTAATGAAGCCTAAGCACTGCCTGGGTCAACAAATCACAAGCCTGGCTCCCCTTATTGGCTACAATCCTGAAAGGGCGGAATTAGAGGCCAGAGCTTGGAAAAGTTATTTTTTGGAACTATAACTCCCATCAGCCCAATCCAGTGGCCATGCTGGCTGGGGCTGATGGGAGCTGTAGTTTAAAAAAGTAACTTTTCCAAGCTCTGGCTAAAAGCTGCTATACAGATCGGTTAAAAAACTGATTAAACAGTTGCGGGGGAACCAGACGACCTAGAAACTTAGTTTTTTTAAAAAAATTGAAGCTGAGAGTCCGGAGATTAAGGTAAATTAGCTGGAGACCCGGAGGGGACCCCCCAAAACTGGAAACTCCAGCCGAAAATTGGACACCTGGTAACCCTACTCCATCTTGCACCCCCTGATTGACTGCACCCCGACCCTCCTTGGTATGCCACTGGTGCTGCCTCTGTAAACCCTCTGCATGCAGTGGGTTTACAGAGGCAGCGCTTGCCTGGGCTGGAGGTTTGAATCTCCTGCAGCCGCTCTTTGGCTGCAGAGCGGTTTTTCCCCCATCCTGCCTGAGAAGCCACTCAGGCACGCAGCCCAAGAGCAGGCAGGGGATTCAAACCTCCCGCCTAAAATTCATAGCTGATGAGCAGGCAGGCCAGGCAGGATGGGGAAAAAAATGCTGTGCAGCCGAAGAGCGGGAAATTCCCCAAGTGGGAAGTGGCTGGTGAGATGGCCCCTGCAGGGCTGAAGATAGGGGCGGCTCTGGGTGTCACCCCCTCTGATGGTGTCACCTGATGCGGTCCGCACCCCCCGCACCCCCCTAGTGATGCCGCTGGTAGAATCTTCCCCATATATAATGCATTGAGACTGGAAAGGTTACAGATGTGATGCTGGTGAAGCACTAAGAAGTGCATGAGCATACGTAAGTACATAAATTAAACAATGAATGGCATTCCGGTGTGGTTGGTGTGTCTTTCAGGGAGGAGTCTATACCATAATATCTTTGCTTTAAGCTTTCCCAGTCCTGAAAATGACAAAAGGATGAATGTTCTCAAGGTGAAAAGAAGTAAGCTGGTTTGTTCTCAGACAGGCAGGGCAAGTTAGCAGTGAAAACAATGAATCCCCCCCCAGGTACTTTGCAATGTTGTTTTGGTTGGCAGAAAGCAAATCCTTGCTGAAAATAGGGTTTTTTAAAAAAGTTTCTGTTAATGTTCTAAGAAGAAAAACAAAGGCAGATCAGAGATGTGCTCGGCACATTGCAGCAGCATCAGGCAGACCACACATAAGAGGGCTTGGACACTCCATTGATGAGCCTGAGCAAAAGAATGGTCCAGAAAGATAATATACTAGAAAAGCTAGACCTGAAACATAAGAATATAAGAGGAGCCTTGCTGGATCAAGGCAATGACCCACCCAGTCCAGCATCCTGTTCTCACATAGGTCAACCAGATACTTATGGGAAGCCCACAATCAGGACATAAGCACAACAGCACTCTGCCCAGCAGCTGGTATTCAAAGGAATGCTGCCTTTGACAATAGATGGAGAACATAGCTAGTAGTAATTAGCCTCATTCTCCAGGAATTAGTCTAATCCCTTTTTAAGCCATCTAAATTTGTGACCATCATTACATCTTGTAGAAGTGAATTCAACAGTTAAACTACACATTATATGAACTATACATTATGTCCTGGATCTTCCAACATTCACTGTCATTGAATGACTCCTAGTATTATGCAAGAGGGATAAAAATGTCTCTCTATCCAGTTTCTCCAAACCATGAATAATCTTAGACACTTCTGTCATAGCCCTCCTTACTCACCTTAAAAAACACACCCTAAAAACTAAGAAGCCCCAAATGTTGAAACTTTTCCTCACAGGGGAGTTGTTACAGCTCCACAACCATTTTGGTTGCCCTATTCTGAACTTTTTCCAGCTCTGCAACATTGTTATTGGGTGTGGCAACCAGAAGCTTACATAGTATTCCAAGCGTGCTCACAGATTTGTATAATACCATTATGATGTTGGCAGTTTTATTTTCATTCCCTGCCCTAATGATTCCTAATATGCTGCTGCACACTGGATTGACATTTTCATTGTTATCTACTACAATTGAAGATTGCTTTCTTGGTCAATCCCTGCAAACAAAATACTGAAAACTTGAAAAGCAATACATTTGATACTCTGATTCTGAAGTCAAAATTCCATCTCAGTGCCAAATTTCAAAGAGAAAAATTCACCTCAGAATTTGAAATTTGCATTTTGGCTTCATTGTGTGGCTAAGGAGTTGTCATCTGTTAAGGACATAAGAACATAAAAAGAGCCTGCTGGATCAGGCCAGTGGCCCATCTAGTCCAGCATCCTGTTCTCACAGTGGCCAACCAGGTGCCTGGGGGAAGCCCGCAAGCAGGACCCGAGTGCAAGAACACTCTCCCCTCCTGAGGCTTCCGGCAACTGAAAATGAAATGAAATTTATTGTTACAGTCATTTGACCATTTCAGACAGACAAGATACAAAGACATATGTCAATAGAATAAAATGGGTACAAATAATTTCAATATTTAGTTTGACAATAAAATAGTTAATTGATTCACATTAGGAACTAGTATGCAGCTATATGTTTCACCATTGCTTTCCTACGTTGAATAGCAGCAGCACTAAATTTGGCAACTGCAAATGTCACCGCAGGTGAGTAGTCTCCTAGTAAATAATCAAGATAAAATGATTCAGGTCTGCCTGGGTAAAGCAATAAAATAGGTAAAATCAGTTGCTGTCTTAAATCACAATAATAAGTACATCTAAAAAAGACATGTTCATTGGACTCAATTTCTTCACCAGCACATGGGCAAAGTCTCTCAGGATATGGAATTTTATTATATCTGCCCGTAAGCACAGCGGACGGCAAGATGTTTAATTTGGCTAACATAAAAGCCCTGCGATAATTGGGTAATTCCAGGGTCGAAAGATATGACATTAAAGTACAAAACTTCGGGTTGTGTCTTTGTTTTTTAATGAGCAATAGATGGTTCTGGAAGTCAATGTCATTAAGCCGTTGTTTAACTGTCCCACGAGCAGATTCATAACCCAATTTGAGAATATAGGATAACGAGAAACCTAAAGTTAATAACTTATCATGTATAAGTTTTCCCCAAGGGGAATGAAAGTTATCAGAAAAGACATGGGGAGCCAACCCAATAGGGTTGAAAATCAGTTTCAGCCATAGAAAAATTCTCAGCTTCCATGCACAGGACTCTATAGATGGAAGTCCACATTCTAACCTCAGAATATGATTAGGGACACAAGTGGGTACACCTAATATAGTTCTTAGAAAGGAGTTTTGAATAGCTTCTAGTTTTGAGAAATTAGTAAATGTGGTAGTTTGAACACCATATAGAAGTTGCGGTATAATTTTTGCAACAAATATTTTCTTGGCCGGGAGGATGAGTTGGCCCCCTTTTGTGTAAAAAAAAGATATTAAGGCCTTTGTTGTGCGTCTAGCATTCAGCAGGCTAGAGGTGATATGCATCTGTTGTGAACCTGATGATTGGAAGATAACTCCAAGGTATCTGATGGTTTTTACCTGTTCAATAGAATGAATACCTATCCTCCAAACATGTTTTATCTTTTTTTTAGTAAAGACTAGGGCTTTGGTTTTCTGATGATTAATTGTTAGTTCCTCCTCTAGGCAAAATGATGTTAATGTCGCCAACAGTCTTTTGAGGCCAATAGGTGTCTGCGAGAGCAAGACTATATCATCCGCATATAATAAGCAGGATCTTGGAACGTGGCACAACATTGGTGGGTGTGATGATATAGGTGCAAGTTTGGTAACTAACGCATTTATATAGATGTTAAATAATAAGGGTGCAAGAACGCATCCTTGTTTTACTCCCTTTGAGGTAAAGATTTGTTTTGTTAAATGGCCTTTGTTGTTACAGCGGACTTGTACAGAAGTGTTATGGTGGAGCCCTTGGATCAAAGTTAATAATCGCTTATCTATTCCCAAATTTTCTAGTTTTAGCCAAAGTCTTGATCTAGATATTGAATCGAAAGCCGCTTTTAAATCAATAAAAGTGGTGTATAAGGAACGGCCATTGATGTTACTATACTTAGTGATTAAATGCTGGAGAACCACAGCATGATCACCTGGTGATCATCCTGCTCGAAAGCCTGCTTGCTTTGGTGCTAGGAGGTCGATTTGGTTAACCCAGTCTAGAAGTTTCTTATAAAGGTAGGTGGCATAGAGCTTGCTTATTATATTGAGCAAACTTATTGGTCTATAGTTTGCTGGATCTAAATATGATCCTTTTTTATGGATAGGTATTATAATTGCAGCAGTCCATCCTTCTGGGATGACCATGGAGGTGTTGATGTTGGTAAATAGGGCCGCCAAGATGGGAGCCCACCAATTTGCGTTTGCTTTGAAGACCTCTGAAGGTATATTATCTGGTCCTGGTGCCTTATTTAATTTAAGAGTGGCTATAAGATCTAGAACTTCATCAATGGTGACAGATGGCCATAGCGGGAATTCCATTTGCGAGCCTATAGAGGCTTTCGCCATCGTGGTACTATTATGGTATAAAGTAGCATAGTACTTTTCCCAGACTGCTGGAACAATGGCACAATCCAATTTAAATTTGGTTTTAGGCCACTGTTGGTCTATTATATGCCAAAACAAGGTTGAGTTTTTTAATCTGAAGGCCTGGATAAGACTATGCCACGTTTGTCTCAGTGTGAGATTCTTTTTTATTTTTATTAGTTGCTTAAAACTTTTCCTAGACTCCCTAAATTTATCTAAGCATTCTTGAGATCCATATAGTTTATATATTTGATGCGTGAATTTAACTTGTTTCCTAAGTTCAAAGCATTCCCGATCAAACCAAGACCTCTGTCTGCAACTAGAGCTGGCTGGTATTTCAGTTGAGTTCCTCTTAATCAAATCTTGGATCTTAGTAATCAATTGGTAAAAGTGGTGGTAGTAAAGAGTGTCATGGGAAACTGATATAAATTGGTTTTTGATGGTCTCTATTTCTAAAGAATTGAGACCATCTGAAATCCCCTTCTGAACTTTAGGAACCCACTTTAACCGAGGTGGGCGTATTTCCACATCCGTTATATCAAATGTTCTTTGAGTCAAGAATGGAGATTTGTTGTTACCATGGATTGTAAATATTACCGGAAAGTGATCACTTTCCGGTCGAGCCAACACTTTGCAGCAATCAATTAAAGTAAAGAGTTCCTGAGAGATGAAAATCATGTCTATAGCAGAAGCTCCCTTAGCCATAAGATAAGTTAGTTCCCCTTCTAAATTTCCTTTCGTTCGCCCATTTAGTAGTAATAAATTTAGTTTCACTGACAAAAGCATTAAATACATTCCCGTGTAGTTTATTCCTTTGTCCTTAGAGTGTCTTGTAGGGACATTCGGTGGTCCATCAAGGATGGGAGGTTCTAAATGGAATTTTGCATATAGCTCATTATCCGAGTAACCCATTCTGGCGTTAAAGTCCCCAGCTAAAATTAATACAGCTTCTGGGAATGATTCTGCTAAATTAAGCAAGTAAGCCTCTAGTTTCTTAAATTGTTGTTTGGTATAATTTTTATCTTTGCTAGGAGGGATATAGGTATTTACAGTTAGATAAGTAAAACACGTGAGTTTTAATAATACTGCAACTGCTAAGCCCGAAAGGGGACTTGGGCTAAACACTTCAGCTTCTAATCTGGTGGTAACTAAGGTGCACACACCACCTTTAGCTCTTCCTCCACTGGTACTCGGGTGTGCATCAAGTGCGAAGGCTGAGTAGCCATCCAGATGTATTTCTCCTATTGCCCAAGATTCCTGTATTAAAATAATGTCGTATTTAGATTAAAAAAGGTTTAACAGTTGGTAACTGAATTTTGCTCCACCATCCGGCAATATTCCACGTGACCAAATTAAGGTTCCAGTTTGGAGCAAATTTTCTTGGTCAGTTTGGAAGAGGGCATTGAGGGCTAGAGTTGGAGATGGGTAAAGGTTGGGACGTATCCACTGGGAGTCTCTGCAATGATTGAATGTTAGTGTTCTCAGAAGTGGTAGTCCTATCTTTGTCTATTCTGGTTGAGCTTGATTTGATGTTCTCGTTGCTTATATCTCCCAAGGACTTTTGTGTCAATTGCATCTTTATAGTCCATAATAAGTTTTCAAGATTTGTAACTATTTCCATTTTGGCATCCATCGGCAAGGAAGAAAGTGAGTCAAGTAGTGATAGTTCTTCTGGAGTTAATTCCTCTTTATCACAAGTATATATATCTTGCGTTCCACACAAATTTGTTGGAGTCTGGTGGGTTAGTTCGGAAGGCAATACAGGTATATCAATATGTTGCAAATTTTGTCGATCTAAAATATCCAGTTCGTTTTGCACAACAGAACTAGATCTACCTAGAGCGTCCGGTATCAGACATTGTGGGGGGGCACAGTTTATAAAGACCCTAGAAATTAACAAGTTATATGATAAGAAAAACTGTCTTCTGCTATAGAGACATTTCGCTATATTATCATCATAGAATGATATTAGGGCTCTAGCAGAGATGTAGTTGTGAAAAAGATATTTTACAGAAGTAATCTGATGTACCTCTATCACCCCAGGGATTATGGAACCCAAAGTATCACATAGGTGTTGCTTTCGCGCTTGTTGGTTTAATAAACCCCTGGGTTTTGGATAGTTTGTTATGGCTATCGTATTTCTTTGTCGCACTAAGTTCCATCCAGTATTTTTAATGATAGGTACAGAAACAGGATTCTTTAGTATTTGTGGGTCTTGAAGTTGTTTTCCTTCCTCCCCGGAAAGAGGAAGTGACACTGTATTGGTATTAACAGTGTTTGTCAAAGACATAGGGTCTGATATAGCTATTTGAGGTGCAATTGGGGTAGCTAGATTTTTCTTTTTCTTTTTCCTCTTCCTCTTTTTCTTTTGTTCTTTAGCCTTAAGTCTCGGAAGATCTAGGATTTTATAGAGTTTTTTAAAGTTCATGGTGTTATTACGGTGCGTTTTTGATATCTTCTGGTTTTTAGTTTTCTTGATTTGGTCACACCTACAAAGCTTTTTAGGTCTCCTGGAATTTACATTTATATCCAGTAGATGGCAGTGTTGTTCGTCCGTGGTCTGCGTTGCCCGAGTAGCTGTGCTGGCTGGTTCATTTTCGTTGTTTGTTATTGTAGCTTTATTTAACAGTGAGGCCGTTAAGGTGGTAAGTAATGCGTTTGATTCAGCCACGAAGTCTGCTATCTGAATTAGCATTTGAGTAGTTGTATGTAGCCAATTTTCTTGTAAAGGAGGAGATTTCCAAGATGGTGATTGAGGAATTTCAAAGTCCTGTTGGTGAATGGATTCAGCTGGGCGACTTAGTTTTACTGAGTCATCACAGTATGAAGATTCCAAAGACGGCATTGAAAGCGAGATGCTGGAAACATTTAGTGCATTTCTTGTAGATAAAAATTCGTCTTTGGAAGAAGGTCCTATAACTTGAGCTAATTCCTGGGCTAAGTTTAGGAATCCCTCGTCCTCTTTCTCTTTCTCTTTTTCTTTCTCCTTTAACATCAAACATGGGAGGTTGGAAATTGTCCAGTTGTGTCCGATAGGAACAGCTGGCGGCCTCGACCTTAATAAATCAGCAAAGTTAGGTTCTATTGATGGGCAGCAGAAGTTTGTTATCTTCGTCTGCTTTGTCCGTTTCACCGAGGCCGAAATCATCAGCCACTGGTGTAAGACCCAATTCTTTATAACATTTTCTAGTAAGAACCATTTTTGTAATCTCCTTTCACATCAGATTCAGCCTTTAGAAGTTTTATATAGGCATTGGGTTTGGAGGATAGCCGTTTAATCCAAAATGTAAAAGTATAACTTGAAAAGTAAAACAATTCAGGAGAGGAAACTTACTGCAGTCAGCTAGAGGCAGCCATCTTCACTATCCGATCTCCCATTAGCCCCAGCCACTATGGCTGTGGTGGCTGAGGAGGATGAGAGTTGTAGGCCAAACATCTGGAGGGCACCAGGTTGGCAAAGGCTGGCATATATTGCTACCATGACAGGGAACCATATTATTGTTTCAGCATCACTTCCTTCTTTTTCACTACATGATGCCACAGCCAATCAAGAGATCATATACTGAACATGATGATGTCACAACACATGTGGCCAATCAGTCTTGGTTTTGTGACAACATTACTGAGAGCAAGGCTGAGAGTGGGGGTAAAAAGACCTAAACCCATCGTAGATTCTTCTAACTAGTTTTTCTAATTATGTCCCCTACCAGTAAGGAGTGAACATAAGAACATAAGAAGAGCCTGCTGGATCAGGCCAGTGGCCCATCTAGTCCAGCATCCTGTTCTCACAGTGGCCAACCAGGTGCCTGGGGGAAGCCCGCAAGCAGGACCCGAGTGCAAGAACACTCTCCCCTCCTGAGGCTTCCGGCAACTGGTTTTCAGAAGCATGCTGCCTCTGACTAGGGTGGCAGAGCACAGCCATCACGGCTAGTAGCCATTGATAGCCCTGTCCTCCATGAATTTGTCTAATCTTCTTTTAAAGCCATCCAAGCTGGTGGCCATTACTGCATCTTGTGGGAGCAAATTCCATAGTTTGACTATGCGCTGAGTAAAGAAGTACTTCCTTTTGTCTGTCCTGAATCTTCCAACATTCAGCTTCTTTGAACGTCCATGAGTTCTAGTATTATGAGACAGGGAGAAGAACTTTTCTCTATCCACTTTCTCAATGCCATGCATAATTTTATACACTTCTATCATGTCTCCTCTGACCCGCCTTTTCTCTAAACTAAAAAGCCCCAAATGCTGCAACCTTTCCTTGTAAGGGAGTCGCTCCATCCCCTTGATCATTCTGGTTGCCCTCTTCTGAACCTTTTCCAACTCTATAATATCCTTTTTGAGATGAGGCGACCAGAACTGTACACAGTATTCCAAATGCGGCCGCACCATAGATTTATACAACGGCATTATGATATCGGCTGTTTTATTTTCAATACCTTTCCTAATTATCGCTAGCATGGAATTTGCCTTTTTCACAGCTGCCGCACACTGGGTCGACATTTTCATTGTGCTGTCCACTACAACCCCGAGGTCTCTCTGTTACCAGTTAGCAGTCAAAGTTTAAAAGATGCAGTGACTCAGTTATCCAGTACACTCAAATTACCTATTGCTGCAAAGTCAGCTATCAAATACATACAAATCAAATGAAACCCTGTAGATGTAGTGGCTTGATGGAGGGGCAAGGTTTTCCATCTGCCCTGCCCTATGCCCTCACTTGAGACCCTTGTAAAGAACAGCTGTTCCTTAAGGATTTACTCCAGTTTTCCCCATCTTTTTGGGGATTGCCCTTTGCATTTTGTCAGGAACATGAATATATTTGGCTTTTAGTCTGCTTTGAAATGTTAAGATTTTGTTGCCTTAATTTTTTTTGTAAGAAATATTCCCAGCCCTACCTGGAGATGCCAGGGATTGAGCCAGGGAGGTTCTGCATGCAAGGCAGATGCTCTGCTACTGAGCTATGGCCCTTCTCGACATAGCTTGCTCGGCTTCCTTTAGCCTCTCTGCCTAATCAGCGCCCCACTCTTCCTTTCCTGCCAACAACATGAGACTCTCTGGATCTTCCATCCTCTGCAGCTTTTCTACAGTTGTTCCTCCTTAGCTCCTTGTCTCCTCAGGCTCTGTCTCTTTCATCTGCCCTTCCCTGAAGTTCCTGTTTCTCTGCCCACATAGATTCCTCCTTCAGCCACAGGGCTCTCCAGGATAGAAAATGGTGTTAAACCAACTCAATAGATTTGTCCAACTTGCCCACTATTGCTAGTGGCTTACTACTGTCTTGGAAAGGGGCCTTTCTCATCACCAGCTACCTGGGGAGGAGGGGAAAATGGCCTTTTCCTCCCCTTCTCATGCTGATTTATTCCCATGTGGCAAACACGACTGCAGCAGAGTACTTTACTGCATTGTTACTCTGGAGTAAATGGTTGCTGTTCCCAGAGCTTGGAAAAGTTACTTTTTTAAACTACAATTCCCATCAGCCCCAGCCAGCATGGCCACTGGATTGGACTGATGGGAGTTGTAGTTCAAAAAAGTAACTTTTCCAAGCTCTGGCTGTTCCTCGAGCGTAAATGTAGCTTGAGTCCACAATTCAGATCTCTTCAGATTTCAAAAACTACTCCAGGGTAAGAGAACTTTGACCTTCCAGAGGGCTGTTGGACTACAACTTCCATCATCCCTGACTATTGGCCATACTGGCTGGGCTGATGGGAGTTGGAGTCCAACAGCATATGAAGGGCCACAGGGTCCCCATTTCTGAACTACATAATGACCATTAGTAACAATGCACCAACCCCCAACCTCAGCCAACTGACCATTCAGATTCTATCCCAACAGCAAGGATGGATCCAAAATGTCTAATCCTAACTTTCATCAAAACCTCAGACTACAGGACAGGCTACAAAGTTGGAATTGCTGTTTCATTCCAGGTCAGAAACATCCCAAACCCTGAGATTTCAGGGGTGGACCCTAGTGATATCATGGGGACAGACCGTAGTGATGCCATTTCATACATTATTTATACTTCACTTTTAAAAATACTCTTTCCAGAGTACATAATCACAATAATCACAGTATAATAATATTAGAATACAGATTAAAAATATATATCAGATAAAAGCAATTATAAAAGACAGCAGCACTGAAATCAAAGAAGAGAGCACTAAAATGGCAGGAATCAACCATAAAATCTGTCATGGTTAAAAGGGGGGGATTTTTAGCAATCCTTTAAGAGAGTAAAGTTATGACTCCTCATTGAGGAGAAACTTCCAAAACTAGTGCCACTAGGGTTGCCAAGTCAGAAGCATCCCAAACACTGAGGGGAACCATGAGCACTCCAAGTAAGAAGAGCACACTTAAAATGTAGAGGAAATAATAATGTACAACCATTATGTGAAATCAGATACTTATCGTGAGAGTCTAGAGTTGTACGACATACACAATAAGAACATGCAATGTGAGAAGCATGAATCACGGAAAGTTAGAAATCGTCAAGCAAGAATTGGAACGTATCAACATTACAATACTTGGCGTGAGTGAATTAAAATGGATGGGAATGGAACATTTTCAATCAGGCAACTACAAATATTTTATGCAGGAACTGAGAAATTAAGAAGAAACGGGATTGCTTTAATAGTGAGACATGATGTAGCAAAAGCAATCAGGAGTTATAATGCAAGGTCTGAGCAAGTGATATCAAAGAGAATTAATGGGAAACCTATTAACATAACCATCATCCAAGTGTATGCTCCAACGGCAAACACAGAAGAACAGGAATTGGAAAGATTTTACGCAGAAGTACTGGAAGAGGAAGGCCAAACAAGAGATGGATTGATTCCATTAAGGAAGCCACAGACCTGAACTTACAAGATCTGAACAGGGTGGTTCATGACAGATCCTCTCGGAGGTCACTGATTCATAGGGTCACCATAAGTCGTAATCGACTTGAAGGCACATAACAATAACAACAACAACAGGAAGAAATTCATCACACACCAAAACAAGATGTGCTGACAATCATGGGGGATTGGAATGCAAAAGTAGGGAACAGAGAAGAACTAGGAATTGTGGGGAAATGAGGCTTAGGAGACAGAAATGAAGGAGAGAGACTTATTGAATTCAGTGAAGCCAATAATTTGTTGCTTGCAAATACATTTTTTGAGCAACAGAAAAGACGACTATACACCATTGGCACCATCTGTAGCTACAGAGTGTGAGGTTGTTTTTCTTAAACTTCCTGGTTTGACCTGGTTTATATATTCAGCAGAATGAGGTAATTGAGTTCTAAGGAGGTGGAATGGACTGTGCCACTTCAGCCTGCAGATGGAGGATCACATTTTGAAATGCTTTCCTTCCTGTGAAAAATAAATAAATCTCCTTGTAAGTAGAAACCTATGATTTTGGAAGTTTTCCCCTGGTGTGCTCATTTTTGCATCACAGGGAGTTATATATATATGGGTTTGAAAATGGCATCAGTCACCTGAAGCCTGAAATGATACCGTTCGCTTCACTCCATTATCTCAGGATTCTGCCATCTCTGTTTCTAGTGAATGTGAAGATGGCCAGTCTAGGCCTAGACTAGGCCTTGGCTGAGTTGAATGCAGGTTAGATGGGAGAGGCGATTGATATAGTGGGTTCCTACTGTCTGATATGAGCAAAGGAAATCGTTGAGGAATATGGCAGCCTTGTGAGTAACTCCTAGGTACATTACTTATATGGAAGAGCTTCAGAAGAAGACTAGGACTGGGGTGTCCTCTCCCACCTCACAAAAGAAAGAAAAAACATACAGTTTGAGGCTGTGAGAGACAAGGTGGCTTGTTGAGACTGAGAGGAGTAAGCGTGGGACTTGGAGAAGAAATGGAGGTATCTGTATTTTATTTTTGGCCAAAAAAGCTAATAGAAGTTTTTCTAAGGAAAGTCAAATTAGAGTAAAAGAATGCCAATTGATGGTAAGGGGGGTATAGAGAAGTTTGCCTCATGCCCCAAAATATTCTGGTCAACCATATCAGAGGACTTTCATTTAATGTTTTGAGGGAAGGTTTGTGAACTTGGATGTCACATTAGGGGAGGTTCAGTTTTATCCTAAGTCGAATCCTTATCTTGGTATGATCTGTAATTGTAGAACTCATCTTAACTGATTTGTGTGTGATTGAATGCATCTAATTTGTTTGTTGATGCAGCTTCAGATAAATGACATTGAAAGTGACACAAAACAACTTCTCAAAATCTAGGACAATTATGGGTTACAATAAACAGTTGATTCCATACAATACAATAGGGCCCCGCTTTTCGGCGGTCTGCTTTTCGGTGTTCCGCTAATATGATGGCTAAAATTAGAGTAAGGCCCCACTCATATGGTGCTTGTTCCGCTTTTACGGCATTTTCGGGTGTCGGGAGCCATTTTATTGAAGGAGTTCCGCTTTTAGGCAGGAGTCTGGAAAGTAACCTGCCATATGAGTGGGGCCCTACTGTACTATATAAATATCAGCTCTTATGTTAAATTGTACATGAGTGTACCTGCTAACATACACAATGTGACAAAAATTCTATGTTAGCATTTTTTTGTATAATGCAAAGAAGAAGAAGAATTTGCTGCATTCTTGATCAGAGATTTGGTGGGAGGTACATGGGTTTGCCTGCAATGAAACATCTCCAAACCCAATCTGGCTGGATATCCTTTACAGGGTCTCTTCTTCTATGCCAAGAAAAGTGTATTTCTCTGGAGAAAGGAAAGTGCAGTGATAAAGGCATAGATAATGTTATGCTCGCCCTGCCCTCTCTGGGTCTCTTCCACTTACTGTCTCCAAAAACTACAGTTTGTCTCCTTGATCCCCACCGCTAAAGACACATACACACAGAATATCTTATCCAGTTGAGGAGGGCATATGTCCCTATTTCGTACTCTGGCTTTTCCTGTTGAGAACACTCTGGAATGGTCTCTATCATGAAGCAATCAATTCTAACAATTAGCTCTTATGGACGTCTTCATACAGTACATAGTTAAACTATGGAATTTGATCCCACAAAATCTAGTGATGGCCACCAACATGGATGGCTTTACAATACAGTTAGACATAATTTCATGGAGAATAAGGGATCAATGGCTACTAGTCATGATGTTCTATACCCTTTGTCAGAGGCCGTATGCCTCTGAATACCAGTTGCTGGGAATTGCAAATCAGGAGAGTGCTGTTCCATTCTAATCCTGCTTGTAGGTCTTCCATAGACATCTGGTAGGCTACTGTGAGAACAAGATGCTAAACTAGATAGGTATTTGGCCTCATCCACCAGGGTTTTCCTTATGTTCTTAAAACACATTTCCATAGTATCTTAGGCTATAAACACTCCTTTATGCAAGGCTCTTCCAGGTATTGCCTTTACTATTCTATTTATTAGATTTTTGTCCCACCCTTTCTCCTGAAGATGCCCAGAGCAGAACACAACAGTTAAAACAATCCAATTTTGTTAATAATAATAATACTAAAAGGCAACCCACAGTCTTATGCACAGAAATCTGATACTGAACCCACAACAATATGATACAGCCATAGGTTTCTAGACAGAGGAATCATCCTTAAATTATATAACAAAATAATGATAATAAATTAAACATTACACTGGCTATATGTTGATGCAATCCTATGCATTGCCAGCAGTAAACTAGAAATATCAGTAGACACAAGAAATAATGCAGTAATATAGACAAACATTCCCACAGCATCCATGTCAACTCAGCCACCACCCATTGAATCACAACAATGTGTATAGATGTCCTATATTAGCCATGCACTGAAGGCACAATCAATACATGGCAACAGTGGTATCACCCCATGACGGCGCCTTACCCAGTACACACAACCTACACAGAGAGGCACACCTTAGCAGCCAAGAAGATATGGGTCCTACCAATGCACAAGATCCATGGCACAATGAAAAAAAGGGCAGCACTAAATACCTGCAACCACAAGCTCCAGCCCTCCCTAGACAGCAGTTTGTTATCCTAGTCAGCCCAGCCCATAAGCTGGCAGCCTTTTGCTAAGCAGTCAGAACTAAGCAGTGTTCACAGAAGAACTGATGTTTCAATTGCAACAGGCAGTTCTGGCTGTGGTTTGTCTGAACAAACAGTTGAGCTCTGCCTGTTTGTTTAAATTGTTCCTTTTTGGGCAAAGTGCCCTTTTACCGAGACTGCAGTTCCCACTAGTGCGTTCTACGTTCTCTTGACATGAGAACAGAGCAGTATACCAAATACTGCATGCCTTTATTGTATTTTTTGTTATCACCCTTATATCCCACCTTGTCCCCAAGGAGTTCAAGGTGAGATACTGTACATGGCTCTTCCTCTCTCCATATTATCCCCATACAACCCTATGAGGTAGGTTAGGCTGAGAGGCAGTGCATGGCCCAAGATCACCCAGCAAACCGTGACTGAGTAGGGATCCAAACCCTGGTCTCCTGGGCCCAGTCCAACACTCTAGCCACTGTGTGTTTGCTGGCTGGAACTTTTATACTGTTGCTGATGATATCATGGTTGGCTACAAAGTTAATTGACCTCTTATTTTTCATTGTTGCTCTGGAGGCAAAATGGGGGGAAGGGAGATGAGGGGGGGAATGGTTGTTTTGGGCTGTCCATTGATTTCAATGAGAGTTTAACTTACACCACCGCTTTTGCAGGCATACACATTATGTATAGGATTGATATCTGAGTAAACACAGGACTCTGGCTAACTCTTGCTTATCCCCTGCTACAGTACCTCAAGCTCATAAGAACATAAGAAGAGCCTGCTGGATCAGGCCAGTGGCCCACCTAGTCCAGCATCCTGCTCTCACAGTGGCCAACCAGGTGCTTGGGGGAAGCCCGCAAGCAGGACCCGAGTGCAAGAACACTCTCCCCTCCTGAGGCTTCCAGCAACTGGTTTTCAGAAGCATGCTGCCTCTGACTAGGGTGGCAGAGCACAGCCATCATGGCTAGTAGCCATTGATAGCCCTGTCCTCCATGAATTTGTCTAATCTTCTTTTAAAGCCATCCAAGCTGGTGGCCATTACTGCATCTTGTGGGAGCAAATTCCATAGTTTAACTATGCGCTGAGTAAAGCCCATTTTCGCTCCTTATGACCAGTAGTATACTACTAATGGCATAGATCCACAATGTCAGCAGTTTATCTTGGGGAATGGACGATGCTGCAAAATGTGTTAAGACAGTTTAGTATAATTACATAAGATATTGCTTCAAGACAGTTTTCATGAATCATAGCATCTCTCTTTATATATCTCAAGTTTTCATGTTTTAACATGTTGCTGAAAAATGAAAATGAATCCTCATGTTTATATTGAAAACAGAATTGGCAAATGTGAAGCCAATATTTTTAAAATTTAGTCTCATTCTACTGAAATTATTGAACACATAACTACCCTCTTCTTGGTAGGGGGGATACTCAAGTCACATTAAAATACACTGAGCTAAATGTATATTAAAAGAACTATATATTATCTAAATATGTGCTGTACAAAGATGTACTACAGAGCAAAGGATCTTAGGTATACAGTGCCTTGCAAAGGTAATCAGACCCCTGACCAGTGCTCTCATATTACTGAATTACAAATAGTAATTTGTGATTTTGTTCAGTATATTTTATTTTGAAATACCGAAACTCAAAATCAATTATTGTAAGGTAACATTGATTTTATGTTGGGAAATGTTTGTAACAAACAGCAAAAATTGGGACATGTTGCTTGCATAAGTATTCAACCCACACACATTAATATTTGGTAGAGCCACCTTTCGCTGCAATAACAGCTTTAAGTCTTTTGGGGTAGGTATGTACCAGCTTTGCACACAGTGTCGGAGGCATTTTGGCCCATTCTTCTTGGCAGATTCACTCCAGGTCGTTCAGGTTGGTTGGATGTCGCTTGTGGCCCTCAATTTTCAAAGAGCGCCACAGATTCTCCATGGGATTGAGATCAGGACTTTGAGTGGGCCACTGTAGGACATTCACCTTTTTCTTCTTGAGCCACTCCAAGGTTGCTTTGGCCTTGTGCTTGGGATCATTGCCCTGCTGAAAAGTGAATTTGCTCTCAAGCCTCAGTTTTTTTGAGGACTGAAGCTGGTTCTCTTGCAGTATTTCCCTGTGTTTTGCTCTATCCATTCTTCCTTCAATTTTAACAAGATGCCCAGTCCCTGCTGAGAAGCATCCCCACAGCATGATACTGCCACCACCATACTTTGCTGTAGAGAAGGTGTGTCTTGAGGCATGGGCAGTGTTAGGTTTGTGCTATACATAGCACTTTGAGTTTTGGCCAAAAGGCTCTATCTTGGTCTCGTCTGACCACAAAACCTTTTCCCACATCACAGCTAGGGCACTCTCATGCTTTCTGGCAAACTCCAGATGTGCTTTCAGATGCTCTTTTTTGAGTAATGGCTTCTTTCTTGCCACCCTCCCATACAGGCCAGTGCTACTCAGAGCTCTTGATATGGTTGACTGGTGCACCATTACTCCACTCCCAGCTACTGAACTCTGTAGCTCCTTCACAGTGATTGCTGGCTTCTCTGTGGCTTCTCTCACAAGTCTCCTTGTTTGAGCACTGAGTTTTGAGGGATGCCCTTTTCTTGGCTGTGCCTGAGTGGTGTGATGCAACTTCCATTTTCTGATTATTGATCCAGCTGTGCTCACTGGGATATCCAAACACTTGGATATTATTTTGTACCCGTTTCTTAGTCTATGCATTTGTATTACATTACCCCCCTTCTATTACCCTTTCTTTTTTAAATTTGTTTTCTGTTAAACCAATCTAGAGGAGATTGGTGGTGGGGAGGGCGTGTGGTGCATGTGTAGTTCCTGCACAGGATGGGAGCC
Source organism: Rhineura floridana (assembly GCF_030035675.1). NCBI lineage: Eukaryota > Metazoa > Chordata > Lepidosauria > Squamata > Rhineuridae > Rhineura > Rhineura floridana. Next base: position 53,211,852 of record NC_084485.1, on the reverse strand, counting down.
TGTGCAGTGAACTGAATGACAGGAGAAAGTTGCCAGATGCCTTCAGAGTGAGTCTGTAACTGGCAGAAGGCTGGCCCTCCCTGGGTATGAGACAGGAGGGAGAGTAGATAGGCCCTGTGTGAAAAAATTTGAATGGGTATGACTGTTCCCTATCCTCACAGAGGCCTACTGGGATAATTTGTTCCGGCAGGTTTTGTTGGTGGGCTCGTGTTGGGTCCATATCAGGTGTTTAGGAGGAGTCGCAGTACGGAGGAACATGGGTGATGCCACCCCAATTTCAGTGATTATGGGCAGAGGGAAATATAGCCATGGGGATGTGGTGAATTACCATAGAAGACAAGGGCAAGGCTATCTGCACCTTGTTCCTTGCTGCCACTCCTCTCATGGATGGGTTCCTCGTTGCTCATCTGCTGTGCCCACTGGCCTGTGTGTGTTGTTGTTTAACGCCAGATCGGTACACAAAAAGACCACTCTCATCCATGTTTTGATTGTGGATGAAGGTGCTGATTTGTTGTGCATTACTGAGACCTGGGTGGGTGAGCTTGGAGGAGTTTATTTGATCCAACTTTGCCCACCTGGATACTTGGTGCAACACCAGCACAGGCTGCAGGGACGGGGGGGGTAGGAGTTGCTGTGGTCTACAGAACTTCCACCTCTCTCACCAGGAAACCACTCTGTCTTGGAGCTGGCTGTGAGGGCCTGCACCTGGTGTTGGGCCAAGGAGACAGTACACTAGGGTTGCTGCTGGTGTATTGTCCACCCTGCTGCCCAGCAGCTTTTCTGACCGAGCTGGCAGAAGCTGTCTCAGCTGTGGTGTTGGAGGAGCCCAGAACGATAGTGCTGGGTGATTTCAATGTCCATGCTGAGGCTGCCTCTAGTGTTCCGGCTCAGGACTTCATGGCCTCCATGATGACCATGGGGCTGTCTCAAGTGTTACTGGCCCAACACATAGGGCAGGACACACCCTCGACTTGGTTTTTGCTCCAGATGGAGGAAGAGGTGGTCTGGAGATAGCGGGGATGGATGTCACCCCATTGTCATGGTCAGATCACTTCCTGGTGAAGTTTAGACTTATGGCTCTGATCCTTCCCTGCACAGGTGATGGACAGATTAAGATGGTCTGCCCCTGGATCCTAATGGAATCCACATGATTCCTGAATGCCCTGGGGGAGTTCCTAGTAGATAGAGCAGGTGACCCTGTTGAAGCTCTTGTCACGCTGTGGAACAGCAAGGTGAGTCGGGCTCTTGACACGGTTGCCCCCGAGCGCCCTCTCCGGCATTGTGAAGCTTGGCTTGCACCTTGGTACACCAGTGAGCTAAGGGCAATGAAACAGGCTAGAGCACAAGTGGTGAAAGATGTGCTGTGAGGCTGATCGGGCATGAGTAAAACATCATAGCCGTGCCTACTGTGTGGTGGTGAGGGCGGCGAAGAAGGCCCACTTCTCTGCCTCCATCACATCCTCAAGTAGCCATCCAGTGGAGCGTTTATGTATTGTCAGGGGTCTGTTGACGTCAACTCCAGGAAATGGAGGTTTAGACCCTTTGGAGGCCCACTGTGAATTGTTTGCAAGGCACTTTGAGGGTAAAGTTGCTTGCCTCCATAGCAGTCTTGATGCCCCATCCACATCTACTGTAGTCCCCAATGAGGTGTCCAGTGCAATGTCTGTTGCAACATCTTGGGAACGGTTTCAGTTGATGTGGCCTGATGACATGGACAAGGTGCTTGTGATGATGCAGCCAGCAACTTGTCCTCTAGACCCTTGCCCTTCTTGACTTATTAAAGCTTGCTGAGGGGGTTTGACTGAGGTGTGGTCAATGCATCATTGCAGGAGGGAGTGGTTGCAGCCACCTTGAAAGAGGCGGTGATCCGACCACTCCTGAAAATGCCCACCCTGGACCCATTGGTTTGTGACACTTACTGACTGGTTGCAAATACCCCCGTTTTAGGGAAGGTGATTTAGAGGGTTGTGGTGCAGCAATTGCAAGTACTCTTGGATGAAACAGTTTATCTTGACCCATCCCAGTCCGGGTTCAGGCCTGGTTATGGGACTGAATCGGCCTTGGTCTCCCTGATGGATGACCTTTATCGGGAGAATTACAGGGGGAGTGCAACCCTGTTGTTCTTACTTGATCTCTCAGCAGCTTTTGATACCATTGACAATGGTATCCTTCTGGGTCGACTTGGTGAGATGGGTATTGGAGACACTGTTTTACAGTGGTGCTGATCCTATCTCCAGAGTCACTCTCAGAGAATAGCATTGGGTGACTGTCTTTCGGCCCCCTGGCAGTTGTGCTGTGGGATGCTACAGGGTACCATCTTGTCCCCCATGCTGTTTAACATCTATATGAAGCCCTTGGAAGCAGTCATCAGGAGCTTTGGAGCGAGGTGTCGGCAGTATGCTGACGACACCCAGCTCTATTTCTCCGTAACATCTGAATCAGGAGAGGTTGTGCAAGCCCTGGACCGCTGCTGGACTGGTGGGCTAGATGAGGGCCAATAAACTGAGTCTGAATCCTAGCAAGGCAGAGGCACTCTGGGTTGGTGGTTCCCAAGTCCCAAGATAATTGGTCAGTTGCCTGCTTTGGATGGGGTTGTACTCCCTCTGAAAGAGAAGGTCCGTAGTTTGGGGGTGCTCCTGGATCCATCTTTGTCACTAGAGGCCCATGTGACCTCCGTGGCTAGGAGTGCCTTTTACCAGCTTCAGCTGGAGAGACAGCTGTGGCTGTTTCTGGACCGGGATAGCCTGACCACTGTCGTCCATGCACTGGTAACCTGTAGGCTGGATTACTGTAATGCGCTCTATGAGGGGCTGCCTTTAAGGTTGGTCCAGAAGCTGCAGCTGGTGGCAAGACTGCTCACTGGGGCAGGGTATCGCCAACATGTCACCCCATTGGTGAAAGAATTGCACTGGCTGCCCATTTGCTACCGGGCCAAGTTCAAGGTTCTAGTTTTGGTGTACAAAGCCCTATACAGCTTGGGAGCAGGATACCTGAAAGACCGTCTTATCCCTTATATACCCAGTCTATCACTGCGCTCTGCAGGTGAGGGCCTCCTGCAGATACCATCTTATCAGGAAGCTCGTTCTGCACAATATAGGAAACGGACCTTTAGTGTGGCAGCACCTCCTCTGTGGAATTCCCTCCCTTTGAATATTAGGCAGGCACCATCTCTGCTATCTTTTTGGCACCTTTTGAAGACTTTCTTCTTCCAACAAGCCTTTTAAATTGAGACCTATCCCAGTCTGCGTCTATGTTAGAATTGCTTGTTAATATGTTTTTTTAATAATGTTTTTAACCCTTTGTTTAAAGATGTTTTTAAAGCTTTTTTAAAAAATGTTTTTAAAGTCGTTATGTTTTAATGTATTTTAAGGTCTATTTTTATGATTTAAAGTGTTTTTAGCACTTCTGTTTGTCACCCTGGGCTCCTGCTGGGAGGAAGGGCAGGATATAAATCAAATAATAAATAAATAAAATAAATTATCTCTCCCTTCTGTAGAATGCTCTTTGGTCTTCATTTTCCTTCAGATCTACAGCCTGACCAAATGTGACAGCAACTTTAATGGTTCACAGGTGGAGGCCAATGGTATGGTAATTGTGTCCTCAATGGGGCAATTTCTTTCATCTGTGTACACTGGGAGCTTCCACAGCACAGAGGTTGAATACTTATGCAAGCCCCATGTTTTTGCTGTTTCTTGCAAACATTTCCCAACATAAAACCAATGTCACCTTAAAATAACTGATTTTGAGCTTCAGTGTTTCAAAATAAAATATCATACAGAACAAAATTACAATGTACCATTTGTAATTCAGTACTATGAAAGCATTGTTCAGGGGTCTGATTACTTTTGCAAGGTATGAGCCACATACATTTCATAAAGGAAACTGTTTCAGTGACAAGATTCTTGTTCAATTTTTTCATGATCAAAAGTAGGATTATTTGGGAACATAAGAACATAAGAACATAAGAAGAGCCTGCTGGATCAGGCCACTGGCCCATCTAGTCCAGCATCCTGTTCTCACAGTGGCCAACCAGGTGCCTGGGGGAAGCCCGCAAGCAGGACCCGAGATATGATGGAAACACACTGATTCCCTGTCAATTTCTCATAGTCATGGAGAGCTTGACAAAAAGCTCAGTACAAAACAGGCCCTCTGAAAAGTAAAGGGAATTTGCATGTGTGATTAGGAACATAGGTGGCAACTGCTGCCTTAATGCACATATACATTTCCTGTACTCCCAATATAGATAGTGAAACTGGAGCAGGAACTGGAGCAGGAACAAAAGACATACATCTTTTTAAAATACATGTAGCAGAGGAGGACCATTGTTTCCACAACAACCACCGTGCAGACCTTGTTTGCATCTTTACTGGATAATCATCATTATAGCAGTCCATAATATTAATTAACTCTGATATTTTGCCTATTCATAGGGTATAATTTCAGGATTCTATGATTCTAGGATTCAGGATTCTAGCCAATTTTCCAATTTATCATTTAGTTGGTAGGAATAATGTGTGCTTATTATATCTTTTGTGGGGCCAATTGAATAACTATTTGTTTCCTGGTGTTTATTATTTATTTATTCTCTTCATTTGCATTAAGCACACTGGGCAGCTTACAACAATGCAAATACAGAAAATAAACCATACAATCAAATATAAATAAATGTAACACAAAGTCCAGAACAGCCCCAAGATTTTTTTTCTTTTTAAACAGACTTAAACTGAGAGAGACCCAGTGTGGTGTAGTGGTTAAAGTGTTGGACTATGACCTGGGAGACCAGGGTTCAAATCCCCACACAGCCATGAAGCTCACTGGGTGACCTTGGGCCAGTCACTGCCTCTCAGCCTCAGAGGAAGGCAATGGTGAACCCCCTCTGAATACTGCTTACCTTGAAAACCCTATTCATAGGGTTGCCATAAGGTGGAATCGACTTGAAGGCAATACATTTACATTTAAAACTGAGAGCCCCAGACTAAATAAAGTGTTAAAGTGCTTGGATAACAAAAGCAAACCTGAGTAAATCTGGCACTCAAAAAACCACAAAGATGGCATTTGTTTTTAATGTTTGTATTGAGTAAAGAAGGTAATAGGGAACAAGAAATGTGTTCACTTAGAAATTACTTTAGCATGTGCTAAAATTTGTACATTGAGGGGAAATGTGCATGAAAATTGACATATAATGGAAAATAGATACAAAAATGCATTATATTAGGGGGAAATTGCTTGGGAATAAATATATTAAGCACAATTGCATACAAAAATGTGTATATTAGGAAAATGAACTCTAAAATGCTAATGAATTTTTGTTGGGACTTTAAAAAAATCACAAACTAATGTGGACATGTGGCAAATTAAGGTTAAAATTGGAAAAATGTGAAAATGGTCCACTTCACACATCACCTTAAATCATTAACTATTGTTTAACACAAACAAGCAGTATGCTGGTGCAGTACATGTGTAGACACCATCAGTATGCATGCACATGCTCAAAGACATTGATTTCTTTATTGTTTTTCCCCACATAAATCAAGAAATTAGTCCTGATACTGAATATAGCTTTCAGAGCTAAGCTAGCTCATATTGAATCTTCATACCTGCAAGTTTGCTTTACACACAAGACAATTAATGTGTTCAACAAATGTCCTGTTCGCATTTGTTCAGTACTCCTGTGGCAGTTGATATAACTGCTGATATGGAAAAGTGAAAACCAAGGCATATAATTTATATGAAGTGATGGAATAAACACCTCTATGTCAGCTTTACATAGTACTTGCATCTGCAACTCTCACTCTAGCTGCAGGGGGAATAAAATAGCATTTTCCCAATGGCAAAATATTGTGGTTTGAGTATTGAAAAGATTTCACATCTCCTCAAGAGAAGGACACTATTGAAAAAAAGATGTCTGAAGCCCATGCTATGCTAATAAGAACAGCATGTTTGTAACCAAAGAGAAACTAGCAAGTGCCCTCCCCCACATGAGATGAGCCACAGTAGTGCCATCCATTGCACTGGGGTACCGCCTAGCCACTTACATTTTTATTTTGATTTGTCGCTTACGTAAGCACAATATGCACTTAAGGTTGTAAGCTTCCCCACCACCTTAAGTGCTGTTGCATAATTCGGTTACACCTCCTGAGATGCTCTTCTGCCAAGTTGTGTCATACAAGAGTATATTGCTAAAAGCATATTCTCCTCTCCTGAGACCCCACTATCACTGCTGGAAGAAAAATTTAACAAAGCCAAATCAAATCATCAATAAGTTGGGACAACCATAATAGCAGCTCCAATGAAACTGCATGCATTTGCTTCCAGGTTCATTTAAGCCATTGGTTTCCCTCTTCATCTCCAGAAATTGGGAAGCTTTAAAAAACAGAGAGAGCATTTCAGAGATCTAAAACTCAGTAGATAGATAGATAGATAGATAGATAGATAGATAGATAGATAGATAGATAGATAGATAGATAGATAGATAGATAGATAGATAGATAGATAGATAGATAGATAGATAGATAGATAGATAGATAGATAGATAGATAGATAGATAGATAGATAGATAGATAGATAGTTTTTCCATACCCATAAATAGACAAGAGTCATGATGGTGTACAGAGGGAGAGCATACCACTAGTTTGGTTTGTAGTATCATATTTCGTTCCTCATATGTGCTATAGCTAGATTCTCATTGTTAAAGCATGGTGTTTAAGGACTTCACCTAATATATATAAGAATATATATAAGAAGGTCAGGAGGAAGATGGAGATTATAGTCATGGGGCTAACATGCAGGCATATGCAAAGGTGGGCAGAGCTTGGAAAAGTTACTTTTTTGAACTACAACTCCCATCAGCCCAATCCAGTGGCCAAGCTGGCTGGGGCTGATCGGAGTTGTAGTTAAAAAAAAGTAACTTTTCCAAGCTCTGAAGGTGGGTAAGTGCAGACTTCTGTGGTATGCATCTAATCATACCTCTTTGTCTAGCATTACCATTGAAACATGCAAGAGTGAGTGAAACTAGACAGTGTGATTCACAGTTGATGTTAATGCTAATTATGTGTATGTCTACAAAATATGTTAGCTACTACTGTGATAAAAAAAACCCTTGAAATGTAAGAAACGAGCACAGAATGAATGAATGAAAAATACACATTGGTAGCTAGCATCTTAAAACAGGACTGTCTAGTCAATCATCAACTTACCAGTGTTAAATAGTGGATATTGGTCTAGGAGCAGGAAAAGATGAGTTCCAATACCCATTCAGCCGTGAAGTTGACTCTGTGTTCTTGGGCCAATCACCATAATCTCTTGGCCTAATCTACTCACAACAGAGCCTCAGTAAGGTTATAATAGGCAGGGGGAGAAAACAATGGATGTTGCTCCTTGGAGGAGAGTGACTGTATATGCACAAAACCAGGGCCGGCTCCAGGCATGCCAGGGCCCTGGCACACGCTGCTGTAGATTGCACCACCTGCCCGTTCCCTCGCTCCACCTATCTTTCTGTCCTGTGATTTGCGGCTGTGCACTGTGGCTGCACTCACAGCGCTGTCCTTAACCAAGATGGCGGCCAAGGTTTCCCTAAGGGGCTGAAGCCTCCACCGCCATTTTGATTGATGGCATGCATGTGTGCTACACACACACAGGGCTGCTATCAACCAAGATGGCAGCAGATGCTTCAGCCTCTCAGGGAAACCTCAGCCGCCATCTTGGTTAAGGGCAGCGCTGCGAGTGCAACCACAAAACACCGGAAAGGTAGGCAGAGCGAAGGAACAGGTGGGTGATTCTGCCACAGATCGCGGAAGGGGTGCACTACTCCCCTACCCTAAAGAAGGGCCCTTCAGGGGCCCCTCTGGGCCATGGGGCCCTCGGCCAAGGCCAAACCTTGCCGCCCTTTAGAGCCGGCCCTGCACAATACACTCAGAGAGAATCTAGAGCTCAAAGTATAAAACGAGAAAAAAATCCAGATCCCCCATTGGGCTTTTTTCTGTCAGTGGTCTCATGGTTTGTTGAAATTAATTAAAAACCAGCCATGTTCACAGAATACCTGTAACCCTATTACTGACCTGGTCCCATACTCTGACTTTCATCTTCTGCAGTTTAAAAGTTTAAAAAATCCATGGCTGATGTTTAATTAATTTAAGAAATGTAATAGGAAGCGGACTTTTAGTGTAGTGGCACCTATGCCCACTGAAGACCTTCCTCTTTCAACAAGTCTTTTAGGAAGAGATCTTATCCCAGTATGTGTCTGTGTTGGAATTGCTTTTTAAGATGTTTTTTAAGCTTTTTTAAAAAGGTGTTTTGTTTTAATATGTTTTTAGAGATGTTTTGTCTTAATATATTTTAATGTCTGTTTTTATGATGTTTTAGAGTGTTTTCAGTGTTTTTGTTTGCTGCCCTGGGCTTCTACTGGGAGGAAGGGCAGGATATAAATTTAATCATGATAACAATAATAACAACAACATTAGAGTCTATGATAGCTCAGGGGTACTCAAGAAGAACCAACTGTCAGTGTTCTAAAAGGCAGAGTAACAGGTGCATGGTTTGGTTAATCAGGGGGCTATACCCACACCAGACATTTATTCTACTTTAAGCAGTCATGGCTTCCCCCAAAGAATCATGGGAAGTATAGTTTGTGAAGGATGCTGAGAGTTATTAGGAGACTCCTGTTCCTGTGACAGAGCTCCAGTGGCCAGAGTGTTTAACAGTCAGCCCCTCTTCTGGAGATTGTAGCTCTGTGAGGAGAATATGGCATCTTCTAACAATTCTCAGCACTCTTAACATACTATACTTCCAAGGATTCTTTGTATGGACATGGAAGAGTGGAAGGCACCAACCAATCTCCAGTCATGAGTCAGCCTCCTCCTCTTCCCTGACCTATCTGCTCAAAGTATCTCACATTAAGGTAGCTCATAATAATAAGAAAAAATCAGAGCTTGGGAAAGTTACTTTTTTGAACTACAACTCCCATCAGCCCAATCCAGTGGCCATGCTGGCTGGGGCTGATGGGAGTTGTAGTTCAAAAAGGTAACTTTTCCAAGCTCTGGAAAAAACAAAGAAATTTGTGTCTCCTGAGATCTCACAGGCTATGGTGGCATAACCTTCCATAGGCCAGAACTCATTTGCATGAAGTGTTATTGTCAGGTGGCAGAAACACACACAAAAAAACCTGATACAGATAATTAACAAAGGGAGAGAGATGTTATTACAAAGTCAGGCCAGAAGGCCCAATATTGCGAGATAGGAGTATTGCATTACTATGCAGAACACATATGAGTACATTACTTTGCATAGTAATGTGACACACCCACTTCTTGCATTCCTAGGCCTCTGGCCTCACTTTGTAATAACATTCCCTCGTATTTCTATATGTGTGTGTGATCTGCTAAATAAGGATAATACTGTGCATCTGACAAAATGGACTCTAGGCCTAGCCCTTGAATGCTTCTGACACAAAAAATGTCACAGTATGAAGAGCAACTGTTGAGGGAGCCAGTGTTGCCCTCTTCTTCCACAATACTCCATTACATTCCTCCCTCCTGTTTTTAGCATCACATTGCCTACTCCATGCTCACTGAGCATACTTAGTCCTCCTCCTTGGACATTTTTTAGCTCCTTTGGGTTTCTTAAAAAGTTTTTTGGGGGAGGGGAGTGTCCCCAAATCTGCATAGATGATGCTGTTTGGGCTGTATAAAAAGCCATACAGAGAACGAGTTCACTATTAGTATATAGGGTTTACTCTCCATCTTAAAATCCCATCTCCAATATTTTTATTTGCAGGAAAAATGGATTTCCCCCCACCCAGATATCTACTGTAATCCATGTACAGTATGTGGCCCTCCATATCTTGCCAGATTCCAGCTCCCACCATCTCTGATGGTAGGCCATCTGGGTTGGGGCTGATGGGAGTTAATAGTCCAACACTTCTGGAGGGCCTCAGGTTCCCCATCCTTGCTGCATAGATGACAGGTACCATCTAGTGTCATAGGTCCCCACAGGGGCCTAACCCACCTTCCTCCCACCCATGCACAATCTTCCAAGACGTTTCCCTCTTCTTTCCCACCCACCTATGTGGTGACTGCAGCTGCTGTTTTGATGGCAGCAAGTGTGAATATAAAACCTCACCCCTTCTGGTGCACAGTTAGGGCCGGCGGTGGGCGGTGGCACAGGAGTCTGATTCACGCACGGAAAATGACGGATCCCTTTCACACCTTTGAGGTCATGGCTTCATTCAGGGGTGGGCAACTTGTAGCCCTCAGCCTAATTTCATGTGGGTGGCAGGGAGGGAAGAAAGAAAGGGGGGTGGCAGACAGAGAGAGAGAAGGGCAGAAAGAGAGGGAGATAAACGGGTAAAGAAAGGGGTATGGCAGGAACAGAAATGTGGTGTTCCATCCCCTTTTGGCTTCAGCCCACCCACCACTGGCTTTGGTCTCTCCAGCCACCACTGGCATGCAGTCTGTGACAGATTACTCTTGAGGCAATGTGGCCCTCAACAGGGGGGGGGGAAGATTCCCCACTTCTGCCTTCCTTAGTCATCTTGTCTACTGAGGAATATAGCCAGCCACCTATTCCTGTTATCTGTATCAAAACCAAATTGGTCTTCAGACTTACCCTTTGTATTAGCTCATTTTATTTTTATTTTTATTAGACAAGAGCTGTGCCTTGTGTGGGTGTATGTAAATGAGGCACAAATACCCCTTAGGAAACTACATTTTCCAGATGTACTTGCTTCATTAACCACACTGCCATTTCAGGAGCTTTTATTGTATATATATTTAAAAATCTTTGCTGATGTGCCCTCAGCTTTGTGCAGAGACAGTTGAAGCATTCATCTAGTGTCCTTGAAAGAGCTTTGGTGTCAGTTTTTTCAAACGGAAATAGAACTATCCCAGGGTCTGGAGTTTACTTCCTGCTTGTTTGCTCTTTTAATGATCCATTGGATTTGTTCTTCTTTTTTTGCATCTTCCAATTTAAGTTTTTAATTATTAATACACCCGAGCTTCTTCTGAGGTGTTTCTCCACAAGTGGAACTCACGTTTACCCAGTATGTCTCCCAATGAGTAGCCAATCCATTTCCTTCAAATAGGCAAGATTCTATTAGATTAGGATGTGATTATAACATAGCAGCCTTCATTAAAATTTCCTATTTGCCCTAATGTAAACTATTGTTTCCCTGGAAGACAAAGATTTATAGTTTCCACCAATCTGAGAGATTTTGACAAGCCCCAACTTAAGATCTCAAGCATTTTGGCAGCAAAACAGGATCAGTAAAACCTTTGATTGCAATCAATGCCTTGGCAGGAGCCCCAGAAATGCAGAACAAAAATGCTTTGAACAAGCCTGGTGCTCAGGGTGTGTCCTACATTTTCAGGGTGTGCAGTATGACTCACAGCATTATCATGTTGTACTGAGTGCACAACATGCTGCATGTGTGAGACTGAGCACCTGAGCTGTGGCTTCTTCAAATTCCTCCAGTTGTTGACTTCAACTATCCAAGTTTCCTTGCTGCCATATTACTTAGTTCTTTGAACAGCTAAGGATTTCCTAGAATGTAATGTTACTTTTGGAAGACTTGAAAACAAATACTTTCAGTCCCTGTTGCCAGCCCCATACATGGATGAAGAAAATGCTCAAACTTCTGAAATTCAGGGAAGAGTTCACATCATGAACCCGCCTGTCCCTTGAGACTTGTGGCAGAGGTTCCTTTGTGAATTCCAACCCCACACACATTGTTGCCTGAGGGGAGGTCATGTTTGCCCATATCTACTTTAGTCAATATCTTGGTGGTATTTCCTCCATGCTTTAACCTGTTTGTTGATGCAAATTCAACCATAATTCATGGAATACTAATCCGTCCGCTTATCTTTTGAAACCTTTCTTCATTATAGAGGTGCAGTAGTTTTACTGTAGGTATTAAATAAAGAAAAGCTTCCTATAAATCATGTTTTGTTACAGTTCAGCAAATAATTGATTGAGTTGCATTGATCTGATCTTCTGTTGCAAGATGTCCTGTGCTAAAGGGGAACTGATATATGTGTAAGGGTGGGCAGAGCTTGGAAGATTACTTTTAAAAAGTAATAAATTACTGTTACAGTTACATGACCCCCAAAAAGTAGTAATTAGTGTTACAATTATAATTGCTCTGAAAGTAACTGATTACTTTACTTTTACTCAAAAGTAATTGCTACAATTACATTTTAGTTACTTTTTTAAAAAATTGCCTACAAGGTGCTGGCCTTGGCTGCTGAACATCTAAGTAGCCTAAAACAACATTAAAAATAAGCACACACACACACAGAGGGTAGAATAATTTTTTTTATCCATAAGATTAACAGAATGGCATAACAGAATCTCACATCCACTCACCCCACCCCCAGCAATGATGATACCCCAACACACATTTTTTTGTATATATATATATATATATTGCCTCCAGCTCTTTTCTCCTTCCACTCCTGTCCATTTTTAAACAATTGTTTTCTCCGCACCGTCTCGCTCTCCACCTCCTCCCTTGCTGCCTCTTAAGTACCCATAGAGCATGAAGGAAGAACAACGCTGCACAGAAGCTCAATTTGAAGCACATGATTTTTATTCACAAATCAGAGGAGCAGAAGACTTTCCCTGCTCCTCCCCCCCAAGTAATGCGCAAAAGTAATGCTGGAAACATTACAATTACTCCTCAAAAGTAATGAAGTTACTACTCATTCTATTACCAGCAAAATGTAATGAAATTACCCACTTGTTACTCAAAAAAGTAATAAAGTACAAGTAATTCGTTACTTGTAACTAGTTGCTTCCAAGCTCTGAGGGTGGGTAACATGCAGGGTTGCTCAAAATGAGTTTGATGATGACAGATACTTGTCATTATAATTGGTACAAAATTATTCGACGCTAATTGTTCCTGTTCACATGATAAAACAGGGAAAGAACAATCACCAACCAACCAACCTTGCTTTGTTCTCCAAGATCAAATTAAAGAGATATGTGGGCTGTATTAGAATATATATTCTATCTGTCAAACAGGGCCTTGCACCTTTTATACAGGATTTGACTTATTAGCACAAATGCATCCTGTTCTTTCTTTATACAAGGGGTGGGGAACCTGTGGCCCTCCAGATGTTGTTGCACTACACCTCCCATTAGCCCCAGCATGGCCATTGGTCAGGAATGATGGGAACTGCAGTCCAACAATATTCCAAACAATACTTTACCTCTTATATGCAGCTCCCTCAGTCCAGGAGGTTCATGTGCTCTTCATTTTAACTTGCCACCACTTCCACTTCATTCTAATCTTTAGCCGGCCTTTGTAAAAATTTAGAATCCTAGAATAATTGAATTGGAGTGAAGCAAAGGGTCATACAGTCCAGCTCAACCCCCTGCTGCAAGGTGGGACCATTTCCTTACCAGTCCCTTCCACAGATGAACCCAAACAATCTGCCATTGTCTCTCATAGTCAGATACACTGGGGAGCTTTGCCAAAAAGTAAAACCATAATAATTAAATGTTAAAACAGTGTTATAACATTTATAATATGTCATAATAGCACCAAAGACTTAAGTATAATCTAAGGCATGAACTACAACAGAAGGCAACGAAGCTCTAGATAGGTTTGCAAAATAATACTGCCAAATTGTTAATTAAACTAGTTGCCCTTGTAAAAGCTCATTTCCATAATAAGTTAAGATGAATGAGGTAAATTTGGCAGAAACTTAGATCCTAGTTCAAAGTAGCAGATGTTGCAAATGCTTTTCTCTTTTAGCATATATTTAGGGATTTTGTGTGAATGTATTAGACCAGTTCACATGTCACAGTAAACCAAAGTTAATGGATTGCCATGAATGTGCTGGACTGATTTGCTCCTTTGATCCTTGGTTTAGCACTATGTCTGAAGCAGGGATTGTGACTGTGGCGACTGACCTCAATCCCTGGTTTGGACATAAAGCTAAGCCAGGAATCATGGCTTGTTTCCTCCAAGTATATGGGAGAAATTGGGCAGAGTGAATTTGCTTGTGCACAGTATGTCATGATCTACTATGATGTGTGAACATACCTTTCTTAGTTTAATTTCAGCAGATGCTGAAATATTTTATTGTATTCACTTATTTTTAGGCTGCTCTATTTGGGCAGTTGCAGGGTATAGACATCTAAAAATAGCAAACAGGAGGGACTGAGACTTTTCATCTACCTCTTTTGCTTTTTAAAGTTTATATATATATATAATATAATATAATGTATATTAAGGCATATTAATGTCTGATTCATGGCCAGCTCTTGATCCTTGATCTGATTTTGGTTAATGATCCTTTTTTTCTTGTTACACAACCATATGTTTGTTGAATCTATTTAGTGAAAAAGCAATGTTCATTCCTAGGCAGTAGGGAGCTTATTTTTATTCATTACAAGGAATTGGATTTTTTTAAATAGGAAAAAAATAGCTTTGCCACTGGAGCCAAGGTTTTGTGACTGTGTATTTTGGAAAGTGCTTACAAAAATGTTTAGGCCAACATACACATTGCTGAGTTTGACAACCCGTAGTTTCATAAATATTAGAGCTTTGGAATCCATTCCTATAAAAGTCTATGGAACTGGAACTTTCTGTGATTAGGGGCATCCAATGTGTTCCTTAGAGCTGTTACAGTCTGGATTAAAAGACGGACCAGAAAGTGATTAACACAATGTATTACTAGATAACTGCCAGGCTATTCCAGCCCTTATCCTCTATCCCTGTGATCACAGCCCCTTACCCCACATCCTTCCTTTATTTTCCCCCAACTTACTCTCAGCTCATACCATGTGGTCCCACACTCACTGGCGTAGCACATAAAAAGCAACCTCATCACTTTTCTTACTGTAATGCTACTGAGCATGCTCAGTAGAAGCAAACTGAAGCCCTGCTTTTGCCCACAGTGAAAATAAGATTTCTTCTGCTGCCACTACATCTTGTTCTTTCAGCCATGCGTGGAAGCTCCTCACTCACCGCCAACCTAGCAGGACACACCCTAATTTTCCCTTGCTATATACTGGACCTCTTCATGATGTTTTGGGGGCCCAAATCCACAGGATTTTGCCTAGGCAAGGAGCTGCATAGTGGAGATAGCAAGATATAGTGGAAAGCACAAACACCTTAAAGTGACAGTTCCTCCTCACAATTTTTGGTCCAGCAGGCAGATTATTAATTCCACAGAAAGCTGTTTCAGAGAATTTATGGCATATAAATGTGGAATTCAGACTATACTATTTCAAGGCCACCATTTTTCTCTGCATACATACAATAGTTCTGAAATTATTTTGTGGATTAGCTGATTCCTATTAGTGACTTAATTCAGAACATGGAAAAGAGGATAATAGTTCATTCAGAGCTATGGATGGGGGGGAGAAATTCAGTTCAGTTTGCATTTATAAGTGAATCTACCTAATTTGCACTTTCTGAAACAATTTCTGAACTGAAATACAGCCATCCTTCAAAATTCACACTTCTCTCAATTTTGCAAAGTAGTTCTCCAGCCACAAAAATGCTTATACTATGGAAAAGACATAAAATGCATATATTAGTGAAAATAGCATACAGAAATATTATATTAGGGAACATTGCTTTGCAAAATATATATATATATATATCAGGCAAAATTGCATACAAAGGTGCACATATTAGGAGAAAATGCTGCTGAATTTTCATGAGGACTTGAAAAACTGATGTGATAATTTGGAGAAATGAATTTAAGAGTGGGAAAAGGAGAAACATAGAGAAACTGAAATGGACATTCTGTTCAGAGTAGAGGACGTTGACCAGTAATAATGAGGGAAGCCTGACAAGCTCAAAATTATTCAGAGCAAACTTTTTGACAGCAATGGAAAGTTGAAGATAAAATTATGCAGGACGTCACTCCCTCTCCTGTTGTTACTTTCTACTCCACATTGCCCACCTGCCATGGCTGCTTTATCCTTTCCCACATATATGTTGACATTTCAGAGTGCAGTCACATAAATAGCAGCAGTAACACAGGCACCAGACCTGCTGCACCTGGGTGAGTGTGTTGTGCTGCCTTGGGATCTGCAACCACAGGACAGCAGTGGGTGTGTGCAGACATAGACTGAAGGCTGTATATCCAGTCTAGCAGAGGGTGTGCCTGCTCACTCACACACAGGAGAGCAGAGTGTGGGGAAAGAGCAGCTGTCAGCAGAGGGACGTATGGCAAGGAGGGCTCCCTGACATTCTACACCAGATCAAGACATTTTTTGTGCCGCTGTTTTCATTTTGTTGTTTAAGCTCCAAAAGGGAGACAGGTGACATCCCACCTCATTGCCACCCCATCTGTAATCATGCTTCACTCTCCCTCTCCACTGAAAACAGCACTGGCTTACGAGTGCTTCCAGGACCAGGCCAATTCTACTCTAGCGTTGCCCTCGGATCACAAGCTGAAAACTAGGGGGACAGGAAAACAAAGGGTCCAGGAGCAGGTGATGATGACAGTGAAACGGCAAAAGCAAAAGAGCTCCCTTTCATCAGCATCGAATGCAGCAGGTCACTCCAACCGAGGTAAATACCTATCACTGCTCTGTTTTGCAAGGGATGACCCCCCCCATGTGATAATTTGGCTGTACTGTGTTTACTCCATCAGGTGTCTCTTTGAGCTTCAGAGTATGTGGTATTGGGCATTGTCTATAGGGGCAAACTTGGCTGGTTGTATTGGGTTCTCTCTGCTGGATTCTGTCGTGATGATATCAGGGAAATCTTGCAGCATCTTGCAGGATACCTAGGAATTTGGGGATCCCAGTCTTGGTACTTCTGTAGCATAGTACTGTAGAGGTTTCAAGATAGCCCTTACCAAATCTAGTGAAGTTGTAGGGCTTTGATTTGGATTGTGTGGCTTGATTTGGCATGGTAAGGTGATGTGGCTAAGGACAGGTGCTTCTGCTTTGAGATGAAGCTGGCTGGAGCCGAAAGTTTTCTGAACCATTTCAGCATCAAGATTCTGTGATTCTTTTGTCATTAAGTCTTAGTTAAGCCAGTTGGCGTGAATTACAATCTAGCCAAAGTTAAGCACCGTTAAGTTCCACTGACTTCAGTAGGAGAGTAAAGCATTCTAATTAGAGTGGTGCCAAAGCTTTCTGTGGCTGTATGGGGTGGTTGTTTTATTTTTGTTTTGTTTCATGTATGATATATTATTTTGGCTTTTAATTATGTTGTAAGTTGCTTGGAGACCTTCGAGTAGCGAGCAACTAAATAATAATAATAATAATAATAATAAATCAATAGGATTTATAGTGTACAGTTTAACATAGATCCAAGAATCTGAGATAATCTGTATTCTTGGCAGCATTCTAAGTCTATCTACAAATTTGAAATGGTATGCACCCCAGCAGGAAAGTTGTTGTATTGAAATTAAGGCATGTCTATGGATCTGCTGTGACTGACAAATGGAGATTGTTGTTATTACCTATTTGCACCACTGATCTAAATATTCTGTAACTTTGCAGATGGGTGGATGTCCAACATTAGTCATTCTCAGAGCAGACTCAATGAAATCAATAGACTTATGTAACCTATGTCCATTAATTTCAAGGGTTCTACTCTGAGTAGGTTATCACACAAGGTTTTTATTTTACAGCTCTTGTTTCAACTTCTCTGCAGCTTAATCTGTTAACTATCTTGAAAAAAACATACAGATATACAATTAATCGAAGTCTGTGGCTTTGTATTTTTTCAGCATGCCTGTTCTTAATTTGTGCTCTAAGATTATTGACCAACCCCAAAGCCTGGCCTCTGTTTTCCCAGTTTGTGACATTAAAAAAGATGAGATAATTAAAATCTAATTGGGTGATTTTAACACATTGCCTCCTTATTTGTGGCTATGACATTCATGGTTTCAAGCTTTTTAAAATGTTTGTTTATTTTGGCCAGTGAATCTACTTTTATAAATGTACTTTAGATTTATAAATGACTCGTGTCTTGAGGAATTTATGCTTAAAACTACTCCAACAGATTGCATACATTGCAGGGAAATTATGAGAAGCAACAATGTGAATTAAGAATACCAACATCAAGCAGCATGCTAGAAAGTTGCGCATAACGTTTCTGGTGTTCCTTAGGGATAGCCAGGAAGACATGCTGCTTTTCTCTGTAAGGTAGTCCTTTTGGCTGAAGAACATTATGCATTTGTAATTTGAACTCTTATCTAAATGTGAGATAATTTATAATGTGTATCTCAGACTTAAGAACATAAGAAGAGCCTGCTGGATCAGACCAGTGGCCCATCTAGTCCAGCATCCTGTTCTCACAGTGGCCAACCAGTTGCCTGGGGGAAGCCCGCAAGCAGGACCCGAGTGCAAGAACACTCTCCCCTCCTGAGGCTTCCGGCAACTGGTTTTCAGAAGCATGCTGCCTCTGACTAGGGTGGCAGAGCACAGCCATCATGGCTAGTAGCCATTGATAGCCCTGTCCTCCATGAATTTGTCTAATCTTCTTTTAAAGCCATCCAAGCTGGTGGCCATTACTGCATCTTGTGGGAGCAAATTCCATAGTTTGACTATGCGCTGAGTAAAGAAGTACTTCCTTTTGTCTGTCCTGAATCTTCCAACATTCAGCTTCTTTGAACGTCCACAAGTTCTAGTATTATGAGAGAGGGAGAAGAACTTTTCTCTATCCACTTTCTCAATGCCATGCATAATTTTATACACTTCTATCATGTCTCCTCTGACCCGCCTTTTCTCTAAACTAAAAAGCCCCAAATGCTGCAACCTTTCCTCGTATGCCAGACCTGTGGCCCTGTAAACTTCAGCTCATTTTAAAAAGACAGAAGAAGAATCCATTAAAAGTAAAGATTTGAGTAACGAGTGAAAATGAGCCTTTGTCTTTAGCATTCCTTTCAATGCTATGCAGAAATTTCATGAATGAAATCACACAGGTTTCTAGAAGAAAATGTTAACCTCTATGTATGACAGTTCGCAAATGGGGAAACACATCTTAGGAGGGAAAAATATTTGCTTATGGTCACTCATCAAAACTATGCACAAATGAGTATGGATATAGTCCCTTTGTTGTTCTGTTATCTGAAAGATTTCAGGTTACCTAAAATATTGCCTACTCCTCTATAGACTAGTATGATTACTTAGATCATCTGGGGAAATTTTGCTTGTGGCACTGCATCCTAGAGAATGTCACAGGGTGATGACTGACAAGAGGTATTTTTTGCCATTGCCCCTAAACTGTGGAATGCCCTTCCCTCTGCTATTTACAAATAACATCTATTAATTCAATTTACATTTAAATTTGCAAATCTAGCAAATTTGCACTTTCTGAAACCATATGAAAACTGAAATACAGCCATCCTTTGAAATTTGTACACATTTGAATTTTGCGATGCAGATCTGTAACCAATGTTTACAAAAATGCATGTATTAGGGAAAGTGAACATAGAAATGAACATATGAATGAAAATAAGACAAAATGCTTTATATTAGGAGAAAGTGTTTGAACAATGTGTATATTAGTCAAATGAATACAAAAATGTGTTTATTAGGAGAATAGCACACTAAAATGTAGATTTTTTGTGCAGATTTTTTTTTAAAAAGCAGATTGCTGCAGAAATGTGGAGAAGCGAATTTAAGACTGGAAAAATGAGAAACGGCGATAACTGAAATGGACAGATCTTTCTATTCCTAGTTGCTTCAGAGATCTTTTGCCCAAGCTTTTCCTGACCCATAAGATTAGACCAGTTACTTCTGAATTCCTGTTTTACCTGTTCCTGTTTTTATCTGTTATTATAATACGGTTTTATGGGGGTTTATTTTGTACCTTTGATTTTATTATACTGTTTCATTGGTTTTATGCTTTTATCGGTTTATACTGCTTAGAGGTTTTTTATTAAGTATTTTGAAAACATTTTAAAGTAATTAAATAATTGGTACCCCAAATAATCCTTCTGGGATAAAATAGGTTTGCCAGTGTATTCATTATTGGGTTGAATAGAACAGTATATTCCCTATTACTCAAATCTTTTGCTCCAAGGAAATTATCTCTAAGCAAGTTCTGTTATATTTAAGATTTTTGTGTTTTGGGAAATTGGCTTAGCCAATTTTTAGAAATGTGAGAATTTTTATTCAAGAGCTAATTGTGTCTACTTATGTGGGGTGATGGTGGTAACCTGTGGCTCTCCAGATGTTCTCATCCTTGAGTTTTTGCCATGCTGGCTGGAACTGATGAGAGTTGGAGTCTAAAAACAAAAATCTGGATAGCCACTTTGCACATAACGTTTTCATATTCAGGACATTGGGTAAAAATGTCTTTGATATATGTGCTGAGGGGACAATGCTTATAATGACTTCCCAGCTCATTTATTGGGAGTGAAACAGAATTTCACTTAGCCATTCTCATGCTAGGTATACCATTCTTCCAACAAATATATTGATCCGCAGGTTGGAAAAAGTTATATGGGAACTGCCCTTCAGAAACTTGAGGTACCTGATTCACTCTGAACAGCTTGTACCAGCATGCTTAATCTGTGAGAACCAGAGTGGGTAATTACAGAGAAGATCGGATTAAACCTCAGATATTCTCAACATTAGTTCTGGGTGTCAGGGAGCATTTTGAAAGGCATGGCTCTTTTTCTTTTCCTTTTTGACCCAATATGCATCTTGGGATGAATTTTGTATCTCTTTTCCCTTTTAAATAAAAATCAGCCCTTGACAGTTTCATTTGGGGGGCAGAAGGATATGAAAGGGAGGGATTGCTTCTCCCATTACACTCCTTTAGTTTGTTCATCAAAAATTGCCCCTTAAGTTGTTTTTCCATCCAAAGGGGAAAGAAATCGGAGACAGGATGTGTTAAAAATCAGTCCCCCAGTTGCTTTTTTTCCCTGTGGTTGAATCCTGATATCTTTTGCACCCAGGTTCTGCTTGCTTGCAGGCTTCCCATGGGCATCTGGTTAGCCACTGTGAGAACTAGACTAGATGGGTCACTGTCCTGATCCAGCAGGCTCTTCTTCTGTTCTTATGTTCCCTTGTGAGTGGAAAAGGAACTTGAGGTGGAAGTACAAATGGCAGGAAGGAAAGGTTAAGCAGCCCCACCACTCTTCTGCTCCCAACCATAACTTTCCAAGGCTGCTATTCAATTTTAAGGAAAACACTGGGTTCAAGTGTTAACAGATAGAGGCTTAATATTATGAACAGCCATTGAGATATCACAAATTCCCCCCAACACAAAAAACCTCAGGTTTGGAGGGGAGTCCAATTTATTGGACTTCCCCAGGACAGAGTAAATCTGGATTAAATGCAGAAAAATTTGGGCTGGCATTTTGATGTCAACAATGTTGCTGCAGAAAAAAATTGCATGTCTGAGGACCATCCATCCCACAATAAACACCCGTCTCTTGAAGCGCCTGGTCTATTTAGAGGAGCCTTTCAAGATATCAATGTAGCAACAACTGGTTTTTGTGTTTATTATGTCAGGTCAACAGCCTTGTAAGCCAGGTCCACTTTTTATCTAAGACTGAAAAATGAAGGCTTAGTGGGATCAACTAGGCTGACACTATCTACCAATAAATAGAACAATGTAATATTACATATTGCTTTGAAATTTCAAAAATTTGACATTTCACATTTAAATCCATCTCATCAATGGGCTACGTTCAAGTTGCAGGCTTTGGTGTATAACACCCTATACTGCTTGGGACCAGGAAACCTGAAAGATCATCTTACCCCTTATATACCCAGTCTATCACTGTGCTCTGCAGGTGTGGGCCTCCTGCAGTTACCATCTTATCAGGAGGTCTAATCTGCACAACATAGGAAGCAGGCCTTTAGTGATGTGGCACCTACCCTTTGGAAATCCCTCCTCCTAAATATTAGACAGGCACTATCTCTGTTATCTTTTTGGCACCTATTAAAGATCTTTGTCTTTCAACAAGCCTTTTAAGCAGAGACCTTATCCCAGTCTGCATCTGTACTGGAATTGGTTTTTAATATGCTTTTAAAGATTTGTTTTAAAGATGTTTTGTTTTTAAGATGTTTTTAGTGCTTTATCATTTGTTTGTAGCCCTCAGCTCCCTTTGGGAGGAAGGGTGGGATATAAATTTAATAAATAAATAACAAAAAACTGTTACTTACATATTTATTTTGAGCAATAACCCAAAATATTTTTTCTAAAATGTACATTAAATTGAATAAAATGGTTGCAGATTTTCTAAAAGAATATAGTTCCATTTCCATTTTGAAGCATTGAAAATAGAATAAATAGTACTTTTAAAAAATCAGTCATCTGCTTTCTACCTCATATTAAAGCTCCTTCTGCAATTGCAGAAGAACCTAAAGGTTTTCTGCTCCAGAGAAACAAAATAAATATTTTGCATTGATCTTCAATACAGAAGTCATTCAGGAAATACCAACACCCAAATAAATTTATTTTTAAGTCTAGATACGCTAAACACACACATCTTTTCAAATTAATTGTACATTGTAAACTTGTGATTTATGGCAGGATATCATTAGATGGATATAAAGTTCATAAAATGGTTGCATAACTAAAGGGTTTTCAAGCAAACTGACATCTAAACTGCTAAATTGCTAAAACCAGATGATAATCTCTCTAGAGTTCTGATGGAACACAGATGAAAATTGCAGAGAAATAGCAATCCTTGGCAGCCTGCCTGCCTGAAAAGTTGCTCTTACAAGGTGTAAAAGACATTAAAAAAAATTAAAGTTAAATTGAGTACCTATGAGAGGTAAAAAGTGTAATCAGAAACAAAATTATTACACTGGAGTAGACATAGGTGACAGACGTTACACAAAAGGAAATAACACAGTCTATAAAGCTTTCTTCTCAACAGACAGATTAATAGAGGTAATAAAGTCCATTCATTTTCAGAAAGTCATCACAAGCTCAGTTTTTATGGAAGCTTTAATGGTCTTTGGATAATATGAAACATTTTTGCCTCTCTCACTCCCATCATTAGAAAAAAGAATCAGAAACTGAAGAATGTCCAAAGATAAGCAACAATATCTGTCTTATTCAACATATTCTGAAAACAGAACTGGTTGAAAAATGAGGGCGGGTGGAAAGCTCAAAAAACAAAACTATTCATTAGGTGACAGCACTACTTATGATACTTTTAAAAAGGAACTCACAACTTTTTAGCTGGCCAGGAGTAGAACAGCAGATAGGATAAGTGCAATGTAATAGATGCATGATATGAGACAAATGTGTTATTAGATTAGCCTTGATCATTGTAGGTAGTTTGTGGAACCATATAACATAGTTTTCTGCTGTGGTCAGAGAGAGAATGGAAATTCTGAAAACAGAAAGTATAAATCTACGGTTGCAAGATAGCCTTTGTCATCAAAGGTAGTTAGCATCAATGTACAAAAAGAAAAAAAGGAGGATTTTGTCTTGGTTATGAAGCAAGTAATAAAAGTGATTGCATGATAATACACATTGAAATTAGACAGAATAAAAACAAGAATTGTGAAGTGATTGATCTTTTTTCATTTGAGAAAGGCATACTTTGATAAAATTGCTCACTTTTCTTTTAAGGTATTATCTGTCACTGTTAGCAGCACTTTACACAGCACATTCTGGCAAAATTCTTGTTTTACTCTGTCTAAAATCAATTTGCATCATCCTGTGATCACTTTTATTACTTGCTGCATTAGCAAATAGGTGTTTGGCTAATAGCCAGTCTCATCTTCCTAAATTGTGTACCAATATCATATCTGTATTAAGCATATGTTTATCATGTTCACGTATTACATTTTACATCCATCAGGCCACATGTAAGCACTTTCCATGCCTCTTTGGTTTCAGTGGGAGAATTTCGACTATTGAATGTCAGCCATTGAAATAAATGGAATTCAAGTGCTTAACTCTTGCTGGATCTTGCCTATAATGCAACAAGAATGGCAGAGGCTCTGTAATGCTAACACTAACCTGGCCCCACCCTTCTCCACCCAACTCCACCTTTCCTCTATGTAATTGACATTGCATCTTAATACAATGTATATGCATTCATTGTAACACACTCTAGGCTTGGTATAATAGAAGGAAGTTTGTTCAGTTGTAAATTGCTTTTATAGACATATGAGACAAAATTTTCTAGACAGTGGCTTTTAAAACTGTGTAGATTAGCATAATTTTAGATGCTAAAGAATAATAATAATATTGGGAATGATACTTACAAACTCACAGATTCATGGAAGGTAATCCATTAAATATTTGTATTTGTTTCTGGAGAGTATCACTTATGACAGAGGTGAAGGAGACAATAGTCTTTCTGTGGACTAGGAAGAAAGTGTAGCTGTGCTTCTTTAGCTGGTACAGCTGGACATCAGATACAAATTTTCCAGATATACAACTAGAGATGAGTAGGGAATATCAGACCTTTACTAATGACTGGGAATATATGTGTATTGCTGTCTATCATCTTGATTGCAAAGAATGAATCCCAAAGACATAAACTGGAACTTTTTGCACATTAGGAAACAATATGGGGTGCTTGGGTTCCTACTGAGAGGAAGGGTGGGATATCAATCAATCAAATAAATAAATAAATAAATAAATAAATAAAAGTTCAATGTTCTTGTGCAAATTAGGAACATTTATTAGGATTGGGGTAATGAATAACTCTGTATGCACTTTTGTAGCCTTCTGTCTCTTCATTTTTCATATTAATTAAATGTGCAAATAATACACTATCAGCACTGTGTTTTTACTTTTAAAGTCTTGATCAATGGTTGAATGTGCCATCAATAGTTAATATGGTCTATGGTAGTGTTGGTAGGAAACCTCTTTTGGACCAGAGATATCAACTCAACCCTTCTGAAAAGTATTCAGTACATTTTAAAGCTTTAATACTTAACAAATGGGCACAGATGAGGAATATGTTATCTTCTGAACTTTCAAGGTTAGAAGAGTATTTCATCTCACCTCTTCATGTTGTGAGATGGCAGGTTAGGACTAAATGATCGCTCAGGTTCCCCCCCCCACACACACACACAATTCAGTTATTCCATTGTTGTAAGTATAGGATCTTATTGGCAGGAGGATTGCTTGAATGATAAAATCTGCCAAACTTGCTTCATTTTGTAAAATAGTTGACCAAGTACAGGTGATTTGTTACCCTAGGAGTTAATGGTTGGAAATTCTATCTGGAAGGCTGTGGGTCTTTCCTTCCCCAGCTGTTCCCTTCCTTCAGGGAATAATGTCATCCAGTTCCTTGTGAAGAAGCTGAAGTTTTTGGACTGGATTCAGATTGTGACCAGCAGAGACAGCAGTAGTGGTTGGTGAGGCAGTGAAGGTGGAGTGTCAGTGCACATCTGGCTTGTGGATGCTGAACATCGCTGCTTCTTTTCACGAGGAGTTTAATGCATTGTGGTACTGCATCTCCAGCACGCTGAGCTCCCCACACCTTGCCCCTCTCCCTCTCAGTAAGCAGCAAAGAGGCTTGGTATCCAGAAGCCAGATGTGGAATGCCACCCACCTTTACCGTCCCACCGACTGCAACTGAGAGACAGAGACAACATAAAATTGCTCCCTGGAAGAATGCAATGGTGCTGATAGGCCCCCCACCCTCCAAGAAACCTAATGGAAGAGCAGTGTCTGCTGGAGTGTAAATATTTTTATTTTAATTTGTATTCTAATTTTGTTTTTAAATATGTTTTATATTGTATGCTGTACTCCACACTTGTTCGTTTTTAAATGTGGTTTTATCTTGCTGTACACCGCCCTGAGAGCTCATTGCTATAGGGCGGTTTAAAAGCGTAATTAAATAAATAAATAAATAAATAAACCTTCACCTCATGCTCAAATAAATGCAGATTTGACAAAATGACCATAAGTTTCCAGTGACCTCCTTCCAAACGAAACTGAATGCTGGGTGAATGCTGAACCCTTCAAATTTCTTGCTGCTCAGAAACTGGGTGCACCCATGTAAGAATATGTTTCATGGTAGATTCTAGTCACCCAGCCATAAATGTTTTACAGTTATAGAGCTAAGACTGGCACCTTATATATAAAACCCAAAGGAAGATGTAATAACATTAAAGTGTACAGTAGCTCTGTCTCAGACAGTTTTTACAAAATTATTTTCCTTAAGCTGGGCTACAATAATGCTGGGAAAAACAGAAGGGAGTAGAAAAAGAGGAAGGCCAAACAAGAGATGGATTGATTCCATAAAGGAAGCCACAGACCTGAACTTACAAGAACTGAACAGGGTGGTTCATGACAGATGTTGGAAATCTCTGATTCATAGGGTTGCCATAAGTCGTAGTCGACCTGAAGGCACATGACAACAACAATTTTCCTTATGAATGAAAATGTCTGCATTTTTTTAACTACACCAGAGTTAAAAGTTTGGTGTGCTGGGGGAACTTGTAAGAGCCTTTCAGTGCAATCTTATATAGTCCTACTCAGAAACAAGCCCCATTGGCTTCAGTGAGAACAGGTGAGTGAGTATAGGATTGGAGCCTCAGGCTGTCACCATAACTGGAATGGCACCATTCAAAATACTTGGCCCTTGCAAATCCAATTACTGTCAGCTGATAACAAAAATGAACTGTGTAAAAAGGTGAAATGTGGAGAAAGCTCTCATGTGAGAGTCCAGATGCATGTCCTTTCCTTTCCCTCAATCCTGTCAGGATTTCTGGACAGCTGATTTCTTTTGATGGCTTAATGTTTTATTAATAATTTTTTCTTGAATTTTCCAAAAAGAAACAAAAACACACACAAGTCAGTCACATAATACACTATCAATCATAATAAATCAAAACAATGTGGTTTGTGTGAACGTGTAAGAAGGGGGAGAAGGGGAAGTGGGGGAGAACTTCCCATCTTTCTTGTGTTTCAGGAAGGGCACTTACTTTCTCATATGCTACCAGCTGAGTCATGTCCTTTGTCCCCTGTATCTGTGTGTGTTGATTTCCATCTGAAATATTAGATTAAATAACTGGATAGACACATGTTTTTATAAAGCACGCACACACACAACAGTCCAGAGCTGTAGGTGTGCTTTGAAGTACACGCACAGATTCTGCATGCTTATTTTTGTTTTCAGAAATTCTAGTACCTCAAGTTAATTGCTTCTGAGCATGGGCAGGGTTTCTGTCTCCCAAGTGTAACATCTTCTTTTCTTTTTGAAAAGGGGACAAGTGCAATGTATGCAAATGCATTTCCTTTGTGCAAAAATGATCTCAGGTCTCCCAAGTTCTTTTTTTTAATCTATCATTTCTGTTCTCATATTTTGTTTTAATATTTGTTTTAGTGTCATAGCACTTGGTGGTTGCTTTATTTCTGATGATGTCTACCATCTTGGATGCTTTAGTTTACAGATACGACAGAAAGCTGGGGTACTACTACTGCTACCACTACTACATCTGTCTGTCTGTCTGTCTGTCTATCTATCTATCTATCTATCTATCTATCTATCTATCTATCTATCTATCTATCTATCTATCTATCTATCTATCTATCTATCTATCTATCTATCTATCTATCTATCTATCTATCTATCTATCTATCTATCTATCTATCCAGATTCCAAACTGCCTGGGCCAGCACGCCATAGGATTTGTTTAATATTCTGCATCTTATCCTGAGTCCACTTGACTATGGTGCTGGTGGTCCAATAGGCACTATATTAGCTGAGAGGATGGTTGGGAGAAAACCGGAGGCAGCTTAGTGGAAAGGACTGAATTCTTCTCTGGACTGGCTTCTCAGCTGACTGGTGGTGATGGGGACCTGTACACATACATGCAGACTTAACACATGGACCTTGCAAAATGGCAGCAGCCACTTCCATGCACTTCTTATTACAGGGCAAATTGCTACATGATGTTGCAAATTTGGCATGTATTCACACTCACAGGGTTATTGCTTTATTACACTCTTCTGTGAAGGTGAACAAAAAGCAGAAATGGCCCTCCAGAACTTTTTTGGGGAGATTGTTTTATCATCCTTCAGTTCTGGCAGGGCCTGTACAATCTTCCCCATTCATTTCAGCGGAGGCGGTAGCTTTGTCTGTATCTCTTTATACATGTGTATTCTCTTTCCATTGAAATGAATGAAGAACCTAGCCAATCTCATTGATAGTATGTGAGTGGGTAAATGTGCCTGCCTTGTTGCATTTTGGAAGCATACTTTCTGGGTTCCCTAAGAGGTATGTTATTATTCCAGAGCTAATTAGGATAAAATGACAGCATAGATTCTCCTGTGAAGTCTCAATACTTTCAGGTATGTGTAAGACCAGTTGGATTACATGTGAGGACCTGATGGAGTGAACAAAAAGTCCTCTGCATAATTATAGCATCACACACAGATGAGAAAAAATACCTTGTAAAATTACTCCTAGTGGAATAGGCCAAAGAAATGTGTGAGCAGTGGAAGCTTGTGGCTCCTATGTCCGTGGGACAGTGAATCTGCTCCAGGTTTTAGTGTGAACTTTCAAGGAATTGTCCAAAGTGCTGAAAGCTTGAAAATTTGGGCTAATACATGGAGCAGATTCACTGCCCCACTGACGTTGAAGTGACTGTATGAGTGTGGTTTATAGTGCTAGCCATTTCTATAATTCTTGTCATATAAGAGAACGAGCTGAGGAGAAAATTCTGCTCTGTACACTGCCTCTCTGGCCCTATGCACACCCCACAGAAGCAACATGATATAGTGTTGAATTTATATTAATGTCGAAAACTCACAGCACCACAAATTAAACTGTAATAATAGTAATCCACCAGAGTTCGACATGCAGGAACAATGCAGAGTGAGTTCCATGTTCATTAGTATGATGGCATACTAGAGAAAAGGTATCAGAATTGCTCAAATACAACTAGCTAGCTTCCTGGTTTACAGTGTAATCCTATCCATGTCTGCTCAGAAGTAAGACATATTGAATGGCTTACTACCAGGTAAGTGGAATTAGGATTGCAGCCTTAGAGCCACTTCATGTTTTATGTAGCAATTTATTTCCTATAGCTATATCAGTGTTTGCTCTGTGGATATGTGAAGTGTGAATGTCATAGGCCTTCCTCCAAGCACTTGAAGATACCTGGCAGATAGCGGCTGTGGGATCAAGGACCCCTGGATGTGTCCACTATGTATTTGTAGGAAATGGATGAATCTATTAATTTCTGTTTCTCTCACATTGTGGAGAAATGTGGTTCTCCACGTTACCACATTAGTTTGCAATTTTTTCGAAAAGGTCCTCACAAAAATCCCATCAGCATTTTAGTGTGTTTCTCCAAATATATATATTTTAATACAGTCTTGCTGAATATAAGCATTTTGTGCAGTTTCCCTAATATAAAACATTTTGTGTTATTTTCTCATATATATGCATTTATGCACCTTTCCCCCCATATACATATTTTTGTACACATTTCTTGCATCACAAAATTTGGAGAAATACAAATTTTGAAGAATAACTGTGTTTCGTATCACGTATTGTTTTGAGAAGTGCAAATTTCACTTATTGTTTTGAAAAGTGGATTTCTTATTTCCCTGCTTTGGAGGAATAATTTCTCTTTTACCCTTTATGTATTTACTGTAACAAACACAGCTAAAGCACCAGTGTTTCCTAAACAAGCAGTGCCTTGGGTTTCTATCATGAAAAGAAAGGCGGGATATAAATGTAATAAATAAATAAATAAAATTGTGGAGCTGCTCAAATTTAAAACTGAGTACTTTATTTTATTTTATTATACTACATCGCATCACATTTCTGTCACACTTTTCTTCCATCATTTTAGGGCTTATACAGAGTTTCCAGATAGTATCCTTTCCAGGCAGGGAGCAAAACCACACCTGTGTAGTGTTAGCAAGGGAATGCATCAAATGCCTTTATTTAGATCATGGCATGATACTTCTATGTAGCCAATATCGCACACTGGCTCTCTTAGCATAGTCCAGGTACTTAGAGAATGGACTAACGCAGACCATCTTTCTCCTAACATTTCTAATTTCAAAAGGGTTCTTATAGAGCTAAATATAAGCTTGGAAAAAGCAGGTACAAAAGTGCTTAGGGCTGAGGAAACTTGCTAAGCCTGTAATGGAACTCAACCTTTTGTTTTCCCTACTAGGCTCCTTTGCACTTGGCTAGAAGGGTGCTCTCAGCCAGAGAACAACCTCAGAACAAAAGGTGGCTAAAAACAAAAAATAAAACACATTATCAACCATCCCATCCCACTCCCTATTGCAGAACTGTAGTTGGAGTCTGGGAGTGTTATATGGAAGATGGCTCTCAGGACCCCTTAGCCTGCAACAGCCTGTACATACATAGAGGACAGCATATCACTTTACTAAGCTCTTTATAGATGCACCTTTAACTCTCACATACTGACATTATATGTTTGGGACACATCCGTAAGAGAAAGGCTATTTCCCACAATGGGCATTGGAATAATTGTTTTACATTTATATGTATTTCTATTGACATTATTGCACATTGTGTTCCTTGTTCAAAAATCCAGACCTCTATAAAAAGTATAAAGCAGGTCTAAATAATTGTTGTGCATCACATGCACAATTAGCTTAATTGCACAAAAGCTTATGCATCCAATTGTTACTTTTTCTGACTAATCAAATGATAATCATTTTATACTTGCTCCTGTTCAAGACATTTATCTGCTGCAACAAATATACAATTCCTAAATCAGGAGTGTTAAATTACAGGGTGAGATCCAATGAAGTCATACTTAGAGTAGACCCATTGAAATAAATTACTTTAATTATTTCAGTGGGTCTACTCTGAGTATGATTAATGTTGAATGTCACTCATAGTTATTTGCAGCTTCTTTGTGGCTCTTTCATACATAAGCACAAAGTAAGCCTTCATTCCTTGGTGCATGGTTTGACTTTAAAGGCTACAAATGGGAGCTCCCCATTAGTGGTGGTGAGCAGACCTCAGAATTCAGTGGGGTTTACTCCCAGGTAAGTGCACATAATAAGATTGTAACCCCAATCTCAGTGGAGGCTGATTCATTAGAGCAAGTGGTGCGCTGCCTCAGAACCTCAAGTCTGCTCTCAGCCAGTCCTCACCTGCCTGCCTTCTTATTTACATCCAATCCAAGGGTTGGCCTTGGCTGTCAGCTTCCTCCTCCTTAGAATTGCCTTTGTAGAACTCAAAAGGGAGGAGAATGAGAGCAAAAACTAGAATTACTTGGCTCTGCCTCTACCTACTGTTTGGGCTCCCTGCCTTCCACCCTGCCAGTCCTAATGAGTGCCAGCCACCACTGCTCAACCTCATATTCAGCATGTCACTATACCACATTTAATTACTGATAATTGAAACTCAGTGGCTTTGTTCAACTCTTGGCTTCATGAAGCATTTGTTGCATGCCACATTTGTCATATATAGCTGAGAAAATTCAGCAGCAGCCAACTGTTTATAGCACACTCACAAAACAGGCAGATGTGCAAGTGACTGCAGGTGCCTATAAGTTTGGTACAAATCACTTATCATCTTAAACGCCTACAATCTTCTTGATGTTCTCAGTGACAGTGAAAGCTCTGGAAGAAGAAAGCCTTTGGGTGGTATTCAACTAAATTTTGTCACTAGCGTGAGATGTAGCACTAGCACAATGGGGTTTCCCCTCTCTCCTCCCCCTATACCCACCCTGTGCCATCATCAAATCTTCTCTGAAGGGTTGAGGGGACCACTAGGACAGATTTCAGGGGCACACGGGGAGAGGATAGGGGGAGATTGTTCTATTGTGCAAGGAGATATCCTTGCTGTGATGGAAAGATCTACTTAGTGCTACATTGAATACAACCCTTTCTCATCATTTTAGACATTCCTACACCCAGCTGCCTGCCCTGCACTCAGCTGTCCCATTTGATTAGCTGCCCACCCCCTGCCAGCTATTGTTGCTTCCCTCACACCCTTGCCTGGCTTGCTGCCCAGCCACTGTGCCCCCCACCACATGTGACAGCATGACAGCTTAGGAAAATATAGATTTAATTACCATTTAGCATGTGACGCATAATTTTGGGGGGCACGCCGATGTTATCACATACGTAAGAGCAAGTGTGATGAGTTGTCTAACTTTCTGAATATCTTTTGATCATCTGGTCAGCTTGAGAGCTAAAATGACATTCTGCACTAATTCAAAATTGGAAAAATTACAAAATTCCAATTCAATGTTTTGTTTAAAACAAGTTGTTTAATTATGAGAGAGGAGTAATGTGAACTAGCTCTCACTCGGGATGGAGGATAATTTCATCCAGTCTGCATTTTTAAAGTGAATTGGCCTAATTCACATCTCCCAAACAAATACTTTGGGTTGTATCCAATGCTACTGTAACCCAGAGTATATCCATTAAAATAAATTGACATCTCTAACTTTATTTCATTAATTTCAATGGGTCTCTTCTAAGTAGGACTTAGTTGGATACAATCCATGGATCTGAACATAATTATTCTTTGGATTTTGCACATCTTCAAATTTTATGATACAGCTCTTGGCTCAACAAATGTACAAAATGCATAAAATTGTATATTTTAGGGTAAAATGCATTTAGAAATGCATACATTGAGATAAAATATAAGTTTTTCTTGATAAAATAAAACACAGGTTTAAATATGTATTTAAATATGATTTTTTCAAATGGATTTTTTAAAAAAACTAGCAGATCAGCATGGTGATGGAACTGACTTATGCATAAACACAAGTAAAATTGATATGTACCAGAAATGAACTGATCCATCCATTACTAGTTGTCACTGATACGCACAGACTTTGTGCCAAATAAATCCTATCCACTGGAGAAGCAGGTTTCTTCTCCTTGATTTCCATTTAGTCCATTGTACATTACCTACCAAAGGGTGGTGAGGGGGAGAGATTTATTTCCCAGAGAGACTAAACTTTAGTCACTAAAATATCCAATTGAATCAGGGTTCAGAGCTCATCTTTTTCACACCTAATACTCTTACTCTGCTTCCAGGGTCCATGCATGATGGTCTGGCTGATGGTTACAGCTATGGAACAGCCCGTGGTAGCTACTATGCCAAAGCCCACACAGGAAACAACTGGGGCCATGCGGTAAGGTTTTCCCTAAGAACCATGGCATTCTGGTGGGAGTGGGAAGAAATGGTGGTGGGGCTCTTGTTACATTTTTTGCCCGATAAAGCAAAAATGGAATAGAGCAGTTTTCTTTCTTGGAAATACAGTAACTCCTCTAAAACAAGAACAAGGCATTGCCACTATGCTCTTTGATGTAGATCATCCCAGAGCCCAATTATCTACTCAGAAACAATGGGGGGGGAGTGGAAGCAGGTACACTTTACTAAAACCTTGGCCTGGGCAACAGGTCCATTACCATGAGGAAAAACTGAGACTAAATTGCAGATCTTCCTTGAAGATGTTTCTGCAAATACATTTTGCTGTATCTATGTGTCTATGTGGTATGTAAAGTTTTGCCAAAGTCAAGTAGAAGCAGTGCTTGAACAGAACAAGCAACATTGTGGAGTAACAAAAGAGAGACAGACACAAGAACCTGGATTAAAAACAGGCCATGACTTTATTTAATCTTTTCAACAATTACAGCTGCAGTAAAACTAGGAGCAGGGTGGAGGCAAGCTCCTCAACTCCTAATCTGATGCCCACAGGAGCTGGCCCGGCTGTCCTGCCACCCATAATCATCCCCTGGGCCTTCTGGCCC
Source organism: Rhineura floridana (assembly GCF_030035675.1). Classification (NCBI taxonomy): domain Eukaryota; kingdom Metazoa; phylum Chordata; class Lepidosauria; order Squamata; family Rhineuridae; genus Rhineura; species Rhineura floridana. Next base: position 53,178,224 of record NC_084485.1, on the reverse strand, counting down.
AATCCGGAGCCTGTCCCTTTTTGCAGCCCTACCCTACACCTTGGGCATGCATAAAGTGTTCTCCACCCAGCAGCTGCCCAGCATTGCTGTGTGCAGTCCACCCCATACCTCCTACTAAGAGGTTGTTGCAGAAATCCTGCAGTGTTCTCCTCTCCCTTGTTTAAGTCACATCCATTGACTGTTTTCACTGCCTTCCCAAATTAAAAAGCCATTCCTCTTTACATTGGTCCTCATGCCAAGGAAAGAGCCGGCCCAGCTTGGTTTCCTTTGCATTTTCCCATACCTCAAAACAAAAACAGTAGTCTTCTTCAACTAACTAGGATGATAAAGATCATACCCTTCCAAAGATGAATTCCATTGCCCCAGCTGAGGTGAACTGCATCTTTCACTATCTTGCACTGCTAAAGTAATCAACAGCTGTGGGAAACTTCCTGTCCCGGAGAGCTCGATGAGATGGGGTTTATCATTATCTCCTCTTCTGAGCAATTGTTTGATCATTCTCATTCATGATACTTGTTAATACTTGTTATATAGCTTTTGTCTCTTTAGGATATTGAAGAGTATCACTTTTTCTTCAATATTTCCTTCTCAGCAACAACTGCATGTGCACAGAAATAAGTCCCAGGACAGACTGTCCTGCATGGAAAGAAAACTTATTTGTGGCTGAGTTTGGCCATCAAAATTGTCAGCATGATGAAGGGGAGAATTTCTGCAATGTGTTCCCCCACACACACTTTCCTTTTTGTGTGTCTTCTTCCCGTGATCTCTTGTACAGAATGAAACACATCTGACTGACATTTTCTTCATTAGATTGTAGAGTAACACACACAAATGTGCAAGCAGAGTATAGTGTAAGTTTATACATTCTCTGTTCTCCCAAATTCAACTTTCAAACTGGCTCTAAGCTACTTCTCTGCCCCCTATGAAGCTAACTAAATGGTTATCACCTACTGAACCTCTGATGGGTATGACATTCCAAAACTGAGAAATTCTCAGGTACCAGGAGAACATATTCTCTCATTACACACACACCACTCAGCCGCTATTTTTCCTAGTTTCATTAGAAATATTTCAATTAGTCATGGAAATGACTACTGCTGAAGCATGTTAAATCTTTTGTAGATGAGAGAATTTACAGGCTGGGTAGAACAAAGGCTACTCATTGCAGAGTACACACCTAACCATGTACTATATAAACTCAAAGTAGGAGGTGATGCTACAGTCAGACAGATTCAGGCAAAGATGAGAGGAACAGTCATGCTGTGCAAGTAATAAAGGAGACAGGATACATAAAGAATAATAGTATCAGTTGGGTGTCGGTTAAATCTATGTCTCTATGAGTTTCCCATGACCAGGTCAGGATACAAAGCTGCTGTTTGCCATGGGTCTGAAGAAAATGATCCTTGTTTTTTTTACTGCCTTGTCCTCTTAATAGAAAATATCTCAGTAAAATGCTGCCACTTACGGCAGAACCAAAAGTTCAGCTGAAATTTGCAGGAGAAAGTTTTCACAAAAACACCCCTGCTTATCTGAGATTGCTATACTCTTTTTTAAAGTTCTAGCAGTTGTGACAGCACCCCCCCCAATGTCTCAGTCAGTCACATCCACAATTTTTCTCCTTTGAGGCTTCAATAGAGAGAGTGTAAGAGTTAGGGATGGAAAGATCTGACAATTTTGGTTCTATCAGTTTCTCATTTTTCCAATCTTAAATTTGATTCTCCACATTTCAGCAGCAATTTGCTTTAAAAAAAAAATCATCATGAAAATTCTCCAGCATTCTTAGTGAGAATTTCTCCTGCTTAACACATTTTTGTATTTATTTTATTTATTTATTTTATTTTATTTCATTTATAAACCACCCATAGCTAGTAGCTCTCTGGGCGGTGTACAAAACAAGGTTAAAATACAATATTACAATATTACAATAAAATAGCAAAATTTAAGACTAAAACATTAAACATGAAACATTAACATTAAAATGCCTGGGAGTATAGCCAGGTCTTAACCTGACGCCTAAAAGAGAGTACCGTAGGCGCCAGGCGTATCTCTTGAGGTAAGCTGTTCCACAGTTCGGGGGCCACTACAGAAAAGGCCCTAGATCGAATAACACTCCTCCGGGCATCTTGATGAGTTGGTACACGGAGAAGGGCCTTAGATACTGAACGAAGTGAGCGGGTAGGTTCATAGCAGGAGAGGCGTTCCACAAGGTATTGTGGTCCCACACCGTGTAAGGCTTTATAGGTCAAAACCAGCACCTTATTTATTCGACTTATTAGTCGCTTATCTGGCTGAATTGTCAGCCACTCTAAGCGACATACAAAGCAGAACATGCAAACATCAAAACATTAAGAGACTAACAATAAAAACTAACAATAACGGAAAAGCTAAAAAAACAGGAACAGCAAACCAAAAACATTCATCTTCCTGGTAAAGGACAGTCCCCAAACAAATGTCACTAAGAGCAGGGGTGGGGGGGCAAGGCAGGTGGAAATGCTTGCCCCTTGATGGTCCCAGCACAGTCTCATCCCTGCAGCAGCATGACTCAACCTGCAGCTCCTCCTGATAAGGCCCAGGCAGAGGGGTGGGGCAAGGCAGGTGGAAATGCTTGCCCCTTGATGGTCCCAGCACAGTCTCATCCCTGCAGCAGCACGACTCAACCTGCAGCTCCTCCTGATAAGGCCCAGGCAGAGGGGTGGGGCAAGGCAGGTGGAAATGCTTGCCCCTTGATGGTCCCAGCACAGTCTCATCCCTGCAGCAGTACGACTCAGCCTTCAACTCCTCCTGATAAGGCCCAGGAAGAGGGGTGGGGCAAGGCAGGTGGAAATGCTTGCTCCTTGATGGTCCCAGCACAGTCTCATCCCTGCAGCACCTTGAATTTGGCTCGGAAACAAATAGGTAGCCAGTGCAAGCGGGCCAGGACAGGTGTTATATGCGCGGACCGATTGGTCCTCATCAATAACCTGGCTGCTGCATTTTGCACTAGCTGAAGTTTCCGAACTGTCTTCAAGGGCAGCCCTACGTAGAGCACATTACAGTAATCCAATCTAGAGTTTACCAGAGCGTGAACAACTGAGGTGAGATCGTCACTGTCCAGATAGGGGCATAGTTGGGCTACTAAGCGAAGATGGTAAAACGCATTCCGTGCCACCGAGGCCACTTGAGCCTCAAGCGACAAGGAAGGGTCAAAAAGGACCCCCAAACTACGAACCTGTTCCTTCAAGGGGAGTGTAACCCCATCTAGAACAGGATGAACATCCACCATCTGGGCAGGGAAAGAGCTCACCAACAGTGTCTCAGTCTTGTCTGGATTGAGTTTCAGTTTATTAGTTCTCATCCAGTCCATTATCGCGGTCAGGCAGCGGTTCAGCACATCAACAGCCTCACCTGAAGAAGGCGAAAAGGAGAAATAGAGCTGCATGTCATCAGCGTACTGATGGCAACGCACTCCAAAACTCCTGATGACCGCACCCAGAGGCTGCATGTAGATGTTAAAGAGCATGGGGGACAGAACCGACCCCTGAGGGACTCCACAATGGAGAGTCCAGGGTGTCGAGCAATGTTCCCCAAGCACTACCTTCTGGCGACGATCCGCTAAGTAGGAGCAGAGCCACTGCCAAGCAGTGCCCCCAACTCCCAACTCCGCGAGCCTCCCCAGAAGGATACCATGGTCGATGGTATCAAACGCCGCTGAGAGATCAAGGAGAATCAACAGAGTCACACTCCCCCTGTCCCTCTCCCGACAGAGGTCATCATACAGGGCGACCAAGGCTGTTTCAGTGCCAAAACCGGACCTAAAACCGGATTGAAACGGATCCAGATAATCGGTTTCATCCAAAAGCACCTGGAGCTGACCGGCGACCACCCGCTCCAAAACCTTGCCCAAGAAAGGGACATTCGCCACTGGTCTATAGTTGTTAAGAACATCTGGGTCCAAAGAAGGTTTCTTTAACAGAGGTCTCACTACCGCCTCCTTGAGACTACCAGGGACTACTCCCTCTCTCAAGGAGGCATTTATCACCTCTTTGGCCCAGCCGGTGGTTTCGGTCCTGCCAGCCTTCACCAGCCAAGATGGGCAAGGGTTCAGAGCAGACGTGGTCGCCCGCACCATTCCAAGCACCTTGTCCACTTCCTCGAGCTGCACAGCTGTAGGCAGTTTTGACTAACGTACACATTTTTGCAAGCACGTTCTCCTATTATAATGCATTTTTGTATGTTATTTTTCCTAATGCATTCATTTTATGCACACTTTCCCCTAATAAATGCATTTTAGAAACATTTGCTTAGTTGGAGAAGCGCATTACAAAATTCTGATAAGTGAGAATTTCAAAGAAAGGCTGTGATTCGGTTCTCATGTTGTTTTGGAAAGTGCGGACTTGATAAATTTGGCTGAATCGAAATTCTCCCCCATCCCTACTAGGGAGCATTGACCTCACTTTGATTAGCTTCATGGGAATACTATGAATGCAGCCCATTAGACTAAGTGCAATGTTTCCTTCCCCTGCCCTAGGGAATCCTGGCAGGGAGGAAAATGGCAACCTTTCATTCCAGTAATTGCCACCAACAGTAAATTCACCTCTTTTCTCTGTCCTACCAACCAAGTTATGCTGAAATGCTACTCTGAAGTTCACATCAAGTAACAAAGTTGGGATTGCAATTTTGTCTCAGACTATTCTTATTAAATGAACTTATTTCAGCAAAACTTAGTCCAATTTCTACCGCTGTTGGCCCCCCTGCAGATTTGAGCTATTGGAGTAAATGTTTGTATAATAAGCATTGCTTTTTGCTATGATAATACTGTCCCTGTCAATCATGTTTCACCAGCATTATAAGTCTGAGAGATGGAAAGGGAAATCTTCAGCATCTTTTCTCCATTTCACATGTGTCAGTGAAGCCTCTGAAACTGATTGGCTGAGCTGCAATAGTGGCATGGAATGTTCAGTTCCTAAGGGAACTAAACAGTTTGCAGTCCAGCAGTGAGGAAAGGGGAAATTGTTGGTCTGGGGATTAAAACATCATACTGCTCAGGATATGAGGGTCCCAGGAAAAACTGCACATAAGCCGTAGAAGCAAGAAGAGCTGAACTGAGCATGAAGCATCTTTTCCCAGTCACCTTGCAGTGAGATTTATGCATAATTTCAAGAGTCAAATGCATGCTCTGAATGCCAGGCAGTTGAACAAACATGAGTTTTTAAAGCTTGTCTATGACTGAAGCTTATGTCAGACAAACATTTCTAGGCTGCCCTTTATCCTTGTGTAAACCAGGGCAGTATACAGTAGATCTCACTATAAGATGACTCCCCCTCCCAAAAAAAGGGTAGTATGTGAGAAGAAATCTTGTCTGAATCCATTTTCCCATTTCCCTCACACCTGAAAACAAGACTCAGGAGACACTTTATTTATAAGGGAGATGACAGCTGTAGTATCTAAGCCTCCTGTTGAATTCCTTTGAGACAGTGGTTAGAGTAAATAGATTTCAAGGTTCAAAGGGCCCGTTACAGTTATTTATTTATTTTAAAATGTATGATCTTTATTAAATTGTCCATGTTACAGCACAAAAACACTGCCCCTACATCTGCAAACAAGACTCAGAATGAGACACTAACATTGGAATAAAGGTTATATTTATCAAAATATAACAGCTTGGAGGAACTGCAGTTCAATTTAACCCAAATTCAAAAAGGACATGCAGAAGAGGATTTTAATTAATTCTGGTAAGGAAACATCTCTTCTATTCTGGCTTCCAACCAGAGAAGAAGACTCAGGACTCGAATACTGGGTTTTGCAAAAGGCTTTATTCCAGAAGTCAGTACAGGAACGCAATATCAGACATTCTAGGCATGAATCAGGATACAGAACTAGGCATGGAAGCAACATCAGAAAGTTGTTGCAGCAATCTTATAATGCACAGACACTCTATATAAAAGAGAGCTGGGCTTTCCCCAACTTCCTCACCTGCCCAGACCATGTCCTAAAGGGCAACCAAACCGCAATACTGCAAAAAGGCAAACAAATTCATCCCAATAGTGTGAAGTAGGCAAAAAAGGAAGGGATCCTACTGCCAGTCAAACAAGCCCACAAAAAAATTCCTTCTTAGCCTCTTCAACAGGTGACTGGCAAATCCCACACTGCATGTAGGTAGAGAGGGAGGACATAACAGAATGCAAAGAGGAAGATTCAGGGGAGGAGCTGTCTTATAAGCCCAGCTCCCACCCCCCTCCAATTGGCTACTCAGCCCCCACATGACCCTGTCCCCAAACTCCCTCCCTTCATCCTCCCAAGTCCTCTTAGAGAGGAAAGCGGTGAGGGGAAATGAACCCCCACTTCAGTTGATCCAATTTTGGATCAAGTGATTAAGGGCAGCGTACAAAATTATACATTGAATGAATGAATGAATTGCTTTTAGAAAGAAAAAAAATGAGAAAGTATAAAAAAGTATCAAAGAAAAATATGGAACAGTGAAGGGAAGGAATATTTCAAATGCAGAGTAATATATACACAGTATATGTGCTGGTTTTGGAAGTTTTCCTCTTCCAGTGTAACAGACTGGAGTGAATTCATTTCGCAAGCAGGATCCAGGGTGTGCACAGCACATCAGTCAGAGTGGCATGCCATCATATTTCATTGCCTTGGCTTTCCCCTCTGGCCTGACAGACACTCCCTATCAACATGTTCATGCATTTTTTTTACCTTCCCATCGTCTGCTGCTCTAGAAATAAATAAACGGCCTATGGTTTGTTGTTTGTTTTTTAAATAATTATTCACATAAACAATTGCTCCTGCTGGGTGGAAGGGAGGGCTATAAATAAATAAATACTTTGTTAGCTATGGAAACTGAAAATACCTCATAAATTAAATGCCAGTCTCTAGTGTTGACCTGCTCAGTTTCCAATTTTTGTGTGTGGATTGTGGCTCACTTTCTCCAAATATACAGAGTGGTGAATATAGTGACCCACTTGTGAAAAGTCCTTGGTGACCATAGACTCAAACAATATAAATTCTAAATATATTATGTTATTTAACTGCTTCATGAATTATTTTGTGAAAAATTGCTGTAATTGTTATTTCCTTAACTCATAAGGGTGTTAAAAATTGATAAAGTTAAATTATGAGATAGGCTGTATTTGGCTTGGTGAGTGGAAAGTTGTGCAAGCCTGGATTACTGAGATAATCCAGCATTAAAGTAGTATATAAAGTATTATTACTATGATGAAGAAGGTGATGATTAATGTACAAAACTATGTTATGTCTATATTAGCTAGTTTGCTATAGGATCCTAAGTAAGGTGAACTGATGTTATGCTGACATTGGCAAAGCGTAGCAGGGATTGCTCTGCCTGGATTCTCAATGAAGTAAAATGTTAGAGTGCAGTTCAAAAAAACCTTTGCCTCCATCAAACCTTTGCCTCTAGAGCAGACTACCACTGGTGAGTGGGAGGATTCACTCTGATGGACAGAAAGCAGCCAGCAGTGGTAGCTAGTGGAGAGCCCTGAAAGTGGGCATTTCAGGGCAAGACACTGGCATCTTTGAAACTACTGGATCCAAAGTCTCATAGATCACCTAAGGGGCCTGATGCTCATGCTTTTCAGCTGTTCTAGCCTGGAAGAAAACATGTGGGGGAAAATGCCCATCACCTACTGCCCTCACAAGCCATGTGGTGGTTGATCTGCCGCTTTCTTTCTGCCCCACTGCTTCCATACAGTGGTTAGGACTGTTCTGTTAGTTTTACAAACTTGATATCAGACTTTCAATAGTAAGAAAGGAGGGACAATTCATGTACAGAGAATTCCCATCCTGAAATTTCTGTGGTATTAAGCATCATTGGTTGCATCCATAGCAATGCTCAAAATGCAAGCAGGAATAGAGATTTGGTTAAAGCAGTCATCTTCTATTGGGAATGGATATATATCTACTTGGCAAAAGGGAGCAGACAGGCTCTTCACAAAATCACCAATTCCTTGTTTTTGGTGACCTGGGCGTGCAAACACAATTGGGAGCCAAACCAGAGCCTATCCTTTCTTCTCCTCAAAAAGTGCCTTAGGAAGAGTGAATTGGCTTTAAACTAGTATGTAAGGTATATTTGCCCAAACACTTGTTTCACATCAAGCTTCAAAAGTTCACTATATTCAGTTGCCTCTGTATAGAATTTTTAAGACGTGCATGTCAGGCTGATGTAATGATTTAATGCAATTTATTTATTGTATCAAATATAATTTATGTCCCACTTTTCAAGAAAATTTCTTCACAAAGTGGTTTCCGAAATGCACATAAAAATATAGCCAGTAAAATATAAACTAAACCATTTAAAACATCTAATGTTAGCAAGAGCCAGCACAAAAACAACACAAATACCTACACAAACAAGAACCTAACCGCAATACCATTTCTACAGCTTGATTTAAAGTAGTCTGTAAAGGCCATAGAAAAAAAGATGAGTTTTCAAGGTCAGTTTAAAAAGATCAAGGGATGGCATGGCTATTATGCTAATTTCCCAGCCCAGATGAAGCCACAGATTTGGGAGCTACCTTGGTGGCATGGTCTAAATGAGAGATGCCCAAGGACTGTTGTACTGAATTGCACACAACTGTGTACTTTCCCCCCCAGTTCTCCTTTTTGCACATCGAGTTTAGAGCTAGCTTGAGAAATGAGCAGGCAGGTATCTTCCTTCTGGATGTTGTTCCAGAGTTGCCATGGGCTGTAGTCAAACTACTGTTGCCTATGTTGAAGGCTGGCTGATCTGACTGGAGCAGCAGGAGAAGGAAAAGCAGAATGCCAGGGATAAGTGTACCTTGGCTACGCTTTTTTTAAATGTCAACATAGGCTTTTATAATTAAAAAAAAAAGTATAATAGAGATAGCAGCTTGGCACAGATGTTGGTCCCCAGGGCATTTGCTTCAAACAAAGGCTAGCTATTATGTTTCCATTAAAGACTTAACATATTATTTATGTGAGGCTTCTTTTGCATTTATCCACCTCAAGTGTCTGGAAGGAGAACAAACAAACAAAAGACGTTTGTGCACAAGTGTGTTTATGGACTGTTTGTTTTGATGTATTTGTGAGAAGGAATTATCAAGGTGGTGGTGGTGGGTATCCTGAATTTTGGAATGCCAGGCTGCTTTTCTTTGCTATTGAGCTGTTAACGTGTTCTTCTTCCCAATGAAGCTTGGGAACTGTGGAAGCCAAGTTATTAGCTTTGGGAAGGCATCTTTCTGTTAAACAAGTTCTTAGAAGCAAGTCAGTGCAAGCACAGCTGGGGTGGGGTGAGATGCACAAGACTTATCCTGCACAGATGTGGAAAACAGCTTCTTTCGTGTTAAAAGAAGCTCATTATCAAAAGCAATGCTTGCATTTGGTATAATCTGTGGCTCAGATATTACAGGATTCTCTAACTTCCAAGGTTCTGTGTCTCATTCTTTCCCTAGATTCTAGATGATTGTTTTTTAATAGACAGTACTACAGTTTGTTATTTTATCCAGAAAGTCATAAATCTACTTCTGCTCATCTTTTATTTAAAAAAATTATCTGATATGCTATGTCAGATAGCAGGTGGGCTCTCAGGAAGGTGAATGGGAAGGAATAACAGCTTCTCAAGGTTAACAGGAATGAAAAAGTTCTGTCTTTCAGCAAGGGTACACTCCAATCAGCAAAATGCTTTCCTGGGTTTGGAAGACTGAATCATAAATTTGAGGGCATTTTAATGGAAAAAGAACTCACAAGAGATGGAACGATCTGTCCATTTTGCTTCTCTTTGTTTCTCATTTTTCCAGGCCTTAAATTCAGTTTTCCATGTTTCTGCAGCAATTTTCTTTTTTTAAAAAAAAGTCTCATGAAAATTCTTCAGCATTTTAGTGCAAATTTCTTCCAATACTCATTTTATAAATTTTTCACTAATGTATACACTTTTGCAAGCAATTTATCCTAATATAATGCATTTTTTATTTTCACTAAGAAATTAATTTTCAGGCACACTTGTCCCTAATATATGCATTTTTCTAAACATTGTTTGGTTGGAGAACTGTATTGCAAAATTCAGATATGTGCAAATTTTGAAGGATAGCTGTGTTTAATTTCTCATATTGTTTTGGAAAGTGCTAATTCGATAGTTAGCTTTAAATGTGTACTGAATTGAATTCCTCCCCCATCTCTACTCCTCACAGGGCAGAGATAGATCTCAGAGAACCTACTGAATATAAATGATGCCAAATGACAGTAGGGCAAAACTGATGTGTGTGTATTTAAAAACACACAGAAATTATTTATTATTTATTTATTATTTGATCTATATCCCACCCTTCCTCCCAGTAGGAGCCCATTTATCACAGTAAATGTGTTAAAGTTATCACATTAACACTTTTGTTGTACGCATCATTTTAGGAACATAATTTGCAGCTGTTCAGACTATGTGTACATGAGAATAAATCCCAATGAACACAGTGGAATTTACTTCTGAGCAACTTGCTGCAGTGCACATTCTGGTTTGGGTCATTATTTGTTTGTTTATTTATAGCATTCATATTTTATACCTCACATTTAGCAGCTTACAAAAATTAGTAATAAGGTCCCTGAGGCTCACAATCTAACAAAACATGGCATACAATGAAAAAGGAACAGGAGTGAGAAGGGAAAAGCAAACTCAAGCGCAAGTCCTTCAGGTTGCTGTTCTTACATGAGTGCATGGACGTACAGAAGCCAACCAGACTGGTCGCTTCAACAATGGCTGCCTCTACTGTACCTGAGTGTGGCAATCTAGCTTTGGGGCTCCAGGGCAAGCTGAGTGGCAAACCCAACTCTGACCTCCAAAGCCACATTCCCCCCTCCTCCAGCATCAGCTGCCTGGGGTAGCTGCCTCACTCTCCCAAATGGTACGGCAGGCTCTGCCTGGAGCTGAGAACTCTGCTTTGCACAAGCATTAACTATGAGCATAAAGTTGCTTCAGTGCAGAGAGTGCTCTCACCCTGGTAGCTGAAATAAAGATAGAAAAAGAAATAAACAACCTGGTGAGCTGTCACCATCCAGAGCCCATCCTCCCCTCTCAAACTGCCACCTCAGTGGCTTCCAAGGGACCATCTTGTCCTAAAGGGAGCAGAGAAGAAGCAACTATAGTTTGTTTTAAGCAAACTGTTGAGTCTTACCTTTCATTGTAGCATTTAAAAAAATTGTGAACTGTTTTGTGAGATCCACCTGAAAAGTGTATATAAATATCTTAAATAAATAAATTAAACCCTATACTCACCTGAGAGTAAGCCCAACTGAACCCAGTGGGACTTACTTCTGAGTATGTATAGGTTTATTACGGCTGCTTACACACCATACATTTAAAGCATATGACTTCCCCCCCCCCAAGCATTCTGGGAGCTGTAGTTTGTTAAGAGTGCTGGAAATTGTAGCTCTGTGAGGGGTAAACTACTGTTCCTAGGATGCATTGGGGGGAACCATGTGCTTTAAATGTATGGTGTGTACACAGCCTCCATTAAGTTTCTTTCATTCTACTCTTTTCCACCATCTGTCAATATGCTCTTTTCTTTCAAAGACAAACTCTGATCTAAAGTTGCAATTCTCTATTTTATTTATACTTTTTGTTCTTTCCCCTCTAGTTGGTGATTGAGCAGGGGGTAAATAAAAGCATTCAATGCATAATAATGTGTAATACTACAAGGAGACAAATCCTGAGACATGCTGAGTAGAATGAAATTCAGCAGGATGAAATGACCTGATTAAGGCAGCACTATAATGAGAGTAGATGAAGGCAGGAGGAGTCTTACGGAGCAGCCAACCCTCCCCATTTATTCTGGACAAGTGTATGTGTAATAGAATAGGTAGAGGTGCCTCTGGATCTGTTGGGGCAGCTAACCTCCTGCTGGCCACCAAATGTGCAAAGTGTTGCAAGTGCTGGCAGGGGCCAGTGGAAAGCCCTGACAAGAAGCATTCTATATGCAAGGCTGAGACAGCCTGGGATGTGCAGCACAGTGGCATAGGGCCCAATCGCTGCACCAACCTGGATGGAGCCTTCTCCCCACCTTCTGCTGTGACCGGTATGAGCAGAAGGGCTGCTGATGTGGTAATGGCTCCACAAAGCACAACTGGTGGGGTTTGTAGTTAAGATTGCACCCTAAATGGTGTAGCTAGACTTTTAAAATGGCCCTAGTGGTAGTGATGGGGGTGCCATTTGGAATTTGCTTCAGGCAACAAAATGTCTTGGGCAATCACTGTACTGAACATGGTTTATTCATTGCTCCTGTCAAAGTAAATGAGATGAATGTTACTTTCATTTATGTTGGCTACTTATGCCTCACCAAAAGAGAAAAAATGCATAAAATCTGCATATGTTGACCAGGTGACCTACTCAGTATGCTATCACGTGGCATATCACTTCAAGGCCCCTGCTTTTATCTTTAAACTAGACTTGGACCAGACAGCCCTTCAAACAGAGGACTGTCCTCTGTAATGAAGAGCACATGGCCACCCTACTTTCATTGGACCCAGTGCCTAGCATATCTCAGGGATCTAGCCTGTCTTTGTAATGCAGGTGGAAATCTAATTTAAAACTTTAATGCCTTTCATTCCTGTACCTCCCCCTTCTCCCTCTCCTCTGTCTTCATCAGATGTACAATGGAACCCTCAAGAGAGAAGCAGAGAACAAACGCTACAGTTCCTACAGCCAAATGGATGGCTGGGGTGGCAGGAACTACAACAAGATCTGCAGCCCAACCAGTCCTGGGAGTGATTACTGCTTTGTGCAGAATATGAAGAGCAGCCGAAGTGAACCAGACCTCTGCTGTGACGTTCCACGAGGCACCCTACGGAGAAACCAGAGTGGAAGCCGTGTGAGTCACAAGACCAGTCTGTATCGTCACAGCCATTATGACAACAGATGCAACAACCAGAATGACATGACAACCTCGAGGACAAGCAAAAGAGTTCCAGTCCGTAGCCCCTCTTGCACCTCTGCTAATAAGCAAGATGTAGTCTATGCACAGCCTGTAGCTAGCAGCAAGCAGGATGTGATCTATGGACAGGCTCACTCAAACTCAAAGTAAGTTCCCTACATTCTGCTTAGCCTCTGATTATTTATTGTTCTTGGTCTGCAAGGAACTTTACTGGGCTTTATCACTAGAGATAAAAATGTTCAGTCTACTATGAATCCCATCATTCCAGCATTTTCCCTCTGGTTTTTGATGGGGCTTGCTTGGATCAAGACTTGGGCCATTTAGATTGGAATCCTACACTGGTTACATACCACACACTTAGAGCACATCCCCTCCCCAAAGAATCCTGAGAACTGTAGTTCACCCCTCACAGAGCTACAGTTCCAGCACCCTTAACAAACTACAGTTCCTAGGATTCTTTTGGGGAAGCAATATGTACTTTAAATGTATGGTGTATTTGCAGGGCTAAACACACATATGAGGGAGCAAGTTGCATTAGACACAGTGGAGCTTCTGAGTAACCATGTGTAGGAGTGGATGTCAGTTGGGTGGGAGGAATTCTGTAGTAAAGAACCTGACACTTCATTTCACATGAGATCATTTGTACTAATAATGCCAGTCAGATATTCAGCACCAAGGACATATGCCTCTACTCACTATCTGCTCAGTGTTTTTCTTCCTGAGCTAAAACTGTATGTAAAGATCTAAAGGTTGAAGAGAAAAATGTTATTTTTGGTTTCCTCAGATAATCTAAAATGTCTAAAGCATTGGAGTAAAGAAAAATCCAGTGAAAATTGGAGTATTCTTCCTCCAGATAGATTTTGAACCATGTGACATGGAACCCAGAGAGGCTTGTAGCACCTTTAAAATTATAATAACATAAGCTTTTGTGGACTAGGGTCCACTTCATCAAAGGCATGAAGGGTTCTCTAAGTGGGCAAGTGTGGGCTGTCCCAATTATACCTGTCAACTTAGAATAACACTTCATGCCTCTGATGAAGTGGACCCTAGTCCACAAAAGTTTTTGCTATAATAAATTTGTTAGTCTCTGCAGTGCCGCACAAGGCTCTTTCAGGGAAGGAGGGGTGTCTGCAACAGACTAACAAGATTGCCCCCCTGAAACTTAAAATTAGCCACCCTGCCCAAATTTCTCCCTAAGAAAGGCCTAGTTATCATGGAAAAGATTATTACAGATCCAGTTTATTACAGAGCTTTTTTTTTTAAAGAACCGCTTTGACTTGTGAAGATTCATCTCCAGGACAACTGTTGTGTGGGAAACACCATCCTCTGCCAAACATCTCTCAGGAGTGGTCTCTTTGTAGCACCTTTCCTGATAGGGTGTGGTTCACCTTGTAGAACGGGTTTAGATTTGGGAGTTGTCTTGAAGCACTGGGCCTGGCTGGTGAATCTTCTTGCCAGTTGAACTTGTTCTTGTTGGGGAGTTGTCTCCTTTCTAGAACTGAGACTATTTGCACAGTTTTGAACTGCTGTAGAACTGGAATTTCTTTAACTGGAAAAAAATAAGGATTCTAGTGAGTTGGAATGAAAGGATCTTCAGTTTCAGTTTTTCGAATCTTAAATTCAGTTCTCCACATTTCTGCAGCAATTTGCATTTTTTAAATCCTCATGAACATTCTTCTGCATTTTAGTGCATATTTCTCCTAATAAATACATTTTTGTATGCAGGTTTGACTAATAAACACATTTTTGTGTTTTACTTTCACGAATATATTCATTTTTATGCACCCTTTCCCCTAATATATGCATTTTTGTAAACATTGGTTGGAGAACTGCGTTGCAAAATTTGGATAAGTGCAAATTTTGATGGGTGCCTATGTTTCGGTTCTAATATTGTTTTAGAAAGTGTGAATTTGATAGATTTGTTTTTAAATGTGAACTATGTCAAATTGATTGATGTGTCAGCCCTGGTGCTTTGTATGAAGTAATTGGTCAGTGATTGTATTCCAGAAGTCCATTGGACAATCTCACTCTGGGATGTGCACCAAGCTGAAGGTCAGAGATGGAGCAAAAGAATCCAGTCACTGCCACAAAGACACTCTCTTGCCTGGCTGCAGAGATTTTGTCAGTATTTGCTCATCCTGCAACACCCCTTTTCCTTCTTATCACCACAGAAGGAGAAGGCTGTGTACACACCATTTATAAATATTTAAAGCATACACACATACACACGCATTCCCAAAAATCCTGGGAGATGTTGTTTATTAAGAGTGCTTGGAATTCTAGCTTTGTGAGGGATAAACTACATCTCCCAGGATTCTTTGGGGGAAATGTGCTTTAAATGTATGTGCTTCAAATGTGTGCACCCAGTCGAATAATAACTATGAAAGAACGTGTCTAAGCTGAGAAGTTGTCCTGTTTTCAATACATTTATAATATTTGTTATAGTAACAATAAAGAAAGCAAAGTGGTTCTGGGATATGAATGTGTAGAGGCTTGTAGAAGAGAGTTCTATTAGAAAGTATCTCTTGGGGGGGGGAAGCTTATGTTTCAAAGAAAGGATATTAATTTGCCAAAACGGCAGGATTTGTGAGGGATGGTGTTTTCTTATAAAGCAGTGAGACTAAAACCAGAAACAAGAACCTCTTGCAATGGTCACTAGATTAATTTTTTAGTTGGTTTTTTTCCACACTATTCTGATGCATGTTCATAGTTATTCCTGCTATCCTGAAAACTTATGAATTCTAAGCAGCACATTGCATAATAGACCTCTATGTGCCTACAAATTTGGGACAGGCTGGGGATTGCCTTTTTTGGAGAATGGTTATCAGTTGAGACTTGAATATAGATTTATCTCTGGGTGTAAAACATTCCAGGAGGGAGCGTTACACCGAGGGTATGCCAAGCACTCAAGCACTTTCTCTGATATTTCAGCTCCATCTGCTAGTCATCTTGCTTGTAGAATACTTTACACTTTCAACAATTTATAAGCAATGAGCAGATCTTTATACATTAAGCTTTTCTTCATTGTCCATTCTAAGACTTGCCTAAGGCTAAATAGAGGGTTGACATTCAAAAGATTAATAGCTGAAAAATTATGAAATATAGGAGCAGAGTTTCCATATGTGGCTTTTTATACCTGCTTTCAAATGAACAAGTTTTAGAGAGTCAGGTAGACTGATTCAGTTGTCTGAGACCCACAAACCACATGAGATTTGTGATAATCCCTGCCAGGCCAAGAACTAGTAAGGATAGTGCTAAAATGTGTGCTGGCTAGTGCCCTTTGCATGGAATGCTTTTCCTTCCATTTCAGTTTAATGGTATAGTACTGGACTTAACCAACCATGATGGAACCTGCGATCTGAGCAGCAAAGGAGTTAAGCTTGTTTGAGTCCAAATGATAAGGATGAGATAGGATGAGCCTGGAGTGAACTCTTTTTTTAAAAAACTACTACTATTACATTGGAACAGCCACCTTTTCTAGGAGTCAGCATGGAAGGAGAGAGAAATGCAGACGTGACTGCACCTAACAGGATAAGAAAGGACTGGAGAAGGAGGAAGGAGGTCCTTTCCTCCTCACCAAGCTAGTATCCACCCACATTATTTAGGCTCTAATGGAAAGTAGGAGCCTAGATTTTTGTACCCCTGTATCAATTGTTGGTAGACTTACGTTACATTCCTATGCACGTTTACTCCACAGTAAGCCCCAAATGAGTTCAGTAAAACTTACTCTCAGGTAAGGGTGTATAGGATTGTCCTGTAAATGAATTAGGATTGGAAAAGGACTTTCTTTAGTCTTGGTCAGATTAAAGTGTAATTTCATAAGCAACAGTTTTGTCTAGGAACCATCTCTTTCATAGAGATCTTGTTCTGCTTTTGGAATAATGCTCATATCATTACAACAGTCAATGGTTGAAATGTGGACTCCATTAATAGTTTGCATCTGGAATCGTAATCACATGCCATAATGGTAATTTTGCTAGAAGAAGACAGTGTGGAAGAACTGGTAATGCTTTCTGAGGCTCTGAAGACAGAATATTTGGGGCTTCCAACAAACATTTCAAAGTGATGGATGGTGGGGGGAGGGGTCAGAACCTGCCTTTCTGCCAGGAAAAAACCCCTCTCTCCATCCCTCCCCAGCATTTCAAATTCCCAGCAAATGTCAAACTAGGGCTTCTAATGACAATCCTGAGCAGCAGGCATGGACTCAAAAGTGTGCTCCCACATTCTATGTGCTCCCACATTCTAGACACAGAATACAGCTTTTGCAGCCACAAATAGCATGTACAAGGAAGTTGGAGTTGTTAGAAGGTGGAGAATGGAATGATTCACCTTCCCTGAAAACCCCAGCTTCCCTGCACATGCTTGGCAGTTGGAGCAGAAGTGCAGATTGGCTGTCAGAATATGGTGCAAAATGACTTCATGAAGAAACATACACTCCATGGATAATCCTGTGGAAGTCCTCAGAACTCAGACCTCCACCCCCATCAAGGGCCTTTAAAGAATTGTACAGGCTAATTTATAAGTATAGATATACATTATTATTATTATTATTATTATTATTATTATTATCCCGCCTTTTGGCGAAAAGGCTCTCAAGGTGGCTTACAAACAATAAACACAAATATAGAAATACATATCAATAAAACAGTACAATTTACAACAATTAAATAACAAGGTAATAATATTATAAAAAGCAGCAATAACAACTTTCAATGAAAATACAACAAATCACACTTTCCTAACACTTTCCTAATAAATTCCTAACGATTAGAGAATGTCTACTAGTTCTTAGATACACATTTAAGCCAACATTCAAAGGGAAAGCTATTTTGTAATCTAAGTAAGAGAGAGAGAGTATTAAAAAGGGGGCAGGAGACCTGAGGTCTAGTGAAAAAGACTTGGGGCTTGGACCCCTGGGCTACTCCCTAACAACTCTCCTGCACCCTACCCTGCTTTTATCTATACAAATGCTTCCTTAAACTGTGGGCAGTGGTTGCTTCCCTCATCACCTTCCAGGAACATATTTCACCCAAGAATAAGGCCCATACAAAATCTCTCAGTGTGGTCTGTGTAGGTGTGATCTGTGGGATGCGAGATATTAGAAGAAGCTTGGACTCTCCCATTCCTGCTCATGTGCTGTATTAAAGTGCCCAAGATGATGCATCATCCAGGAGCGTTTGGGAGGACTGGCAAGGTGCCAACAGGAGAACAGGGAATTCTAGATTTTCTGCTAAGTTTTCCTCACGTAGAACAGGGATGGCTAACCCTAGTCTACAACCTGATCTATCTCCCCAAGCAAAGTTTTCTCTCCTGCCTTCCCAGACCCAACTGATTTTGACAGCAACAGCAGAAGGGTGTTTAGGGTGGCTGGATCCTGTGCCCTAATGGGGTTGGGGATGCAGGTTTCATCTGATGAGTGGAGAGAAAGCGATAACCTCCCTGTACAGATCAGCTGATGAAGTGGGGCTGTATGCCTGTGTGGTGGTGATGGTAGTACAAATGTAAGAATGTGTGTGCAAGAGTGTGGGGCAGCCACACCCACTGCTATCATGCAGCCCCCAAAGGGTTGGCCAAGGGTAAATGTAGCCCTCAGGCAAAAAAAGGTTTGCCACCCCTATTGTCAATCTAGGTTTTGTGATTCCTTGTAAAGTTTGTTCAGTTGTTCTGGTAGTGAAATGAAGATTAATTTGACATTTCTCCACCCTTCAAAGAGCATCTAGTTTCCCTCTAGCCAAGCAGGTTCTACTTTGTTGTATGAGCAATGTAAGAAATTGTGGAGAATTTGTTCACTGTCTTCTCAATTTTAGTAGTTCCATGCCATACAAAAATCTATTTCTCCCCTCTCCTCCTCTTTGTCATCTGCCATGTGCAAACAAGCATGGAGATGTAACTCTCTCCAGGGCTCCTGCCATTCCCAAGCCAGTCTGAGCTAGCTTGCCCATCTCTAGTTCTGATAAAAGAATGACTTGAACTTCTCTTCAGTCATGTTTATTTTCCCCCAAAGAAAAATATTTATAACTATATTTCATGGTTCTGCATTTAGAACATGGCAAGAAAAAATTCCTTCCAGTTTCCAGAAAATAGCGCATTAGTATTCATTTCCAGGGGCATCACTACTGGGGTGCGGGGGGTGTGGATCACACCCAGGTGACACCATGAGGGGGGTGACACCCAGAGCCGCACCCCCCCGCACTTCCGCTAGTGACGCCGCTGCCCCCCGGCACCCAGTCCAGTGTGCGCCGAAAGCAGGTGCCCGCTCACTGGTGGTGAAGCCTGGATGGGCCTTCCACCGTCAGCCTGGAGCGCATGCGTGCAAAGCGTGCGCGTGCAAGACCAGCCGCCCCTGTCCATGCCCCTGGGAGGGCATGCGCCGGAGGTCCGCACCCCCCCGCACTCCCGCTAGTGACGCCGCTGTTCATTTCCCTGTGGCTGGAGCTTAGAACACAGAGAGATCCACATGGACGACTCTCCATTATGTTAAAGTTTCATCAAAAACAATAATAGTTGGGTGGATCAAAGTAGATAAAGGAGGTAGGCAAAGAGAGACTAAACTTTGTAAGCCAGTGGGCCCTTTCATGTTGATAGTAAAAAATTGCTAGTGGAGTAGATATTGAGAAATATCTTGTGAATGACTTTGGGCAGGTATAGAGCTGATGAATATTACTTTTTAAATTTAAACTTTATAAAGTTTTGAAAATAATTACAACAAAACAACCTGCAAAGAGGTATGGAAATGCTTCACTCTGATAAACACAATACAGAAAAACTAATTCTATGGGAAGATTGGGTGAGGCAATACCTGGGGGGAGTGAAAACACAAATATACCTGAGGATTTTGCTGCAATTTGGTAGCCCTTCATATCTTATATTGAAAGGCATATGATGTCTCACTACCTCCCAATGAAACATGGTTTTATTTAGAATAATCAATGAAATGTATATTGATGTTATTTTTATTTAGTGAATAGACAACTTCTTTCTTAGGTTTATTCATTCCCTGAAACCCTTCCTTTTGAATTTTGTAAGTTATTAGTACAAAAATTACTGATGGACTAGTACTATCTTGGAAAACAAATAGCAGCTGAGGATAGTTCTTCCTCTGTCTGCATATAGATACAGAGGCCATAACTTTGGGATAGTTGATCCATTCTCTCAGACTGAGACTTAGAAGACATATCCAAGATCACTTTATGCACACTGGTAACCTCCAAGCACAGATGTCCACCTTGGTTAAAGAGTTGTAAAGTGATAGATTTTCCTCATTATTTCACCAAATGCTTGGAATGGATGGGTAATTCTAATCCACACATATGATGATTAAAAAAGGAATCACATAGTGATTTGAGATTCATCATCTTGAGCAAAAAGATTCAGCTGCATGATCTTGTATTTGTATTTGTAGCACATAACTATGGAGTTGCTTTTGCATGTGGCAGATGTGGCCCCATGCTGCAGCTCCAAAATAAAATCTAGACAGATCTTAACCATGTGGCTATGTGTATTCACATTTCCTAGGTCTACATTCTTACAAAAATTAAGTTGATACAGCATTGTCCTACAGCACATGCGTTTTGCGGTAATAAGTGCCTTGTGACCGTTTGGAAGCAGACAGGCCTTAGAGTATCACTTGTCTCAATTAGATAGCCACTCCATCCAGCTGAAAGTAGATGTGTATTCCATTATATCAAGGACATAAAGGGCAGCTTATCAAAATGCTATGAAATTGCATTGCTGCCATGCAAGCCAAACGGTCTTAGAAGATCTTTCACTTGGTACTTTTTCTGCTGCAAGTTGCAATCTGATTAGATAACATCTATACCATGGTCTAGTTAGGTGGGTGGATAGAAGCCAATGATAGGGCAAGGTATGATTTTATGCTAAAATAGTAATTGAAGAGGAAATGAGGCTGGATTGTTGTCAAGAAGGATGAGGTTGAGTGTGGGAAGCCTTTGGCCCTCAAGATGATGCTGAACTACAACTCCAATTGTTGCTTACCATTGGCTATGTTTGCTGGGGCTGATGAGAGTTGTAATTCAACAACATCTGGAGGGCCAAGGTTCCCCACTTAGGGGTTAAAGGTTTGCTTTGGCCCTTGAATATGGGAGAATAATTTTCATTATGGAAAGTGGTGTCTTTTAGATAACATACAGAAGAGTGGGAGTTGGTGGAATGATTTTCTTGAGCAGGGAGGTAGTTGGAAATCTTGGTGCAATGTTGTGATTTTAATCTTAATGCTTCATATGTTAGATAGTTAACTTCATATGTTAGATAGAACTTGTTTTGGTTGGTTTAGATACAATTATGAACCTCTCTTAGCCAGCAGAATAAGAATAGAATTGAAGTTGAAAAGCAGCAAAGACCACACAACCCAGTCAATGATATGCTTCAAGTTACATAGCACAACATGACAAGGTGTGTGCGGAGTCTGGTACGTCAAGCAAACAAATGGAGAAGTGAAGCTTTAATTTAAGAATACATTTCTGGCCTTCACAAGTTGTACAGACAGATTTAAAACACAATCTCTGTATCTGTCAGAGGTTCAGAGACTAGAGAAAGTGTTTAGGTAGAGTTTGCATGGTTCATAGAATGAGATTTATGCATTGTGCATAGTTCCTATATTTCCCTGTTGACTCCTGTACAGCTAGATAGGGAAGAAGGCATTTGTAGATCTTATACTATCTTGCTTCTAAGCTACCATGAATCTGCCTTGAAGTGGGTGACATCCCCCCTTTTTGTATTTAGAATATGCAATGATGAGATGGATTATGGAGCAATGACCATCCAGAAAGCCATCCAGCTCCTGTGTTCTTCAGATGAGAAGTACCAGGCCATGGGTGCTTACTACCTGCAGCACACCTGTTTTCAAGATGAATCTGCCAAGCAAGAGGTAATGTTATTCCTCACTACATCAGCTGTGTGTGGCTTTACAGTAGATGCTTAAATGCATGGGATTATGTCAGGACTCATGTTTCCGGTAGCTCCATCAGAAAGAAGAAGTCAAATTGGAAAGAGGTATCTTATCCAACACTAAGGGGTATGACAGTATAACAAGGAGTGTGACTATGAGTCCATTGGGTGGACCTATACATTTGGAATTGTGTATAGGCATACACTGTCATGAGCCCTGGACACATACACAGTTTTGGTCTGCAAATAATTTATGTTTAAACATCCAAACTTACAATTGCTAAGAGCATCAACATCTAACTTCAAAATTCTTGGAATATTTGAATTAATGCAAATGCATTTAGCATGCATATAAGTGAGTTGTAGTTCAGCAACATCTGAAGGGCTCAAGGTCCCCCACACCTGCTTCACAGAATAACAGAACCATGCTGGTCTCATGGGTGTATACTTTTCTGAAACCTACTCAGAGTAAACTTGCACAGAAGTCATATTGATCTGGCACAATTTAGGAAGCATAACTGTTTTTGGACATAGAAGGACACATCATTCCTTCTAGTACCGCACAATCATGCCTATCAGCTAGGCAGTGAAACAGGACTGCCAACAGACAAGGCAGCAGTTTCTGTGTCCTCTTGGTACTCCAAAAGTATGCAGAAAAATATTTGGTTGGATTAATTAGGATCAGTAGAAAATCTGTTCTTCTGATCTTAATTAATTACCAGTCCAACAGTTTGTTTAGCCACAAAGGGATCAGGCCCACAAACATTTAAAAGATCCTGGAAAGGAGGGTGAGATTAGAGATATGGATGTGTGCTGTGAGGTGCAGATTCCTGACCCCAATTTGTCCCCAAACCTTCCCATATACTCCAGGGAGTGAACAACAAAAATATATCTCTAACCTCACACGCACACTGTACCATTTAGGTGTGGAGCTAAATGAGCAGTATTATGTTCACCGAGCTGCAGACCTCAGTACTCAGAGCTCACACTATGGGGTGGAGGATTTCTGAATCATCCTACCACTCCCAAATGATAGCCCCAAACTTGCTATCTTTGTAAAAAGTGTTCACAAAATTCCAATAAACAAAAACTAAAACGCTGTCATAAAAATGTGTGTTGTATCTAAAATTCTTATTTGATTAATTTTCAGGAAATTCCTTGAGCACATTGTGAGATGCGTCCTTCCCTGGCTCTCCCTGTCAGGTTCCTACCTGCGTGTGGTTACTGCCTGTCTCTAGGCACCACCAGGGACTCCACCAGTCCGGACCGCACTCTCTTCTGGTTTACCTATCCGCTCTAGCACAGATCTCAACAGATCCCCCTGCTAGGCAACCACCAGTAACGTCCCAGAGACTCTGAATACTGGTATTGTTATTCTCTTCACCGCTGCCACCATTTGTTACAGTTCCCCTTCAGCCTTGGTCATTACCTTACCCTCCCTTCTGGTCTGTGAAACCCCAGCCAAGGATCAGGCCTTTGGTAAACCAAATTAAGTATTTATTAAAGATAACAAAGCTAACAAGATTAACAAGATTTCTTCTTAAGGCACATAAGCATATGGTTTTACTCAATACTAATCCGAACTCCACCTCCCTCCTGGTAAACAACTCTCTAAACCCCACCAAGCAATCCACTCTTTCTCTTCTCCCCCCCAGATTCCACTCTCACTCTTCCTTTTATACATTCAGCCATTTTAAACACTCAGCCAATCATCTCGCATTCTACTGCCCATTCACTCCCCCTCCTCTTTCACTCCACTTACCATGTATCTTCTAAAACAACAACACTTACCATATATACATTAATATAGGAACATCACATTTCCCCCCCCTTAAACAACAGCAGAGTATTATTCCTGTTCCAGGATTTATACGTCGCGTTAACAAATAAAAGTCTCTATGGGGAAAATGTCTTTCTTTGTTTCTCTGTCTGGTCACGTCACTGCAGTCCCAGCCACTTGCCTGGAAAGTCCATCAGCCAGTACATTGTCCTTGCCTTTGATGAACTGGAAGTCCACTTGATAGTCCTGTAGGGCCCAGGACCACCTCTGCAGCATAGTGTTATGGTTTTTCATAGTCTGCAACCATAACAAGGCCCGATGATCCATAGTCACTGTGAATCTTCGTCCCCACACGTATGGGCGCAACTTGTTCAGTCCCCACACGACCGCTAGGCACTCCTTCTGGACCGACAAATAGTTTTTCTCCCTCGGCATCAGCTTGCGACTCAGGTACGCCACTGGATGTCTGGTGCCTTCTCTCTCCTGTAGCAAGACGACTCCCAGCGCGAGGTCCGACGCATCTGTAGCCACGATGAATGGTTTCTCATAGTCTGGTGCTATTAATATGGGTCCTTGGCACAAGGCTTGCTTCAGTAGATCAAAAGCCTTCTGACATTCATCCGTCCATACCACACGCTCAGAACACTTCTTTGTTAATTCATGCAAGGGGGTTGCTATTTCCCCAAAATTTCTCACAAACTTCCTATAAAATCCAGCCACACCCCGAACTGTGGAACAGCCTCCCCGAAGAAGTATGCCTGACGCCTACGCTTCTATCTTTTCGGCGCCAGGTTAAGACCTGGCTATGCTCCCAGGCATTTTAAGCGTTTATGTTATAATTTAATTTTTTTATTTTTTATTTTTTTCTTTAGTTGCTGCTTGTGTTTATTGTTTGTTGTCTGATTTTATTGTTGATATTTTGTATTTTAACCTTTTTGTACACCGCCCAGAGAGCCACTCGCTATGGGCGGTCTATAAATGAAACAAACAAATAAATAAATAAAATAAATGCCCTTACTTGTTTTTTGGTTAAGGGGATCGGCCACGCTTGTATTGCCTCCATCTTGCTCCATAAGGGGGTAATTTTCCCACTCCCCACCTTATGTCCCAAATAGATTACTTCCTTTAGTCCAAACTGGCATTTCTTAGCTTTTATTGTGAGGCCTGCTTTTCTTAAGGCCTCCAATACTGTTGTCAGGTGTTGGACATGCTCAGGCACCGACTTGCTAAAAATGGCCACGTCATCGATATAGGCCACTGCAAAATCTGACATGCCTCGCAACACAGTATTGATTAGCCTCTGAAATGAACTTGGTGAGTTCCTTAGTCCCATGGGTAAGGTCACAAACTCATATAACCCATCTGGTGTACTGAAGGCAGTTTTGGCTCTGGATTGCTCGTCTAGTTCCGTTTGCCAAAATCCTTTACAGAGATCTAGTGTAGAGATAATGGTTGCTGCCCCCAATAACTCTAACATTGCGTCTACCCTAGGCATAGGATACGCATCTGGGACAGTAATTTTATTGATTAGCCAATAATCAATGCAAAACCTTGTCGTTCCATCTTTTTTCGGAACCAGGACAATACTTGAGGCCCAGGGACTGATGGATTCCCTGATCACTCCTAATTCCAGCATATCTTCCACCTCCTTTTCGATTTCATTCAAAACTTTCCCATTCACACGGTACGGAACAGATCTGATTGGGGCATGATCTCCAGTATCAATGGAATGTATAACTATACTGGTTCGGCCAGGTTTGTTGCTAAAGAGATTCCTATAGGTTTTCAAAACTCTCAGAATCTCCTCTTTTACTTCCTCCTTCACCTCCTCTGACCATTCCACTTGATCTACCCCTCCTTTGTCTTTGCTTTCTTGTACCAAATCTGGAAGTTCAGGCCCACTTCCCTCAGGGAATAAGGTAACTTGCAACACCTGTGCATCCCTGGTATGGTAAGGCTTCAACATATTTACATGAACCACTTTGCTTTTGTTTAATTGGTCTGTGGTAATTACATACGTCACTGTGTCAAGCCTTTCTCTGATGGTATATGGTCCTTCCCAGTTAGCCTGTAATTTGTCATGTTTCCTGGGTATGAACGCCATAACCATATCTCCCACATCATACACACGTTCTCTGGCTGTTCTGTCATACCAGTAACTTTGCTTCTCCTGTGCATGACTCAAATTCTCTTTCACTACTTCCATCATTGATGTTAATTTATTGCAGAATTCCAATACAAAATCTACTACAGAAGTTTTGTACTCTCCCAGAGTTCCTTCCCATGAATTTTTTAGCAGTTCCAAAGGTCCCCTCACTTTTCTAGTAACCATTAGTTCAAAGGGTGAGAAGCCTGTTGACTCCTGAGGGACTTCTCTGTATGCAAATAAGAAGCATCCCGTCATGCCCTTCAAAACTCCATTAAATCTGGTTCTGTATTTGCTAGGTACTATCAATTGCTTCTCTGGTTCACATTCATCCTTTCTCTCAGCAGGCATCCACAGTCTATATAAAATCCCATTCTCACACACAACTTGATTCCTCAGTTTGTCAGTGAAAGGAATCTGTTGGGTCAGAGCTTGTTCCTTTATCTGCTTCAAACTTATATCTTTATGCAGCTCTTCCCTGAATTGATCTGCTTCTTCCCCAGAGACCACTTGATACAGTTTGTCTTCTTCAGCAGGCCTGCTAGTGGTTGCTATGGTGACCTGAGGCTGGTTAACAGATTCCACCCTGTTTGTTTCAGCCCCCCTTAATATGGCTTCTTTTTCTCTGCCAATTTGCTGTCTGGTCACTACATATATTTTCCCCTGTGCCCCCATAACATCTCTTCCCAGTATTACTGGTTCTTGTTGCTGGGCATTAATACCAACTTTATATTGGCCCTTTCGGCCTCTCCATTCCATTTTCACTAGGGCCACAGGCAAACTCTCTGGTTCACCCCTCACTCCTTGGATAGTCACTGTTTCCTGAGGTAATATTTCTTCAGATTTTATTAAATCTGGCCTCAGTAACGTCTGAGCGGCACCAGTGTCAAGCAATGCCCAATAATTTGCCCCTTGTACACTCACTTCCTCTCTCAGACTTGAATCAAGGTCTGTTACTTCTGTCCAGTTTATCTGGCAGAACTGAACCTTTTTCGCTGTTTCTAAAGCCTTGGGCTCTGTTTTCACTGCCCTTGTCTGAGCAGGATTACTAATGGGGTTGGCAATCTCACATTGAAAACGTAGGTGCCCCGGTCTACCACATTTGTAGCATAATTTCTCCTCACTTTTAGGGTACACAGATCCACTCTGGGGTGTCCTGTGCCCTTCAGATTTTACTGGAGGACTCACTCGCTGTGGTACCACATCCCTTCTGCCAGCACTATATGGTCTGGGTTTAAACTCTCTTGATGTTTTCCCCACCCAGCCAGTTCTATTGGAGGCGAAGTGATCCGCCATCTCTGTGGCCTCCTGCACAGATGTAGGGGAACGGTCTTTGACCAGGAGCCTTATTTCTGGTGGTAACTGATGGTATAATTGATCCAATATCATGAGGTTTTTCACCTCCTCCACAGACTGAGCTTTGGCACTACTCATCCACTTTCCAAATATATCCATCAACTTTGCTCCCAGTTCCACAAAAGACCTCCCTGTCTGTATCTGGCAGTTTCTGACAAGCTTTCTAAAATAATCAGGCCCCAGTCTGAATCTTTTAAACACTGCTTCTTTGAATTCAGCATAGGTGATGGGCCTGTCTGAGGGGAAATATTGGTATACCTCAGCCAATTCCCCTTTAATCAGATTTGATAAATACTGCATGTATTTATCTTCAGGTAGCCCCCACAACTGAGCTGCTTTTTCAAAGGTGCTGAGGTAAATTTGAGGATCTTGACCAGGCTCATAGACAGCAAAGTCCTTTGGAGTAATTTTTATTTTTGCTCCATCTCTGTCCTTTCTTGTTTCATCAGAATGAAAC
Organism: Rhineura floridana; assembly: GCF_030035675.1. NCBI lineage: Eukaryota > Metazoa > Chordata > Lepidosauria > Squamata > Rhineuridae > Rhineura > Rhineura floridana. The sequence goes on along the minus strand of NC_084485.1, from coordinate 53,150,694 downwards.
TTCTCTCTTTCAAATTTTAACTTTTCTACTTGAAATTCGGCATCCACTGCTCGTTGCTTCTCCCTCTCCTCAAACCCCAATCTCATTCTCTCAGCTTCCATCTTCAATCTCTCAGCTTCCAACTCCCTCTGCTTGTCTTTTTCCTCAGCCTCCCATCTTAACTTCTCTCTCAAGTACTCTATATAAGCGGGATTGCTTAAATATCCTTCTGGGGTCTCTTCCCTGACAGGTTGTTTTTGCTGGGCAGTTGCAAATCCTATAAGTGCTACCCTCAATTCATCTACCCCTTTACCCTCGTGAGGTAAATTGAATGTTATGCACTTCACCAGCTCCTCTCTTTTCATTTTTATGTATTCAGCCATGGTGTTTGAGTTCACTCACTCTTTGCCACACACTCTTTGCCAGTCACTCTCACAAGAAATCTTGTTTTGTTATTTCTGTTTGCCACACCACTGTATCTGGATTCTCTGTTGTTCATATCTGGATTCTCTGTTGTTCGTATCCCACCGCTACTGACACCACTTGTGAGGCGTCCTTCCCTGGCTCTCCCTGTCAGGTTCCTACCTGTGCGTGGTTACTGCCTGTCTCTAGGCACCACCAGGGACTCCACCAGTCCGGACCGCACTCTCTTCTGGTTTACCTATCCGCTCTAGCACAGATCTCAACAGATCCCCCTGCTAGGCAACCACCAGTAACGTCCCAATACTAGTATTCCCAGAGACTCTGAATACTGGTATTGTTATTCTCTTCACCGCTGCCACCATTTGTTACAGTTCCCCTTCAGCCTTGGTCATTACCTTACCCTCCCTTCTGGTCTGTGAAACCCCAGCCAAGGATCAGGCCTTTGGTAAACCAAATTAAGTATTTATTAAAGATAACAAAGCTAACAAGATTAACAAGATTTCTTCTTAAGGCACATAAGCATATGGTTTTACTCAATACTAATCCGAACTCCACCTCCCTCCTGGTAAACAACTCTCTAAACCCCACCAAGCAATCCACTCTTTCTCTTCTCCCCCCCAGATTCCACTCTCACTCTTCCTTTTATACATTCAGCCATTTTAAACACTCAGCCAATCATCTCGCATTCTACTGCCCATTCACTCCCCCTCCTCTTTCACTCCACTTACCATGTATCTTCTAAAACAACAACACTTACCATATATACATTAATATAGGAACATCACACACATCTTATCAATTGTTTTGTGGAATATATCGATCCTACCTGGCTTAATTCTAAAGTCTTGCTCACCATCAGCCCTCATTTATGCAAGTAATTACACACTTCAGTTCATCTAAAGTCAGTGTTACATACCCAAAGGCTGATAGTGGGTGACCACAAAGGTCGTTTGCAGAGCTTGGAAAAGTTACTTTTTTGAACTACAACTCCCATCAGCCCAATTCAGTGGCCATGCTGGCTGGGGCTGATGGGAGTTAAAGTTCAAAAAAGTAACTTTTCCAAGCTCTGGGTCTTTGACCATTTTATTTATTATTATGTAATGTATTATGGAACACTGCCTTTGCCCTCTCAAGGAGGCTTACCATTTAAACACACACACACCCATCAAATTTCAGCAATATTAGAAAATACAATTTCAAAGTTCAGAACTAACACCTGTTAAAAAATTTCAGCAAATTAAGCAAATTAATTAAACTTGGTCCACTATAAGGATATAAAATATAACATAAAATGGAATAACTTTTTAAATTACTATTGTTTCAGTTTAATTAATCAAGTGTCTAGAAAATTACTTGAAACATTTTACAATAACTAATAAATGTATATTCATTTTATACAATGTGAGTAGTCTAACTAGATTTCCTATTAGCACCTAATGCAGACAGAGTGGTTGTCATTATTTTACCTGAACAGATGCAATCTATGCACCCATTTCCTGTTTACCAAATACAGTTTACAGTCTCACTTTTCACCTTCTTAAATATTATGATACAAGTAGCATTGAACCAAGCGAGGTGAGGCTCATGCGGGTCTAGACCAGAGCTGTTAGCAGTCAAAGAACAAAAGCACACCTTTCTCCTACAGTATATGGCATGTTGAAACCTAAATAAGTATCACCTGAATTGCAGAACCTCCCCTGACTCATCAGCAAAGAGTGCCTTCTTTCACGTATAGTGAGTAACCTGTGCAGCCCAGTGACGTTTTGAGGCAATCAGAAGTATTTATTTATTTTTTCAAAGTAACAAATGATTTGAGGCCTCAAGGAACACCCAACAAGCTTTAAATGCCATATTTTAAGCACACATCTCACTGTGTATGCAATGAAAGGTAATATGTGAGGTATATGTACATATATTCTAGGGATGGGATCCATTGGTCAGTACTGGTTCAAAAGCATTCAACCTAATAAGCCGATATCTATTCAAGTTTGTTCTTTGTCTGCTAGTCGCTGCTTTTACCGGACCTGGTTTTTTTTTCCCCTTGCAAAAACATTGATGTTAATAAAGATAATTTTGAAAGGAAACATCAATAACTTGAAACAAAATATTGATTAAAATTATTGTTCTTAATAACAGTATGTTAGAAGAGGCATTTTTTTTAAAAGCCGGGGAAAATCACTACACAAAAATCCAATCTGCAGTGACAGAGAATAAGCAAATTAATGGAAAATTTGGTACCAAATCCAAATTGGACAGAATTCTAGCAAATCCCTAATATATTCACAATACAGCCAGTAGTAGTTCAACACTGTTAAAACTGCCAGGCCAATGAATACATCTCATATGTTAACCTTTAACTCTCATGCTTTCTATTTGCAGAAAAGAACAGAGATACATAAACAATTTTGATCAGCAAACTTTTTAATTCCTTCTTTGTTAGGTCTACCGGCTTGGTGGCATTGCCAAGCTTGTTGAGCTTCTCCGTAGCCTAGATGAGAATGTGCAGCAGGCTTCAGCTGGGGCCCTTCGAAACTTAGTCTTCAGAAATCCAACCAACAAGTTAGAAACCAGACGACAGAATGGAATTCGAGAGAGTGTGAACCTCCTGAGGAGGACCGGGAGTACAGAAATACAGAAGCAGCTGACAGGTACCTTCATCCTTTTAGAACATTGTAGAAGCAACTGGAACATTAAATCACTGAATGTGAATCATTGGACCCAGATAACCTGAACAACTATAGACCTGTGGCGAATGTTCCGTTCCTGGGCAAGGTCCTGGAACGGGTGGTTGCCGGCCAGCTCCAGGGGCTCTTGGATGACACTGATTATCTTGATCCATTTCAATCCGGTTTTAGGCCCGGTTTTGGCACCGAAACAGCCTTGGTCGCCCTGTATGATGACCTCTGTCGGGAGAGGGACAGGGGGAGTGTGACTCTGTTGATTCTCCTTGATCTCTCAGCTGCTTTTGATACCATCGACCATGGTATCCTTCTGGGGAGACTCACGGAGTTGGGAGTCGGGGGTACTGCTTGGCAGTGGCTCCGCTCCTACTTGATGGGTCGTCACCAGAAGGTAGTGCTTGGGGAACACTGCTTGACACCCTGGACTCGCCGTTGTGGAGTCCCGCAGGGATCGGTACTGTCCCCCATGCTTTTCAACATCTACATGCAGCCGCTGGGTACGGTCATCAGGAGTTTTGGGGTGCGTTGTCATCAGTATGCTGATGACACGCAGCTCTATTTCTCCTTTTCATCCTCTTCAGGTGAGGCTGTTAACGTAGTAAACCATTGTCTGACCGCGATAATGGACTGGATGGGGGCTAATAAACTGAAGCTCAATCCAGACAAGACCGAGACGCTGCTGGTGAGTGCCTTCACTGCCCAGATGGAGGATGTTCATCCTGTTCTTGATGGGGTTACACTCCCCTTGAAGGAACAGGTTCGTAGCTTGGGAGTTCTTTTCGATCCTTCCTTGTCTCTCAAGGCCCAGGTGGCCTCGGTGGCACAGAACGCTTTCTACCATCTTCGATTGGTAACCCAGCTACGTCCCTATCTGGACAGTGATGACCTCGCCTCAGTTGCTCACGCTCTGGTAACTTCTAGGTTGGACTACTGCAATGCGCTTTACGTTGGGCTGCCCTTGAAGATAGTTCGGAAACTACAGTTAGTCCAGAATGCAGTGGCCAGACTATTGACGCGGACCAGAAGGTCCGCTCATATAACACCTGTTCTGGCCCGTCTGCACTGGCTTCCTATTTGTTTCCGGGCTAAATTCAAAGTGCTGGTTTTGACCTATAAAGCCCTACACGGCATGGGACCGCAATACCTGGTGGAACGCCTCTCCCAATATGAAACTACCCGTACACTGCGCTCGACATCTAAGGCCCTCCTCCGAGTGCCATCCCATCGAGAAGCTCGGAGGGCGGTGACTAGATCCAGGGCCTTTTCGGTGGTGGCCCCCGAATTGTGGAATAGTCTCCCCGATGAGGTACGCCTGGCGCCGACGCTGCTGTCTTTTCGGCGCCAGGTGAAAACCTTTTTATACTCCCAGGCATTTTAAAAAATTTAAATATTCTATTTTTTTTAAAAAATTGTTTTATAGTGTATTTTAAAACAGTATTTCATTACTGGTATATTCTGATGTTGTTTGGTTTTTGTTCTTTGTTTGTTTTGCTTTTTGATTTTCTTATATTTGTTCTATTCATATATTTTCTTGTTTATCCTCTATGTACACCGCCCAGAGAGCCTTTTTGACTTAGGGCGGTATATAAATTAAATTAAATAAATAAAAAAATAAATCACTGCATTAATATTGGATTATATCCAGCAAAGTTATCCCATTAGCACAAGGACTTCTGCCTGCACAGTGGGACTTCCTTCACCTCTTCTCTCCATACACCTCCTCAATCTTCTTCACAGAGTTGGGAGAACCCTCAGATCAAATTTGGGGCAGGACACACAGAGAGAAGAGGGGGAGGAAGTCCTTGTGCTAATGGGACAACTTCATTGGATACAACCCAATATTATGGGTATCTGAAGGTCTAGCTTTTAAAAATAGGAAGAATAGTTATGGAGTGTCAACAAATTAAAGGATTTGTTTAATAACATGACTTTTAACAGATCAGTCAAAAATTGACTACACTTAAATATATCTGTAGATATATTAGAAAACCTCAATATAGGTATTTTTATTTATTGGAGCAAGATAAGTTGTAATGTAATAAAGAAAAGCTACTACTTTGTTCATATGGAAGATACTCTTTCCTATTTTCTTTTTTATTCCCTATTCCAGTAACACACCAGAACTAAAATAAAACTAAATGTGACCTGGACTTTTCAGGCGCAGTAGAGGACATAGACTCCCAATGTCAGTAACAGGCAGGCAGGCAGAACTTCTTTTATCATGACAATAGCGTGAATGCCTTCTGTGAACATTTAGAGAATGACTTTCATAATATGCATGAGTTTTACTGTTTGCTGTATCTTGAATCCAAGTGAGATTGACTGGAAGCTATAGCAATGCATCTCATGTACTTGCTTTCCAGGATTGCTCTGGAACCTATCATCGACAGATGAACTGAAAGAAGATTTAATACATGATGCCCTTCCTGTTCTGACTGATCGTGTTATTATTCCTTTTTCTGGCTGGTCTGATGGTGTTAGTAATAGATCAAAAGAAATTGTTGACCCAGAGGTTTTTTTCAATGCCACCGGCTGTTTGAGGTAAGTCAGCAGATATATTCATATTTTGATAATAATGAAAAAGCTTAGATACATTTTTGCTTGTCCTGCAACTACTCTCAAAAAGGCCCTTTTTACATGCTGCCTTTTATTAATTATTTCAGGCAGTTTACCAAATCGAAACTAACAGGACAAATAACAGATGTAAGTGCAATCAATAGTCCAAGAATTTAAAATAAAAAAAAAAAGAAGAGTAGCCATGTTGATTCATAAGAAAACCTCCAAAGGTCACCATTGGGACCAACCAAAAAGTCATAAAAATGTGGCAAGTTTTTGAGCTTGAAAGTGTCCCATATTTGTGTGACTGCTTGTCTAGTTAGTTATTTGGACAATTTATATAGGGTTTATATTTAAACACAACTCTAAGCGCCTTACAGCATAAGATAAAACATCTTAAATAAACAGCAAACACAAAAAATAGAATTTCTACATTCTACAACTAAAGAGAATGTCCTCTTTAGTACCAACACAAAAATTACATAAATTACACATAAAAATCAGCTTCAAAAATACAAAGAAAATTCACAATAAACGTGAATGGCTAAACAAAATATCCTCTAGACAATTGTTGTTTCCAATTTAAAAAATTGCCCAGCTGTGGACTTTGAACCTTAAATAATAAAGTCTAAGATGCCTGGGTGAATAGAAAAGTTTTTGCTTGGCACTTAAAAGACAGTGTGCTAGGCATACCCACCCTGGCAAGGGCATTCCATACCTGGTGCTCCACTACTGAAAAAATCTTGGAAATGTAAGCCTCAACATCAATGGTGGTAGCATTTGGAAAAGGTCACTGGCTGATGGCCTTAACATGTGAGCAGAGCTTGGAAAAGTTACTTTTTTGAATTACAACTCCCATCAGCCCCAGCCAGCATGGTCACTGGATTGGGCTGATGGGAATTGTAGTTCAAAAAAGTAACTTTTCCAAGCTCTGCATGTGAGTGGGATGATATGGCAGGAAGTCCTGCTTCAAGTATTTGTTTCAGCCCCAAGTATTTAGGGGGTTTAAAGTTAAAAGGTTTAAAAGTTTAAAGTTAAGTGCCTGCACATTAAATCGGGCCCGAGCAACCGGAAAGCCTATGAAGTCCTTTTAAGTCTGGAGCAAGCACTGCTAATCAAAACTCTGCTGCTCTGTTCTACATTAACTGAAGTTTCTTAACCATTCCAATTTTAGTAATCTAGATGTATTTTTGTTGCATGTATTTTTAAAAAAACTTTCTGCTTGCTCCTCATAGAATTTTAAGGACTGCCTCTAGCTGTTGAATTTCCTTTGAACTGCCCTCCATATTAGGTTTCGTCATCAGATTCTCTGGTTCCCTACAACTACCCTGCTTAAATTGTAGCAAGCCAATTTATGGGCATGGAATGGTTTTATTCATGCTTAGGAAAAGCTACCAAACCCCTTGGCATGAAGGTAATGCCAACAGCTACACAATTAGAAGTACAACCTTATGGGATTGAGCAGCAGCTGTTCACACCTTAACCATACACATTAGCTAAAAGGTGCATTGTTTAGTGAAATGAATGAGGTGAGTCAGTGACTGCAGCTTCCCTGGTCCAGGGGTCTCATTTTATCAGCAGCTTGTAAAACAGTAGATTCCTTCCACTCTTCCTTAGAGTGAGAGGTCCTTAGAGTGAGAAGTCCTTCCTTAGAGTGATAGGGGTGAGACAGCTCCCTTATAAAATGACTCAGTGGAACAGGTGAGCAAATGGGAGTACTCCAAGCTCCAAACCTGGAAAACTCTGAAGAAAAAACAGTAAAAATAGCTCCATAGTGATCTTAAAATGAGTTAGGACCAGTTTAGGTATCAGAAATGGTATTTAAAAACAAAACAAAATCTCAACATATTGATTCGGCACTGTGAAGTGAATCTTAAAGTGAGAGATAAACTAGTGCTTTGCAGAAGTTGGCTTTGCCCTTTAGAACAGGAACCCAGAATAATTTTCTTCAAGTCCCAGTTTGCCAAGTACTTATGTGAGGCTTGGACAAAACACTACCTCCTATTTTCTTAAACTCATCCATTAAGCTAATAGCTGTGCCAGGGGAGGGGGAGGGGGATTTTCAGTGAGAGGGATTAAATTTCTCCTCCCAACATGCTACAGTCCTCAATGAAAAATCTCTCCTTGTGTCTACTTTTGCATTTTTTTAAAAAATAATAAACCAGTCCTTCCCACATGCTACAGTCCTGATGAAAAATAAAGATAGGATGTGTCTATTATTTAAAAACAAAAAACAGATGCATCCCATCTAGTTCAAACCTTAGTAGCACAGTGTAGCAGCACTATACTTAATATTAAAACTATGCAAATACTATGTTATTGCATCTTCTGACCTTGGGCTTATCCACACGGGAGCCTAACTTCGTACTAAAGACACTGCTTTTACCATCGTAACAGATTTTCAGTGTCCACATTTCTTGCTCGATAGTAGCTTCCAATCCACTGTTTTCCATTCACACAAGTAGGTGTTCCTCTGGGAAGGATTAGTGTCCCTGTTTCCTTGTGGCCCCGCCCCCAATTTTATACATTTACTCCCTCCAGAGTATCAATATGGAAGGCAACAGTTCCCTCAGTTGCAATCCCCATGACTATCGGGGCATCAAGGCTGAAGCTGGGAGAGCGCCTCAGTGTGCAATTGACAAGAAACAATGAAACTGACTAGACCCCCTTCTCCATTGACCAAGCGTGAGTGAAAGGCAGAAAGGGAGGGAGTAAGTGAAAGGTAAAGTAGTCCGCTGCTGCGGCAGCTGGGAGCCACTGAAGTAAGGATTCACCTGCTCACTAAAAAACATTGAAGCAAAGCGCCTACAAGGAGGAGTGAAGCGCAGCTGAGATGGTCTTTCCTTCCCTTTTCACATTATCAGTGGATTGGGTTAATATGGATTCAAAGGGGGAAACTGCATGATAGCTTCTGCTTGCCTGCAATGTCATGTGAACCATGTGAATTAAAGGGGGATACAAGTAGCACCAGACTCACAGTAAATCACTGTGTGGATATGCCCCTTGTCTCAACTCCTTGAGAATAGTATGTAAATGTAAATGTACTGCCTTGAAGTTGATCCCGACTTATGGTGACCTCATGAATAGGGTTTTTGTGGTAAGTGGTATTCAGAGGCAGTTTACTATTGCCTTCCTCTGAGGCTGAGTGGCAGTGACTGGCCCAAGGTCACCCAGTGCGCTTCATGGCTATGTGGGGATTCGAACCCTGGTCTCCCAGGTCGTAGTCCAACACTGTAACCACTATGCCACACTGGCTGTACTACAAGATGAAAATGTATTAACTCTGAATTCTCATCTAGTTATTTCGTACATTGACACTAGGAACTGCCTTATACTGAGTCAGGCTTTTGGTCCATCTAGCTCAGTAACTGCCAGTGGCTTTCCAGGATTTCATATGGGAGTCTGTCCAAGCCTATGTGGGATTTGAACTTGAGACCTTTTGCATGTAAAGCATTTACTGTGCCACTTAACGATGGCTTCTCCAATGCCCCTACTCCACTGGGATTGCTAGCATATACATCATTGTGACTGTTTAGGATCAAATTTGCCAATCACATTATATCCTAAGTTACACATTGGCTCATAAAAAGTGAATGAAGCATTAACAAACAATCACAAAAAGTAAATTGTAAAGTCAGGAATGTCAAAGTGGCAAGCACTTCTGCAAGGTTAAAAATAAAGTTCATGTATGCATTGGAAAGTGAACATTGTACCCACACCTGGAACACAAATGAGTAAAACTAGGGCCACAACATTATAACCTCTTTACAGAGGAGATTTGCAACAAAAGCTGAATAGCACAGTAGGCAAACCTTGAGCAGAGGCAGGTGCCCACTTAAACCTACCAACTTCTGCCCTTGTCCCAGCGGTGAGCAATCTTGACCCTGGCCCAGAATCTGAGAAGCAGTACCTTGTCTGCTTCCAACTCTTCCAACTCTTCCCAGCCATACATTCCTCATTGGCAGATGTTGTGTGAGGCATGTATGTCCAGCTGCTGGCCCACAATGGCATCTCACTTCTGTCTGTGGCTGGGCACAAAGCCTCCCCATCTTCAAATTCTCCCAGAGTCTGGGACTGGGGGGGGGAGAGAAGAGGAGCAGTGTTGCTTTCAATCAGTATTGGGTGTCCTGTAAATATCATCATTGCACTCAAAGTTTGCTCAGCCATTGTTCTCAAAATAGGTCTAGAAAAATGTTACTTGTCAGCCTGTCCTGCCCTCAGAGTGACGGTGGTTCTATTCAATTTGCGCAGATATATTTTGTGAAATTGGCCTGTGATATATTCTGTGGGCTCCCTTTAATAGGTGCATTTCACCCTCATAGAATCAAAGAGAACTATATGCAGTGCAGGAAAAGAATAACCGAGCTGCTTCACTGGTTGTGATTACTTCTCCCTTTGATTTATAAAATGCCCCTTCCTTGCAGAAACCTGAGTTCTGCAGATGCTGGACGTCAAACCATGAGAAGCTACCCTGGACTGATTGACTCTGTAATGACTTATTCCCAGAACTGTGTGGCTGCCAACCGGCCAGATGACAAGGTACCATCAGGCATAGAGCAATCTTGGTGTATATCTCACAAGCTGATATATCTCTGGCTAATATTGGCAGAATCATAATCCCAGTTTAATTTGTACAGCGATGTCTTTTTAAAAAAATTAACAGTTACTAATGTCTTAAAACTATGTGTCTCAAAATTGTGGTGACAATAAGCCGTTGGGAACTGCCTTCCTTATTTCTCAGGATAACGGAGACTGATTTTCTCATATGAGAGGGGATTGTCTAGGAAGCATCTGATTTACTGATTTATAAAAAATACTTTTATACCACAATTTCATAAAAATATCAAAGGGTTTTACAACAATGATATCGATGTCATACGAATATAAGGTGTATGAAATGTAGACTTGCATACATAGGATAGAAGGAATGTCTGCTAGAATCTATTTCGATATACTGACCATCAGGATCTTCCATTGTGTGGGCCCCCAAAATTGTACTAAGTTCATCTGAAAACTTGACCATATGAAGTTCTTAAATTGGAACTTTTTGTGGCTTTCCAGTCCTAATATATTTGCCATCTTAGGTGAATTATTCCTGTTGCCTTTCCTCTCTCTCCCTCTCCTTCTCTCTTCCACATGGGAAAATTACACGAAAGACTCACAGAAGACCATTTATGATGAAGTCCTACTGTTTGGGGCGTCTCCAAGGATAGCAATGGGTCCTGTCCTGAAGTGCTGTCTGCCATCATTTTCCTTTGGAATTGTTACAATAAGCAGTTTACTGGGAGACCTAATTTCAGGATAATAGAACTTAAAACTGAGCATCAAGATCAGTCACTGAATCAAGATACCCTCCCCCCCTCATACTAAGATATATCTGCCATGTGCAAAGTATATATGTGTTAATTGTCAGCTAAGATAATGATAGCATGTTGGCTGACATAACTGAGAGAAGTGACTGGTTATTTTTGTTTGCTTTAGTCTGTGGAGAACTGTATCTGTATCCTACACAATCTGTCTTACCGCCTGGATGCTGAGGTGCCTAATAAATACACACAGCTCAACCACATGGCCAGGAGCACTTACACAGACAAAACCCTGACAGGCTGCTTCAACAACAGAGGTGGAAAGCTGGAGGTAAGGTTTGGTGCATAGAGCTAATTCATTCATAGATTGCAAGGGTTTGTATTCCCTTCCCAACTTCTTGCTACAGTATCGTATCTTATAATAAAAGATACATAATCCTAAAATGCATAATCATTAAAAGCATAAATTTTATTTATTTATTTATTAATTCAATTTATATACCACCCCATAGCCGAAGCTCTCTGGGCGGTTCACAACAAGTAAAACATCTGATATACAATTAAAACCACATATCAAGCAATCTAAACATACATTAATGATATCAAAAATTAAAGCATATGTATACACATACAAATGCATATTAAATATCAAAAAGCTGAAATACTAAAAGCTAAAAAACTAAAACTAAAATGCCTGGGAGAAGAGGAAGGTTTTTACCTGGCGCCGAAAAGATAGTAACGTTGGTGCCAGGCGTACCTCATCAGGAAGAATATTCCATAGTTCGGGGGCCACCACTGAGAAGGCCCTTTTTCTTGTTGTCACCTTCCGGGCTTCTCTCTGAGTAGGCACCCGGAGGAGGGCCTTCGATGTTGAGCGGAGTGTACGGGTAGGTTCGTATCGGGAGAGACGTTCCATCAGGTATTGTGGCCCCGTGCTGTGCAAGGCTTTATAGGTTAAAACCAGCACCTTGAATCGAGCCCGGAAACATATAGGCAACCAGTGCAAGCGGGCCAGAATCAGTGTTATATGTTCGGACTGCTTGGTCCCAGTTATAAAAACACCACCACTTAAAACTGTAAAAAAAAGACGAGGTATTCAGACCAGGCATTGACATCCCAGAGCTTGGAAAAGTTACTTTTTTAAACTACAACTCCCATCAGCCCCAGCCAGCATGGCCACTGGATTGGGCTGATGGGACTTGTAGTTCAAAAAAGTAACTTTTCCAAGCTCTGCATCAGGCAAGTGCCTTGGCACCTGCTTAAGACATACTTGTTTAGGCAAGCCTATCCAGACATATAGAAGTGGCATTGTGTTCTAATGTGTTTTTAGCGTAACTGTTGGTTTTAATTATATTTTGATTCAAGCAGTATATAAATTTTGTTAAATAAATAAAAATACTCAAGAAATTAAGGAAATAGCGCTCTGTATCCAAATATATTATATATGTCTGCCTGCCATGTTACTTGTGTTTAGCAGGCAAAAAAACCCAAATGTTGATGCTTGCATATCATGTTCAACAAATATGGGATAATGACGAGGATTTTGATTTCTTGCCTGCCCTTCATCATCAGGTCCCAGCGTGGGTCACAGCAATTTAAAAATACAGTATTAACACAGTTTAAAACAAATTACATTTTTAAATGAAACAAAAAAGTGAGACAATAAAATGTGGTTCTTTTGTAAAACTTCAGCTTCTTAGATTTTTCACTCTTCTTTATCCTTAGTATGATGAATATGATCTACCTCTTCCGGAAGAGGACTATAAACCCAAAGGGTCCAGCTGGCTGTACCATTCGGATGCCATCCGCACATACCTGTCTCTGATGGACCAGAGCAAGAAAGATGCCACCCTGGAGGCTTGTGCTGGAGCCCTGCAAAATCTGACTGCAAGCAGGGGACTGGTAAATATAATATATCCCTCTCCACATTTGGGAGAAAAAACCCTGTTTATTGAAGGTAGTCATACTCTCAGTGTGACTAACATTGGATATTGCTCCCAAACTCTAGAAATGTATTACTACCAAATTGCTTATTTTTCTAGATGTCAAATGGAATGAGCCAGTTGATTGCTCTAAAGGAGAAAGGGTTGCCCCGTATAGCACGCCTTCTGCAGTCCACTAGTGCTGAAGTTGTCCGTTCTGGAACATCCTTACTGAGCAATATGTCTCGACACCCCATTCTCCACAAAACAATGGGTAGGCACTATTTTGTATTCCAGGAGCGGATCTAGTTTCTTTCTTTACTTTACATGTGCACCCTTTTCTTCATAAATGTAAGGTAAAATGTAAAATGTAAGGTAAAATGTAAGACAATAATTCCACTGTGTAAAATGTGATCAAAGTGCTTAAATGTCTGTTTACATTTTGTTGAAGGAAAAAAGGCTCAACAGTGAGAAGCTAGTTCATTACTTATCCCTGTTCTTGTTTTATCTCATCCAGTTTAGTGTTTGAAAATCTCTTGCAGGTTTATTCATATGTGCCATGATTGTTCAAGATCAGCAGTATTATCTAATGATCTAAAAAGCAACTGAAAATAAACAAAGAATAACTTACCTCATGTAAAACGTTGGTTGGTCTTTTTGGACCAGATGTGGACTATGTCCCACAATTGGGTTTGTTTGGTTGCCACTGTCAGGTTTACATGAACTGAAGCTGATCTGCTTTGGTTCTCACAGTACATGATCATTTGCTTTCAGCAAAGGTGTTGTTACAGCTCTGAGGTGGCAAATATTCCCCCTTATGCCTTATTGTAGACTTTATTGTTGGGTAATGCTTATTTAGTCTCAATAGCCTATTCAGTTTAGTCTCTTTTGAGTTTTATGCAACTTTTTATTTAATGGAAGTCTGTGCCCCTCTTTAGCTCATCAGGTGCTCCCAGATGTGACACGTCTCCTAGCCCTCCAGGCTCCAGGTTCCAGTAATTATGGAGACATTATGACATCTGCTTGCTACACACTGAGAAACCTAATCATGTCCAACCCACAGATGGCCAAACCCTACTTAACAGGCAGCTTGATAAATAACGTGGTAGGCCTGTGCCGAAATGGGTGAGTAATGGTGAGGAAAAATGGGCATATGAGAGGCATGAACCGGTTTTAGAGTAAATACAGCTCCCTGAATATAATATATATTCTCAGATTAGATATTTTCCTTTGACATATGTTGCAGAATGTTGACACCTCACAATAAGCATTTTTAAAGTTGTGGTGACAGTGTGAAACTCAGATGCTGAATTAGTTTCCCTAAATCAGTGATGGGGATCCTGTGACCTTTTAGATGTTGTAGGACTCCAACTCCCATCAACCCCAGCTAACATGGACAATAGTCTGAGGTGATGGGTGTTGTAGGCCAGCAAATCTGGAAGGCCAAAGGTTCCACAGCCCTGCCCTATAGTTTGAATCTGATATACTTATCATTAATACCACGGAGTGGAGTCAGATGGTGACTACTGACTACTTAATAGCATTACTTGGTGATTTTGTAAACTGAATCTATATTCTGAAGATATAATACAGAACACACACATGGACTTGATTTTCATGTAACACTAAACCATGAGTTAGTGCTACATGGATGAGCCTCCACAAACCCAACCTAAAAGAGGGGCTTGTGTGCTCCCCTGTCCTCCTTCCGCACAACCAGAAAGAGGACTTCTACTAAGTTTAGTTTCACTTCTAAAGCATATCAGCAGCAGATACAAACCAGGGATCCTGGCTGTGTGGGAGGAGGTGAGAGGAGCATGTGAGACTGAGGCTTTGCTCAGGCTCAGAGGGGGTCGTCCACAGCTTAGTATTACATGTGAATACATGCTTTTTTTTTCTTGTTCAGTAACAGTGATCTTATAAATGAAAACAGTAAGCATAAAATATTATAACAGTAAATGGTCTTTAAAACATTTCTTTGTTATGCTGTTTTGACTCTTGAATAAATTCAGAACTATCCTTGGGAATATTCCTTGAATATTCTGGAGCACAAAATTCCAAGTGTAACATTATATGAATCATGAATCTTTCGCCACAACATTGTAAGCAGTGATGCAACCTATTCAACCTGAAAAATGTGGTAACCTCTCCTACCGTTGAACATTAACGTTCAGTGAACTTGGAATTTAGATCAGAAGGAGAAGTGGAAATGTCAGGGCCACTTATTTGGACTACAAAAATAATCAGAAATCAACGTTAAAATTGGTACTGCCAGCAAAGTGGAGGCCTTACAAACTCTATTCTGAAGGGCTTAAAGTCAAATCCAGTTTATAAAATGCAGATTGCTGGTGTCATCTATCCTTTTTGGTGAAGCTCATTTGTCTTCTTTCTTGTCTATAGATCCTATCCAAAAGCAGCTGAAGCTGGTCGTATGCTACTGTCTGACCTATGGTCAAACAGGGAGCTCCAAACTATACTAAAACAAGTAAGAGAATAAGGTGTTTCTTTTCCCTGTTTCTCATAAAACAACATGGCACTTGGACGACACCACTCACATAATAAAATGTGTTGCCAGCCCTGCAGTAAATGTTTCCTAAAACAGAAGCAGTGTTTTAAAAATGTGTGATGATAAAACATTTTGGAAAGCAGATATGCCATTTTCTTTTGTTTTCTGGACAGAATGTTTGTTTTGGAGACTTTTGACATCTCTTTTAGATGTCAAGCTTTGAGACCTCCTAAGAAGTGCTCTTTTATATTTATAGTAAGACTATTGAATATAATTTGTATATACTGTGAGATTTGCATTTTATTTTAGTACAACTGTGTTTAGTGCAACGTATTTTCTAGAGCCTTTGGTCTGTTAATGGAAGGCAACTCAAAAAAGAAAAGAAAGATACACTTCCACTAATAAATGTCTTGGACCAACTCAATACAAAGAAGAAGGCTTGGGAATCGCATGTGCTCTGAGCATTAGGGGGGACAGCAAAATAAAAATGTAGCAAATAAATAAAAATGATTACAAAAGTGGGACTTCTTTATGCATTCAACAAGCTTTGCAAAATGCTTTTGCATTTATCTACGAGCTGTTAAGTGACGTGGCTGGAAGTCTTTGATTCAAACCAATTTGTCTTAGAAGCAAACATATATGAGTGCATCCAGACTTTTGCTTGAATGTAACTCCTCTTACAAATATTAAATGGTTCTTCATTTGATTTATCACCTGCCTCCTTTCTATTCTGCAGCAAGGATACGATAAGAATATGATGGGATCCTTAACAGGAAGCACTTTTAGGACCCTGTCTTCCAGATTCTAAGAAGAGATGTTCATTGCATGTTTAGATTGCAGGTAAATAATTGAATTAGACTTTTAAACTGGAGGAGAGGATCTTAGTCACACGATCTAGATTAGACAAGATCAATATGTGGTGCTGCATTTGAAAGTGTTAAAAACTGCAACTGAATTTTTAAATGCAGCTACTAGGACATTGGCTCCCAGTTGGTTTCCAGGATCAATTTAAAGTGCTCTTTTGACCTTTGAAGCCCTAAATAGTCTGGGATGACTTGCCCATGTGGACTTATATGTTGAGATCTTCCATTGGGGCCCTGCTTCATGTGCACCCATAATTGGAAACATGGGTGACAATGCAGCACAGGAGCTTTTATACAGTAACACTGAACACTCTGGGACTCTCTCTCTCTCTCTCTTCTCCATGATAAGGCAGTTCTCTGCCAAAGGGTTTTTGGTTGCCCTGATTTCTTTTTCCATGTTCCTGCTGTTTTAATGTGGTTATTAATTAGATTTTATCATTTTTTTAAAAAAAATGGTTGTGCATTTTCCAGATAGAATTAAATAAAAATATGTGTACTTTAAATCAGGAATTTATCAAATTCACATTTTCTGAAACAATATGAGAACTGAAACACAGCCATCCTTCAAAATTCACATAGAATTTTGAGATGCAGTTTGCCAACTAAATAATATTTACAAAAAATGCATATATTAGGGAAAGTGTGCATAAAAATTAATATATGAGTGAAAATAACAGGCAAAAAGGTATGATGTGATGAGAAATAGCTTGCAAAAATGTGTACCTTTGTCAAAATTGCCTACAAAAATGTGTTTATTTGGAGAAATTCACACTAAAATGGTGGAGAATTTTCATGAGGATTTAAAAAAAATTTAGCAGATTGCTGCAGAAATGTAGAGAACTGAATTTAACATTGGAAAAATGAGAGACTGAGAGAACTGAAATTGACAGATCTTTCCTTCCCTACCCACACGTGACATCATATGTGATGTCAGGTGTGGGCCAGATAGATACGTGGCTGAATCAGCTGTGTGATACATTTTTCCCATAGGAAACTCGATAATGCAGTCAATCCCTGCAAAAACCAACTTTGCTATCCCTATGTGCTGCGGTTCCCAAATGATAAACAACCAGATGGCTGTTGGGTGCCAGGAAGCACTGTGCAAGGAACTTTGACAGGTGTGTCAAAATCCCTTGCATAATAACCCCAGGTGATTGACAGGTGGGCTGTCCACTTGGGAGACCAATAAGGATCTGGCCTGCCAGGTTTCCCACTCCTCCTGTAAATTATTCTGTATATTTTGATAGCCACTTTGGAGACTTTTAGTCAAAAGTTGGGATGCTGATGATGATTTAAGAAGAAAACAATATCAGCAATGTCCTTCAATACTGCTGTACTTATTTTCCTCTGGTACATATTGGATAGTTTCAGAGCTTGGAAAAGTTACTTTTTTGAACTACAACTCCCATCAGCCCAATCCAGTGGCCATGCTGGCTGGAGCTGGTGGGAGTTGTAGTTCAAAAAAGTGACTTTTCCAAGCTCTGGATAGTTTGTACCAATGACATTGTTTTGTTTCAGATTGCAGAATGAGATGTTGATGTAATTGAATTTTGGAGGCCATAACAGAAACTATGTTTTAATTTAATTGCCAGATAGAGCCATCTTTGTTGAGATGCAGAGAGCTTTCAAATAAACATGCAATAAAATGCAGCCATATTTAAGCACCTAGTGATTTCGGTGGCTGCAATTTTAGCACTCACACTTAATTAACTTTCCTGGTAAAGTGAATGGGAATTAAAAGAGCTTAACTTTGGTTTGATCTTGCCCATGTTCTTTCTCAAACATTTCTTTAATTAGGCCCAGTGAGTAATATAACATAATTGCAAGCATTGACTGTTGTAACATTTTAGAAGATTGTACTTCTTAAGATACATTTTGTACTTGGATTCTAAAATTATAGTACAAAATTAAAATATCCAGATACTGCATATTTATAAAAGGTGCATGCACATATGCACACCTGTTGACCTTTAGCTTCAAAATACAAGCAGAGGCCAGGAACTCCATTCGAAAATATAAAATTCATGTATATCCATTTGTGTAGCTTTCATAACTGGCATACTGCAGGTGTATTTTGTACTATCAGAGTATAAAACATTTCATAAGAAAAGGCTCTGATCAAGCATAATAAAAAATGGAGATAGATGAGGAATGCAGTTACCTGTATAATCTAACTAAAGAATTTGGATGGAGTCTATGCAGCAGTACTACAAGGTACCCAGAATATTTTAGGAAGTTGCTTAAAGCAGCATATTGTAATAACAGGGTAACTGTGATCCACACAACAGTCACCTGGGTGCATTTGTAGAGTAGATTGGTACAGGACTCAGTGGAGCCCTCTTTTCTTACCCTTCCCCCTACTGGGTTGTACTTGCACAGAGTTGTTAGCAGGAGTAAGTTGTTGGCCTGGAGACCTGGGAAGGAAAGTGGCAAGGGAATTACTATTCAAGAGGCATATAGCACCTCCCACTCTGAGCACAGTGTGATCTGTATACAGCTATGCACTAGCGACTGAGTAGAGGAGGGGCAGGAAAAAGATATTGAAAAGCACACAGTGACATTTCTCAATGCATAAACTGCAGACACTTTGAAATGATTAATTTTGCAGGTATTTTCTTTTTCTTTCAGAGTTTGTAACTTGTTCCTGTCTGGAGACCTCAGTCCTCAAGGAGTTAGCTGAGACATTAAAAAACAAACACAGTGTTTTGAGAGTTCAACTCAGTTGTAAAATTAGGTATGAAAATTGTATTGCCTTATGGAGGTATCTTAAAATGTTTTAATGGATTTTTTTCCCTTTTGTGTGGGGATGGGTTGGGAGGCTGGAGGTTAGTGTTATTTGATGTCGATCATTATTATTGTAAAAAAAAATGGGGAGTTAGAATTCTGAAAGGTATAAAGAATAAATTAGACACCTACCTCCCAGTTAATGTCAAGATGCTATTTTAGGAAATGTATAGAACTACCATTTAATGCTTCACAAAATCATCACTTCTCTCTCAATATGTATGCATATATTTAGTAGGCATACATACATAGAGTGAGTGAAGCAAAACTCCATTGCCGCAAAATGTATTGGAGTGCCCTGTATACAGTTGAATGTAATGTGTGTTTATTAGGAAAATAAGTCCAACTGAGTTCACTGAGGTTTACTCCCATGTAAATGTGCACAAGATCGGCAACTTGAGAGTAACCCCATTAAATATAGTGGAACTTATTTCTAAGCAAACATGCACAGAATTGTGCTTTAAGTCCTTTCATTCCTCATTTTCAATGAATTGTGTAAAATTACTAATATCTTGTGTGTTTATTTCATTGTCAGTGGTCATTATGCATAGATAATTAGCATAGTGCTCTTGTTTTAGATTGCTGAGGTTTTTCTTCCTAATCTTTACTGTCATATGGGATTCTTTCTGCATTCATTTTTTGGTCAGGTCTGCTTTCATATTCCAGGTTACTGCTAAGCATTTTTCTTCCGATAGGTCGCTTAGTTTCTAAATCCCAAGAAGCAAACTCATGTCAGAGAAATTTCTACTCAACAGAGTCTTGATCATTTTTAAAAACTTTATTTTTATACTGTATATGAGTAACAGAGTGTGTGGAAGACTCCCAAGGTGATTCTTTACTGAGGATATAAACTACCACAAGCCTCTATGTGACTATTTAAAAAACACTGAAGTCACTATCTTGCTTTTTTTGTAAATCTGTCAGCTGAACAAGTTTGCCAATATCATAAGCTCAGAAAGAAGATAAATAGACATAACCTACTCTTCTGGAACAGAGAACCAATGGATAATGACATCCAGCGATGTTTGCCTGAGTGCACAACTGATTTCCACTCACATAATGGGACTTCCTTTTTCTTTCTGCCCCCTATAGCCCCCGGGTCCCCCAGTTCTCCAACAGAAGGTCTTCTAATCCTTTGAATCAGATTTTGAGGATTTGGGGGACATGGGGAAGGAGAAACTCCATTGTGTGAGCAGAAGTCTTCTCACATGACATTGGATGTCAGCCAGAGCCTTTTATTAAACTTAGGGTTGTCAGTAGAAACCATAATGAAATTATAGAATTAACAAGTGACTAATGAAATAGACCTGTTCCTTGTCAGACCATTTTAAAGGCTTACTGCAAAACAAGATTTGCTTCACTTCATCCTGACCAGTAAATATGGGAGTTTTGTTTTTTTTTTAAAAGAGAGAGAGATTCAGCCAGTTCCAATTTGCCCTGTGGTTTCCAACTACTGATTCAGTCTTCAGTCCTCACAGATACATTCTTGCATATGTTTTTGTACATTTCTCAGTGGTGTGTTGTACTGCTCCTGTGGTTATTGTGGCATTGTGTAGAGGAACTACAATTTGGGCAAATGGTGGGTGATAAAAGTAAATTTTATGGAAGTGAGTTGGTGTATCGGAATTCCAAATAAAAGACCAAGATAAGTTAATGTAAAGAAGTTTAGGGGAGGAAAGGTTCCTGTCCCCTCCTCCCGCCACCCCCTGCAGCCACCTGCATCCTACATGGAAAAGAGTCTCCAGAGGATTGCTGGGGGTGGGGACTGCTGGGGGTGGTAAGAATTGCCCAAAATCTGCTGAACAGAACCTAAGTAAATAGGACCAAGCAGGGGACTAGGAAGTAGCCAGGCAGATTAGAAAGCACAGACCTAAAGATGAAGTGGGGTCTGAGAAAGGTACAGAATAATGGAGAAGAGAGAAGGGAAGAGGAGAGAATCTAACAGGAGAAAGACTAGTAGAGAGGAATGGGCAGAAAAGAGGGTTGCACGTCACTGGGATCTGTAGAGGTGAACAGTGTTGAAATTTACATTATAATAACCAAACAGCAGGTCTCTGGTTTATGTGTGTTTTAGCTCGTTTTCATCAGTTTGATTGCTACTGGTTCCAAGTTTTCAGAGGACCTTCAGCGAAATCCACTCTGGGGGTGGGTGGGTTCCTTAGTGGGTCCTGACAGTGGTGGTGACCAACAATGGCAGGCAACAGCACGCTGAATAAGCATCAAATGCTATCATTTTAATTTCCCACAATGCTCCCAGTGTAGCATCGCTCCACAGCATGGTGGGAAATTTAAACGGTGGTGCCCAGTGTTGATTCAGAGTCCTGACTGCTGGGGGTGGGATTTAAGAAGAGGGGGTCGACCCAGAGCACTTGCCATCACCAGTGGGCCCTACCAGAGTGAGGCCCCAACAGCTGCTCAATGTTGCTGTATGATGGCACCAGGTCTGGTCATAAACTATGTTTTTAACATTTGATGCTTCATAATAATAAGCTAATAATAATCTTAATAGCATATTCTTACATATAAACATCAGTGAGTGTCTACACGTACATCAGATTGGTCATGTTGACAGAATTATTATTAATAGAAGGCTTTGGTGCAAGAACTACCTGTCATCTGCATTTGCCCTCTATAAACTAGTTTTGTAAATGTCTGACATATAGTAAGTGCATCCTTACTATCAAGATACTTGCACTATTTAGAAAGGCAGGGTTTGAAGATATATAGATAAGTAAATAATGTCAAAGGCTCTGCAATGGTTCATGTTCCCTTATCATGTCATTCAGCCCCGTTCCCCCAACTCACTCCATATTATCCAGAGAGAATTAGATCTAGTGTATATATCATTTACTAGTGTAGATTGGATGGACAGAATGGGTCTGAAATATTATTTGAGAGGATGGGCTGAACACTTCTTTTGGCCCTGCCACACATGAAACAAGATGTAAGAGGTTGATGCTTGCATAGGACATGAGTCATGTAAATAAATGCTGGAGCTAGTTATGACCTCAACAGAGCAAGAGGTGCTATGCTTATAAGGGCTTGCTTCGTTATATGCCTTGTAAAATGCTAGCTAAAGGATGTCTTGGATGTCCAATGCATCAATTCAGAAGACTCACGGGCACAACTAAAAATGAACTTTTGCTAGCTTTAGCCCTCTATTGTATTAACTTGCTATCTTTTATTACCATCGAAACCACTAATCCAGCTATACAAAGTATTCTGTAAGATATATGTACAAGAATCCAGTGTCAACATTGTTTTTTCCTGTACTGTATGTGTATTTGCTTCATTGGAACATCTGAAATCAATAAAGTGCTGGAAGGCTTTTGTGGTTTCTTTACTTCTATCTGCTACCAGGTATATTAATAAATAAGCCACTTGGTTGAATAATTCAGTTTTCTTCCTTCTGCTATCAGTGGAACACTGCCCTATCCTCTGAAGACCTCAAGTGAGCTTTTTTGTTATGTGCCATCAATTTTGTGGTACTTTAATGAAAGACAGAAAGAGGAGGATATGGTAAGTGAAGGCATACCTCTGTGTTACCATAGACCATGACAGGGTGTTTCTGGGAGCTTCTATTTATCCTGCTTCTCCATCAGCATGTAACATGAGTATATTTCTGAAGCAGGTAGATAGAACTTGCGGATGAAATTAGCACAAGAAGGGTGCTAATTAGCACAAGAAGGGTGCTGGGAAGAAGGGCAGGATATAAATCAAATAATAAATAAATAAAAGGTATCACTCTATTTAACACTAGCTGCAGTGTCCTGAGGCTAATGCTATTGCAGTTCTGTGAAACATACTGCTGAATACATTGCAGAAAATCAACAGCATAGGTACCATGGAAATAAGTTCCTTAGAACAGAGATCACCAAACGTTTTACTAATAAGAGATACAAATATTTGCTATCATCATTTTAAGACTCTCCTTTTAGTCTTTCCTTTTGATCTGCAATTCAGACATTCACTTATCCTGTTACTGAATCAGAGGTAATATGGCTCCCCAGATGCTGGAGACACACAGGGAACTGCTATCTACTTCATGTACTCCCGTGAGTTTCCTAGAGGTATATGGCTGACTACTGTTAAAGACAAACCATATTAAGTGAGCTTCTAGTCTGATCCAGCAATGTAGTTCTTATGTAAGCCTTCCTCATGATTCTCACATCCATTGGTGCATTTCAACTTGCTGTTTCTGATCATTACCTTGAAGTAACTTGGGTAAGCAGTATTCTGTGTAAATTCTCAAGTTGACAAAGGCAAACAGTAATTCTGTAGTAAACACTGGAGTAAGTCCATTCATAGCTGATAATAGGCCATTCTGAAAACTGCCATAATTCAGAAAAGCAAACCTTCCTTAAAGATGGTTTGGGTAGTATTTAGCAATTAAAAGGGAAGCACATTTCTTCACTAGATGGATGTATAAAGCTTGTCACAAATCAGCTTTGACTGATATAAATGGAGAGGTAAAGATCTATTTCCTTCTCTCTCTCTCTCTCTCTCTCTCTCTCTCTCTCACTCTCACTCACTCACTCACTCACTCACTCATTCACTTTTCATATTTGAAAAAATGGAATTGAAGTAAAGTAAGGGTAATCAATGTGAGTAGCATTCAGTGTTTAGCAAAAGCAAAATCCATTGCTCAAATAAAGATATGAACAGTATGCATGTAATGAGGAAAGGTTTTGTTTTTTAAAAAAAAAATGCAAACACTTTTAAGAACATAAGAGCTTGCTGGATCAGGCCAACAGCCCATGTAGTCCAGTATCTTGTTCTCACAATGGACATTTATGAGAAGCCCACAAGAAGGACATCAGTGCAAGAGTACTCTCCCTTCCTGCAGTTTCCAGAAACTGGTATTCATTCAGAAGCATACTGCCTCAGAGTATGGAGGCAGAGCAAGTATATTTGAGTATGCACAGAGGAGAAAACCCACAGCTCTTCTATAATTACTGCTCAACTCATGGCCTATTCCTATGACACACGAGTGTTCCAATATTGCCAGCTTGGTTTTGGTTATTGCATGCGAGATAATACCATAATTACTATACCAGCCCTATACCATAATTACTATAAAGCAAAATCAATAGTGAGCAGGAACTGTTTACTTCCAGGCCCCATGAAACAACAGCACATGCTCTTTAAGAAGGGTTGCTATTCTTTGGCTCCAAGCCATACCAAGCAGCTCAAAAAGATACAGTTTTTTCCTTAAGGGCAGATGTTCTTTGATACCTGGACTAAGATAAATCTAAATGATGAGCTGGGGAGGGGGAGAGGAAATAGCTTGCATCTCACTGAGCAATTTGTTTTGTCTTGCTTGTCCAGATGCTTGTTTAGAGTTGCCAAGTTGTGACCCAGAGGATGAGCATTTACCTTTTTAATGCACCAGTTAAGTGGGAAATAAGGTAGTTCCTACCCATCCCTCCCCCAGTCATTTTATCCACCCTCCATCTCTCCCTGCAGTAAAGCAAACATCCACTGCAGGCAGAAGGGAAGACAGATGAAAGGACTTGGAAGGAATGGGCAGCAGCAGCCACAGCTATCTCATCTCACACTAGATAAGTGCATTTAAAGCAAAACACCTGTTCGGCAGGTTGCAATATGGCACCTTAGGCCTGCTGATTCACATTATGAGAACCCAAGTCCTGTGATATGATGGATCTGGTGATGACAGGAGGGTATTAATTTTCCCCAGGCCTCCTGCTTAAATACAGCTTTACCAGCGTCATTGGTCCAACCAGTAACATCTATTGAAGATCTGGAATAGCTACTTGGAAAAAGGGAAAGTTGTGTTGAGAGGTCACTGTAAATAACCATATTCATCCGAGCAGGGAGTGGTGGAATTAGATGCACTGTGATAAGAAACTGTAGCGCTGGCATTTTTGGAAAGGTGTTCCCCTTACCACAGACACTAGCAGCTTGCGGAGACATGACCAGACGAAACAACTGCATATGAAAACATAAATTAATGTAAGAAATGAATAGTCTTCTACTCCTATTGGCTGCCCTGCTTTCCAGATTGCATCTGGTTGCACTCCAGGGACAGGAGGGGATAATTGGGCTGATGCTACACCAAAGCTTGGAACCTGCAGCTGCATGCCTGTTGCGGTAAGGCAGATGCCATGAGGATGTCACAATTCCAGAGGGCAATGCAAGCCATGTGTGTCAGAAATGCCTTTGTCAAAGGACAAAAAACAGCAGCTATGTAGTTAAACAGAACCTAAGAGACCTTGACTGAAGTCTCTGATCAGCCATGGGCTCCATACCCAGTTAAGTGATACAAAATGGTCAGATTAGCTTGCATCTTTTTACTGCTGGGCCCTCCTCGAGGCTTCTCACTATAGCAAAAGAGAGAAAGTACCCCCCCCCAAAAAACCCTCCCCTAGGAATGATACCCATCCCTAGACTAAAACCATATATTTTTGTTAAGGCAGAAGCGTAAGTTAGGGGTTTTTTTATTTCTAAATCACTTAGTTTTTATTTATATGCCGTTACCGAATTTCTATGAAAGTTCTAAAATTTGAATTGGTTCATCATTGCTACAACATAATACAAAATGAAGTCTGGTGATAAAAAGATCAAATTCCAGAAGCTGCAGCTGGTGCAAAATGTGGCGGCAAGACTGCTCACTGGGGCAGGGTATCACCAACATGTCACCCTGCTGCTGAAAGAATTGCACTGGCTGTCTATTAGCTACCTAGTCAAGGCACTAGTTTTGGTGTACAAAGCCCTATACAGCTTGGGACCAGGATACCTGAAAGACCGTCATATCCCTTATATACCCAGTTGATCACTGCGCTCTGCAGGTGAGGATCTCCTGCAGAACTTATCAGGACCTCTGTTCTGCACAACATAGGAAGTGGGCCTTTAGTGTTGTGGTACCTACCCTTTGGAATTCCCTCCCCTTAAATATTAGACAGGTGCTATCTCTGTTAACTTTTCGATGCCTACTGAAGACCTTCCTCTTTCAACAAGCCTTTTAAGCAGAGACCTTATCCCAGCTTTTCCCAACTAGTGGGCCACCAGATGTTGTTGGACCACAACTCCCATCAGCCTCAGCCAGCATTGCCAATGGTCAGGAAAGATGGGAATTGTGATCCAACAGCATCTGGTGGCCCACTAGTTGGGAAAGGCTGCCTTATCCCATTCTGCATCTGTGTTGGAATTGCTTTTTAATATGTTTTTAAACCTTCTTTTTTTAAACAATAGATGTTTTTAAAGCTTTTTAAAAATGTTTTTAAAGAAGTCTTGTTTTAATATGTTTTTAATGGTTGTTTTGTTTTAATATATTTTAATGTCTATTTTTATGATATGTTAAAGTGTTTTTAGTGCTTTTGTTTGCCGCCCTGGACTCCTACTGGGAGAAAGGATGGGATATAAATATAATAAATATAAATAAAGCACATTTTTAACTTGCCTATCAGTATTTATGGGTTTTAATTTGGTATGGTTTTAAATTTGTATACTGTTTTTAATGTTTTTAATTGTTGTAAACCACCCAGAGAGCTTTGGCTATGAGGTGGTATATAAATGCAATAAATAAATAAATAAATAAATGAATTTTTGAAGCATACAGACATCAGATTACATTTGTAGCCCTTAGGAATTTGCTTAATATTTAGTCCATGGCCATATTTGATCTTTCCTTCCATGATAGTTTGAGCCTAACTCTTAATCATCAGACATCGACTAGTTGTATTGTTGGCCAGGTTTAGCACTCAAACAAGAAAATTTTAAATCCCTTCCCAGCATATACATACCATAATTATGATAATCCTGAGTGATATGGAGAATGATAGTCCATAATCATTTCTTGAACTGTATTAAATTTTTAATATGTCTCATTTGATGTCAATCAATGTATCAATTTCATATTTTAAAAATGTTGATCAGTCGTGAATCAGCTATCTTATCTAAATTAAATTAATTTCATTCTAAATTGACTGCTCTTGGTATTTGTAATATTGCAAATATATCCAGTGCTCGCGTTATTGTCAATTTATAAGGAATCTGCACAACAGATACCCCATAAGAACCTAGTGGCATTATTGTCAGCCACAGCATCAGTGGAGATTTTTCAACACTATCTCAACTCAGAGGTGATCTGGCAGGATCTGGCATGTAGCATATAAAAACAAACCTGACACATCACATTAGATGGCTGAAAGGAGTGGTTAAGCATGATAATTTAATTGAAATCTGATATAAAAAAAACCATACAAGGTCACTGGATGTGCACAGGATATTATGGAAGGAAGCATTCACTTGAGGGACACAATTTCATATTTTACAGGAAGTCCACTGAGCCTAGGGAGAGATCTCAGACTACTCATACCAATGGATACGAATCAAAGGAAATGGAAGACCAAATGTACTCATATACAAAGTCTGTTTTATTATCATTCCCACTCTTGTTGTGGGAGCGCATTTACCTTCACCCCTCCCCTCTCAAAGATGACTTGGGAGATTGTCTCCTGAGGGGTGGGGTCTGGGGAGAGGAATACATGGAAGGGAAAGGGAACAGGGTTTATAAGCCAGCTGCTCCCTGAATCTTCCTTTTTGCATTTTAATGTGTCTACCCTCCCTCCCTGCATGCAGCATGGGCTTGGCCAGTCACCTGTTGAAAGGTCTAAGAACTTTTTGGTGGGTTTCCTTGATTGATAGTTGGATCCCCCCCCCCGTTGTTTTGGCCTACGTCACACTGTTGGGGTGAATTTGTTTGACACTTGGGAGTGTTTTGGTTTGGTTGCCCTTTAAGGGGATGGAGTCCAGGCAGATGAGGATATTGGGGAGAATACTGAGAATATTGGGTAACTGGGGCATTACTGGGTTAAGGCCACCCTTTAGGGATCTGCCAGTGCTATATTCCTGAGAGGACCTAGGGGAAAAGCCCTTTCAACCTAACATGCACATTTGGGGTGAATGATGGTACACTAGGGCCTGGGATCACCTAGCAAGGAGGGGGTCATTTCTTCCCCATCCATTGCTGGGGAGTCACAGCTAGTGGCTATGATCTGGAGCCCATGGATCTGGAGGGATGCTTCCCTACCAGAATTAGTTAAAATCCTCACCTGCTCGTACTTTCTGAATTTGGTTAATTGGGTTAAATTGAACTGCAGTTCTTCCAAGCTGTTATATTTTAATAAATATAACCTTTATTCCAATGTTAGTGTCTCATTCTGAGTCTTGTTTGCAGATATAGGGACAGTGTTCTTGTGCTGTAACATGGACAATTTAATAAAGATCATATATTTTAAAATAAATAAATAATTGTAATGGGCCCTTTGACCCTTGAAATCTATTTACTCTAACCACTGTCTCCAAGGAATTCAACAGGAGGTTTAGATACTGCAGTTGTCATTTCCCTTATAAATAAATATTAGGCAAGGTCTGCCAGAAACAGCAATAAAGACACATAATCCTTTAATTTATGTTTATGTCATCAGCTATAGCAGCATGTGTGTCACTCAGTTTGATTGTCCCATTGTAAGATTAGGCAAATTACAAAACTCTGCTACTGTACATGTTAAATTAAGCCATTCCATGATTTTAAAATAATGTCAGGAATGGCAAACCTTTTATCACTCCCCTGGATTCTCAGGAAAGTTAAAATAGACTGACATTTTTATACTTTGGAATGAAGTCATTGTCGCTTAAATCATTGCCACAAAACTTCAAAAAGCTATTGTAAAACTAGAAGAATAGTATCCAAATGGAAAATATGCTGACCAGACAGAGATCACAGGGCAATTTTCCCTGCCTAGCAGTGTCCTAAGAGGGGCCTTTGATGGAGAATTGATTCCAAGTCCCTTTCTTTCTTAATCCTGGCTGATGGTGTTTTAATCCATAAATGTTAAAGAGCTGGAAGATGACCCCATGAGCTTTCTTCCATGCCACGGCTGCAGCTGAGGCATTTTTAGGGAGTAAAGATTTGCAGCTAGGTTGAAGTATTACACAACATCAAAGAGGAACATTTTACCCTATAAAAAGTAAAGCCTAGAAGGCTGCTATGTAAAGAAGGCTACACTGGGATTTTGGTAAACTGCTGACATCTAGATTATAGCTGCCAATCTTGGGCTAGACAACATATTAGCAGACATTGCTGCATAGTTGGGAGATGCTAAATGCCCCAAGGTGTGATTTATGTATCATATTCTACCTGGCCACCTTCAGCGAATAAGTCAATAGGGTGCTCTTGTCAGCCCTCAAGCACATGTAGGAGAACCATTCCCAGCAACAATACTCACATTTAGGGTTTACTCTGAGGGGAGGGTGTCTCAGTGTGAGAGGATATGTGAGGTGGAAGGTGTTCCTTTCCCTTACAAATGAGCCACCCAGAGGTCACATCCAAGCCACACATTTAAAGCACTCTTATGCCATTTTAAATGTCATGGTTTCCCTCAAAGAATCCTAAGTACTGTCGTGTACTTGTCACAGAGCTACAGTTCCCAGAGCCCTTAACAAACTTAACAGTCCCCAAGATTCTTTGGGGGAAGCCATAACTGCTAAAGTGGTATAAGAGTGCTTTAAATGTATGGTGTGGATCTGACCAAACGCTACCAGCAGCTAGTTGTTTTGGGTTTTTAAAGACTCCTGCTTAAATACTGCTGAATGAATTTCCAGCAATATAAACAATAAGAAGGTATGTAATGCACGTTCCTTGGAAGCACATGGTTGTATTTAGTGAAAACCTACTCAGAGCAGACCCATTGGAATGGATGAACCTATGTTAGTCATGCCTATTAATTTCAATGGGTCTCCTTTGAGTAGAAGTAGCACTGAATACCACCCACATAGTAAATGCATTTAATACACATACTGACACACATGTACACAGCATCATAAGGTGTATGTTCTCAGAAAAGTGTTGAAGTCACATTTATAGTTACACTCACCTTATTCAGGAGGAGATGCAGGAATGGCTATGGGAGAATGTTTTGGCTTCTGTTACAAACAGGGCAAAACGATTTCATTTTAGGCTTTTAGAACTGGGAAACTATGTTAAAAAGTCACGATTAGGACAACACATGGATACAGTCCACAGGGGACGTTTAATCAGTACGTGGTTAGGACAATACATGGACATTATCCACTGGGATGCAAGAACAAAATAGTCCTTTAGATCACTCTTTCCCACACTGGTGCCCCCAGATGTTTTGGACTACAACCAGCCCCAGCCAGGCTTGGGAAGGTTGCTTTAGTTTGCACCAAAACTGGCCAATTACAGCAGAGAAGCTCAGTTGGTCTAAGGTTCATCCTCATTCTGAGACAATGGGTTCTAGTGTTGGAGTCAGGCTTTGTAGGGCCTTTGGGCGAAACACTCTCCATGGACCCAGCTCCTTCAGTGAGTCCGCTTCCCCACTGCCATTATCACCAGCTACTGTTGCTGCTGCTCTCCCTCGTCGTTGCTGCCACCTGCTTGTTTGCCAGCAGAGACCAAAACAGCAAACAGGCAGAAGCATCTATTGCTCCTCCTTCATCACAGTTGACTGGACTGATGTGAGAGGCAGGCAAACAACAGGGATGGGTGAGAATTTCAATTCAGTTCACATTTCAAGCAGTATTGATCAAATTTGCACTTTCCAAAACAATATGAGAACCAAAACACAGCCATCCTTCAAAATTCACAGTTATTAGAATTTTGGGATGCAGTTCACCAACTGAACAATATTTATAAAATGTATATAGTAGGGGAAAGTGTGTATAAAAACGAATATATGAGTGAAAATAACATGCAAAAAGGCATTATGATGACAAATGGCTTGCAAAAATGTGTACCTTTGTCAAAACTGCCTACAAAAATGTGTTTATCTGGAGAAATTCGCACTAAAATGTTGGAGAATCTTCTAAAAAAACAAATTGCAGATTGTTGCAGGAATGTAGAGAACAATTTAACATTAGAAAAGTGAGAAACTGACAGAACTGAAATTGACAGATCTTTCCATCCCCAGTGAACAATGAAGTTGGTGGCAATGGTGAAGAGAATGATCTTGTCCAGGCAGTAGTGGACAGCTTACCTGACCTCCTGGCAGTAGAATTGCAGCTGCTCACCAGGAGGAGAGGGGAGGAGGGCAAGGTGGCAGGGAGGGCAGTGCTGTGCAAATACACCAGCAAGAGTACTATGTTGGCTCTGGTAGTGTGCTTCTGCAGCACTGACTTCCCAACCACCTTGCCCCTTACTCTCTCAGTAAGGGACAGTGATTCTGCTGCCGGGAGGTCAGGTAAGTACCATTGCCTCAGCACTGCCATCTGCCACTGCACTGGGTCTAGGGGCCTCTTGTCAAAGGGTCTCATACTGAGCTGCAGGTCTTCGACAGATGCCAGCTCACGCTCACCTTTGAGAGGGCAGGGGGACCTCCCTTGGCTGGTGCTGCTTTGAAGGCATTCCATCAACCTAACAAGCCAGTATTGATTCGAGTTTGTTCTTTATCCTCTGCTGCTTTTACTGGTTCATTTTTTCTTCCCCAAAATATTTATATTAATATAAATATTTTAAAGGAAATAAGGTATATTAATCAATCAATCAATCAATTAATGTAGCAATTTTTCCACAGCTATTTTCAAAAACGGATTTTTAAAAAGAAAAACCACCTCTAAAATATTGATATGAAGGATAGTTTTATAGAAATTTCCATTTATTTATCAATATCTATAAAACTATCATTCTTAATATAAATATTTTAGAGGTGGTTTTTCTTTTTAGAAATCTGTTTTTGAAAATAGCTGTGGAAAATTGCTACATAAATTTATTTATATCCCATCTTTCCTCCAAGGAACTCAAGGCAGTGTACATGGTTCTCCTTCCTCTAAATTTTATCCTTACAACAGCCCTGTGAGGTAGATTGGGCTGAGAGACTGTGACCAGCCCAAGTTCACCCAGTAAACTTCATGGTGAGTAGGGATTTGAACCCTGGGCTCCCAGGTTCTGACACACTATAACTATTACACCACACTGGAACTATCTGCAATGATAGAGAACAAGCAAATTGATGCAAAATTTGGTATCAAATATGAATTGGGAAGAATTCTAGAACATCCCTAACCCCATCTATCTTTTATTTCTAAATTGGTTGAATCGGGTATCTTTATGTTGTGGTTTTTTAATTATGCAAAAAAGATTAAAGAGCTATATCTATTCACATTGTCGAAAGTTTCACTGAAGTCATTTCTCATTTCCAAGCTCTCATCTGCAAAAGCTGGTTATGTGCTCTAAGGTAGTTATTGCTGAATGGCTTCTACAGAAATATCAAAGCATAGAAGAGCAACCCTGACTGATTCAACAAGTACTGCTTCTTATAGTGTGGCTGCTGGCATGATTGACAGTGGATCCCACTTCTCCAGTAAACATTTGAATCCCTGGGGCAGCAATTGTTTATTATGCTCCAGGGCAGTCTGCCCTCATATAACAGCAAAGTATATTGTGACCACTATTAATTACTGTTTTGGTGTTGACAGTCATCTAAGTATGCCGATTTTTTTTAAAAAAATGTAGTTAATCATACTTACATCTGTGTGACTTTCAGAATGACTCAAAATTATTAGAAATAATTTCTAACACAGTAGGACAAGCAGCAAAAGAAGGGTTAAAGATCTGCCCTGGGTGGAACAAATGGTTGTTACTCCACTCCCTAAAGCCTTGACATCATGGGGTGGGGTGTTGCAGAACAAAAGACACACCCGTGTGGGCTTTATGTCCCTGAAACCAGTCCTGTAGGAACTCTTCGAAGGAACATCAGTGTTCTTGCTGCGGTTAACTGGCATGGGAAAAGGAGGGAGAAAGAGGACTCAGCTCACGTCTTGGCACAAATACAGATCTGGAGTGACTCACAGCTCCACTTCAATCAAGGAGAATGTGGGAAAACAAGGCACAGAGATAGAGCGATGGCTTCAGCATTTGTGAACTCAGCACTTACTCATTGCACTGGAACTGTGCTTATTCACACAGAATTAGATCAAAAGAACAATTTAAGGATCTCTTTCTCAAGACAACAGATAGCACCATGAGGCCCTCCTCCAGCCACTTCTAGGTGCAAAGTAACACTGGCATGGTGCTCATCCAAATGTGGTCTGATGACCCAAGCACCTAATATTATGGCACAAGTCGTTCATCATCTCTCCCTTCCCCCTGATACACTATTTTTTTCTGTACTGAAAAATGCCAAGAGTGTCCTGAAGCCACTTTCCCTAGTCCTCAACAGTTTCTTAACCATCAAGGCCAGCAATTCTTGACCTTTGTTGAACTCTGGCACTGAAAAGAAGATCTGAATTGAGCTCTGCCCAACCCTGCTGGCCTCCATCAGTGTGCCCCTTGCAGAGTGATGATAGTGCCACTCCACTGGCTTGAACTCCCCCTCCTGCCTGCTGAATGGAGCTTTCTGGGTACAGGGCTAAGCCAGCCCTGCTGCTATCACATGATGGCATTGGGTCCATTCCAGGCCCAGTCACTGCACCAACTCCAGGTTGGCATAGTGATTTACCTGCCCCTTCACCTTGTGCCTTGGCATCCATGCATGGCAGTGTTGTGGATGTGGCAGTTGCACCAATGCTCTATAAAGCCTTGCCAGGCTGCAGGGGACTTGCACAGCCTACAACAAATAAGGGCACATTGAAATAGCAGAGGCCTATGGTTGGTTTTAAAACCCAAGTTTAAAAGACCTGGGCAAATACAAAGTGGCACCAAAAATCACTGTACACCAACCTTTTCCAAACTTTGGATCCCTATATGTTGCTGGACTACAACTCTCATCAGCCCCAGCCAGCATGGCCAATAGTCAGGAATTACGGGAACTGTAATCCAGCAACATCTGGGGACCCAAGGGTCGGGAAAGCCTGCTGAAGCCTTTTCATCTTCTTCAGGTGAGGCTGTTAATGTACTAAACCGCTGCCTGGCCGCGATAATGGACTGGATGAGAGCTAATAAACTGAGACTCAATCCTGACAAGACTGAGATGCTGTTGGTGGGGGGGCTCTCTGCCCAGGTGGATGATGTCCGACCTGCCCTAGATGGGGTTACACTCCCCCTAAAGGAGCAGGTCCGTAGTTTGGGGGTCTTATTAGATCCGCTCCTGTCACTGGAGGCTCAGGTAGCCTCGGTGGCACGGAATGCGTTCTACCAGCTTCGGCTGGTAGCCCAACTACGACCCTATCTGGACAGGGAGAACCTCGCCACATGCTCTGGTAACCTCTAGATTGGACTACTGTAATGCACTCTACGTTGGGTTACCTTTGAAGACGGTTCGGAAACTTCAGCTGGTGCAGAATGCTGCAGCCAGAGTTCTTACTTGGACTAAAAAATCTGACCATATAACACCTGTCCTGGCCCAACTGCACTGGCTACCAATATGTTTCCGGGCCAGATTCAAAGTGTTGGTTCTTACCTATAAAGCCCTTAACGGCATCGGACCGCAATACCTGGTGGAACGCCTCTCCCGCTATGTACCTACCCGTTCGCTACGCTCGACGTCGAAGGCCCTTCTCCGGGTTCCAACTCATAGGGAGGCCCGGAGTGCAATAACTAGATCTAGGGCCTTCTCAGTGGTGGCCCCCGAATTATGGAACGCCCTCCCTGATGAGATACGCCTGGCGCCTTCTTTGTTATCTTTTCGGCGCCAGGTAAAGACCTACCTCTTTGCCCAGGCATTTTAATCTTAATTTTAATTTTAATTGTAATCTTATTTTAATCTTTGTCTTCACCTTGCTTTTAAAATGTTTTTATAGTTGTATTGTACCCTCATTCACCTGTATTTTAATGTGGTTTTATTCTGTTGTACACCGCCCTGAGAGCTTGTCGCTAAAGGGCGGTCTAAAAGTACAATAAATAAATAAATAACACCAAAATTACTATAAATAAAGTATCAGGCTAGCCTCTCTTGGGAGGGTATACAATGACCAGGGTGCCACTACTGAGAAGACCCTTTCCTTTGTAGCCACCTGCCTCATTTCACTTGGCAAGGGCACACAGCACAGGGCTTCTGAAGAGGGTCTTCAAGTGACCCTTATTTGGACCAACCAAAATGCTACAAAATAGTGAACAAGCTTTAGAGTGCAGGAAGATAATAATGTATAGAAAAGGCTTTGGAAGCTAGACAGATCAGTGCCTAGGACACAGTTCTTTGTACTGTTTGAGTCACAAACTTTCCAATGCAATCCTATGCAACTTTACTCAGAAGTAAGTCTCACTGAGTTACTTCCATGTAAGCATTCAGCAGAAGGCAACCTTAGGTGATTCATTGGTGTGGAGTCAATTTGAATTAATAAGGGGAAAATTTAACTGGTGAGATTGACATTTTGTTTTAGTCTGTTGACTCTGGTGTGTTGCTACAAAAGGGACTGAAAAAGAAAGTATTAAAAATGAATGCTTCTTCTAACAATGAGTTCCTTCTAACAACCAAACGAATTCCCCACAACTAAGGTTCCAGTGATACTGTATGTACGTTTATTTAAATATAACTGTTTAACCAATTAATCATTTCAAAGTTTGGCAAACACTGCCAGACCACTGAAATAAAAAAGTTTTGACTTGGATGATGGCCATATTTTAAACCACTTTTTTATTTAATTATTTGTGAACTTTAAAAGAACAGTGCCCATTCCCTGAATTCTTTATAGGATTGGCTATAGCATCCTCTAAACTGCACTTAACAGAATATGTGTCACAGTTGTAAACAACTGTCTTAAAAACACAGGAGCCTTTTAGACATTTTTTAAGTTGAATTGCTGCGGTATCAGTTGGCAGCAATCTTTGGGCTGGGCATGGTGCTTTGCATTGCATGGGCTACAGACAGCGCACTGTCTCCAACAAGAGCCCTTTGGCAAAGTAAAACTGTAATATCAGCTCATTACATGAAGCCTGGAAGAAAATGTTATTTTCTCATGAGCTGAACTGGCTTTTCAATGAGACTGACTTTCTCCAGGGCCATGCATTCACTGCCTGAGCACAGCTTTCTCCAGCTGCAATGTTAATAAAGTATGCCAGCTAAGTGGTTTCAGCACTGTAGCTGCTTTGAAGCCAAGAAAAGTTTTCATTTCATGTTGCACCAGTCCAAGCAGTGGCCATGCCTTCCCTAAAACGCTAGGTGGTTTTTTTTATTAGATTCTTCAAAGGGATGAATTATGTGCCACTTTGTTCAGCAGTTAGTCATCCGCTTGTGCTGTGCCTGCTTTAATAGCTTTGGCTTTTTGAAGTGCTTTGAAGATGAAAAGTGCTAGGTGAGTGAGAAGGATGATTGCCTCATAAGCATATCTATAATCTCTGGCAGAAATGCATTTAAACAAAGCAAAATTAAAGTTAACTATCTTGATCTGCAATAAAGATTTCCTTCGCATGGATACCAGATTCCTTTTCTCTGCTCTACCTAGTACCAATCACACCCAGAAACAGGATGTGGGGCTAACTGGATCATTGGCAGCTCTTATATTGCAATCTTAAATTTATTTTCCTGTGTTGGCCCTACATTCTGGAATGTCCTTCCTTCTGTGTGAAGAAACATCATCAATTATTTGCTTGTGTGTGATAAAAGCCATATCGTTTTCTACAAGCTTCCCCTGATCTATAAGATTGGACTCTGTACCACTGGATTTCTGCTCTGTTTTTAAAATATTGTTTTAGTGTTTTATATTACATTATACAGTTTTACAACATTTAGATTAAAAAAAAAATTAAGCAGTTTAGAAATACTTTTAAATAAATAAAATGTACCTGAAGGTAAGTGCCATTGAATTTACTTGGATTTATTTCTGAG
Source organism: Rhineura floridana (assembly GCF_030035675.1). Classification (NCBI taxonomy): domain Eukaryota; kingdom Metazoa; phylum Chordata; class Lepidosauria; order Squamata; family Rhineuridae; genus Rhineura; species Rhineura floridana. Next base: position 53,113,930 of record NC_084485.1, on the reverse strand, counting down.
AATATATATATATCATACTGAGGTGTCAAAGAGCAGAGAGCAACGGATTCCATTTGTGGTAGATTTCCATCCAGCATATCCTAACTATCACCGAGCAATCAGGGAGAGCTACCCATTGCTGGCAAACTCTGAACATCTTACTAGAGCCATCAGCAGGCCTCCTGTTATAGCATTTCACCAACCTCCTAATTTGCGCAGACTGTTGGTGAGAGCTGTGCTTAAGCCATCTTTCACCAATCCAGGGTCTCATCCTTGTCACTCCAAACGCTGTATCACCTGTGTGTACCTCAGGGAGACAGCCACTTTTACAAGCACTAGGACAGGCAGGACATATTACATCAAACAGAACATCACCTGAAGGTCCTGCAATATAGTTTACATCATTGAGTGCAAAAGACCAGGATGTCATATCCAATATGTAGGAAAGACCACAACTGACCTACGCACGTGCTTCAGGAACCACAAGTCGGCAATCTTGACAAAAATGTTGAACAACCAGTTGCAAAGCATTTTAACATTGAGGGTCACAGCCTGTTGGACTTTTCCATTACAGCGATAGAGATGCCAGCAGATCCAGCAGCAATGACTAAAAGGGAGAACTTTTGGATTTACTCTCTGGACAAATTGGCACCACATGGCCTGAACCTGGAGGACAGTACCACCACTACTTAGCTTCTGCAAATGAAGCCCCTCTGAGCATTCCATCCTCAAAGCTCTATAACTGCCACCTTGGTAACAGCATTTGTATGTTAGCAGCTGATGAAGGCGGAAGCTGAAACGTTTTGTTAATACAATAAAAACCTCTGTTTGGTTAATCACAATTACGTTCATATATAGAGAGATGCATAGATAGGGAAGCATTCCCCCAATGAGCTGTGTGGGTTTCTTCACAGATATAGCTAAAGGAAAACAGTACAATTCACAAATTCAGCATAGGCTGAAAAACAAGTCTAATGTGTGGTTGCATGAATCAGCCCAACTGAGGCCACTGTACCCACAGAAGAAAGAAATTAATAATTAGAAATAGAGGACCTTAACTTTTAAACGCCTTAATGCATTGTTCTATAAGCCAGTCTATATTATATGTTGTTCAATGTGCCTGCTGTGTTGAAACACATGATAAAAGAATCAAATGGGAGGGAGTGTACAGTCTTTGATTTTTTTTATCTTCGTTCATGTCATACAAAGCCAGTCACGCCTGCAAAGTCCTGAGCCCTGGTTTAAAGCATACAGACAGACTCACTGCTTAAACCTACTAACACATGAAATTAAAGTTTAGGATGGTTTTATGTGACAGTTAGAGGTTGCTGTGAAATGCAGTTCCCCCCTCCAATTCACTAGCACCGTTCTTGCTTGTGTGTGTGTGTGTGATGGTTGTGTGTTTATCAGTAGCATGGATAGTGCCAATGATATAACTGATGAAAACAGGCATAGCCATCCACTGCATGCCTGCTCAAAGAAAAAAAATAAGTTGAGCGTTATATCCTTGGTGTATAGACAAGTCATTTCATCCAGAAAGTTTGTTTGTATGCTCCTTTTACTATGGATAAGAGTAGGTGCTGCTTGCGCCCATGCCTCTGTGTTCATGCATGCAGCTGTGCAACAGGATTTGTTTGCATCTGCATCTGGGCATATGTTTGACTTGCTAGGAGTACACTATGTATCCATATTCATGCACACAGAGAGTTCCCTGAGAGTCTGAACTCTATGCAACACAATAAAAGTGTTTGAAATTGTGGGGCCATAAAGGGTTACTATCATTTCAAAGAATGAGGGTAGCAAACTCAAAAGTCTCAGGAGGAGTTTGCAGTCGGCTGGCCCTGCTGCCTATTCCCAGGCGTCTCCTCAAATCTGTGCCTGGAGTTCACACCACACCTTCTACTGAAACAAAGGATCAACGCAGACCAATCTCTTGATATCTCTGTCATCAGCTGAGAAGCCTTATGAGAAGGCAGACATGAGTCAGATGCAGCATAGAGAAACAAGTTGCACTCTCAGAGTTCCTCTTGAGAAGGCAAAGTTTTATATGCTTTGTATAGCCCAGGAACAGACAAAACTTGCCTCCCATTAATTCTAAAGAATCCACCGACGTTGGGATTTCATATTGTTCCTTATTTGGTGTTTGTAGCATTTCTGTGGCTGAACCTGGACACACTGTGCCAACAAACCATCTAGCTTCTGTAGTAAACCATCAGAGCATATAGTCCCATTCTTTTAGCAGGTATAGAAAGTGGCATTTAATGAGTCTTAGGTCACATATACACAGCCAGGTTTTGTGACAAGGGTTCCTACTGGGTATGTATAGACAGACATATTCATGCCCTTACTTGGTGTGTGTGAGGAAGGGCTGTAGCTCAGTAGCAGAGGACAGAAGGTCTCCAGTTCAATCCCCAGTATCTTCAGACAGGACTGGGAAAGACTCCCTGTCTGAAACCCTGGAGAGCGGCTGCCAGTCAGTGTGGACAGTACAAAGCTAGATGAACCAATGGTCTGACTCAGTATTGTTTGTTTGTTTGAATATCCATAGGCTGCACTTTCATCAACATCCAGCAAGGTGCTAATACAACATAAACAACAACACTGCAATAAAAACATTAATAAGTACTGATTGGTAAAAAGACATTCACATTTCAAAGGCCTGTCTGAACAATACAGTTTTCAGAACATATCTGAAAGAATGCAGGGATCATTTCAGCTGAACCTCTACTGGCAGGGAGTTCCACTGGGCACCTCAGGGATGTGGAGAACCACAAGTGTCTCATCAGAGGATCTCAGTGATTAAGGGCAGCTTCCTGTGTTCCTGACCAAGCAATACATTAATTATTAGCAGTTATAACTACTGTGGTCTGGGTTACTCATTTTTATGCAGGTAAGGTTCTTGGTCCTGTAACAGCCTCTTGATTGACTGCTAAATCTTTTTCCAGCATGGAGATGCAGAGGTACGGATAGTTTCACTTGCTGCTTTTCTTATCTATTATGCAAGTATTAAAGGTACAGGAGGCTTATCAGAAAAACAACAACAGTTGATAACCCCAATTGTAGTGAATGGAAGAGCGTTTTCATGAACAAAAGTGTACAGGATGGAACTGTATTAAATATGCAACTAGTTACCACTGGCATTATACTAGCTGTGATATTAAGTTCTGAAAAGAGTAGATTCCTCAACCAGTGGCTCTATGACCAGCACTAATGGAGGTGTAGTTGTTTTACTGCTGTGCATCATATGGAATTGCCGTTCCCTTGATTTACTCTATTGGAAGCAAAACTACAGCCATCATTATTCTCTACCACTAGTGCTACTGCGGTGAGGCTATACTAGAGGCCTTGTTTATGTTTTTTTGCAAGATAGGTACCTGTCAAATAGTATGTTTTGATTTTCTAGTTATATAAGAGGAAGACTTCAGACTAGGAAATCTTCCTTTACACATTTTTGTCACTACTGTTGACAAAACTCTGTTAATGTATAAACTCTGTTAATGTATTAAAGTAGAGTTGGATATCATCTCCCCTCTATAGATATCTCCTCCTGAAGTTTCAATTCAGCCATCCATGGGATTTGTGCCAATCAAAACTCACACACCCAGGCTCTTCAAGTTCAGGCCTGATCCTGAGAAGATGCAAATTTCCAGCAATTCTCATGGATTTGAGGAGGAGGTATTTGCCCTTGACATCTGTTAAGACAAGGGTTATATTCTTAGCTGGTTTAGGCTAACTGTATTGGGCTTTATTGGGCTGGTACGCATAGTTAATTATTTTAAAAATACAATTGAAATTGACATTGATGAAATTGACACATTTTGTCAATTTCACTACTTTCCAAAAAGAGGAGGTGTATTAAGGGGGAGGGGTGCAACTGATAAGGTTCCCCTTACCTCATCCTTATCAGTTTTACCAGAGACCACTTTCATTTCAAGGCAGTTTGGGCCAACATTTGAAATAGGCAAGTAGGAAAGTGGTTTCTCCTGTGATAATTGGAGGGAATGTGGCAACATTTGAAAGAAAAATGTGGATAGAGATAATTTGCATTAACTGAACATAAGAACATAAGAAGAGCCTGCTGGATCAGGCCAGTGGCCCATCTAGTCCAGCATCCTGTTCTCACAGTGGCCAACCAGGTGCCTGGGGGAAGCCCGCAAGCAGGACCCGAGTGCAAGAACACTCTCCCCTCCTGAGGCTTCCAGCAACTGGTTTTCAGAAGCATGCTGCCTCTGACTAGGGTGGCACAGCACAGCCACCATGGCTAGTAGCCATTGATAGCCCTGTCCTCCATGAATTTGTCTAATCTTCTTTTAAAGCCATCCAAGCTGGTGGCCATTACTGCATCTGGTGGGAGCAAATTCCATAGTTTAACTATGCGCTGAGTAAAGAAGTACTTCCTTTTGTCTGTCCTGAATCTTCCAACATTCAGCTTCTTTGAATGTCCACGAGTTCTAGTATTATGAGACAGGGAGAAGAACTTTTCTCTATCCACTTTCTCAATGCCATGCATAATTTTATACACTTCTATCATGTCTCCTCTGACCCGCCTTTTCTCTAAACTAAAAACCCCTAAATGCTGCAACCTTTCCTCGTAAGGGAGTCGCTCCATCCCCTTGATCATTCTGGTTGCCCTCTTCTGAACCTTTTCCAACTCTATAATATCCTTTTTGAGATGAGGCGACCAGAATTGTACACAGTATTCCAAATGCGGCCACACCATAGATTTATACAATGGCATTATGATATTGGCTGTTTTATTTTCAATACCTTTCCTAATTATCGCTAGCATGGAATTTGCCTTTTTCACAGCTGCCGCACACTGGGTCGACATTTTCATCGTGCTGTCCACTACAACCCCGAGGTCTCTCTCCTGGTCGGTCACCGCCAGTTCAGACCCCATGAGCGTATACGTGAAATTGAGATTTTTTGCTCCAATATGCATAATTTTACACTTGTTTATATTGAATTGCATTTGCCATTTTTCCGCCCATTCACTCAGTTTGGAGAGGTCTTTTTGGAGCTCTTCACAATCCCTTTTTGTTTTAACAACCCTGAACAATTTAGTGTCGTCAGCAAACTTGGCCACTTCACTGCTCACTCCTAATTCTAGGTCATTAATGAACAAGTTGAAAAGTACAGGTCCCAATAACGATCCTTGAGGGACTCCACTTTCTACAGCCCTCCATTGGGAGAACTGTCTGTTTATTCCTACTCTCTGCTTTCTGCTTCTTAACCAATTCCTTATCCACAAGAGGACCTCTCCTCTTATTCCATGACTGCTAAGCTTCCTCAGAAGCCTTTGGTGAGGTACCTTGTCAAACGCTTTTTGAAAGTCTAAGTACACTATGTCCACTGGATCACCTCTATCTATATGCTTGTTGACACTCTCAAAGAAATCTAATAGGTTACTGAGACAGGACTTTCCCTTGCAGAAGCCGTGCTGGCTCTGCTTCAGCAAGGCTTGTTCTTCTATGTGCTTAGTTAATCTAGCTTTAAAAATACTTTCTACCAGTTTTCCAGGGACAGAAGTTAAGCTAACTGGCCTGTAATTTCCGGGATCCCCTCTGGATCCCTTTTTGAATATTGGTGTTACATTTGCCACTTTCCAGTCCTCAGGCACGGAGGAGGACCCGAGGGACAAGTTACATATTTTAGTTAGCAGATCAGCAATTTCACATTTGAGTTCTTTGAGAACTCTCGGGTGGATGCCATCCGGGCCCGGTGATTTGTCAGTTTTTATATTGTCCATTAAGCCTAGAACTTCCTCTCTCGTTACCACTATTTGTCTCAGTTCCTCAGAATCCCTTCCTGCAAATGTTAGTTCAGGTTCAGGGATCTGCCCTATATCTTCCACTGTGAAGACAGATGCAAAGAATTCATTTAGCTTCTCTGCAATCTCCTTACATAAGAACATAAGAAGAGCCTGCTGGATCAGACCAGTGTCCCATCTAGTCCAGCATCCTGTTCTCACAGTGGCCAACCAGGTGCCTGGGGGAAGCCCGCAAGCAGGACCCGAGTACAACAACACTCTCCCCTCCTGAGGCTTCCGGCAACTGGTTTTCAGAAGCATGCTGCCTCTGACTAGGGTGGCAGAGCACAGCCATCACGGCTAGTAGCCATTGATAGCCCTGTCCTCCATGAATTTGTCTAATCTTCTTTTAAAGCCATCCAAGCTGGTGGCCATTACTGCATCTTGTGGGAGCAAATTCCATAGTTTAACTATGCGCTGAGTAAAGAAGTACTTCCTTTTGTCTGCCCTGAATCTTCCAACATTCAGCTTCTTTGAATGTCCATGAGTTCTAGTATTATGAGGGAGAAAAACTTTTCTCTATCCACTTTCTCAATGCCATGCATAATTTTATACACTTCTACCAAGGTACCTTGTCAAACGCTTTTTGAAAGTCTAAGTACACTATGTCCACTGGATCACCTCTATCTATATGCTTGTTGACACTCTCAAAGAATTCTAGTAGGTTACTGAGACAGGACTTTCCCTTGCAGAAGCCATGCTGGCTCTGCTTCAGCAAGGCTTGTTCTTCTATGTGCCTAGTTATGTGCCTTATCGTTCTTTAGTACACCTTTGACTCCCTTATCATCCAAGGGTCCAATCGCCTCCCTAGATGGTCTCCTGCTTTGAATGTATTTATAGAATTTTTTGTGGTTGGTTTTTATGTTCTTAGCAATGTGCTCCTCAAATTCTTTTTTAGCATCCCTTATTGTCTTCTTGCATTTCTTTTGCCAGAGTTTGTGTTCTTTTTTATTTTCTTCATTCGGACAAGACTTCCATTTTCTGAAGGAAGACTTTTTGCCTCTAAGAGCTTCCTTGACTTTGCTCGTTAACCATGCTGGCATCTTCTTGGCCCTGGCGGTACCTTTTCTGATCTGCGGTATGCACTCCAGTTGAGCTTCTAATATAGTGTTTTTAAACAACTTCCAAGCATTTTTGAGTGATGTGACCCTCTGGACTTTGTTTTTCAGCTTTCTTTTTACCAATCCCCTCATTTTTGTGAAGTTTCCTCTTTTGAAGTCAAATGTGACCGTGTTGGATTTTCTTGGCAATTGGCCATTTACATGTATGTTTAATTTAATAGCACTGTGGTCACTGCTCCCAATCGGTTCAACAACACTTACATCTCGCACCAGGTCCCGGTCCCCACTGAGGATTAAGTCCAGGGTTGCCGTCCCTCTGGAGTAGTAGAAGATTTCCAAATACTTAGAACTATGAGTGATTTTGTCCATGAAAACCAACTGCATCTAAGGGGGTGGTAGAACAGATCCAATGTGTTCAGCAGCAACATCCTTTAATGTCTAAGAGAATAATTGTTTCTGGTTTATTTCATTTGGGTTGTGTGAATGTCTGTGTGCATTTGTGCAGGTACAGATTGATGCACTAGTGTTGTCCAGACGAAGCCTTCCAGACTGACAGTAAATCTTGGCACTGCAGTTGCCTCTTCCAGTGATTCCTGAGCTAGGCACAAAAAGTGCACTTCTTGCATTTAATACATTTACACAAAACAGGGGCAAGAGACAACATGTAAAGCACATGACTCAGGAGCTCTGTTCTGTTGAGAGACTAATAGCTCTCCCTTCCCCTTTAAAATGGGTTCCAGTGGAGCTGTTTTCTTTACATACCAACTGGCATTGGCGAAGTAAGGTTAAACACTACATTTACATTGTTGTGTTGTAGGGCTCAGTGACTAATGCCTGATTTAATCTAAAAGGTGCCTATACATTGAAGAAGCATTACTTGTGTTTCTGATTGGCTTAAGGTAATGGTCAAATTCATTATATTCATACCAACTAAGAGGATTACCTAATTCATAAAACATACGAATATTACTACTGCTCGCATGCTAGAATGATCACCATCTTGCACAGCCCACAAACTCTGCAAATGACTCTGTGCCTCGAGGATCAACAGGGAGCTCAAAAGGCAAAAATGAGTTTCTGGTAAGAGATTATAATCTCCTGATCTCATTTTAAAAGGAATTGCTTCTTCCCTTGTGGGCCCAGCACCTACTAAAGTTTTAAATAGATGTATCTTCTTAATTATGCACACACATACTCATACAATCGATGAAGGAGAACACAGGGAAGCAGGACATGTGAAATTGTTTCCAGGGCTGGGCCAAGCCATTTTGTTGCCTGAGGGTAGGAACAAGATTGAGACCCCTCTCCCACTCCATCTGCAGAAACCAACTGGACTCGCGGGTACATAAGAAGAGCCCTGCTGGATCAGGCCAAGGACCCTTCAGTCCAGCATTGTGTTATCACAGTGGCCAATCAGATGTATATGGGAAACCAGCAAGAAGGGCATAAGTGTAACAGAACGCTCCCCATATGTGATTCCCACAGAGCCATATTGCCTCCAACAGTGGAGGTAGAACATAGCCTTCATGGCTTGATAGCCTTAAATGTAAATGGACTGCCTTCAAGTCGATTCCAGCTTATGGTGACCCTATGAATAGGGTTTTCATGAGGCTGAGAGGCAGTGACTGGCCCAAGGTCACCCAGTGAGCTTCATGGCTATGTGGGGATTCGAACCCTGGTCTCCCAGGTCGTAGTCCAATACCTTGGCTTAACCACTACACCACACTGGCTCTATTGATAGCCTTACCCTCCATGAATTTTACTTCAATACTGGTGATGGGACAGAATCCTCCACTACATCTGAGGTCAGCAGGCTAGCTTAGGAGTCCAAGGCAAGTTATGTGGCACATACAGCTTTGCCTTTCAACACCTTGCAACCTCCCTCATCATCTGTCACTTGAGGCAGCAACTTAAATTTGCCTAATAATAGGGCTGCCCCTGCCTATTTCTATGCAATGCAATAGGTTAGGCTCTATGTGTGTGACATCAGAAATCTCTCTCATTCATTATCCCTAGCTCTTTTTCAGTTGAGATGAAAAAGTTGTGGAATGGGGTTTGATCTCAGTTGCTTGGCATAGCTGGAGGGGGGGGGAGTATCTTCCATTGGGCCTTGGCTGGGCAAGGCCACCTTAACAGCATGAAAGGGATGTTAGGCTACTCAACAACCTTCACATTTATTAGGTGGAAAACTGCTAGCAAATAGCACCTATTTATACTTACGGGATAGCTGTCAGTTGTTCTTTTCAGATTGAAGTAATGTAGCTTTTCTACAAGGAAGGTGTTTTTAATTATAAATCAATCCATTTATTCAGTGAGGTGCCTTATGAGTTATAATGATAACTGTTTTATAATTGTTGCAGTCTTCCTTCCTTCATAGTAGAAATGGCTACGTATTGTGGCAGGCCTACCCAATTAGCCAGGTGTGACTGGGATGCAATTGTTGGAAAGCATCATTAAAACACATATTCAGATGTTCACACCACTAACATTTATAGCAGGCTCCAGAATTCACAGGAGACTTTCTTTAGCTCTCAAAACATTATTCTAGGCTATCTCAATTTCCCCTTCAGTTTCTCCAAACACTGTTTACAATATGGACATTCGAAGTGAATGTATAGTTTATATTTTCTGATGATCTCCCACTGTTTAGTATGTGAAAGCAAGGGGAGTGGCTGCCTATGTATGGTCAAAACTCACCATGGACTGGCCTCCAACTTGGCTAAATGATCCATTGAAATGGAAATGGCCTGCCTTCAAGTCGATCCTGACTTATGGTGACCCTATGAATAGGGTTTTCATGGTAAGCGGTATTCAGAGGTGGTTTACCATTGCCTTCCTCTGAGGCTGAGAGGCAGTGACTGGCCCAAGGTCACCCAGTGAGCTTCATGGCTGTGTGGGGATTCGAACCCTGATCTCCCAGGTCGTAGTACAACACCTTAACCACTACACTACACTGGCTCTCAATGATCAATTACTTTCTTCCATTCTTGGGGGACAGGCCATAGCTCAGTAGTAGAGCATGTGCTTCATATGCAGATGGTCCCAGTTTCAATCCCTGGCATCTTCTGGTGGGAGAGACCCTATCTGGAAACTCTGAAGAGCCACTGCCAGTCACTGTAGCAATACTGACCTAGATGGGCTGATGGGCTGCCTTACTATAAGGTAGCTTCCTGTATTCTTACATTCTCTGCAGGTGGCTCCACCTTTAATCTAGTTTAATGGGGAAAATAGTACAGAAGCCCTCAAGGGAAAACAGGGGGCAATTGTTGGGCAAGCTCTTGTGGCTTGGTGTGCTCTGCTTCCTCACTCGCTGACTCAGGTGTCTGATTCAGCTACAACAGGGGATAGAGGGATGGAAAGAAAATGGAAAGGTGTGTCTCCAGCTGAAACAATGGCATGAGCTTGGTGTGGCTATTAAAATGTGCGGTGGAAAACAGGGTGTGATCATGGTGAGGCAAAGTCAAAAACAGAGGCCAGGGTGCCACCTTGTGTCAATCTAAGGGAAATGCAGATTTTTTCCCCTCAGTAGCCAAGATTGTTGGTTCATCAAGAAAGACAATAGCAAAAAACAAAACAAAACCCTGTTGGTCTCTCTGCTGATTTTTGCTTGCTTCATACTGAATGACCAGTGCTGGACAGCACATCTTCTGCCTGACATATTCATTTCCTGCAATTTACCTTGGTGTTTCATTCAAGGATCTTCTGTTGTTCCTCTTGCTGTGTGTATTCTTAACAAGCGCATCCTCCTCCAGAATTAATGCGGTGTCCCACACATGTTGCTGGACTACAACTCCCATATGTCCCAGCATGCATGGCCAGTGGTCAGGGAAGATGGGACTCATAGTCCAAGAGCAGCTGGCTGCCCCTGCTACAGAGTATGCTTTAATCTCATCTCACACACAGAAGCTGCTATAGGATTGCAAAACCAAGGAACTTGCATAGACTATTAGGACTCATGTAGATGCTTAAAAGAGCCCTGATGATTTGGTGTAGCATAGTGGTTAAGAATATAAGCATGAATTAAGTTTGCAGGATGGGGGGGGGCAAACCAATCTCTTTTATTCTCATGTGGAGATAATAATATTATACCATACAGGGTTGTTTTAAGTAATTCTGAGATAATGTATGCATGAAGCACTTTGAGCATAGTTTTAACCATTGAGTTTAATGGGACTTTCTTTCTAGACAGCATAGGTTGGTTTGCAGCCTTAGCCAAAAATAACAGCGCACTTGCAAGAAAGCTCCCATTGAACACAGTGGGCTTACTTCTAACTAAACTGCAGGGATTAGGCTGCATGTCTGTGACATTTTTCTGTATATGCAAACAGCATCCTCTACCCATGGGAAGTTGTGAGGAGAGAAGGGGTGTATGTCATGATGATTCATGAAATGGCGATGCTTTGAATAGAAGGTCATGCCTTTAAATATGTGGTGTCCCTTCACATGAGGGACATCCATTATCCTTACATATGTACCTTTGACAGAATTGAGAGGCTTTCAGAAATAAAAAAGTATCCCAGCATTGGATTTTTTTCCATCTTATGTTTCCTTAACAATATGGGGGTAGCTGTTTAAAGCAAGGATGGAGGGAGAGAAATTTTAATTTAAACTTATACCTAACTGTGTTTGTGTGTGTAAAATGTGTACATTAGGCAAAATTGCATACAAAAATCTGTATATTAGGAGAACCATGCACTAAAATGCTGCTGAATTTTTGTGAGGATTTTTAAAAAGAAAATTGCAAACTGATGCAGAAATATGAAGAACAGAACTGAAGACTGGAAAAATTAGAAACTGAGAGAAACCAAAACTGAAGGAGTCATCCATCCCTAGTTAAAGATAGGGATTGATTCATCAGTCCGCAATCAGGCAAAGAAAGTGGGGGTTGTTGCTGCATGATTGGCTTTATTTACAGACACAGTATTTTTAATTTTGGTGACACAGTCATTTCCACACAGCAGTGCATTTACTCCATGCAGTGACAGTGCTGCACACACAGCTACAGCCATTCTACAGAGTGGGGCCTTTGGAAAGCGGCTTGGTCTGAATAATCTAGAACAGTTGGTGAATTCCTTTCGGCCACGTAGGTTGGGATGCTGGATCAAGGGCTGGTCAACACAGAAAGACACTGCTTTGCCTTCCCCGCAGGCTAGGCATGAACCACCTCTCACTTCCATCGGCCACCAACCACAGGCTTTCCACGGGCGGCCTTTGAGCTGTTGGAGAAGCAGAGAAGCAAATGAGGAGTTTCAGGCAATGGTGAGGTCAAAGCAAAAGGCAGAGGGGAGGGTCCACTTTTGCAATGGGCCAGAGCTGTGTGGTGGTTTCTTCTGCACAGGGATTCTTTTGGGTAAATCATTCAGTGGGATGCACGCAGATCCCAGCTTGGTTCCTTGGGGAGTATGTTCGATGCGGTTGTGCATGGCATGTGCAGTCCAATGAGGAAAAAGCAATGTGAGCATAAGGTTAAAAAAATAATACAACGCTGTCATGTCTATACATGCGAAGCAATGAGCTGGGAGCCCAGGATATGGAAACCTAAACAGAGATATCTTGTGCCTTTACAGGTATATCTTGTTCCACAGATTTAAAACTTGGGTAGAACCGATTCTTTCTCTCTGTGAAACCTTGAGAACTGTAGTTCTGTGAGGGGAGGCAGGGCTAGAGAATTCTTCTAGAACAAGGATAGGAAACCTGTGGCCCTCCAGATATTGTTGGACTACAACTCCCATCACCCCAGCCACCATGACCAATGGTCAGGGATAATGAGAACTGTAGTTCAACATCTGGAGGGCCACAGTTTCCCCATCCATGTTCTAGAGAATTATCAGAATCTTCACCAAATTGCAGTTCCCATAGTTTTTGGGATGTGGTGGTGGGAAACTATGATAGTGAAATTAGTATAAAACCAATATCAGTTTGTACTTTCAGTCTGCCTTACCTCTCACCAGTTAGGAGAGAAATAGCCACTTGGGAAATGCAACCTTTCTTCATTCTCAAGAATTAGCTCCTGATTTCCCTTCAGGTCATTCTATGTTTTCCTCAAAAAGGCAAACCTAAAAGAGCCTGCTGAAGCTAGATTATGAACCTGGCACATTAATCAGCGACATCACCAACCACCTAATCCCAAGTCAAAATTGTTTTAATTAATGTTTTTAACCTGCAATAGTATATTCCCTGGAGGGCATCCCATGGTTGATAGGTTGTTTTGGATCTTCCTCCCTTGGACAAGATCCACCCTTGGAGAGGCAGCCTGTCAGTCTATTCCCTGCTGCTGTGGACCCTTGCCTTATTCCCACCAGGATTCCAACATCATGGGTGTTGGAGGGGGGGAATTGGGGGAAGTGATGGATCCAAGTCCAGTCACCCAACAATACTCTGAGATGGGGCAGTATATTTTGCATGTACTTTCTCTTCCATTGTTTCCAATGGGATGGAAATGAAAAGGGGGAAAATTCCTGGAAATGGCAAAAGAAAAGGACAATGCTGCTCCCAGTGCCTTGGGGGTTCATGCAGGATGGAAAAAGTAGTCCTCCCTCTCCTGAAACAGTAAGATTGCTCTGTCTCTGGATTTATTTCCCACAAGTCAATAAAATTTATCAGAGGAACTGAATGTGCTAAAAAAAACCCAACCCCTTAAAGAAATAATAATACAATATAACACTTCCCACTACCTTTGACAGGATTTGTGATAGAGTGAGTGAGAGTTACAACTGTGCCAAGGAGGACCACCCTCTTGGGGCACTTCCCTTCTTTTTGTCTACCTCAGCAAATGGGTATGAAAAAGAAAATTAGGCCCAAGCAGTGGCAGGCTAGATTCTCCCAAAGGGGTGTTCCTGCCCTAGGGCTGAGCTGAAATGTCTCAGAATATATTCTTCTGGGGAAATTTATATTTTTCTTTATCTCCCCCCCCACCTTTGAAAAAGGCCAATTTGCAGACATTTCTCCAAATGTTCTCCATCATTTCATTTTAATTTTATTTATTGTTAAGAATAGGAAAAATATGCATTTATTAATCATTAAATAATTATTTATAAGATTTATATCCTGCCCATCTCCCAGGAGGAGCCCAGGGCAGCAATAAAACATGCAGTGCGGTTGCCACTCCTAATAGTGGGCCCTGAAAAACTGTGGGATAATTTCTCCTCCCTTCAGATCAATGAAGTGACATGCACACCCTCCCTCCCATTTCTCTGCCCACAAATTGGGTGGATAATTTCAAGAGGCCACTTGAACACAGCTCTAGTTTGAACAAGTGAGCACTGCTAGCTCAGGGTAACCTTTTGCTTGAGCAAACCCTCAAAGGGCCTGCTATGTGAACAAAGTGAGGTGTTGTTTTGGAAGCTGGTCATGTATGTGCTAATCGGAAAGCATTTTAGAGAGCAAGAATGCAGTGTCACTAAAGGCAATGATGCCACTCAAATCTATATTGGCTGAAGCTCCTGTGTCAGGTGAAGTCACTGATGAGCCAGGCAATTTCTATATGCCTAATTTCTGGCCCTTTTTGATAGACCGCTATACCCTCTAAGAAATTATAGCAATTGTTTCTAAATCTGAGGTCCTCTTAGAGACAGATTATGAGTGATACTTGCTGCTCTGAGAAGACACACAGAGATGTCCTATATCATTCTCAGCCTTTCCGCCTCACTTTTGCTTTCCCCCCTCTCTTATCTATTGACCTCATCAAACTCTCCTTTCCTCCATTTCCTGTATGATTTGATTCCCCACTAATTATCCAAGAACTAAAACATTCACTCTTTATGAAATTTATCACATGAAATCAGAGCAGGCAATCCTGACATTTTATGAGACAAGATGTACAGGGCTTTTTCACATTATATAGCAGAGGTAGCCAATGTGGTGCCCTCTAGATGTTGCTGTGCTATGCAGCTCCCATCTTCCCTGACTACTGACCCTGCTGTTTGAGGTTGATGGGAGCCCCAAAACATCTGGAAAGCATATGTTGACTACTCCTGTTATATACCAACAAACCTGTGTTTGCCATCACATATACACTCACAAGGAACCAATCCCATCTCTCTGATGAGTGTATATGATACACACATTTTCCAACACCTGTTTCTCACACTTACATCTTTCATTTTTAGGTGCACACTTATGTGTGCACCTAAAAAGGGCAAATTTGAAGATAGAGCAAGACCTGAATTTCCAAAATCTTGAGAGATATTAACATGATTGTACTTTGATATATCCTAAACTCTCAGGCGCTAAATCAAGTATCCATATCCAGATGCTTAAAGCATCATGTATCTAGCTAAAATCTCCCTGATACAGAAACCCAGGGCTCTCTTTGGGATGGTATGCAAAGTCATATCCCTTCATTACATGCACTTGAAGTCATTTCCCTTCATTACATGCACTTCAAACCATCACAGCACACCACCACATCGCAAAGGGCACAACATGCTACTCACCCTTTCCTGAAGTAGGTAAGGAGGGAACAAGAGAAGAAATATGGTTTAAGAAGCACATAACACTCTCAGCTAACCAGTGTGGTGCACCTAAAAGGTCATTAGAAAAGGAGCCATTCCTACTGCAGGCTGCCATTTGTTTCTGGACAGCTGGTTTAAAAAGCTGACTCTGGAGACAATTTTGTCTGCATAGCCACTCTGCGAGATGGCTACATTACTTGTTTGTGTCAAGAATGCTCCATAGTGATCAGAACTGCTATCAAGAATTCAGGTGATGATTCATTCCGTACTCTATCATCAACTATGTCTACAACACTAAGCATGTTCCTCAGCACATCTGGGCCTCTGTTCTCCATCTGTGAACTGGAGATCATGCACAAGGAGAATGGAGGGGAATAAGTGATCATGTTGAAGAATCCAATGAGGAAAGAGGCTGGGTGCTTTGTGTCTCCATAAGTAGATGATAAGATTAATAGGTGGTAAAGGACTTCCAGCTGGACAGCTCAGCTACTGCAGCAAAATTCAACTGTATGAAGCCATTTCCAAAACAGTGTTCATTGACATATCCTTAGAAAGGGAAGCATTGTGTAAGGAAGTGATGGAGTTCAGAGATCAGAGGAAAATAACTAAGAGGGATGCAAAAGGCATGCAAAGGAAGAAATAGATCTGTGGCGGGACCTTGGTGAGAAATGTGGTTGAAATGGGAAAACTAGGAAAGAATTTCAAGTTAAAGAAGCAAATGGAGAAAAGCAGGAAGGCAGAAGCAAACTCTAGTCTGAAAGCTGAATTGTGAGGGAACGGGGTAAAAAGTGAAGAGAATAAAAGACAGAATAAAACAAAAAGAGGAATAAAATAAAGGGTGTAAAACGATAGACAGGAGGCAGCAAAAATAAGAAAAGGTGATAAGGCAGGTTATATAGATAGTAGTCTAATAGTATCAGTTCCATGGATAGCCAGAAGTGCTTGATCCAGGACTTCAGAGCACCTAGGTGCAGGATATTAAGATAGCAGCAGGATTTCTGTAGCAGGAAAGGCATCAAGGACTGAAGTGGAACGGGTTGGCAGATAATAATGGAGTGGAAGAGAAAGAAAATGAAAGGAGGAGCAGGGGAATGTTAAGCAGGAAGACAAAAGACAAAAAGAATTCCAAAGGCTCCAAGATGGCTGGGTATTTTACAGAAGGGAAGAGGAAAAGAGGTGGATGTGTAAAAGAAAGGGACAATTGTGAAAGATCTACTGGGAGTGCTTGATACCATGAAACAGGATGGGATACTACATGGCCTGAGTACTTACACCTTTTGATGATCGCTAATGCGGTTCCGTAGAACATTAATCTGCAAGAGAAACAGACAGGAGGTGACACTTCCTGGCGATATTTCATCATGGGGAAACAGAAAGGCCACTGGTTGAAGACAGCATGAAAAGAAGACTGAGCATGGGCTGATTACCTTGTGCACAGAAATCAGAAAGGCTGCAGACTGTAAAGAATCCCCCTCTGGTGAATTGTTTCCATATATAGGATTGGAAGCCAGAAAAGGACAGTGGATCTGTTTGTCTGTATCCACTGTCCACCTACCTCAGTCTCTGCTCCTTTTTCTAATGCTGTCTTGAGAAGTTCTTCTCTGCCACAAGGTATCCTTTCCATCCCATATGGAAAAGTTATAAATCCAGCCTGGCTAAAATGAATTTTGGCATAGTTGGTGAAAGGACTGAAGCAAAGCCTGCCTCCCAACACTCCTGAAGACTTTGGGTGCATTTTTCAGGGTGCTTCTTCAATGCTTTCCCATTATGATCTTGGCCAGTAACAGAGTCTTCTGGAAATATCCTCCTTTCTGCAATGAGTAGGTGCTTGGAAGGAAAGTGGTGCCACTTGTGGCAGGGTCAGCAATTCCTAGACCTGATGCTTCTTTCAAGGAATCTCTAGAGTTTGCTATATTGAGCATTATGCATTGTGCTCTGCACAAATGTGCCCTGCTCGTGATGTTCCCACAAGGCAGGAATGCTGACAAAGGTATAGAGCCAAAGAGCAAATCCATGTGAATCACTAGAAATGCATTTTTTCAGTTAACATGCCAAGTTACTCTTGCTTCTGATGTAAGGATCCAAAGCAGAGAAGAACAGTTCCAAAGGAACTTCCATGTACTTACCCTTATCAAATGGTCTGGCTGAAAAGACAAATGGCTGGCTGGCTTCAGTTAAATCTTGATTCTAGAAATCTTTGCAAGCCAAGCAAGAAAAACATGCAAGACAATAAAAGACCACCTTGAGAAGATATTGACAGGCCCCAAATTTTACTGGACCAAAAAGATTTACTGGACCGTAAGATCAGGGTTTTGCACACCTAGCTCCACACCTTTCCTCATTCATTACTGCATTCTGCTTTTTTGAGAGAGGACAAGCCATACTTACTACTTGCTTAACTCATCGCAGCGTGCAGTGAGTATGGAAATCTGGTTAAGGTTAGAGAAAGGAGATCATTACAGACATGAAATTCCTTGCAAAAGAAAAATTAACAGAAAGAAAGTGGTGATTCTGAGAAAGCAGTATTGAATACTGAGTTAAGAGCACTTAGCACCTTGCTAAATAAGGGCCAATAAGTGAAACAAGAAGCAGATCTACAGGTAATGGAATGTATCCTACTTCACAAACTCCAGCTGCTGATCCTTATGTAGCTAAAACCACACCTTTCATCCACACACAAAAGGAAGGCATCTGCCGGCTTGGGGAAATGCCAAAGTTTGCAAAAGCCCATCCCCCTCAGCATAAAAACCCTAAGAAGGGAAGGCCCCAGATGTAGCATTCTTCAGGGACATTCTGCCTTCATAGAATGCCCCAGATGTAGTATTCTTCTGGTCACACCAACAAATGGCAGCTTGTGGAGGAAGTGAGTACATGTTTTTCAAGAATGCCCCGGAATTATGTCCAGGGCATTTTGATAAAAGGGGGGGGGGAGCAGAAGCCACTGGCAACTGTTAGGAAAAGCATCACTGCCACTAATGATATACTTCCTACCCACTCCCTAAAAGAAAAAATACTGCTGCTGCCACCTACTATCCAATAAGCACCCAGCACTCCACAGGTGAAACATTCAGGCAATTTCCTTCCTCAAAATGGTCCCCAATTTCAGTTCCCTTTTTTATCTCCAGAATGTCAAGTCAGTTTGAAAATGTACATTTTAGGCTTGGCTCTAACTTACCTGCTATGTTAGTGAAAGTGACACGTGAACAGATAGTGTTAAGCCACTTTTAGTGCAGATTAATTAAGCTGCTCTGGCAGCTTAATAGACTAAACAAAATACTAAAATACTAGGCACTTACAAATATGGTTTCCAGGGTAGAGATATTTGTTAGTCAGACTGAAATGGGTCATACCAGCTTTGCAGAATCTATTGCAGCTTATGGTGGAATTTGTGGGTCCTTGAATGCTGGCTAGACTAGGTTAGACCTTTGCAGACAGAGATTGATGCTATTTCATGCGAAAAGCTACATCCATCTGAATCAGAGAAGTGTCAGACTCCACTCATTTAATAAGCCATTCAGCTCTGACCTCTGAAGCAGGTTCCAGAGGGAGATAAAGTTAGGTTCTCATCGAAGTGAGACAGGTATGATCAAATGGCCTTTCTGTGTTGTTCTAAGCAGGGAGGAAGAGGGAAGAGGGAGGAGGAAAAGCATGAAAAGTAGCAGCTAGGGCTGTATTGAATGTTTGCACATTTCAATTTTCAGGGTGAAGGTAGTACTTTCAGAGAATGGAAAACATTTCCTGAAAAGGTCCCATGATGAAAATGTTCACCTCCCACTCCCATCTGATGCTGCTTCAGAGCCATTGTTTCTGATAATCATTGGGTCTTCTTCTTGATAACAGAAATGTAGGAAACCCCAGCCAATCAAGGACTATGTAGATAGTTAATGGGATTATATGGCACAGTGATGTCCCTCAGAGCATAGGAAGATAATTGAGCATGAGGACAATGCTTGTTGCATCAGTCACAGGGGTGATCACAGCCAATCAGAGGTCATATGTGAAAAGGATGATGACATGACAATATGTAGCCAATCAGTTTTAGCTACAACATGAGGGCAAATGAAGCAGTTCTTGGTGTTGCCCTCCCTTTCATCCTCTTTTGACACAACATCTAAAAAATTACTTAGCTGACTATCACTTTTTTGATGCTGCTGACAATGCTCGCAAAAGTGTCCTTCCTTTCAGTTCAGTAGCAGCATTCACCTACCATGCATAGAAAATGGGGCTGTAGAAGACCAGATATTCCAACAGACGTTCAGACTCACCTCATATTTCTGCTTCTTGAACTTTTCCTGCAAGTCAAATTTCTCAGCTTCCAGGTCATGGATGTTCTGCCACAGTTCCTTTGCTTTTTCCCTGATATGAGAACATTCAGCATCAGTCAAGGGGGCTGCCAATGTTTATATCCACATTTGAACATGCAATGTGAGCATGTTGTTTTAGAGTATGAGAATCTTAGGTTTGCTATGCTGTGCATGTGAATGTGTATAGTCATGAAAATAGTGTGCACATTCTTTATTATTGTGCGAGAGTTACATGGGATCCCTGAGTGTGAGCATATGGCTTGCATATGATATGTATATGAATGGGTGTGCATGTGAAAGAGAGAGAATATGAATAAAGATGCCTGTGAACATGAGTGTTCATATCATTTAAGGCTTTCACGTAGGGTTCAGACAGAGGCTGCATTCAGACTAGGAATGGAAAGATCTGTCAGTTTCGGTTCTCTCCATTTCTCATTTTTCCAGTCTTAAATTCAGTTCTCCACATTTCTGCAGCACATTGCGATTGTTTGTTTAAAAAAAAAACTCACAAAAATTCTCCAACATTGTAATGCAAATTTATCCTAAGAAACACACTTTTGTATGCAGTTTCGATTAATGCACACATTTTGCAAGCAATTTGTCCTAATATAATGCATTTTTGTGTATTATTTTCATTAATACAGTATATTAGTTTTTAAGCACACTTCACCCTAGTACATGTATTTTTGCAATCACTGCTTGGTTGGAGAACTGCATCACAAAATTCGAATAAGAGCACCTTTTGAAAATGGCTGTGTTTCGGTTCTCATATTGTTCTGGAAACTGCAGATTTGATGGATTTGGCTTCAAATTCAAACTGAATCAAATTTCTCCCTCATTCCTAATCCAAACAGCACTTTATTCCATTTTCCTGACATTTTCTTACCTATTATTTTTTGTGTTTTATTTGATCTTCCAACACAATGTAAAAACTACCGCTGGAAAACTAGCAGAATCAAATGGAAACTTAGTGCTCATTTCCAGATTAATTTCTTCCAGAAAAAAATATGTTTGCAATGCCATTAACTTGGAAAATGATCGGGGTTTGGATTTTTATCTTTCCCCATAGTTTTTGATCATGCCACCACTGCTCACATAATGAAATTTAGGGTGGAATTCCAGAATACAGAAGTGCACATATACATAAAGGGGGTGTGTGTTTGTGTGTGTGCTGGTGGTGACATAGCCAATGATGTCTGCTAAGTTGTGTCACACCATACTAGGGGTGGGATCCATTGGCCAGTGCTGGTTCAAAAGCATTCTGTTCATTCTGTATCCGCTAGCTGCTGCTCTTTTTTTTTTTTGGCTTAGAAAAAATATCTATATTCATACTGATATTTTGAAGGAAATATGAATAACTTGTCATTCTTACAATTAATGTTTTAGAGGTAGATCTTTTTTAAAAAGTCAGTTTTGAAAAACAGCAGTGGAAATTCGCTACATTAAAATTCAATCCTCAGAAACTGAGAATAAGTGAATTAATGGAAAATTCGGTACCAAGTCCAAATTGGGCTGATTTCCAGCACATCTCGACACCACACTCATGGTGTGAATGAAACTGAGAATGACATGGTGGTATATTGATGGGGTGGGGAGTTCCATAATGCAACAGGTACTGCAGTATGAAAGGAACATTAGAAATGCAGACAGAAGTGCTAGCACTATATCCAGGAAAAATAATGCATATAAACCCTGTCTAACTGCAGCCAGAATGTTTCCTAAATTCTGAAAGCCCCAAATACCAACCATAAGAACATAAGAAGAGCCTGCTGGATCAGGCCAGTGGCCCATCTAGTCCAGCATCCTGTTCTCACAGTGGCCAACCAGGTGCCTGGGGGAAGCCCGCAAGCAGGACCCGAGTGCAAGAACACTCTCCCCTCCTGAGGCTTCCGGCAACTGGTTTTCAGAAGCATGCTGCATCTGACTAGGGTGGCACAGCACAGCCATCACGGCTAGTAGCCATTGATAGCCCTGTCCTCCATGAATTTGTCTAATCTTCTTTTAAAGCCATCCAAGCTGGTGGCCATTACTGCATCTTGTGGGAGCAAATTCCATAGTTTAACTATGTACTGAGTAAAGAAGTACTTCCTTTTGTCTGTCCTGAATCTTCCAACATTCAGCTTCTTTGAATGTCCACGAGTTCTAGTATTATGAGACAGGGAGAAGAACTTTTCTCTATCAACTTTCTCAATGCCATGCATAATTTTATACACTTCTATCATGTCTCCTCTGACCCGCCTTTTCTCTAAACTAAAAAGCCCCAAATGCTGCAACCTTTCTTCGTAAGGGAGTTGCTCCATCCCCTTGATCATTCTGGTTGCCCTCTTCTGAACCTTTTCCAGCTCTATAATATCCTTTTTGAGATGAGGCGACCAGAACTGTACACAGTATTCCAAATGCGGCCGCACCATAGATTTATACAACGGCATTATGATATTGGCTGCTTTATTTTCAGTAGCTTTCCTAATTATCGCTAGCATGGAATTTGCCTTTTTCACAGCTGCCGCACACTGGGTCGACATTTTCATCGTGCTGTCCACTACAACCCCGAGGTCTCTCTCCTGGTTGGTCACCGCCAGTTCAGACCCCATGAGCGTATATGTGAAATTGAGATTTTTTGCTCCAATATGCATAATTTTACACTTGTTTATATTGAATTGCATTTGCCATTTTTCCGCCCATTCACTCAGTTTGGAGAGATCTTTTTGGAGCTCTTCGCAATCCCTTTTTGTTTTAACAACCCTGAACACCCCTTTTGGGGTGGGTTAGGTTTTTACTGTTATGGTTTTAAATTTTAATGTTTTAATGTATTGTTTTTATCTTGTACATCGCCCAGATGGGTGACTAATAAATTTAATAAATAAATAAATAAAATAAAAACAATTTAGTGTCATCAGCAAACTTGGCCACTTCACTGCTCACTCCTAATTCTAGGTCATTAATGTACAAGTTGAAAAGTACAGGTCCCAATACCGATCCTTGAGGGACTCCACTTTCTACAGCCCTCCATTGGGAGAACTGTCCGTTTATTCCTACTCTCTGCTTTCTGCTTCTTAACCAATTTCTTATCCACAAGAGGACCTCTCCTCTTATTCCATGACTGCTAAGCTTCCTCAGAAGCCTTTGGTGAGGTACCTTGTCAAACGCTTTTTGAAAGTCTAAGTACACTATGTCCACTGGATCACCTCTATCTATATGCTTGTTGACACTCTCAAAGAATTCTAATAGGTTACTGAGACAGGACTTTCCCTTGCAGAAGCCATGCTGGCTCTGCTTCAGCAAGGCTTGTTCTTCTATGTGCTTAGTTAATCTAGCTTTAAAAATACTTTCTACCAGTTTTCCAGGGACAGAAGTTAAGCTAACTGGCCTGTAATTTCCAGGATCCCCTCTGGATCCCTTTTTGAATATTGGTGTTACATTTGCCACTTTCCAGTCCTCAGGCACGGAGGAGGACCCGAGGGACAAGTTACATATTTTAGTTAGCAGATCAGCAATTTCACCTTTGAGTTCTTTGAGAACTCTCGGGTGGATGCCATCCGGGCCCGGTGATTTGTCAGTTTTTATATTGTCCATTAAGCCTAGAACTTCCTCTCTCGTTACCACTATTTGTCTCAGTTCCTCAGAATCCCTTCCTGCAAATGTTAGTTCAGGTTCAGGGATCTGCCCTATATCTTCCACTGTGAAGACAGATGCAAAGAATTCATTTAGCTTCTCTGCAATCTCCTTATCATTCTTTAGTACACCTTTGACTCCCTTATCATCCAAGGGTCCAATCGCCTCCCTAGATGGTCTCCTGCTTTGAATGTATTTATAGAATTTTTTGTGGTTGGTTTTTATGTTCTTAGCAATGTGCTCCTCAAATTCTTTTTTAGCATCCCTTATTGTCTTCTTGCATTTCTTTTGCCAGAGTTTGTGTTCTTTTTTATTTTCTTCATTCGGACAAGACTTCCATTTTCTGAAGGAAGACTTTTTGCCTCTAAGAGCTTCCTTGACTTTGCTCGTTAACCATGCTGGCATCTTCTTGGCCCTGGCGGTACCTTTTCTGATCTGCGGTATGTACTCCAGTTGAGCTTCTAATATAGTGTTTTTAAACAACTTCCAAGCATTTTCGAGTGATGTGACCCTCTGGACTTTGTTTTTCAGCTTTCTTTTTACCAATCCCCTCATTTTTGTGAAGTTTCCTCTTTTGAAGTCAAATGTGACCGTGTTGGATTTTCTTGGCAATTGGCCAGTTACATGTATGTTTAATTTAATAGCACTGTGGTCACTGCTCCCAATCGGTTCAACAACACTTACATCTTGCACCAGGTCCCGGTCCCCACTGAGGATTAAGTCCAGGGTTGCGTCCCTCTGGTCGGTTCCATGACCAACTGGTCTAGGGAATAGTCATTTAGAATATCTAGAAACTTTGCTTCTTTGTCATGACTGGAACACATATGCAGCCAGTCTATGTCCGGGTAGTTGAAGTCACCCATTACTACCACATTTCCTAGTTTGGATGCTTCCTCAATTTCATATCTCATCTCAAGGTCTCCCTGAGCATTTTGATCAGGGAGACGATAAATCGTTCCCATTATTAAGTCCCTCCTGGGGCATGGTATCACCACCCACAACGATTCTGTGGAGGAGTCTGCCTCTTTGGGGTTTCGAGCTTGCTGGATTCAATGCCTTCTTTCACGTATAGAGCGACTCCGCCACCAATACGTCCTTCCCTGTCCTTCCAATATAGTTTATATCCAGGGATAACCGTATCCCACTGGTTTTCTCCATTCTACCAGGTCTCCGTTATGCTCACTATATCAATGCTCTCCTCTAAGACCAAGCACTCCAGTTCTCCTGTCTTGGTTCGGAGGCTCCTAGCATTAGCGTACAGACACTTGTAAGCAGTGTCTCTCTTCAAGTGTCTTTGGCACTTGTGGTTAGGCCTGTGGTAATTTTGCTCTTCTGAATTTATATCCTGTGCCCCTGCTCTCACAATGCCTACTTCTAGGCCTACCCCTTTTAAAATCTCATCATTTCTTTGGTTTTTATCCCAGGGGGGAGGTTTATTCCGAACTGGACCTTTCTCAGCTCCTGTCGGGTTTCCCCCTTCAGTCAGTTTAAAAGCTGCTCTGCTACCTTTTTAATTTTAAGTGCCAGCAGTCTGGTTCCATTCTTGTTCAAGTGGAGCCCGTCCCTTTTGTACAGGCCCGGCTTGTCCCAAAATGTTCCCCAGTGCCTAACAAATCCAAACCCTTTCACCCGACACCATCGTCTCATCCACGCATTGAGACTGCAAAGCTGGGCCTGTCTGGCTGGTCCTGCATGTGGAACCGGTAGCATTTCAGAGAAAGCCACCTTGGAGGTCCTGGCTTTCAGGATCCTACCTAGCAACCTAAATTTTGCTTCCAGGACCTCACGGCTGCATTTCCCCATGTCGTTGGTGCCAACGTGCACCACGACCACTGACTCCTCCCCAGCACTGTCTACCAAACTATCTAAACGACGGGCGATATCCGCAACCTTCGCACCAGGCAGGCAAAACACCCTGCGGTCTACATGCCCATCACACACCCCACTGTTTATGTTCGTAATGATTGAATCACCCACTACAAGGATCCCTCCACCCCCTGGAAATATATCCTTGGCACGAGAGGATAGCTGCTCATCCCCCAAGGAATGGGTCCCTTCTAAGGAATCGTTTCCCTCTTCCTCAGCTGGATGCTCTCCTTCCCCGAGACCATCGTTCTCCATGATAGCAGGAGAGCTATCATCGTTGGAGTGGGACACAGCTATAACATCCCTGAAGGCCTCCTCCACACACCTCTCTGCCTCTCTCAGCTTTTCCAGGTCCACCACCTTGGCCTCAAGGAAATGAAGTCGTTCCCGGAGAGCCAGGAGCTCATTGCACCGAGAGCATACCCACGACTTCTGTCCAACAGGCAGATAGTCGTACATGCTGCAGGCGGTGCAAAACACTGGAAAGCCCCCACACCCCTGCTCTATGTAAGTAGAGCTGCGTGTCATCAGTGTACTGATAGCAACGCACTCCAAAACTCTGGATGACCACACCCAACGGTTTCATGTAGATGTTGAACAGCACGGGGGACAGAACTGACCCCTGCGGAACCCCATACTGGAGAATCCACTGGGCAGAGCAGTTTCTCCAAGCACCACCTTCTGGAATCGACCTGCCAAGTAGGAGCAGAACCACGCCATGCAGTACCTCCCACTCCCAACTCAGCCAGTCTTCCCAGAAGGATACCATGGTCGATGGTATCGAAAGCTGCTGAGAGATCAAGGAGAATCAACAGAGTCATACTCCCCCTGTCCTTCTCCCAACAGAGGTCATCATACAGGGCAACCAAGGCTGTTTCCATGCCAAAACCAGGCCTGAAACCCGACTGAAATAGATTCAGATAATCGGTCTCATCCAAGAGTGTCTGGAGCTGGCCTGCCACCACTCATTCCAGGACCTTGCCCAAGAATGGAACATTTGCCACCAGCCTATAGTTATTACGATTTTCCAGGTCCAGGGAAGATTTCTTCAGGAGTGGACTCACTACCGCCTCTTTCAGGGGGCCCGGGACCACTCCCTCTCTCAAAGAGGCATTAATCACTTCCCTGGCCCAGCCGGCTGTTCCATCTCTGCCAGCTTTTATTAGCCAAGAAGGGCAAGGATCCAGCACAGACGTGGTTGCACGAACCTGTCCAAGCACCTTGTCAACGTCCTCAAGCTGTACCAACTGAAACTCATCCAAAAAATCGGGACAAGACTGTGCTCTGGATACCTCACTTGATGCGCCTGCAGTAACACTGGAGTCTCAGTCCTAGTGGATGCCTAAGATTTTAGCCTAGTGCCTAGCAAATTCATTACAGCAGGCCTCAGAGGATTCTACCATGTCCTTGGGGCCAGAGTGTAATAGCCCCTGGACAACTCTAAAGAGCTCCGCTGGGCAGCAAATTGATGATTTCATGGTGGCAGCAAAATATTGTTTTTCTGCTGCCTTCAATGCCCCTGAATACAGCTTACCAGGAGTTTGTCTCCATCTGCACTCAAGCCGTCTCCTATATTGTTTCATCGCTCTCAGCTCTGAGGTATACCATGGAGCCGTACGAGCTCTACACAAGAGAGGGTGTTCAGGAGCAATCATGTCAACTGCCCGGGTCATTTCTTTATCCCACAGATCAATGAGGGTTTCGACAGGAGCACCAGCTCTATCAGCAGGAAAGCTCCCCAGAGCCCTTTTGGAAACTATCCGGATCCATTAGTCTTTGGGAGCAGACCATCTTAATAGGTCCCCCACCCTGCAGAGGGGAAAAGCCGCTGTAAGTCTAAATTTCAGCAAGCAGTGATTTGTCCATGACAGAGGGACTGATGTAAGCCCCCCCCTTACAGATCACCAACTCCATGTCCAGTTGCAAAAACCAAGTCTAGAGTATGCCCTGCTCTATGTGTTGGGCCAGTGGCATGTTGGGACAGTCCCATGGTTGTCATGGAGACCATGAAATCCTGAGCCGCCCCAGATAAGGTGGCCTTGACACGAATGTTGACATCCCCCAGAACCAAACATCTGGGGGATCTCAGCAGTATACCCAAGACCACCTCTGTCAGCTCAGCTAGGGAGTCTTTTCGGCAGCGGGGTGGGCGGTACACCAACAGAATCCTCAATCTGTCCCACCAACCCAACTCAAGGTGCAAACACTCCAGACCAGTAGTCTCATGGACAGGGAGATTGCAGAGGGAGATGGCGCTCCTATAGACCCATGTCATGGGGATGTCCTGGTGATATCATAGGGGTGGGCCCTAGTGATGTCATAGGGGTGGGCCCTAGTGATGTCATTAAGCATGATACATTAAGCATCAACCACAGTTGCGTAGAGCATACCACTCAAACAAAAAAAATTCTCTGATTGGAAATTAAGATAGAAATCTTAGCTAAATGAGGGTCTTTCCAGGTCCAGCTGAAGTGATGGGATCATTCCTTATCATCTGCTTAGGGAGGCTGGGTAAGGAATATTTAATCTAGCCTACTTGCTTCTGGCAAGAAGAGTTTAAGTGCCCTCAGGCCAGGCCAGTCACCAGCAGGTCATTCTAGGAAGAAAGCCTAGTGCTGTGGAGATGTCTTTCTCTCCCACTCCAATCCTTTTTTTAAAAAAAGCAGTTAGGCAGGGCTTACTTAGGTGTCACTGCTTTTATTTGGCAGAAAACTACTACTTAAAAAAAGTTTACTTTAAAAAACAAAACAAAATTCCCCCAAAATCAGGTCCCATTGATTTTCAGTACAATCCTAACCATGTCTACGCAAAAGTAAGTTCTACTGAATTCAGTGGGATATGTGGAATTAGCATTGCAGCTTTTCTCCCAGGAAATCTTCATATCAGGATGGTTTTCAAGATAGGTTATGAATAAGATAAACTACCCTCTTCAACAGTCCAGTAACATTTAGATTTGTCTGAACCCTTAATTACAGCATGTACACTTTTTAAAACTTCTGTTCAAAATTATTTGAAAGATGAAATGCATAATATGCCATTTTTGCAAAAAAACAAAAAAAAAACCCTGCATGTACACTTTTATTATAAGTAAACATTTTTACTAAGTAAGGTCCTGCTGTGACCTTCTGTTGTAGTGCAATCCTACACATGTTTACTCAGAAGCAAGTCCCAATCCTGTACAGAGAAAGTACTCCTTATGACGCTGAAAGCTATATATTTACTGAATTTCTGATGTGAGACAAGCAGGAAAAGGAACCTGTTCTCAGAACTTGAAATGGGGTTTAGGTATTGCCTGGGGGGGTCAACAAATCCTGTCAATCACAACCCTGACTTCACTTATTGGCTAAAAACCTGAAAGGGCAGGGATTAGAGCAACTGGTACTAACAGAAGTTGCAGGGGGTGGCTGACATTTGTGTTTGTATCTTTTGAACGAGACCACCTAGAAACTTACTTTTTAAAAAAATGAAAGCTAAGAGCCCAGAGATTAAGGTGACTCACCCAGAGACTCAGAGAGGACCCCCAAAAACCAGAGTCTCCAGGCAAAAACCAGACACCTGGCAACCCTATCAGGTGATAAGAGGTCCAATGTGCATCACCTACCCACATGTGGGAACTTTATTCTATTGATTATTGCAGCATGAGGAGGGAGGCATTGAGCCTGGGGATACGCACTACAGTTGTGATGGAAATCACACCCCCGATGCTGTTTTTTTTTTTTAATTCTAGGATGAGGCTGTTAGCCACACATTTAATGTAATGTATAGTTGCCCCCTTGGTTTACCTGAGCATCACAGCCAGCTGAAGAAGTTTCTGTGGGCTCATTGCACCCTCTAGTGGTCTTACCTCCATTTTACTTTCCTCTATCTCCTTAAGCTTGAATACCAGTAATATTGTGTATTTCTGGAACAGTATGAGCAACAGTCGAGGAAGTTGAGAACAAACAATACACCCGACTGAGATGCATCCAAATTCAGAGGAAGTGAGTTAAAATGGACAGGAATGGGACATTTTCAATGAGGCAACTACAAAATATTTTATGCAGGAAATGAGAAATTAAGAAGAATTAAGAAGAAACAGGGTTATTTTAATAGTGAGAAGTGATGTAGCAAAAGCAATTAGGAGCTATAATGCACAGTCTGAGTGAGTGATATCAATGAGATTAAATGGGAAACCTATTAACATAACCATTATTCAAGTCTACAGTTCAACAGAAAACACAGAAGAAGAGGAATTGGAGAGATTTTAAGCAGAAGTACAGAAAGAAATTGATCACACACCAAAACAAGATGTTCTGATAATCATGGGGGACTGGAATGCAAAATGGAGACAATAGTCAAGAAATTAGAAGGAGGCTAGGATTGGGGAGGTAAGCTATGAGAGAACTAGAAAAGGTCCTCAAATGCAAAGATGTATCACTGAACGCTAAAGTCAGGATCATTCAGACCATGGTATTCCCAATCTCTATGCATGGATGTGAAATTTGGACAGTGAAAAAAGCGGATAAGAGAAAATTCAACTCATTTGAAATGTGGTGTTGGAGGAGAGCTTTGCGGATACCATGGACTGCGAAAAAGACAAATAATTGGGTGTTAGAACAAATTAAACCAGAACTACCATTAGAAACTAAAATGATGAAACTGAGGTTATCATACTTTGGACACATAATGAGAAGACATGATTCGCTAGAAAATACAATAATGGTGGGAAAAACAGAAGGGAGTAGAAAAGAGGAAAACCAAACAAGAAATGGATTGATTCCATAAAGGAAGCCACAGACCTGAACTTACAAGATCTGAACAGGGTGGTTTACAACAGATGCTATTGGAGGTCGCTGATTCATCTGTTGTTATGTGCCTTCAAGTCGATTACGACTTATGGCGACCCAATGAATAAGTGACTCTTCCCTTTCTAAATCTAGCTTGGACGTCTGACATTTCTCGCTCTATATATGGTAACAGCCTTTGTTGTAGAATCTTGAGCATTACTTTACTTGCATGGGATATTTAGGCAATAGTTCAATAATTACTGCATTCCCTGGAATTCCCTTTCTTTGGAATTGGGATGTATATTGAATGCTTCCAGTCTGTGGGCCATTTTTTGGTTTTCCATATTTCTTGACAAATTTTTGTCAAAATTTGGACAGATTCAGTCTCAGTAGCTTGTAGCAACTCTATTGGTATGCCATCTGTTCCTGGTGATTTGTTTCTTCCAAGTATTTTAAGAGCAGCGTTCATCTCACAATCTAAAATTTCTGGTTCTTCATCATACGGTTCTTCCATGAATGAATCTGTCATTCTTGCATCTCTTTTATAGAGTTCTTCAGTGTATTGCTTAGATCTTCCTTTTATTTCATCTCAGTCAGTCAGTGTGCTCCTCTGTTGATTATTCAACATCCCTACTCTTGGTTTAAATTTCCCCTTAATTTCTCTAATCTTTTGGAATAGGGCTCTTGTTCTTCCCTTTTTGTTGTCCTCTTCTATTTCTAGTCAATAACTATTGTAAGAGTTCTCTTTGTCCCTAAGTACTAGTCACTGTATTGTTGCATTTAGGGTTCTGATCGTGTTCCTATCTCCTTTTGCTTTTGCTTTCCTTCTCTCTTTAACCATTTTAAGAGTTTCTTCAGTCAGTCTTTTTGTATTCTTCCCTGATAATGTCTCTGACTTCACTCCATAGTTTTTCTGGTTCTCTGTCAACTAAGTTTAAAGCCTCAAATCTGTTCCTTATTTGATCTTTATATTCTTCTGGGATGTTATTTAAATTGTATTTTGGCATTATGATTGCCTTGTTCTTCTTCTTTAGCTTTAATCTGATTTTCGATACAACCAGTTCATGATCTGTACCCCAGTCTGCTCCTGGTCTTGTTTTCGCAGAAAGTATGGAACTTCTCCATCTTCTCCTACCAATTATATAATCAATTTGATTCCTATATTGACTGTTTGGTGATGTCCATGTGTACAGTCATCTTTTTGGTTGCTCAAATAATGTTTTCACAAGAAACAAATTATTGGCTTCACAGAACTCAATAAGTGTTTCTCTGCTTCATTTCTGTCTCCTAAGCCCCATTTCCCCACAATTCCTAGTTCTTCTCTGTTCGCTGCTTTTGCATTCCAGTCCCCCATGATTATCAGCACATCTTGTTTTCGTGTATGATCAATTTCTTCCTGTATTTCTACATAAAATCTCTCCAATTCTTCTTCTGCATTTGCCGTTGGATCATAGACTTCGATGATGGTTATGTTAATTGGTTTCCCATTTAATCTCATTGATATCACTTGCTCAGACCTTGCATTGTAGCTCCTGATTGCTTTTGCTACATCACTTCTCACTATTAAAGCAACCCCGTTTCTTCTTAATTTCTCATTTCCTGAATAAAATATTTTGTAGTTGCCTGATTGAAAATGTCCCTTTCTTGTTCACTTTAATTCACTCACACCAAGTATTGTAATGTTGATGCATTCCATTTCTTGCTTGACAATTTCTAACTTTCCCTGGTTCATGCTTCTCACCGCTGATTCATAGGGTCACCATAATTGACTTGAAGACACATAACAACAAATGAGCAACAACTTCAGTGCACCTTATGATTTCCTGACATGTAACTGTTTGGGATATAATATCCTCTATTACCACTTAAAGTGTGCCATGGGCAATTAAACATGTGCCCATGTCTGAAGAGCTGTTAACCCTTCCAAATATTGATGGACAAAGCAGCAAATGAAACATTATTATGCACATGCTAGCATGGCCATATCTGCACCTTACATTTAGAGTAGTATTATACCACTTTAAGAATCATGGCTTCTTCCAAAAAATCTTAGAAACTGTAGTGTGTTAAGAGTGCTGACAGTTGCTAGGAGACCCCAGCTCCCCTCACAGAGCTACTATTCTCAGCGTTCCCTGGGAAAAGGGATTGATTGTTAAATGACTTTGGGAACTCTAGCTCTGTGAGGGGAATAGAGGTCTTCCAGCAACTCTCAGCACCCTTAACAAACTATGGTTCCCAGGTTTCTTTGGGGGAAGCCATGACTGTTTAAAGTGGTATAAGATTGAGATGTGGCTTCTGGCTAATAGTGCCATAGTAATGACAACTTGGCATCCCGTTGTGTTAACATATTACCACATGATATGGAGCCCCACATATGGAGAAGACCTTATTCTTCTAGCTTTGCCTGAAATGAGTTTTGAACATGGAAATCTGCATAGTGCACAATGCATGTTATTGTGCTACTGTGGCACTGTGATGCTCTTATCACTCTTTAGGAATTGAGTTATGTTCAGGTCACTGTGTTTCCTGTGTTCCTCTTCCTCCATCCTTCTCAGCTCTGCCCCCTATTATTCCATTCAGGGCTGGCCCCAGGCATGCCGGGGCCCTTGGGTACCAACCTGTCCTGGGCCCCTCCACGATCCATGGAACTTAAGGATCTGCGGACCGCAAGACAGGAGCTTCCGTGCCGCCTGCCATCCCCCCGCTATCCCCATGCTTCACCTACATTTCCGTTGTTTTTTGCAGCACAAGCAGGTTTGCCATCAATCAAGATGGCGGTCGAGGTTTCCCTAAGGGGCTGAAGCCTCTGCCGTCATCTTTGTTGATGGCAGCAACGTGCGCGTGTAGCACGCATGCGTGCCATCAACCAAGATGGTGGCAGAGGTTTCAGCCCCTTAAGGAAACCTCGGCCACCATCTTGATTGATGGCAAATCTGTGTGCAGCAAAAAACAACAGAAAGGTAGCTAAAGCGGAGGGATAGCGGTCCGTGGATGCTTCCATGGATCGCGGAAGGAGAGCGGAGGGCCTCCCATAGCTCCAGGGGTCCTCGGGCCAGTGCCCTACCTGGCTGCCCTTTAGAATCAGCCCTGATTCCATTCATGCAAATCTAGATCTTGTGCTTGAATACAATTACAATAATAGGCCAAGAGGTGCAGCAGATGTATCCTCTCTGCACTTTGGAGAACAGTTTGTGGGCAAGGACCTGACAATCCCACCAACAATACTGTGAGTGCTGCCCCTTACTGGCCACCGGTGCCCGTTTTGTTTCCATCTAATCATTTGCAGGAGGAAGTGCAGTTACTTCTTGGGCCTCACTAGTTTCTTTCTGTTGCACATCCCCTTGCCTTGAAATGGCATGATATCCTCAGGCAAGGTGATATTTGAGCACCAATGTTTTTTCCCCCTCCCAATGAAAATCCCTTCAGAGGAGGGGAGAAAAGGGTTGATATTCCCTGCTCTGATCCCATAAATTATCAGGGCCTCCAGCTGATGCCATTTACATTTTAAACACACACACACACACACATGTTAAATGCAAAGATACATTTAAAGTAATATCTGGTTTGACCCTCAGAAACCACAAATCACTTCAGGGATGGGGAAAACAGACAGTAGGAGACTGTTTTCCTCTCATTCCTTCTTAGTGAAACAAAGAGGTCCCTAGTGGCACCTAAGCCTCTATGTTGGCCATAGTGATGTGCTAGAATTCTTCCCAATTTGGATTTGGTACCAAATCTTCCGTTAATTCACTTGTTCTCTGTCGCTGAGAATCAAATTTTCATGCAGCAATTTTCTGCAGTTATTTTCAAAAACAGATTTTTAAAATTTAAGAACAATAATTTTATCAATATTTCCTTTTAAAATATCAATATTTCCTTTCAAAATAATGCAATTTCCTTTCAAAATAGCAATATTAATATCAATTTTTTTGCAAGGAAAAAAGCAGCTAATAAACAAAGAACAAACTTGAATTCCTGTCAGGTTGACAGAATGCTTTCAAACCTGCACTGGCCAATGGATCCCAGGGCAAGGCCCCAGGCATGCTGGGGCCTTTGGGCACCAACCTGCCCTGGGCCCCTCCGCACGCATTGCTGCCATCAACCAAGATGGCGGCAGAGGCTTCAGCCCCTTAGGGAAACCTCGGCCACCATCTTGATTGATGGCAACCCTGCACGCGCAGTGCGCACAGCCGCAAAAAACAGCAGAGAGAAAGGTAGGTGAAGCAGGGGGGATGGCAGGCGGCTTGGAAGCTCCTGTCCTGCGATCCGCGGCTCTTGCCGTGGATCACAGAAAGGGAGCAGAGGAGCCCCTGTAGCTCCAGGGGCCCTCAGGCCAGTGCCCCACCTGGCCGCCCTTTAGAACCGGCCCTGATGGATCCCATTCCTAGCTGGCCAAGGTACTTAGCTTTCCTTCTTACCTCAGTTTGTCTTCATTCAAGTGATCGATTGTGAGAGGTTTCCGACGCTCACTGAGGATCTTTTTCTTCTTTTCCCGCTCTGTTTGTTTTTTCCCACTTTTCTTCTCTGTCTAAAGAAACGAGTTCTTGAATAGCATCAGAGATTAAACAAATCCCCCTCTCCACAAGTCCTCCCTAAGATGAGTTTCAAAACTCACACAAGAATCAAAATAACAACATATTTTTGTAACATTTGAGAGACATCTGTTGGAGGAAGTATATTTTCTTAAAATAGCGCAGTTCATGCAACAGGTACATGGACTGTGAATGTGAAATATATAAGTACACATAGATTAAAACTAAGGCTAAAGAGTTCCCAAGGGTAATGCAAGTGTGATATCATCATCATTACCCACCTTTCACCCGGAAATCCCAGGGTAGGTTACAACAATTTTTAAATGCAGCATTAAAAACAACCCAAACCTCTATATGTTCTCATCCTGCCTCTACCAGGCTTTCTAAGAGCACACAGTGGAACACAACATGTAAATGAGTAGACACCCACACAGGAAATTCTGCCCCCAGACATGGCCTTCGGATTGTACAAGAACACTCAGGCTGGACAGGTACCTTCTGAAGGTAGCCTCCAAAATGGAGCATGTTGGAGAAAGCCTTCTTCTTCCTGGCATCCTCTTCAGCCCTCTTCCTAGCTTCCTCTTCCTCTTTCCGAGCTCTCTCTTCCTGGCATGGGCAGAATCACAGTGAGGGATCAGAATGTCAGCTGAAGAGAACCTGTCTACAACAGGGGTGGGCCTCCAGATGGTGTTGGACTAAAACTCCCATCAGCCCCAGACAGCATGGCCAATAGTCAGGATTGATGTGAGTTTTAGACCAGCAACTTATGAAGGCCCATAGGTTCCCCATCCCTGATCTACCAGGAAGTCAAATGGAAATGTATTGTTTTGGAGCCTGGGTGGACACAACTGAGCCAGGATGGGTACTGTTGACTACAGTGTTTATGAAGGATATGTTCCCTATTTCTAGTCAGTATGGAAGATGATTAGCCAGAGTTCCAGTGACAGTTCCAGATTAATTCCTCCTTGTTTTGTTTTTCTGCACCTGGAGACAGGAAACTTAGTGAAAAAAATAAGCAACAGTTGACTATGTTTGCATTATAGATAGAGCAGGTCTTGGTCTGTTATGCATTAAAACTCATATCAGTGATGTCACTCAATGATAAAGCTTCCAGTTCACTGGAATAGCGCTCTGACCAGGGGTGACGGGCTCATATTGCTGCTTGAGCATAACTCTTATATAAGCAGCTAAGTGAACAATTTGTCCCATGCATAAGTGGGGATTTGCCAGACCAAAAACAATTCATATTCTCAAAGGTGTTGAAATGACCATTTTCCTCCTGACTCCATGTCTTGGGTATACTCACAGCCAAGCGGGCTTGGCGCTCCTTCTCTCGCTCACTACGGATCCGTTGCTGCTCAGCTCGTTCTGCCCGCCTCTGCTCCTGTAAGAGGAAATCAGCCCAGCACCTGATCAGGGGAGGTCTAGTATCAGTGGTGTTTTTCACCTTGGACAGCTCCTTGAAAGTCTGGACTAAAACCCAGAGTGGATTCACTGGCACACTGACACCAGAGCCACCAGTCTCCACTGCCTGGTATACTCTGATGAATGTCCCCTGCTTGGCACACAACGTTAATGGTGTGGCCTAAGGCAGCAACAGTTATGGATGATGAAACTGTACTGCAATTGAGAGGGCTGGACACCTGACATTTTGACACCTGAACATCCAAACGGTGCCTCCCAGCTGGAAAAAAAAAGGAAAAGGAAAATAATAGAAGAATATTATGGCTACAGTCCTAAACACTTAACAGGGAATAAGCTCCATTGAATACAAATGGACTTCTGAATAAATAAGCATAGAGCTGAAGTGTTAATTAAGTACCAAAGGGTTGGTGTCCTCTTGAATAGGCATAAATTTGGCTGCTCACAGCAGCTTGCCTACCTTTGCCTACTGATTGGCCGTACTCTGGCCAGTACTAGTTGGTGAATTCCCTGTTCTGAAAACTTGGAGATACAACATAAAGTGCCACAAGATCAAAGAGAAGAGCAGCAGGCATTCTTCCAAAATGTAAAATCTAAATAAACTATGTCTTTTTTCTCATTTTTTACAATAATGAAAAGACTTTGTATGGAAGTATATTGTCATAGTTATCATTCCAAAACATTGTAAATAATAATCATTCCAAAAATTTGTTTGGTTGATTACCACAGGTCCTCCTGAAATATGTTAATTTGATCATTATCACAACACACCAAATTTTCCCAAGCCACTATGTTATTGTTGGTGGATTACTTTCCCCCCAGTTCTTATCTATACACATTTTTGCAGCTGTTAATAAGTTAGCTATTACTTCTAGCTCAGCCTCTAAAAGTAGGTCTTTTAAATAGTTTTGAGGTCTAGAGATTATGAGTAGCCTGTCATTTCATTCATTATATTGCAAATACAATTCCAGAATATACAAATTTTGAGCATTCTCAGAATATGTGCAGGAAGTCTATCTTTGGAACACGAACACCCTCAATTTCTCTCTTCTTTTTGGAAGATATTTCTTCCAGCGACTAGAGGAAGAGTAGCTTGTCTGATGGGGCAAAGCTGCAGAAATAGTGTCCTGGAAGCAGCATCTCTGCAGCTTATCAGGAGGGGGAGGACTGAGGTGGTGGCAAGGCTGGGGATGTGCAAGCATGCTGATGGAGTTGATCCAGTGCTCCCATCCATGCGCATGTGCAGCCTGGACCTTGCCACTGCCTTGACCCTTCCAGTAAGTAGCAGTGACACTCCTGCTGGGAGGTTATTGCTATGGCTCTACCTCACCAAGAGAGGTGTTCCTGAGCTCGATAAAATAAGAAAACGTTTGGCTAGCAAAGACAAAACAAACACCAAAAGGCAGCTTTATTATAATCAGTAAAACTAACACAATAAACCCCATGTCTGAAGACAGCCTAAAACTATTATAACAAGTTACAGTAATTGGACCTGAGTCCTCTTAGAGGAACTGAATGGGAGTCATGTTAGGGGAACTAGACCTGGCCAGTAAGAGTGCCTGGCTAAGCAGTGTGGAATCCTTTGACATACTATTCTGTCCTTGAGGGATATCAGCTCTTCCTCCTCTTTTTTCCTGTTCTCAAAATGGGCCTCAATCAGGGCTTGCAACTCATTCAGATCCTTCTCCATTCGCTTGCGGTGAATGTCCTATAAGGCAGAAAAAAACATGTCCAGCGTTTGGTATATGTATGAGTGTACTGCTTACATACATACACACACACACACACATACACAGTATACACACATGCATGCACACATCTGGGATATTAAATTAGAAGGAACTTGCTTGATGAGATAATGATGGTTAATACTCACATCAAAATCCACTCTCTCTCCATCAGGGATCTTTGGAGGCACCAAATTTGGCATAAAGAGCCTGAAATGGGGGTGAGGTGGGTGGAAATAAAGAGGTAAGCCACTAATATTGCAACGCCTGACTTGCCTTTCAGCCCATCCCTTTATAAGCCTCAGTTGACTGACATTATCAGTCTCGCATATGAATCCATACTTAATTCCATTGATTTCAAATATGTCTGTCTTTGCATTCCCAGTAAATGTGGCCAAGACAATATAAACAAACAACTTAACACTTGTAAAACTATTCCTGCATTATAACGCTCTAGAATACAGGTGGGGAATTGCATTAATTGAAAGCTCAATCTAGAAAATTTGCATTTAGGGACTAGAACCAACATATAGCTTTTTTATCCGCAGGGTTGTTTATTGCTTTTAATTGAGGTGACCATTCAATTATGCAATCACCAAGTATAAAACAAGTGAAATAGTCTAGGAACCAATTTACCATATGATGATATATTTGTGTATGTCAAGCCGTATGGCAATTTTTATCTAGCATAAACAGCTGTTTTTGTAAATGCAGAAGGCATAAATGGAAGATATAATCATTCTTTTTAAAAACTGGGAGTACTATACTAACTGCAAAGTAAAGACAATTTTTTAAAAAATCATATAAGCGTCTTATATTTATGCATGTGTCCAGTAATCTAATAACTAGATAAAATGTAAATGTACTGCCTTCAAGTCAATTCCGACTTATGGCAACCCTAGGGTTTCCATGAGGCTGGGAGGCAGTGACTGGCCCAAGGTCACCCAGTCAGCTTCATGACTATGTGGGGATTTGAACCCTGGTCTCCCAGGTCATAGTCCAGCACCTTAACCACTACACCACACTGGCTCTCAACTAGATAGTACCATCAATTTTTTCTTTGAATCAGGAAAGACCCCATAGAGAAACATCTGTGAGGGAGCAGCCAACCTTACACTAACTAACCTTACACATTTTATTTAAATCCGATGTCACAATGAATGTAGTTCCAAGCCAGGGAAACAATTTAAAGCTTGTCTGAGGGTGCCAAATGCAATGTCATAATGGTTGCTGGGCTTTTTACAATGGCCACACCTGTCACAGTGGTCTTATTTTGCTTTACTTGACTTATATGAGCCACTGAACAGCTGTAATATCTTCCTATCTTGGCAGGCTGGAATGGGAATGTTATTCTTTAGACAAGATCACATATCTTTGCCTGCTGCACTTACTAGTGTCTCTGCATTTGTGGGCAGTAAATAAAGATTTTTTTAAAAATCTAGATAATCTTGCATCACCCAAAAAGAACATGTTTTTCTGAATTTCAATGTGTGTGTGTGTACGTGTGTTTAAGAAAAATGAATTTGATCAACAGTGCAATCCTGTGCATGTTTATTTGGAACACCATGCTCAGTGGGACTCTGTTTCAGGTAAATTTGTATAGGATGCAGCCTTACAGCACCTACAAAATGTTCAATGTTACTAAGACTGCATACACGCCATATATTTAAAGGGCATGGCTACCACCAAAGAATCCTGGGAACTGTAGTTTACCCCTCACAGATCTACAATTCCCAACACACTTTCCAGTTCCCAGGATTCTTTGGGGGAAGCTGTGTGCTTTAAATTTGCTTTAAATGTATGGTGTGTGCACAGGCAAGTGTGTTTAATGATATAATAATTGTAGTCTGAAAGCAGAGTACGCCATGTTATAAATATGCCACAAATTTCCTTTTTAGGGCACCAATAAGATGGAGGCACTGTGGGTTGGTGGTTCCTGAGTTTTGATAATTGTTCAGTTGCCTGCTTTGGATGGGGCTGTACTCCCTCTGAAGGAGCAAGTTCGTAGTCTGGGGGTGCTCCTGGATCTATTCTTGTCGTTAGAGGCCCAGGTGACCTCAGTGGCTAGGAGTGCCTTTTACCAGCTTCAGCTGGTAAGACAGTTGCAGACGTTTCTGGACCAGGATAGCCTGACCACTGTTGTGCATGCACTGGTAACCTCCAGGCTGGATTACTGCAATGTGCTCTACGTGGGGTTGCCCTTGAGGATGGTAGGGAAGCTGCAGTTGGTGCAAAATGTGGCAGTGCAACTGCTCACTGGGGCAGGGTACCACCGCTGAAAAAAATTGTACTGGCTGCCCATTAGCTACCAGGCCAAGTTCAAGGTTCTGGTTTTGGTGTACAAAGCCCTATACAGTTTGATACAAGGAAACCTGAAAGATTGACCTACCCCTTTAGATATACAGTTTATCACTGAGTTCTGCAGGTGAGGGTCCCCTGCAGATACCATCTTATCAGGAGGTCTGTTCCGCACAACATAGGTAGTGGACCTTTAGTGTTGTGGCATCTACTTTTTAGAATTTCCTCCCCTTAAATATTAGACAGGCGCCATCTGTGTTATCTTTCGATTACTACTGAAGACCTTCCTCTTTCAACAAGCCTTTAAAGTAGAGGCCTTATTCCAGTCTGTGTCTGTATTGAAATTGCTTTTAAAGATCTTTCTAAAGCTTTTTTTTTAGATGTGTTAAAAGATGTTTTGTTTTAATATATTTTCAAGTCTGTTTTAAAGATGTTTTAGAGTGTTTTAAGTGTTTTGTTTGTTCTTCCAGTTCAGGAGTGGTGAACCTGTGGCCCTCCAGATGTTGTTGGACTCCAACTCCCATCAGTCCCAGCAAGCATGGCCAATTGCTAGGGATGATGGGAACAGCAGTAATCCAACAAGATCTGGAGGACAAGCGGTTCACGATCCCTAGTTAGATCAGGGCCAGAGAGTCCTTAGTGCAGCATTGTAGTTAGAGGGTTTGGAGTGTTTCTATGGGAAATTTCTAGTGAAGCCCAGATCCAGCTTTCTGGGTGGCTTTGGGGAAGTCACCATGCTAACTTACCTCACAGAAATGTTGTGAGACCAACCTGCTGCTCTAAGCTCTTTTGTGGCAGTCTTAATATGGTATTAGTAATAATTCTAACACTGAGCTCTTCTTGAAATTCAGGAGCCAGAACAGAGCCCTTATTGTGGGGACTGAAGACACTTCTAACAGACTAAATCTACGCTTAGTCATGAAATCACAGGATAATAAAGCAAACCTAATGAATGGAACAATCAGCCTCCACTGCATCCAAAGCCCTGCTGGCTTGTGCGGACCAGGGTGTGCGTGTGTGTGTGTATGGAGGCATGTTCTATTTTCACCCTGTCAACTCCAAGACAATGTAGCTGAGGGCACATGGATTGGGCCCCTTGGGAGATCCACAGGCTTTGAATCCAGCAGATCCAAAGCTCCTAATCTCTGGCCCAAAACACCCCATTTTGGAGCTTTCCACTGTCTACTCCCAGCAGGTGGACCACCCTCTTAGGTAGAACTGAAGGTTCCACTGTGGCAGAGCCCCCCCGATCATCATCAGCATCCCTCGCCAGCAACAATGGCCAGTGGAGATGCAATGGTGCACCATCCTACACTCCCACCAGACATCAGCATGGGGGTGGGAGGAGTAGGAAGTTTTGTAAATGGTCCTAAAAGCCTCAGCGTGTCACTTCTGTAATATGAAGATAGTAATAGCAGTATACCTTCACAGGTCTGTAAGGGCTGTTCTGAGATAATGTATGTGCTTTATAAATATTATTTTTATCATTCTAGTAATCTGTTGCAGCACCCAAGTTGTGGAACCTCCTCCTTAGAGAGCTTCTGTTGGCTCCCTCTCTTTTAAGCTTCAGGCAAGCTGCTAAAGAACTTTTCATTGTGCCAAGCTTTTAATGTAGGTTAAAGTTCTATCTCCTATTTTTTATGTTGAATTGTTTTATCATGCTCTTGGTTTTATTGCCTGACATTGATTTTTGTACTTTGAACTATTTCTATTGTACTGAACTATTTTCATTGTGTCCTGTGCTTTATGAACTCTTCTGAAATCACTCTGAGTAAATTTTAGAAAGATCAATGGAATGTATTTATTTATTTAACAAAATTTGTATACTGCTTGACAGTAAAAAAAAAATACCTCCAAGCAGTTTACAAGAAATATAAAAGTTATCAACAAAAAGTTAAAAACAAATAATTAAAAACATTTAAAAGACAATTAAAACCAGCAGTTAACTAAAAAGAGATTAAAACACAACAGCAAAAGTGCCTGCCTGGTGATGTTGATAGGCAGGGAGTTTCAAAGTGTAGGTGGCGTCACGCTAAAAAAATGATTTCTTACAAGTGTCTAATGAGTATTATGTGGCACCTGTAACAGTGCCAGTTCCACAGATCAAAGTGGTTGAGTGGGCACATAGGAGGTGAGATGATCCTGCAGTTTCTAATTATCCCTCAGTTTCTATTATATTTCTAATAAATAAATATTATTATATCAAATGCCCCACAGCCTTGTTCACTTCAGCCTCGACCCTCATTAGATGGCCTTGGGCAAATCACTGTCTCCGAGTCCAGGGTAGCCCACCAAATTATTATGAGGATACAGAATTGCAAATGCATGGGTAAAGTTTTATAAATTAGACAGCCATGAGAATGGCTGTATACTATAGCCAGCACAGATTTTTTGCATTCCACCATGTTAAATTGAAAATAACTGCTATGCCATTCTTTTGCTTCCCATAAGGTCATTTCAAAACAAAATCTTACAAAATTTATAGTCATGAACTCAGAAACACTTGCTTAACAACCTTCTAAGTTTTCATGGTTATACGCAAAGCACTCACAGAGAATTCAAAGTTCAAAGTCTAAAATACAAGTACTGTAAAATAATCCAGACTCCTGTTATAATTTTTTCTGTCAGTGGTCTCATAGTTCATTGAAATTAATTAAAAATCATCCCTATTCACAGAGTACATGTAATGCTATTATTGACCTTGCCCCATATTCTGACCATCTTCTGCTGTTTAAATTTTTTTTAAAATGCATGGCTGATTTTTAATTAATTTAAGAAAATTAAGATTGGAGTCTATGATAGTATAGGCATGCTCAGTAAGAACCAACAGTCAGTAGTCTGAAAGCCAGACTAACAGCTGTTTGGCTTGGCTAACTAGGGGGCCACACCCATGCCAGACATTTATTCCACTTTAAACAGTCATGGTTTCCCCCAAAGCATCCGGGGAAATGTAGTTTGTGAAGGGTGCTGAGACTTGCTAAGAGACTCCTATAACCCTGACAGAGCTCCAGTGGCCAGAGTGGTTTAATAGTCAGCCCCTCTTCCCAGAGAATTCTGGCCATTGTAGCTCTGTGATGGGAATAATGGTCTATTAAAACCTCTCAGCACCCTTCACAAACAACACTTTCAATTATTCTTTGAGGGAAGCCATGACTGTTTGACTGTAAGTGGAATAAATGTCTAGTGTGGATATGGCCAGGGGTAAATTTAAATTTAGTTTAAATTTGAGTAAGAGACTACACATATCTACTGTAGAATAAAAAGGTGGGGGTAACCCCCCAAAAAGATGCAGTGTGGTGTAGTGGTTAAGGTACTAGACTACAACCTGGGAGACCAGGATTCAAATCCCCACACAGCTGTGAAGCTCACTGGGTGACCCTGGGCCAGTCACTGCCCCTCAGCCTCAAAGGGAGGCAATGGTAAACCCCCTTTGAATACCACTTCCCATGAAAACCCTATTCATAGGGTCGCCATAAATCAGGATCGACTTGAAGGCAGTCCATTTCCATTTTCAACCCCCCCAAAAAATGTTTTCCTTATGGAAAGGAAATGGGCTTTCCCTCTGCCCAGTGCCCATCCACCCAATCTCCTTCTCTCCCTCCCTCCCTCCCTCTCAGTTCTTCCCCTCCCTACTCCCCACTCTCCCCTCCAGATTCCTCCCTCCCCTTCTCCCCCTATTTGTCAACTCAATAAACATGCAAATGATCAGACCTGCCCTCCCCTTCTCTCCCCATCTCCCCTCCCTTCTTTCCCCTCCCTCCCCTCCCCTCTCCTCTCTTCCTCCTTCCCTCCACACTCCAGGCCTCCCCCTCCCCCTCTCCTCCCCTCCCCTGTGGTCAGGTTCACCTATCCTAAGCATGACTACATGGGAGTAAATCATATTGAACTCAATAAGCATGCAAACTATCAAACTTGCCCTCTCCCCTCCCCCTCCCTTCCTCCACCCCTCCCCCTCCTCCCTTATGGTCAGTTTCACCTATCCTAAGCATAATTAAATGAGAGGAATTCCTATTGAACTCAATAAGCATGGAAATGATCGATCCATTTTTAGCAAACTTGCACAGGATCCCATTTCTTACCTTCCAGATTAAAAAGCAGAGAAATTCACTAACAGGCAAAAAACCTTTGTGATTTAAGAATGTCCCTATAGCCAACAGATATTTCTATCAAACTTTAAAAAACAGGGAAATTAGGCAGCTATAGTGAATACACCAGGGGAGCAGGAGACTTGACCTCCTCTCTGAGATATTGTACTGCCCTACACATTTGTAAAAATGTAAACACAATTTGGGTTGTTCTTTCACAGCCAAACCACTTTCTGTGTAGCTTGGAAGAATTTGGTAACATGTGCCTCTGAGCATATGGTGAGTGGTGGCAACACCTGCAACCAGGACTACATCTCCAAAGATGTAGAATTACATTTTTGTATGTTGGTTGGTTGGTTTTCTTCTTACTTTGTTTCTTCCCTTTGCTACTACTGTTTCTACAGCGAATCTAACCTAGAAACCTATATTTCACTCATAAGTCATCCTAGAAATCTGTGTCAAATGTAGTTTTATTATTTTCAAAGTCTTTTTATCGGTCATTGTCATATGATGGTGAAGATAGCGTTTTGTGTTTCAAACTAGAGGTTATATTCTATTTCTATTTTGGGTGCATTAACAGTTGAATCTGAAACTGCAACTTTGATGTAAAAGTAGACTGTTTACAATATGTTGCTACTTAAGCAATGAATCTAGCTGTTAAAAACAACAACTTTGGCATGCCCAAGATGCATGTGTTCAGACTGCTATACTTAAACCACTCCACGTAGGGAAGGGTGGGCGTGGTCAATTAAAATCATAGAGCACACCTAGAAATTTCACCTCACACAGTTTTATCTTGTGCAAACTGAGACACTCCTCATGTCCATTGGAGACTATTCTGCAGAATAGTCAGTGCCATTATTCCACAACTGTTTTTGGAGTTTTTAT
The DNA here is from genome assembly GCF_030035675.1 of Rhineura floridana. NCBI lineage: Eukaryota > Metazoa > Chordata > Lepidosauria > Squamata > Rhineuridae > Rhineura > Rhineura floridana. The sequence continues at coordinate 53,069,128 of NC_084485.1, read as the reverse complement.
TATTTTATTATTACATTTTTTTTATCTCTGCAGGAGCTGCACCTTGAATTACATTGTCATATTTAATGTTGAACTGTGTAGTAGTGGTTCATACATGTGTTGACCACTGAAGACGACCATGTCGAAACACGTTTGGTCACATCTTTAGGCATTTCAGTTCATAAGTTGTTTTTGTATTTGTTATGTATTTGTGGTATTTTACCCCAACAATTGTTGTTGTATATATTGATTGTATTTACTCTTGATTAATTAACTGTGATAGTGGTATATATTTCTCTTTAAAATAATTTTCTATAAAGGATCCACACCTTCATTATTGGCAGTTTTTAGTGTTTTTCTGGTTCCCAATTCTTTTTCCTTTTCTCTTTTCAGTTTGTTGGGACACACCTCTTGGTTTGTTTTAGTGTTCAGTGACATTTCTTGCTCCATATATGGTAAGAGCCTTTGTTGTAGAATCTTGAGCATTACTTTACAGTACGGCCACGCTTATACGGTGGGTTAGGGACCAGGCCCCCGCCGTAAAGTGGAAATCACCGTAAAGCGGAACCCCGTTGATTATAATGGGGCGCGTCAAGCGAAAATGATGCGAAAATGCCTCAAAATCGCAAAAACAGCTTTAAAATGGGGAATCTCCTGCCGCCACATTAGTGGAACGCCGGAATGCGAAGCGCCGGTAAGCGGGGCCCTACTGTACTTGCATGAGATATTAAGGCAATAGTTCAATAATTACTGCATTCCCTGGGATCCCCTTTCATTGGATTTGGCATAGATATAGAATGCTTCCAGTCTGTGGGCCATTGTTTAGTTTTCCATATTTGTCGACAATTTTTTCTGCTTATTTCTCTCCTTTTCCTCTTCCATACAACAGCTCCTGCCTCAACAACTGCATATTAATGATTACATTGAAATCCATGATATGTATATATATATATGCATATACTTACTTGGGCTTGGGTTTTGATTCTCCTGAAAGAAAACAAATGAACACTTTTAAGAGTTGCAAAACAAAAATATTTGCTTGTTTCCTTTGAAGATAAATTGGAGATATAATCCTTTCCACACATCTGTTAACTCCCTTAAGGCTGCTGCCACAGTTTTTATGGACAGAGATGATTTTGGTTGCCAAAGTTACCAAGTTAGGTTTTTTTTATGTGAGATACTTCATTGAATAGAGTCTGGGACAAATTATTCGTTTGTGTGTGTGTGTGTGTGTTTCAGAACCATGGGCACATTCATCACCCTTGAGAAACAGAGAAATGCAGATATCTCTCTGCTAGTTCCTACCTCAGCTTGAAGTTTCTGGTTAAATAAAAAAACAAAACCAGGAGCAGACTGCGGTACAGATCATGAACTGGTCATATCAAACATCAGAGTAAAGCTAAAGAAGAACAAAGCAATCATAATGCCAAAATACAATTTAAATAACATCCCAGAAGAATATAAAGATCAAATAAGGAACAGATTTGAGGCTTTAAACTTAGTTGACAGAGAACCAGAAGAACTATGGAGTGAAGTTAGAGACATTATCAGGGAAGAATGCAAACAGACAATACCTCTTGTTAAAAAGAGAGAAAGACCTCAATGGATGACTGAAGAAACTCTTCAAATGGTTAAAGAGAGAAGGAAAGTAAAAGCAAAAGGAGATGCTCTTGGAGGTCGCCGATTCATAGGGTTGCATAAGTCATAATCGACTTGAAGGCTCATAAAAACAACAAGAAGAAGAAGGCCAGAAGGTGGGGGTGGGGTGGTTGAGTGCAGACTGAGGGTGGTGGGGCAATGCTCATTCGCCCCAATGAAGCAACTTCCAATTCCTTGCTGGATTGGAACTTGTACATAGGCTAGCATTTTTTAAAGAAAAGGGGAGAGGAGCTTTTGCTTCACAATATGGTTCTATTATTTCCATGGGACTGATGAATTGTTAGAGTAGAATCAGTCCTAAAGCAATTAGCAGCCCATGAATGTTCTTTCTGGTGTAATTGTTGTCTCCATCACTTCTCAGAGAGAGAGAGTGAGAGAAAGAGAGAGAGAGAGGGGAATCAAACTCTGGTTCTAAATAGGCAAAAACAAGTCTTAGGGTTTGGAAGTCACTGAATGATCCATAAGAGAACCTTCAACAGTCAGGGATGCTTCCATCTGTTGCTGTTTTGTGGGTGGGATTCAATCAAACACTGGAAAATTCACATTGCACAATTAGTGGATTTTGTGCTCTTGTACAACAAACCTGCTTCTAAAATTAAAATAAAATCGAAATCGAAATAAAAATAAAAATAAAACTGGACTTTTTGCAGTAAGGAAAGTGATGGTAAAATGCATTGGAAATTGTAAGATAACTGTTGCTTGATGTGACATTGTATAACTTCCTCACAAACAAATCAGAATGAATTCTGACTAAACAGGTTATCTGGAAGCCACCAGAGATTATAAGATTCAAATATTTGAACACACATGCCTCTGTTTCCAACACTTCTAGGAAAGTCTGCAGTATGCATGTGTTCATGTGCATGCTCACTCCTTTCTCAGCCCTTTTACTCTTTCATAAAAGGTGTCATGAAAGGAGTCGGAAAAGCAACAGGGTCTCCAGACTTCAGCTCTCATTCCCCCCCTCCTGCAATCAACATGGCAGGATGCCCAATTGTATGCCTTTCATGCTTTCCTCCAGCCTTGCGAAGTGCTCCTATTCAGACAACACACACACACACTGTTCTTTGTGAAAGACTAATCTGGCTGGACAATCTGAGAGCCACGACCAGTATCATCCCAAAAGAAGTGAGATATGTTTATGCTAAGGATGGACAGAACCATGTATTTCCAGTCTATGTAAATTTCACAAGTATTCATTCTTAATACATTCATTCCACCCCATTGTCACATAAATCTGTGATATATCAGCATGAAGACTGGTATCTACATATTCAAATGTTATCACAATATTCACTTTTATTATATTTTATCTCAAATTAGGCATTTATAAACATATTTTATCCTAAAACAAACATTTTAAAATGTATTTTGGTACTTTCTTTGAGTTGAGAATACTACTGCAGATGTGGAGAAATGTGAAATTGAAAGATAATTGAATTTCAATCTGTGCATTTAGTCCAGGAGGTGTGGATCAGACAAATTCACTTTGAAATTTACAGAAACTGAATTCCTCAGACATCCCTAGCTCATAATACACGTGGAATCCCCTTTTCATTTACCTTCTTCTGGTTCTTTAGCTTGCTCTTCTTGTTCTATTTTAAAAGAGGAACAAAGATTTTTTATTAGAGACATACCATACCAGCAAAGTTGTGCCTAGAAGAATCCACACACACACACACACACACTCCTGGATACATTTTATTTCATCTAAGCTGTGCCCTACATCATTCCTCGCCTGCTTCATTCACTCAGTCATCACTGGGAGGGTTCACATTGCTGGCATTCTGGTATTTGGTGATCAGAGACAGCAGTGTCCCCTCTTTTAAATTTTTTATGACACCAGAATCTACAGGACAGACTATGATGATGTGATGTCAGTATTATGAACACCAGGACAGTTAAACTCATGAAAGAAGGTGACTTTAATAAATCCTAGAAGCATGCATGCCAATTTTGGAAATAATACATTATTTTCCCTGAAAACACCACATATTCTCCACCCCCCCAATCCTTTTATAGCCAGAAGTGAAAAACAAAATTACTTTCAGTAAAGAATGCTAGATATTTTGTTTCCCTTTCCATATTGGAAAAATATCTGTTTTGGAGGTGTAATGCCTGCTAATTTTGCCAAGGCATGGATGATTCTCTAAAGCAGTGATATTCTTCAATGCAGTTGGGGGGGGAGGATATTGATGGGAGGGAGGATCTCTGCAAGTGCAAGGCTGCCCATTTGCCAAACACAGACTACCTTCCCGAGCCATCACCTTTCCTATGATACCTTTACTGCTCATGCTGGCAAAGTAGTAAGAAGAATGAAAAGAAACAGACAGGCTCATGGAGGAATGTGACATCATTATATAAGATTTGTTACAACCCAAAAAAACGTAGCGGACCACTTGTTCAAGTGGCAGGCCACTATATTTTTTTCTCGCTTTTTCTTTTTTACACTTCTCCCCCCCCTCAAAAAAACAAACAGTTATACCCCAAGATTACAGTTTAACCAAAACAATGTTGTTGAATTTCTACTGGATGCATAGTTCAGTCCAATGATAGCACACTACCACAAGGCTTGTATAATCCAGAATTGCTTCACAAGAACGTCGGTAGGTACCTTCTGCCATGGCTTCCACTGCATCTTCCTTGACTTCCTCTCCTTGTTCATCTTGTTCTACGGAACAAAACAGCAGGATGACATCAACAGATCTGAGGATTTCCATTATAGGCTGGCATAAAATTCTGTTTAAGGTAACAAACCTCAGCCGTTGGGATGTTGGCCAAAGAGCAGGAGTTGGGAAGGAAAGACAGCATAATCCTAGAACATGGCTAAATGACAATGAGGCTGACATCTTAAACACATTTTAGTTCAATTTAATTAGGCTTAATGATGTTTCTGGGAAAGGAGGTGGGATTTGAGATGAGCCCCGTCAGTTTTCAACAGGACACACTGCCCCATTGTAGAGGTTACTCAGGGTGTCTCTGAATGGAAGTTTCCCACACTCCTGGCCCATCTCAATAGCATTAAAGTAGAAGTGTAGAGCAACAAAGAAGAAAAGAGCAACCAACATAATCTGAAGGTTAGAACACCTTCCCCTACAGAGAAGGAGATTGTGATACACCCAAGCATTTGGGGCTTTTTAGTTTATTTTAAAAAGACAACTAAGGAGAGAGGAGACATGATAGAGGTTTATGAGATTGTGCATGGTGTGGAGAAAGTGGATAGAAGGACGTGTTCCTCCATCATACTAGAACTCAGGGTCACCTCATGAAATTGAAGCAATGTCTTCAGACGCAACACACAATTTATTTATGGATTTTGATGCCACAGGATGTGATGGCAACTAGTTTAGATAGCTTTGTGGCATAGTGGTTAGAGTGTTGGACTATGACCTGGGAGACCAGGCTTCGAATCCGCACACAGCCATGAAGCTCACTGGGTGATCTTGGGCCAGAGAAGTCTATCAACAACTTTTTAGCCCATGATGGGTAGACGTAATCTCTAGGGGCAGTAACCTGCTGAATACCGGTTGTTGTGGGCCAACAGGGACAAATGGCTTTTGCCTTCATGCCTTATTGGTGGGCCCCCCAGATGCTTATGACTGGCTACTGGGAGAATACTAGATTAAATGGACCTGATCCAGGAGGTCTCTTCTTATGCAGAATGAGTAATGCTCACCAAAATGTATGATGTCTCAAAGGAGAATCCTGGTCCAACAACATTATTAATTTATATTTGTTTTCTTATGATTCACTTTTTTCAAAAATGAACTCAAAGTGATTTACAAACATTTAAACAGATATAAAAAAGAATAAAAACATCCTAAAATACTCAGAAAATACATAAAAACAAGATCCAACTCATCCTCATCTGACTAAAAACATGCAGAGAAATTAAGCTCCAAAGGCATGGGTAAATACAAAAAAATCACTGCCACAGTGACGGTGCCAGTCATGCTTCCTAGGGAATGGGAAGCCAGCACTAAGAAGGTCTGTTCTTGGGTTGCTACCTTCTGCACCTCCCTTGGAGGGGGCACACATAGAAGGTCCTCAGATCATGAACACAGGGTTGATTAATATGGGGAGAGGTGGTCCTTTAGGTATTGGGGTCATAATAACATAAGAAGAGCCTACTGGATCGGCCAGTGGCTCATCTAGTCCCACATCCTGTTTTCACAGTGGCCAACCAGATGCTTGTGGGAAACCTGCAAGCGCAAGAGTGCTCTCCCCTCCTGCAGTTTCCAGCAACTGGTATTCAGAAGCATAATGCCTCCAACTGTGGAGACAGAGCATAGACATCACGGCTAGGAGCCTTTGATACCCTTATCCTCCATGAATTTATGTAATCTTCTTTTAAAGCCCTCCAAGTTGGTGGCCATCACTGCTTCCTTTGGGAGTGAGTCCCATAGCTTAGTTATGCGCCATATAGGATTTTTAGGTCACAACCAGCACTTTGAATTTGGCCCAGAAACTAATTGATAGCCAATGCCGCCATGCCAGAATTGGTGTTATGTGTTCCAGCCATCTTTCCCCAGTCAGCAATCTGGCTGCTGAATTCTGTACCAGCTGAAGTTTCTGAACCGTCTTCAAAGGCAGCCGTAATCTAACCTAGAGGTTACCAGAGCATAGACAAAAGAAGTTAGGCTATCCCTGTCCAGATAGGGATGTAGCTGGACCACCAGTCAAATCTCATGGGACATAACAGATGCCTGTATCAGGGTCTACATCATATGAGGAACCTACATGAGTAGAGCAGGCTCCCTGTTGCAGATGGCTGTCCTCCAAACTGTGGAAGGCGACGGGGATGGCAATATGGGTGGAGTCAGCATGCTCATCTCTGCTCTTCCACCACTATGGATTGATTTTAAGCATAAGAAATACACCTATATAGGCTACATAGTATCTGTACTACAAATTAATATAGATTGTAGACTGCTTTATAATCCTGGCTTCCTCCAAAGAATCCTGGAAATTGTATTTTGGTGAGATACTAAGAATTCTCTGTTAGAGATCTCTAGGTACCTTAGGAAGAGGGAATAGTTTTCAAACCTGACACCGTTTGTGGTGCAGGTATGGCCTATGAATGATGCACCCAGTACATATAAGCTTATGCTTCTCATGAAAGAAAAGTCAGTAAGTATTTTGCCTTTGTATCAATGGCAAGCAGTGGTAAAGTGAAATGATAAGAAATGTTCTACTACCGTCTTCCACCTCTATCCATTCTTCCTCTTCTTAACCAGGGCAAACAGGGGTGGTGAAAAGAAATAAGTAAACAAGGTTAGCAAGGGATCACAGTAAGATGTGGCTTTAATCGGGAGCATCTTCAGACAGAATGGCTCTCTCTCAATCAGTGGTGATCTTTACTTTGCGTTTGTGGGCTACTAGTTTTGCAGGTGCCAAGCACTTATGAAGCCAGGCATTTGCAAGGACAATAAGCTATTAAGGCCTTGAACATTCAACACATTCACACATTCATGCACACACAGAGGCATCAGTTGTTATGCCCTCATTCAAGCACATAGAAGAAGCGCATATGTAAAAAATACAAAGATGTGTTGATCAGCTTCTAGTGACTCTGTGCAAGTAGGAGAAAGCTCACTCCAGACTGATTTGCTCATCTATCTGGTTTGCACTGAAATAATCCACTTGGATTCCTAAAATAATGGATTAAGTCAGTCATTGCCAACCTGGTGCTCTCTTGATGTTTTGGGCTACAACTCCCATCAGCCCCAGGCAGTGCTGGCTGCAGCTGGGTGGGAGTTGCAGTCCACAACATTGGGAGGGCACCAGGTTGGTGAAGGTTGGACTAAGAGCTTAGAGTGCATGATAAGCAAACACTCAGAAATGCAGCCTCCAGTTTACAAAGCTCTTTGTTATACCAAAATGGCATAATCAAGAAATATATTTTAGATATCCTTGAGGATATTTGGATAAATCAGTTTGCACTTTACTTATCCACATTTTTTTTACTATTTATTTTATTTATAATAAAATGAATGACTTGCTTTTGGTTCACAAGAATTACAAAAATATCATAAAACACCCATATGCAAGAATGAAGGTATCAACTACAATGGGTGGTATTGAATGCTATTCCTACTCAGAGTAGACCCATTGAAATTAATAGACATATTTAACTTAGATTCATGAATTTCAGTGGGCTGACTCAGAATATGCCTTAGCTGAATATAACCCCCCCCTTTTTTTTTTAAAGAAGCAGCAATAAAGGATCAGAAACTATTACACAGTGGGAGAGTCATTAAAATAATATTTTTAAAATGGCAAAGAAATCAAAGGTTTGCTGATTCAGAAAAACAATTAAAATAATGACAGAACACTAGCAAAGAAACAGATGACCTAACCTCATGTGGGTACCACTTCCACCACAGAAAAAAGCTCTCTCACATATCATCATCAGCTACAGTTCATTTACCTCTTCAGATGATGAGCTCATCAGTAGCTACACAATAACTTTTAAAATGACATGGTGTCAGATGACCAAGTAAGACACACCACCAACCCTAACCCTGACTCCTTTAAAAACAAGGAAGGAAGCCTACCTTCTTCAACATACTCTTCTGCATCAAGTTGGAAGAGAGGAAAAGAGAGCATTATTAGAGCTGCAGTGATTTATTTGGAAAACATCTTGAAGCTGACAGTTTTCGTTCCCTTACCTTCCTGTTCCCTGTAAAGCAGAAGAGGAAACAGCTGTTAGAATAATAGCCAATTTTTTAAAATAGTTTTAGAAAAACTTGGTCCATAGTTCCTGCTACATATTCTTTTTGGAAGAGTGCATTAGAATCAACTCACAATATGTTAATCTGTTACAGAAAAAATCACAAAGAGTTGTGCAGCACAAAAGTTTATGCCAGAATAAATTTGCTAGCTTTAAGGTGCCACAAAACTCTTCTGTTGTTTGTTCCAAAATCAGTTCTCTTTTTTTTGCTGAGTGTATTCTGTCCATCAGGTGGCAGTAGTTCACATAATCATGTCTTCTCATGATACGTCCAAAATATGATAACCTCAGTTTCATCATTTTAACTTCTAGTGATAGTTCTGGTTTAATTTTTTCTAACACCCAGTTATTTGTCTTTTTCACAGTCCATGGTATCTGCAAAGCTCTCCTTCAACACCACATTTCAACATTAGATAGATGTTATATATTAGATAAACATTAGGTAGATCGTGGCTGCCTCCCACCTCCAAGATGCAAAGAAAAGGAAATATAAAACCCAACCTCAATAGGTAGACTAAGGCACAAAATTGGGTATGAGTAAAATATGTAGGAAAAAATTAATTCTACTTTAATCTTTCCAACATACATAAGACATTTATTTACTTACTTACTTATTTATTATTTAAAATATTTCTATCCTGCCCTTCTACCCTACAATAGGGCACTCAGGGCAGCTTACAATAAAATCACACGCATACATAATAAAATTATACACAATAGAAACACAAAACATTACAGTAAAGTAAATACATGAAGTCAATTAAAATACATAAAATATGATATGCATATATATATATCAGACAGACAGACAGACATGTATACATATGCATAGATATACGAGGGAGGAATACTAAAAGGACTCAAAAGATAAAAAATAAAAAATAAAAAGTGTAAAAACAGTGTCAGGTTCACCCGTCAGTCCCTCCCAAAGGCTCTCTGGAATAAGACAGTTTTCACATGTTACTGGAAAACCATCAGGGAGGAAGCAGAGCGGTCTTCTTAGGCAGGGAATTCCAAACCCCATGAGCCACAACTGAAAACGCTCTCTCCCGCATGTCTGTCAATCTAACTTCTTTTTTTTTTTTTACAATAATTTTTATTCAAATTTTCATAAAACAAACAAAACAAAATCATAAAACATTCAAAGACAAAAAACAAAACAAAACAAAAATGATTAAACAAAAAAATAAAATGTTGACTTCCCATTTGTCGCAGATCAGTTATAGGTCTACAATATATAACAATCCTGTCTCTTAAATTATATTATAAAATCACTTTCCTCCAGTAGTTATCTTAATTAATCATCAAATCTCATAGACATTACTTTATTCTTTCCACAAAAAGTCAAAGAGAGGTTTCAATTCTTTAAGAAATATATCTATCAATTTTTCTTCAAATAAATATGTCGATTAATCCATCTCGTTAATAATAATAATAATCTTATTGTCATAACCATAGTCCAAATAAACATATCGATTAATCCATCTCATCAAATCTGTTAAGTCCAATAATTTCAATAGCCATTATTCCATTATCCCTATTAATTCCATCTTCCATCTTCAATAGTCCTGTTAAGTCCAGTAATTTCAGTGTCCAATCTTCCATTATCAGTATTCCATAATAATCTTGCTGTCATAGCCATAGTCATATAATAAGAGTCTGATGGGAATTTCCTCTATCCCAAATATTTTCTTGCCATCGATTCTGAATAAGTTGCTGAAATATTGTTGTAAAGTCATATCTCTGTTCTTTTTTACAAGATGCACTGGCTCATCTCTTAAGAGTTTTTCCATTGTCACATGGCTGCAGTTAATTCCATAGATTTTCTCTATATCAAGCTCCATCACATCATTCCAGTCCAGAAAATTATCCAAGCCATTGATAACTTTATCTCTAATATCTTCATTAATTTCTTCAGAGATAACGTTAAATTCCAAACAGTAGATTTTATTTCTAATATCCATAAACTCCAGATCTTTTTCCAATTCCACATTTGTTCCAATCTCCAGGGCTTGTATCTTCCCTTTATTTTTTATTTTCTCATCTCTGATCTCATTCTCCTCTTTCACAGGATCCCCTATTTCTTTAAGCTCCTGCGTCATTTTGCTCAGTTCCATTTTCAGCTCCTTACTGCCCTGTCGCAGGGTTTGTTTCGTTATCTCAATCTCATCCATTATTTTCTGAAACATAATTACTTCCAGATTCTCAGCCACTTTCTTGATTGCCATTTTTAAAACCACGAAAACAAAACAAAACAAAAATAAAGAAGAACCACTTCTTATTTCAGCAACAATTGGGTTAATATTCCAGGCTTGATGACATCACAGTATAAACAGAGCAGCCTGCCTTATCTCTCTATGTTCAAGAATACAAAACAAATTTAGTTCCCAGCATCAAAACAGTTAGTGGCATCGTGAAGAAGCAGATTCGTCAAAATAAAATAGACCAAAAAGAGAATAGTCCCAGACAATATAATGTTCCAAAGTTCATATTTTTTATTTTTTTCTCCTCGGAATAGAAATCCCTCTTCTGTTTATATCTTTAGAATGCACTTCCAGGACAGCTTTTTGCAATAGAAACAGAGATAAGCTGTTAATTTCGTGAATAACAGAGAAGAGTTATAGCTCACCCAGAAGTTCTTTAAAGCTGATTCATTTGACAAATCTCTTTTTGCTGCAACAATTTAAACCAAGTAAAAAAAAAAATAGAAAGAAGGGTGCTTGCCTGTTAGTCCGTTTTCTCTTTGAAGAAAAGATAAACGTATCGCATTAATCAGATAGAGCTTGTTCGGAAGTCCGTCCGGCATTGCTGGCTGGACCTTTTCTCATAAATTAATGAAATCCAGTCCTCCCAACAAAAACAGGCTTTTGAGGTTGATCTCTACGTTTCTCCCTGCCCGGGAGAAATTTCATCAGTCAAAAAAAAAATGTTCTGGTCAGTCTAACTTCTTTCATTCCAGGCACGCAGAGGAGACCAGAGGCTGATGATCTTAAATCCAGGGTACAAACATATGGGTGTAAGCGGTCCCTCAGGTACACTGGTCCAAGGCCATTTAGAGCTTTAAAGGTCAGAACCAGCCTGGAAACAAATTGGGAGCCAGTGGAGTCGCTAAAACACAGGGGTGATATACTCCCTGCGCCATGCTCCAGTTAACATTCTGGCTGCTGCATTTTGGACCACCTGTAGTTTCCTAACCATTTTCAAAGGCAGCCCTACGTAGAGTGTGTTACAGTAGTCAAGCCTCGATGTCACAAATGCATGTGTCACTGTGGCCAAGTCAACTGCTTCCAGAAATAGATGCAGCTGGTACATTGTGAGATGGCCAAAAGCACTCCTGGCTACTGCAGCCACCTGATATTCAAGCAGCAGGGCAGAATCCAGGAGAACTCCCAAACTGCTAACCTGCTCCTTCAAGGGGAGTGCAACCCAACCAGAATAGGTTGCAACCCTATCCCTGGAGCAGTTTTCCCCTTGGCCAGCAACACTTCCATCTTGTCTGGATTAAGTTTCAGTTTATTAGCCCATATCCAGTCCTTCACAGCCTCCAGGCACTGGTTTAGGATGAGCACTCCCTCCCTTCAAACAGATGGTAGGGAGAGATAGAGTTGAGTGTCATCAACATATTGATGACATTGTACTCCAAATCTTCGGATGACCTTTCCCAGCGGTTTCATATAGATGCTGAAGAGCATGGGGTGGGACAGAATGGAACCCTGCAGGACCTCATAGACCAACAGCCACGGGGACGAGCAGTAGTCTCCCAGCACCACTTTCTGGGTTCTGTCCATCAGGTAGGATCAGATCCACCATAAAACAGTGCCTCCCAAACCCATCCCAGCTAGACGGCCCAGAAGGATGCCACAGTCGATGATATCACAGACTGCCAAGAGGTCCAGCAGCACCAACAGGGATGCACTCCCCCTGTCTGATGCCCGGCATAGGTCATCAAGCAGAGTAACCAGGGCAGCCTCTGTCCCATGACCAGGCCTGAAGATTGATTGAAAAGGGTCTAGATATAAATAAAGTTTCTAAATGCAAACATTAAGAACACAACAGTATAAGGTGTTGTCTGAACATCAAGCTCATGTGACCAGCAATAATACTAAAAACCAAATTTCAACCCACAAGGGGTCTTCCTCAGTGGCCAATGAATGTATACATCTCAGTGGAGTCACCAGAGGTAAATCCATATAATCTTATCCATATAAGTGTTGGTGTGTGTGCGTTGATGTGTGAAACAGCATACATTACGTTGGAGTTAAGTTGAGCAAGAAACATCTTCAGAGCATGTTAAGAGTCTTTATTGAAAGACATTAACATGCTCTGAAGACGTTTCTTGCTCAACTTAACTCCAATGTAATGTATGCTGTTTCACACATCAACGCACACACACCAACAGTGGTAGCAGAGGATGGTTACGCTCCACAGCGCATTACACGGGAGTAAGTTGCTGGTCTGAACGGCAGACGGAGTTCCAGAGAGGGCAGCTTGATTGATTGAACCAGACGGAGGTGAGCAACATGGCTGTAAACCTGTCTGGGGGAGGCTTGCCGATGGAACGACTTAATGAAAAGAATTATGGCAGCTGGAAGCCGAGGATGCGGGCTTTGCTGATAACAGAGGATTTATGGGACGTGATTAAGGAAAAAACCCCGGTGGTACCAACCGCGGACTGGAAGCGTCGAGACCAGAGGGCGCAGGCGTTTATAATCTTGGCTCTATCGGATTCTCAACTGATGTGTGTGAGAGATGAGCCGTCGGCTAAACAGATGTGGGACGCATTGCAGGATTTGTCCCAGGAATGGCAGCGGAGGCAGGAGGCGCAGAGAGCCCAGCCGGTGGATGCTGTCAGAAGCAAGGAGGAGAAAAGTGCCAAACCGGAGCAGGCTGTCGAAAGCAGACAGGAAAACAAGCGGGAGCAGCAGCGGCTGAAGTCTTGTTTTGCCTGTGGGGCCCGTGGGCATCTCCGTAAAGATTGTGCAATCAAGCGAAACTCCAGGGACGGAGGCTTGAAGCAGGGAAGTGTGAACTTTGTTTGTAAACAGAAGTCTAAAGACTTGGAACAAATTAACTTTATTCTTGACAGCGGAGCAAGCCATATATTAATCAATGACAGACGTTTGTTTTACGTTTCAGAAGAAGTGAAAGACTTTGTTTTACTTGCTGATGGATCACGGAAATCCGTAAAAGCTAAAGATCTGGTGAAATTTGACAAGCTTGGACTAATGTCAGACTGTTTGTTTGTTCCGGAATTGGCTCATAATATTTTATCAGTTAGAAAACTGGTGAGTTGTAATTATTCAATTTTGTTTCACAAATACCAATGTTTTGTAATGAGGGGAGATCAAGTGTGCATGCAGGGAAGCCTTAATGATTCACAGTTTAAAATGTCCATGGGTGTGAAGTGTGCTGATGCCTTGAGTTCAATGGGGCGGAAAGGGAATGACGGTCAGGGCTGTAAACAGACAGCCGTAAAAGGCATGCCGTCGGTATTCACTGCCCAGATGGAGGAAGTTCACAGAGAACTAGAAGAGCCAGCATCATTTCAAGCAATCAGGCTGATGCCTGAGGCAGAGCAGCACAAATGGCAGCAGGCCATGCAGGAAGAATTACAAGCCATGCAAAAGAATGGCACATGGACATTAGTAAAGTTACCCATGGGTAAAAAGGCCATAGGTTGCAGATGGGTGTTTAAGAAGAAGAAAGCAAGTTCCGGGGAAGTACAGAGGTACAGGGCACGTTTGGTTGCCAAGGGATTCACCCAGCAGCATGGGACAGATTATGATGCTGTTTTCGCCCCGGTTGTGAAACATGAGTCCATTCGTGTGCTGCTGAAGCTGGCAGCGATGCAGTACATGAGTGTAAATCACTACGATATAGGGACGGCATTCCTACATGGTGATTTAAGAGAGGAGATATATATGGAACTGCCTCCGGGTTCTGTGTCAAAGGAAGGGTTCGTGTGTAAACTGCATAAATCAATATATGGACTGCGGCAAAGTGCACGCTGCTGGAATGAGAAATTGGACAGAGTGTTGCATGGAATGGGATTCCAAAGATGCAAGGCAGATCCATGTGTGTATATAAAGAGACAGGGGATGAAAACCACGTTCTGTGCAGTTTACGTTGATGACATCATGTATTTTTATCATGAGCAGCAAGAGGAACAAGAATTTAATGAGCAACTGGGCAGGCAGGTGGACACAAAGAATTTGGGGCCTGTCACACACTATTTAGGCATGGATATTGTGCGTGCAGAAGACGGAAGCATAACATTGAGTCAGGAAAGTAAAATAAATCAGATCATAGAAGAATGCAACATGACAGAATGCAATGTTGTGAAGACTCCAATGGTTGTGGCTTTCCAACAGAATGTGCAGGAGACGCCTTGTACAGATCCTGAGAAGTACAGGTGCATAATAGGGAAATTGCAATATTTGGTGAAGGTGTCTCACCCAGACATATGTAATGCAGTCAGTATTTTAAGCCGGAAGGTAGAGCATCCTTCAGAGGCTGACTGGCAAGGGATTAAAAGGATAGTGCGTTATCTGAAAGGCACGAAGACAAAGAGTCTGGTTTTGTCAGGAGCAAAGACAGGAGGTCTTGAATGTTTTGTGGATGCAGATCATGCAGGGGAGCTGATCAGTCGTAAGTCAACCTCTGGCATAGTTGTGATGTGGCACGGGTCATGCATTGACTGGAGCAGCAAGAAACAAAATGTGGTTGCAGCATCAAATGCAGAAGCCGAGTATGTGGCCCTATCACAGGCCTGTAATGAGCTACAATGGTTCGCAATGCTCATGCAGGAGATAGGCATTGATATGCAATTTCCGATTACTGTATATGAAGACAATCAGACCTGCATTAAGATAGCCACATCAGAAGCTCATACCAAGAGAACAAAACATATTAGTGTCAGATACTTTCACGTAAGGGATTGTGTGCAGCAGGGGTTTGTTAACCTAACATTTTGTGACACTAACAACATGGTGGCTGACATAATGACCAAGCCTTTGTGTGAGGAGAAATTTGGCAAACTGGTGACAAGGCTTGGAATGAACCAAAGTTTGAGTGAATAAAGTTTTGAAATGTACTGAGATGTAATTTTGAACTGTACTGAACTGAAAATATATGATGCAATGTACTGAAATGTATTGCAAGAGGTATTGTAGAAATGTATGACTGTATGACTATGTATTATGGAGATGTATTTCATGTGTATTTTGCAGTCTTAATGGAAAAAGGGGAAACTGTTGGGCTGGTGACCAGTAGGCATTACTGTCTCTAGTTGTTTTCCATGAAGCCTGCAAGTGTGAAGACGTAACTGAGGTTAAGGGGGAGTTATGTCTATGCCCTGTCTGGGAACGGACTGCCAGGGCCGTTGCTATGGTAGCCATCTGATAGCGACTGGGAAAGTTCTAACAGAGTCTGTGTGTTGTCGTCTTCTGAATTATGCCTCTGAGCTGAGAGGCTGTTTTTGTGTTTATCTATGGAGAGAGATGTACCAGAAGGGGGGTGACTGAAGAATCTCTACATGTATTTACTCTTAAGCCTCTGGCCTTAATGTCTTTCAATAAAGACTCTTAACATGCTCTGAAGAAGTTTCTTGCTCAACTTAACTCCAACGTAATGTATGCTGTTTCACACAACAACGCGCACACGCCAACAATAAGAGGTCAGTCTGTATATATACTGCAAGCTGACCTATCTCATCCACATAATTTTTGTGCACATATGGTAAGTCTGGAGATGCATACGACTCCTACTGGGAAGAAGGATGGAAAATAAATAAATATACATTTGGTAACTAAAAATCTGGAGAAAGCCCTAAACATATATGTGACTGGGCATTAGAAAAAATATCACTTTGTATATAAATTCACCAATACGCAAAAAACCTTGCGGTTTAAGAATGTACCTGTAGCCCACAGATATTTCTACCAAAACTTTAAAAAGCAGGGGAATTGGGCTGCTATAGTGAATGCACCAGAGGAGCAGACCTGACCTCCTCTCTGAGATATTGTACTGCCCTACAAAGTTGTCAAAATGCAAACACAATTTGGGTTGGTCTTTCACAGTCCAATCCACTTGCTATGTAGCTTGGAAGAATTTGGTAACATGTGCCTTGGTTTCCTTGGAAAGAAGGTCAGCAGAGACTGTGGTGTCTTTATGAAATATGGTTCATTTATTTACACACGTCCCAACCTGAGCTTAAGATGGAGGGGTTCCAAGCATCAGCAGGCTATTATACCTTGCTTTTCCATCAGGCTTACAGAAGACATCCTAAAGCCATGGTGCAAGGAGCCAGCCTCTATGCCTGCCTCCAGTTCCCAGCTTTTCCTCAGACCCAGCTAAAAAACACAAGCCTCTCCTTGGCCTCAGGAAGGGGGGGGTTCTCCTGAGAAGTTTAAATAACAATAGGATCTCCCTGGCTCATTCACCAGTTAATGGGCACTTAGACCCATTAACGCACCTGCCCACTCGATTAGACTAACAAAGGAGACTCATCTGGCCAGCAAAGTGGGTTTCTCACCACCAGGTGCAGGGTTCCAAATCAGAGGCTGGAAGGGGACTCATAGAAATCATCCATCTCAACCCCAAACCCATAACAATATGGAGCTTTTTTCAGTAAACTTCAGTGACTGCCCTTCAGTCTGGGATTGACATTCTACGGAAATACTGACAAGTGGTTCCCTTCCTGCTAGTACTGATTTTAAGATGGCTTTTTTTTTTAATGGCTTATATACTAGAACATAAGAACATAAGAAGAGCCTGCCGGATCAGGCCAGTGGCCCATCTAGTCCAGCATCCTGTTCTCACAGTG
This sequence comes from Rhineura floridana, assembly GCF_030035675.1. Classification (NCBI taxonomy): domain Eukaryota; kingdom Metazoa; phylum Chordata; class Lepidosauria; order Squamata; family Rhineuridae; genus Rhineura; species Rhineura floridana. The sequence goes on along the minus strand of NC_084485.1, from coordinate 53,051,933 downwards.
GCCAACCAGGTGCCTGGGGGAAGCCCGCAAGCAGGACCCGAGTGCAAGAACACTCTCCCCTCCTGAGGCTTCCGGCAACTGGTTTTCAGAAGCATGCTGCCTCTGACTAGGGTGGCACAGCACAGCCATCATGGCTAGTAGCCATTGATAGCCCTGTCCTCCATTAATTTGTCTAATCTTCTTTTAAAGCCATCCAAGCTGGTGGCCATTACTGCATCTGGTGGGAGCAAATTCCATAGTTTAACTATGCGCTGAGTAAAGAAGTACTTCCTTTTGTCTGTCCTGAATCTTCCAACATTCAGCTTCTTTGAATGTCCACGAGTTCTAGTATTATGAGAGAGGGAGAAAAACTTTTCTCTATCCATTTTCTCAATGCCATGCATAATTTTATACACTTCTATCATGTCTCCTCTGACCTGCCTCTTCTCTAAACTAAAAAGCCCCAAATGCTGCAACCTTTCCTCGTAAGGGAGTCGCTCCATCCCCTTGATCATTCTGGTTGCCCTCTTCTGAACTTTTTCCAACTCTATAATATCCTTTTTGAGATGAGGCGACCAGAACTGTACACAGTATTCCAAATGCGGCCGCACCATAGATTTATACAACGGCATTATGATATCGGCTGTTTTATTTTCAATAGGTTTCCTAATTATCGCTAGCATGGAATTTGCCTTTTTCACAGCTGCCGCACACTGGGTCGACATTTTCATCGTGCTGTCCACTACAACCCCGAGGTCTCTCTCCTGGTTGGTCACCGCCAGTTCAGACCCCATGAACGTATATGTGAAATTGAGATTTTTTGCTTCAATATGCATAATTTTACACTTGTTTATATTGAATTGTATTTGCCCTTTTTCCGCCCATTCACTCAGTTTGGAGAGGTCTTTTTAGAGCTCTTTGCAATCCCTTTTTGTTTTAACAACCCTGAACAATTTAGTGTCATCAGCAAACTTGGCCACTTCACTGCTCACTCCTAATTCTAGGTCATTAATGAACAAGTTGAAAAGCATTTAGAAAGCTGGCTATATTTAAATGAAGTGACATGCAGGCCTAGGGCCAGTTTATTTTTTTGAGAGAGGACTGGAAGTAGCATATGGCCTATTGGACATGTTAATACATGACTTCATGTTATGCATCAGCTGGAAATGCAGCTCAAGTAACTGGAACAGGTGTTGATAAAAATGGAGGGCTGTAGCCAGAGCAGAAGGAATGTAGTTTTTCAGTACTTTCTGTTGGGTGTTTTGGAGTTGAAGAAGAAACTATGTGAGAAGCTGGTGAGTGAGTTGTGGGAGTGCAGGAAATTGAGAAAGCGTATAAGAGTGGGAGTAACAGGGCATCAAAACAGTATGAAGAATTCAGAGAATTGCAAGCATAACCAAGTCACAAGCTGTCTGTATCTCCAAGACATTTATAGCTCTATGGTTCTTATATAGTTCCTAATTAATTACTGTATTATATTTCTGTATCCAAAATCTTCAAGTCACAGGGGTCTGTTTGTTATATTGTGTTTGTGTCAGGTTTCCCTATTAAGATCCCAAGAATTCCCAGACTCTTAGGGACACATTACAGGCTTAAAACTCAACAAGGCCATTTTTGCTTACTGTGTTTCAATTTGATTTTGCAAATCCCAGTGACTCCAGCCACCTGTCTGTCTGTACCTGATTCCCCCAATCTTCCACCCACCCCAATTCCTATTGGTGGAGCTTTTATCCCACCAACTCCACCCCCCTGGAAACCATCTTCTTCTTGTTTCTATTGGTGTTAGCACTTTAAATAATCAAAGTGAGTGAGATCCCCCCCTTCTTGTTTGTAGAGACTGATGGGTAGAGATAATGGATTCCCGCCCCAGCCACCACCTCTTGTTTAAAAATGAATGAGACTTGCAATACTAACCCACTTACCAGGGAGTATACTCCATTGAATTCAGTGTGGCTTACTTCTGAGTACACGTGAGTAGGATTGTAGTGGCAGGCAGTGGGAGGTGGGTGGGAAATAGGATATTCCTATTGATACAGATCAGTTTATTATTACAGGCAACCAAATACAGGTTTTAGCCAGATAAAATACTAATATACAGAGGCAGTATCTAAAAACTTTAACAGTGGTATCTAAAACTGTAACAAAAATTATAAAAATTATAACATTGTAGCAACATTTGAAAGTAAAACTCAGGTAGCGAGGCAAACTTGTCTAATCTGAGCAGCTCTCACAGCAAATTTGGCTGTGCTGACCATTACAGATCTATCTGGGCTGGTCAACAAATATTTGATCTTCTCTATATCACTAGAGGAGGAGGAAATTGCCACTAGAAATTTCTCCAAGTATTTCTTCCTTAGTGTCTCGTACAGTTTACAATGTAACATATAGCGGATGGTATCCTCTACCTTATGACTACTGCAAATACAGATGCGCTGATCTCTAGGAATTATCTTGTATCTTCCTTCAAGGAAGTTGGTTTTCATTGTCTGAAAGCGCAATGCAGTAAATGCCTTGCGGAGAAAAGGTGGATTTAATTCAGACAGATATTTCTCTTCCTCATGATGCTCTTTAATAAGGGGAAAGGTAATGGAGAATCTAGATGAACTAATAGCATCCATATCCTTCTTTGCAAAGAAATCTTGGAGATGCCTTTTGATATTACATCGGCTGGACAGGATTCCTGCAGCAATAAGTGACTCTAGATTAAGGCCATATTTCTGTAGCAATAATTTGCCATTAGCTAGCAAAGTATTTTGAATGGGTAAATGTAGCTGCTCTGTTATACACAATTTGACCAGTTCATTTGAAGAGTAGTTCAGTTTTAAAAGGTAATAAAAGATGGCCTTAAGAATAAAAAATAAAATTGGCATAGCGCCCACTTCTGCTCAAAGATAGGCTGCAGGAGTTCCTGATGGAAGACCCAATACAATACGTATAAAACTGTTCTGGACAGATTCCAGTTGGTCTGGTTCAGGAATACCCCCGAGTTCTGCCCCATATATCATCTGTGGGATGATCTTGGCAGTAAAAACTCTTAAGGCTGGTATAACAAGGCTCCCTCCCATGACTTTTGCAAATTTCAACACAGATTGCATTGAGCTTTGAGCTTTTAACTTATTGGCCTGCCAGTGATTATTCCATGAACCATTATATGCAAAGCAGATCCCCAGATAATTAAATCTGTAGGCCTGTTCTAGTAGATGACCATCTAGAAACCATTTGTGTTTAACTGGGCGTTTGCCAAAAACCATAACTTTGGTCTTGGCATAGTTCACACTTAGCTGTTCTTTCACACATATGTCCCCAAACATTTTCAATAATCTCCTCATACCAATCTGGGTCTGGGAAAGAAGGACCATGTCGTCAACGTATAACAAAATGTTTAGTTTCCATGAACTAAGAGCTACTGGAAAGTTGGATTTATCAGCTAATTGATCTATGATGTCATTCACATATATATTAAACAGCAGGGGCGCTAATAAGCAACCTTGTCTCACTCCTTTAGTTGAGGCAATTACCCCTGACAGCTGACCTTCTCTACCTACCCTGACTCGAAGCTTGGTATCTGTATAGAGGTTCCTTATCAAAATCAGAAGACGTTCATCCATTCCAAGTCTCCATAATTTTCTCCAAAGAATCTCTCTATTTATCCTGTCAAAAGCAGACGTCAGATCAACAAAGGCTGCGAAGAGATATTTCCTAGGGGCTGCTGCGTATTTTTCTCTCAAATGTTTTAGAACAAAGCATTGATCTATAGTTGACTTCCCATGACGGAAGCCAGCTTGTTCGTCCCTAATAATATTGTTGCTGTCTTCCCAGGCTTCAATCTTATCCAATAAATAATGTGCATATAGTTTAGAGGATACGTCCAAAAGACTGATTGCACGATAGTTGGCTGGAAGAGATTTATCTCTTTTAAAAATTGGGACCACAGTACTTTGGTCCCATCCCTGGGGCAGTCTGCCAGAGGTATTTACATAAGTAAAGAGTTTTGCTAATACTGGAGCCCACCAATTTGGATTATCCAGAAACATCTCAGGGGGTAGCATATCTTCCCCAGGGACTTTCTGTCTGCGCAGGTGAGATATTAGACTTTTCACCTCAGAAGTAGTTACTGGGGGCTAAGCAGGGGTATCTTTAATATCAGGAATTTGAATGGGTGGAAATGTTCTCATTAAAATTAAATCAGAATTAAAATTAAAAAGTTGATTAAAATGGTTCTCCCAGGATTTAGGGAGGATTAAATCATCCAGGCTGTATTTCTTCTCCTTGAGTTTGGAAGCCACCAGGTTCCAAAACTTTTTAGAGTCTTTGGAAGTTGCAGCCTTTTCCATTTCTGACCACATTAAAGCATAAAAGGCAGCTTGTTTATGTTTCAGCTTCCTATAGCATCATGCTTCCTATAGCATCACTTCTCAATCCATGCTTTCTTCATTGGGGAGGTAGCATTAAGACTAGCATGCCTGTATGTCACATGGAGATTTCGTCTTGCCTTTCTACAATCTGCATCAAACCACTTCATAGATCGGGGGTTTGGCTTATAAGGCAAATTATTTGAGCAGAGACTACCCACTTGTTGCACAATATCTGAGTAAACTGATAGTGGATCATTGATCTCTGTTCCCATAAATCTATTTCTGAGGGACAGCAACTCTTTGTTAAAGAGAGCCTCCTCTACTTTTAATTGGATCTCAGGAACCCACCTCAGACTTCGCCTCCCTTGGAGAATATAGGGAGGTTCATAACCCAGACCTTTTGAGGCTTCTTGGAAGTCTGCCAGTTCCATGCACAACGGCTGATGATCGCTTGCCAATTGAGTTCCCACAACAAAATTCTTAACATAGGGAGCACATTCATAATTACATAAAAAATAATCTATAACACTCCCTCCCCTAAGGGAGGAGTATGTAAAGTTCCCTGCTGCCTTATCGTGCCGGGTACCATTGCAGATAAACAGTCTAAATTTGTAAATTAACTTAAACAAGTGGGTACCTGCGGAACTGATTCATTTAACCATGGATTTCCTGTAAGGGAGGTAGGCTATATCCTCTGAATTCAACCCAAACCTTTCATTGGCAATTAAATACTCATCACCTATTCTGGCATTGAAATCTCCCATCATGATAATTAAAGATGTAGGGTACTGTTGACTGATTAGTTCCAGCTGGGATTCCAGAATATTCCATATATCTGGGTTAAAATCTGTAGATCCTCTAGGCGGAATGTACACATTTATACAGATTAGTGTCAACCCTTTTTGGCTTTTCAGATATATGGTTTGGATAGAAGGGGAAATAGAATCAATTATCTGGGTTTCTACATTTAAAGTAGTGGCCACCCCCAAAACAAGTCCTCCTCTGCTTCTCCCTTTCTTTTGATCCTTTCTTGGTGGAGTTGAAAACAGGCTAAACCCCTGCATCTCAATTTTTGACACCCAAGTCTCTTGTAGGCCAAACAGCTGGAACTGTGAGAGAAATTCAAAAAAAACCAAATCCCTCATCTTGTTATCCCACCCTGAAATATTCCAGGATAGAAGTTTTAAGCGTATTTGTTGGGGCTTGGGATTTACAATCCCTGCCACTTGGGGGGTTGGGGATTTAATTTTTACACCCTCACAGTACTCCCTCTGTCATTTGGGGGGGAGGGGTTATTACATCATTGGGATGAGCAATGGATACTTTGGGAGGCGGGGCAGATTTCTTGTTATCCTGATTGTTCTCTTGTAACAGCAATAACTCACCTTCAAATATAGCCGGGTTTGATGCTGATTTGTGATACTTCCCCTCTTCCTCTGTATATTTTCAACCTGATTGTTATCCTCCCTCTTCCCCAGAGCTGCTCCGCCTAACGAAATAATTTCAGATCGCAGCGGCTGACCATCAAGGTGTCTTCTAATAATATTAATGTCTGGATAGAGTGGGCTTGCTTTAGGTGATACTTCCGTTGTTATAAAGCTCTTCCCCTTTTGGGGGTTTGGGCTACCAGTTATGGGAGGATCCTCAAAGTCCTGGCATAGCTTCACATTCACTTGGGTAAATAACTCTAGCCTTTGCGGGACAGAAACTTCTTCCATATTTTGTGGGATAAGGATCATCTCAGCTGTGTTCTGTTTCTTACTAATAAGTTGGGTCTTGCTTAAAAATTGTTTAATAGGTTTAGCTGAAGGCCCCTAAGGCTAAGAATGATTGCTAATTGATCCTTCTCTAAAAGGGCATCGTACGATGCCATTAGGGTCCCTACTTCCTCCGTAGTAAGAAGTTGATCCTTTAATAGGTTCATTTCAGTAGGAACACCTTGAGTCCGGAGGCCTAATTGAATGGTATTTATTTTATCTATAAGTGTTAGTTTCTGTGTCACTGATAAGTCCTTAAGTAAAGCGGAGGAAGCTAGATCCTCAAGGATTGAAAGGCAACCTTGAGGGAGATCACCACCAAGGAAAGCTTTGTCTAATAGGGGTCCTCCATTCCAATTTTGCCCCACCTCTTCATGGTTTTTAGCTTCACAATCCAATGCAACCAGCTGATTAATATCAGCAGAAGTTCTGCCCAACATTTTGGGGTCTATCCTATTAATTGCCACCACCTGTTGCTTAAAGGTCTCCTCATTATCATTGAGGTCAATCAGCTTACCTGTTAGGCATTTGTCTTTAGCTTGCCCGTTACAGTAAGGTAATCTCCTTTCCTGTAATGGGCACTGTGTACTAAGAGACATGGACATTAAATGCAATTGCCTAAAATGGCGCTTCACATCGATGTCAAATTTGCTTAGTTTGGCTTTGGCTCCAAGAATGGTACCTGCAACCTGCTGAGTGTGATACAAGCTTCCCCCATGCTGATGTCAGGCACTTTGGACCACCCCCAGGAAACATTTTCAATGTATACACCTGGAATTCACCACTCAGTTTTAACGTCAGAGTGAAGCTGGTTTTGTTTGCAATGTTTCAGAAGATACAAGTGGATTGTGGGTAATTGTAGGTAACGTCATGTGTACTTGGATTCAAAGCCTGTAATGTGTCCCTACCCCAGCAGATTCATAGAGATCCCAGTGAGGCCCTCGCCATTAGGGTTTGGTATCCCTTCCCATCACTAGGGGTAGAAACACATTCACTGTTCTGCCAGTTCCAGTGCATTTTCACCTCTCTCTTCTGAAAAAAGGGGCACATGATGGAAGTCATACCCCACCCCTTTTTACTATAAAACTTAGAGGGAGCAGTTTGAGTGCATTTTTTTTAAAAATTGCTTCAAAGAGATTTTGCAGTTGATCAGCAGATCAACCTGTTCCTCCTCCAGGTGTGGCTAATGGAAGCTCTTTGCAGTAGGCGACTAGTGTGTTCACAGCCTGTATGTTCTGCCTGCATTATGAAGCAACTCTGCCCTTGGCTGGACACATCTCCCTTCCCACTGCTGACTTCAGACCTTTCAGCAAAGTGTTGGACCAATCAGTGTCTCTGCCCAAGCCTATAGCAAAGCATTTCCATTGGCCACACCTGGAGGGAGAAAGGGTTGATCTACCAATCGGTCTGCAAATCTGTCTGATGCTGTTTTTTTAGAGGTTTTTCTGATGGTTTTAGAGTAAAAAGGGGGTAGAGTTTGACTAACATCGGGTCCCCCATTTTCACAAAATAGAGGTGGAGACACATTAGAACCAGAACAGCAGTAAATGTGTTTCTACCCCTAGATTCCTCTTTCTGGTTTATTTTGTGTAGCATAGTGGTCCTCTTCCTCCACCCACACTATTCTCCACTCTTTTCTTGCTGGCTCACCACTGGGCTTACCAGTCCCACGTTTGTTTCTTACTCTCTTTTCCCTCTCTGGCGTTCCTTGCTGCCCCTCCCCTTTCTCTGCTACCATTTCACCAGAGCTTGGAAAAGTTATTTTTGTGAACTACAACTCCCATCAGCCCAATCCAGTGGCCATGCTGGCTGAGGCTGATGGGAGTTGTAGTTCAAAAAAGTAACTTTTCCAAGCTCTGCATCTCACTCACTCTCTCCTTTGACTGTACATCCTTTTCCATTCCTTTGGTCTCTCTCTGTGTCTGTCTGTTCATCCTCTCCCATAAATTTTCTGGGGCCTCTCCCTGATGCTTCATCATCCTGTCTTTTACACAGCTACCATGAGCACCTCTCTGATGCTCCACTCCTGTTGCCATGCCAATGTTTCACTTCCAGCCCACCTGTGTCTTTGTCTGAGCAAGGAGAGGGGTGATGCGGCAAGTGGCAGAAACCTCCTGACAGTTTGTGGGCTTTGTGTGTGTGTGTTGTTATGATGCGGTGCTCTCCAACTTGGACAAAATCTGGGTTAGGTGCCATGCTCCAAAGTAGAACCTGGGAGAAAGCAAGTCAGGTGGGTTTGAAAGCCTATAGCCAATATCTCCAGGGGACTCTCTCAACCACTTATACCTAGTTTCAGCTTCTGACTAGGCTAAAAGAGGGGCCTCTAGCGCCATTTCCCCCCCCAAAAATAAATAATACTTCTATTACACAAATGCATGAATGTTAGGTTTTTCAATGGCTATCATCAATTGACTTGCAACAAAATATTGTAATATTGAGTGGTGCTGTTCAAGACTCCAGCCACTCCATTCCATTCCCCACCCCATTTCCAATTCTCCTCAAACAGTCAGTCAGCGTTCTGTAGCTCAGATAAGGCAGCATTCCAGAACTTAGAAACCACCACAGAAAAGGCCCTCTCTTGCACTGCCATCCCAAGAACTTCACAGAGTGGCAGAACACTGGCCTGTTTTGGGTGGAGAATCCCCCTTTAGGATTTTTCTGTAAAAATATTTTGTCCTTCTATGAACCTTATGAACCGAAGCATACTGCAGTCTGCAACCTCCTCCTTATGTGTGGATGGTGACATTTTGGCCATTTTAGCAATGGCCCTCACAGCCTGAGCTTCAGAAATAGAGGAAAAGATAAATAAAAATGGAAACTTCCTATTCAGAATAGAAGCATCATTTAAAGAGAGCACAAGACAAACCTTTCCCCTATGCTTCGGACCACATGTGATTATTCTTCAACAGCACCTCTATTTCTGTCCTACTCACTGAGTGCCATTTTATAAAATAGGCATAGTATGTACTAGCTATGCATGCTAAAGGCACAAATCCCTATTCATGCAAATATCTGAATGAGTGCCTCCTCCTATATAGACCTGCTAAGGTGTTGAGATCTGCAGGGGAGGCCCTGCTGGCAATTTTGCCTCTCCATGAAGTTTCTGGGATGGCAGTACACCTTTCTGTGGTGTCCCCCAGGTTCTGGAACCTTGCCCCATCTGAGCTTTGTCTGGCCTCATCATTGTATGTTCACTTCCTCATCATTGTATACATCTCTACCTTTTTTGTAGAGGCCTTGGAGGATAGAAGATGAGACCAGAATATTCCTCTCATTTAATGTTTAAATGGCATAATTGTATTGAATTGTATGTAACCTGCCCTGAGATTACATTTGTTGTTGTTACGTGCCTTCACATCCATTCCGACTTATGGCGACCGTATGAATCAGTGACCTCCAATAGTATCTGTTGTGAACCACCCTGTTCAAATCTTGTAAGTACAGGTCTGTGGCTTCCTTTATGAAATCAATCCATCTCTTGTTTGGTCTTCCTCTTTTTCTACTCCCTTCTGTTTTTTCCAGCATTATTGTCTTTTCTAGTGAATCATATCTTCTCATGATGTGTCCAAAGTATGTTAACCTCAGTTTCATCATTTTAGCTTCTAGTGATAGTTCTGGTTTCATTTGTTCTAACACCCAGTTATTTGTCATTTTTGCAGTCCATGGTATGTGCCTAAGATTACATGATGGGCTATAAATGCCAATAAATTATACAGCCACAAGAGTGGCTGTATACTATAGCCAGAATAGATTTTTCACATTCCACAGTGTTAAGTTGAAAATACCACAGTATGCCATTCTGCTGTTTCCCATAAGCTCATTTGAAAACAAAACCTTACAAAACTTATAGTCCTAAAATCAGAAACACTTGTTTAACAACCCTCTAAGTTTTCATGGCGATACACAAAACACTCAGAAAGAATCAAGAGTTCCCTCCCTCATTTCCTCCTCCCTCGGGATCAGTTTCACCCATGCTAAGCATGATTGCAGAGGAGTAAATCCCATTGAACTCAATAAGCATGCAAATGATCAGTCCATTCTCATTTTTTTACCCAATTCTGCCAAGCCACACAGGAAGTGGATTGGACTGTGAAAGAACAACCCAAATTGTGTTTGCATTTTTACAAATTTGTAGGGCAGTACAATATCTCAGAGAGGAGGTCAAGTCTTCTGCTCCCCTGGTGCATTCCCTATAGCTGCCCAATTTCCCTGCTTTTTAAAATTTGATAGGAATATCTGTTGGCTATAGGGACATTCTTAAACTGCAAGGTTTTTTTTTTTTTTGCCTATTAGTAAATTTCTCTGCTTTTTAATCCGGGAGGTAAGAAATGGGATCCTATGCAAGTTTGCTGAGAATGGATTGATAATTTGCCTATTAGTGAATAAAGAAAGCATGTGACTGTTTGACCTATGATTATAACATTGCTATTGTTATCAAGATATCGAAAAAGAAAATAACAGCAGCGCTCTTAAATGTTACTGCTTTTTTTCAATTTAACCTTAAGCGGACATTTGAGCTGCTGTGAGTCTTGCTGTCCAATGAAATTCTTCATCATCACCACTGAGATCTAAAATGGTATGTCCCATCCAGATGCTGTGGACAAACATCTTAGCCATCAAACCTTGCTTTCAAGTCCCTATGAGCACCTGACCTCTCTAAGTGGACCTTTGCTCTGATCCAGCAGCCTGACAGTTCTTATGTACTCATCATCAGGGCCAGTGTTGGGAGATGGGATATCAGGCACCTGCTGAGGCCCATTCTCCAGAGGCCCCACAGCCTGTCCCTGGGGCCTCCTGGCCTTGCCACTACTCTTCCTTGGTGTTGCTGCTATCTGTTAATCTACACACTCTGATCAAGTCAGCAGTGAGGGGAGTCAGGAGAAGAAGCTGTATGCCTTGACTCTCCCCGAAGAATGGTATGGCTTGGGCTGAGTGGAAGAGGCATGCAAATTAATGGTGGCAGGAGGAGGAGGAGGAAGGCATACTTTGGGATGGGGAGCCACAGCAAGCACCTTGTCCAAGATCCTCTACCCATCCCAAATCTGCAACCAGCCTTCCTTGCCACACATAAAACTTCTGGGAGAAAGGTAAGATATATAATTAATAAATGAAATAAATAAACAAAAATAAGGTAAAGGTATGGAAATCAGGGTGAACTGCTGAGGCTCTGATTGGGACAGCAGCTATGAACGTCTTCCCCTTTGTTGATATTTGTTATTAACACCCAGATCATTCAGAGTGTTTTCAAGTTATGTTTTCCCTCATCCCTGGATCATGTTATAGAAAGACATGAATGGCATATCTGAATGACTACATAGCCACACCAATCATTGTGAGTCACAGAAAAGCAGCAGAGTTTCCACATGGCACACTTCTGTATTTAGAAGAGAGTGAAACACATTGGAGCACCCAAAACTTACTCTTCATATTCCTCAATGATCTCTTCAGTGTCTGACATTTTCAGTTATCTGCCATTAAAAAAAGAAGCAGAAGAAGCAGTGAGGCTTAATTCAGAATTGCAGGTAACTATTTGAAATAGCTATGATGCTCATGGAGAACCACCTAAAGGTGCTTTTTCAATTGGAAATGCATAAAATATCAAAATGAGTTACATTGCAACTTGATGGCAGGGTTGTTGCTCACTTAGTGCCTCCATGCCAAGACATACACATAAGTGTGTGTGTGTGTGTGTGTGTGTGTGTGTGTGTGTAATAATAATAATAATAATAAATTTAATTTCTGTGTCGCCTATCTGGCCAATGGCCACTCTAGGCGACGTACAACAGTTAAAACATAATAAAATACAATACAATGATACAATATAAAAACAGTATAAGAACAATACAGCAGCAGACAATAATATTAAAACAGAATAAGAGGCATTCCAATCTTAGTAATTAACCCTCCCCGGAAATCCCAAAGGCCTGTTGAAAGGTCTTTATGGCTTTACGAAATGTATTTAGGGAAGAGGCGTGCCGTAGATCTTGTGGGAGGGAGTTCCAAAGGGTGGGGGCCGCCACTGAGAATGCCCTCTCTCTAGTACCTGCCAATCTAGCTGTTTTTGTCGGCGGGATTGAGAGAAGGCCCTGTGTGGCTGATCTTGTCGGGCGGCATAATTGGTGGCGTTGAAGGCGCTCCGTAAGATAAACTGGGCCGAGACCGTATAGGGATTTAAAGGTTAATACCAACACCTTGAATTGGGCCCGGAAAACAACTGGAAGCCAGTGTAGATCGAACAACACTGGTGTGATGTGATCCCGGCGGCGACTGTTCATAAGTAGTCGAGCCGCCGCATTTTGTATAAGTTGTAGTTTCCGGACCATTTTCAAGGGTAACCCCACGTAGAGCGCATTACAGTAATCCAAACGAGAGGTGACCAGGGCGTGTACTACCAGTGGGAGCTGATGAACAGGAAGGTAGGGCTGCAGTCTTCGTATGAGGTGTAGTTGATACCAGGCTGCCCGGCTCACTGCCGAAATCTGAGCCTCCATGGACAGCCTGGAATCAAGTACAACCCCAAGGCTGCAGACCTGGTCCTTCAGGGGTAAACTCACCCCATTGAACTTCAAGTCAACATCTCCCAACCTTCCTTTGTCTCCCACAAGCAGCACTTCGGTCTTATCGGGGTTCAGCTTCAGCTTGTTCCTTCCCATCCATCCACTCACAGATTCCAGGCACTTGGACATGGTCTCCACAGCCGACTCTGGTGAAGATTTAAACGAGAGATAGAGCTGAGTGTCATCTGCATATTGGTGACACTGCAGCCCAAATCTCCTAATGATTGTCCCTAGCGGCTTCATATAAATGTTAAATAGCATGGGAGAGAGGATAGAGCCCTGTGGCACACCACAGTTGAGAGGCCAAGGGTCTGAAACCTCCTCCCCCAATGCTACTTGTTGATACCTATTGGAGAGAAAGGAATGGAACCACTGTAATACAGTACCTCCAATTCCCAATCCCTCCAGGCGATGTAAAAGGATACTGTGGTCAACAGTATCAAAAGCCGCTGAGAGATCGAGGAGGACAAGAAAGGAGAATTCTCCCCTGTCTAATGCCCTCCTCAAATCATCTACCAGAGCGACCAAGGCTGTTTCAGTTCCGTGACCAGTCCTGAAACCCGATTGGTATGGATCCAAGTAATCCGTTTCATCCAAGTGTACTGACAGATATAGATATAGATATAGATATGCATTTGCTGCAATAAACAGCACAGCCTTAGTACTGATCCAGGGGTCAAAGAACATAGGAAGCTGCCTTACACTGAGTCATACCATTGGACCATCATTTTCTACTCTTACTGGCAGCAGATCTCCAGGATTTCAGGCAGAAGTCCTTCCCATCCTGTCTGGAGATGCCAGGGATTGAAGCTGGGACCTTCTTCATGCAAAGCATGTGCTCTACCAGTGATCTATGGCTTGTCCCCTAATTGCAGTGTGTTAAAACATACCCTCCAACTATTGTCAGATAAAAAATAGCTGCACATGAGAAAATACCTGTTGATTTATTTAACATAGTTTAAATACTTCTTGAATGTAAAGACCTAGTGGTTTACAACAAACATTAAAATTATCAGTTATACAGTTAAAAACCCTAATACAATGAAAAAATAGCTCATTGTATCACAGTAGCAAGCAAGGGGTACATGTAAGCTGCTCCAATGTGGTCTACCTACAGACACATCTCATTAAGCATTTCTAGATACCACTTTCATTTCAAAGTGTATGTTGCCCCACCTTCTAGAGCAGGGATGGGCAGACTTCAGGCTTACAGGATTTTGTGTGTGTTTTACTACAACCCCAACATCCACCACCAAGTGAAGGTGTTGGGGACCTTTGGTTCTGCAGATGTTGTTAAACTACATCTCCCATGATCTGCCCCAGCATGCATGGCCAAAGGCCAGGGATAATAGAAGTTGTAGTTCAGCAACATTTGTTTTGAGTGTCAGAAACGAATACAGTACAGCACACAGTTCTTCTGCACAAAAATATACTCCTGGTTACTCTAAGCTGTCTTCATTTCAGCTGTATAATTTAGGCAGGGTGAGTTGTTGCTACTGTTAAACAACTGTGAGTCAGAAATCCTTGCTATTCTGCTGCAGATCACCCAGAGCTATAGGAGTAGATCCCAATCTACTTTTTGCCCACACCTGTCCTAGGGGACACACTTTAATATCACAAGTGTGTACATTTTCAGCATGTCCTGGGGCTGCTTCACGTGGCAAAAAATAAAATACCTTCATGTCATCAGCCACACGCATTCCTGACATGATGTAGTAGATGTACTATCCATGGATACAACCACAGTAATTTGACAGTGATTCATACAGTCCCAACAACTTGGAAGAATGCCACCATGACCACATAAATTGCTACCAGAATACTGGAGGCTATATCCATGGATGAGCTGGGTCACATGGTAATTCTCCATGTAATCATGTTTCGTGGAATGATGGAACGTATAGCAGAGAGGTGATTTTGACCTTTGAAGCCACTTAGGTCCCTAAAACTAGGATTTTCAAGATTTCAAAGTTTAGCATAGTTAAGTTGTTTGAGGTCAAAGGAAGAAAGCTGGTATTCTACCAGCCCAAACAGTACATTTGGGGAATATGGTCCAGGATTCAGTCCCAATATTATATGTAACAACAATTTGTGCACAATGTAAAAACACCCACAGAGAAAGAGAGAGAACCAAAATTTGTCAGAAAAATAATTTTCTGATAAAATTCTCTGAGAATACTCTTGGTGCTCCTGAAAATTTCTGGGGAATTTTGGAGCTCCCAGGGAATATTCAGCAAAATGGGTCCCCCAGTTTCATCACCTCTAAATACAGTGGATGTAATAGAGCTGAGATGAAATTTCGCCGAAAAGAATTTTCAGAAAAAAATTAACTGAGAATTTTCTTTTGAGGGTTCCTCCAAACTCTTGGAGAATCCCCCCTCAACAATAGTCCACAAAATGACCCACCCTCATTTTTCCATTCACAAAAGTTCAGGTGCATTGCTGGATCCAACCCAATATTGCTGAATGAAGCAATGGTCTTGGAGACGCGTTAGGCCTGTTCAGGCTTTCACTGAAAATAGATGGGAAGAGGGGGCCATGCATGCTAGCCTCACCCCACCTTCCTCATCCCCACCAGCTGCAGCCTCAGACCTTCACCTGTTGAGCAGGAAGATCTGAAGGCAGAATCTTTGTGCTAAATGTGCAGGGCCCCCAATCACGGGGAGGATCCCAATCACACTGAGCAAAATATCAAAGATTTTCCCTTCTGTCCTTCCCACTCAGTGAATGAAGATGAAGGGAATGTTGAGGGCATGTGTGGTCCAACCCCTCCTTCTGTGTGTTCTGAGAATGCATGAAGGCGAACATCTGGACATGGCTTGAGACGCTTGAGACTTCTGAAAATCAAATCCAAAGTGTGTTTCAAGCTGGGCCATCCCAAACCACTGGGCACTTTTTGATTTGTCAAATACAGACAGACATCCAAAAAAGCAAACCGATTACTACGAGAAATAAAGGCAAAACCAAATAACTTGGTCTTGATTATTCCAATTTTGTCTGTCTTTCCACCTCATGTCTACCTTCCTCAGACTCTCTGCACCTCTATATTTGTGTTGCGATGGGGTCTAGAAGCCTTTCATTATGATAGGCAACCCCAAAACTTCTAAAATGTATTCAAAGCCAACAACAGCAACAAAAACACACAGAGAGATCAATAATCACAATAAACCTTTCAGGGGAAAGCCAGTGCAAAAAGGAGTCTTAAAATCTTTCCAAAAGGCTTGTAGCATTGTGGTCAGCAATGATTGGTGGGGCAGGGTGGCATTGCTCACCTGGCTTCCCAACACCGACCATCTCTGCCACTTACTGAGAGGGAGAGGGATGAGGCACAGGGAGCTTGGCGGGCATGGTGTGGGCGTGACAGCAGCATCTTCCATCAAGCTCTCCGTGCCTCCCCTCTCCCTCTCAATAAGCAGCAGCAATGTGCCGTGTTGGGAAGCCAGGTGAGCAATGCCGCCCTACGTTCATCATCTCCCTTACTGCTGCTGATTGTGATCAGATGCTCCCATCAGTCCCAGCCATCATGGCTAATGGCCAATAGTCAGGGATTCTGGGAATTGTAGTCCAACAGCATCTAGAGGGCCACAGCTTCCCCATCCCTGTGTTAAATGATCACATCCTGAAAGTATCTCATGAGAACGTATGAAGGTCTCTACTGGATCAGGCCAGTGACCCATCTAGTCCAGCATCCTGTTCTCACATTGGCCAATCACATGTCCCTGGGAAGCCTGCAAGCAGGACCTGAGTGCAAGAGTCCTCGCCCACTTGCAACCCCCAACAACTGGTATTCAGAGACATACTGCCTATAACTATGAAGGCAGAGGATAGCTATCATCGCTAGTAGCCACTGATAGCCTTCTCCTCCATGAATTTGTCTAATCCTCTTTTAAAGCCATCCAAGCTGGTAGCCATCACTACCTTTTGTGATAGCAAAATCCATATGTTTTAACTATGCTTTGTGTGAAGGATTTCTTTCTTTTTTCTCTCCTGAACCTTCCAACATTCAGCTTCATTGGATGTCCCCCTAGCACTATGTCCCTATCCACTTTCTCTGCACATGCATTATTTTATACACCTTTATCATGTTCCCCTGCCCCTTAGGTTATGTATTCGAATCCTGCCTTTTTGAATCTTTAACACCCTTCATCTAGCTACTGATGAAATGTCTATATAAAAGATCTAAAAGCTGCCCTGGGCTCCTACTGGGAGGAAGGGCAGGGTATTAAGTAAACGAATGAATGAATGAATGAATGAATGAATGAATGAATGAATGAATAATAAGACTGCATTTTTGCTTGGATGTCCATTTATAAAATGCTTCTACTGGTATTTTAGCAAGGAAAGGGGAGGGCAGGGAGGACATGAGCTTGAACACTGGAAAAGTTTCATGGACCTCAGGTAGTTGATTCAGATAAGTGGTTCCCACACACACACATACACACACTTCTGGAGCACTCTGTACATAGTCATTACAGCATGTCTTGCTTTTGAGACAAAAGCATTAAGGTTTTAGGGAAACAGGAACTCGGTTCCTATGTTCCAGAATTTCTAGCTGGAAGCTGTTGGTCTTGGCTTGGATTCTAAAAATGTTGACTTGTTGCTGATATAATGACAATGGAGCCTGCTTTTTCTTCTATGCCTCTGCTGCTCAGCCGCACAGTTCTCCTAAAATAGGTGGCAGGAGATTAGCAACAGCATCACCCAGCACTGATATACCTAAGAGCTAGCAGTGCTGTCTGATGTGAGATAGGGCAGGGTACATATGCTGAGAGTGTCACAAAGATAAGGAAATGAAAATAACCTGCAGTGGAAGATTTTGAGGTCCCCCCCTTGCATTTTGTCAAGGGTAAATTCCTTCTTTCACATTTTTAAAAAAGGAAAGTGACAGGGATAATTTCATAACTATATTTTAGCAGCATTCATTTATCTATCTCTTTTTAAGATCCTTTTCCATAGACTTTTTCTCCATATCGTGGGCCCTAAGTGACTTACGGGGGGGGGGTTTAAGAAAAGAAAAGAAAAGAAAAGATTTGTCTGCTAAAAACAGTAAGCTCAGTTCATGATCTCTGGGATATTCTTTAGGCATTCTCCAAGGGTATTTCTAAGGCTCCCAAACACATTTGCTAGGAACCCCACCTTTAGAAAATGGCAACTATATGTAGAGGGTGGGGAAGGATTTAAGGATCTAAAAGCCAAACCAGCTAGGTAAGGGACAGAGACATTTACAAATGGCATTGGCCACAGTCCAACCAAAGCTACGCACTTTTCAGTCCCACTGGTTTTGGTGGGAGAGATTTAAACTCATGCTTAAATGTCACATTGCACAACTTTGACTGGGTCATGTCCTTGGGGTTTACTTATCATAAAGCTGTTGAGCTAAAGACATGAGAAACAAGGTCATAGCTAGGGTGGGGAACTTGTTTGACTCCATTTTCTAGAAGTTCAAGGTATCTGTATCTGAAAATGTGTTTCCAGCTTACATGGCTGCAGAGAAAAGTTAGGAAATAATATAGTCATGCTTAGTATTTTATATACTCGCCCTCCCCTTTCCCCCATGTACTCAATGTGCTTTACATTATCTCAGGAGTCATTCTCATAACCCTGTAAGGAGGTGCACATTACAGTGTTGCTGAAGCCAATAGCAGACGTTTATGGATAAGGCTTAGATGGAGAGCAGAACCATATTTCCTAACCTCATTGCTTATGCTGTGCAACCCACCTCCAGGACATCCACATATGTTTACAAAAGAGAAGCCTATGCATGGCTTTCATGTGCCCAGGAATGTTGATCACCAGAGCTCCTGACTGCATGAAAGTCTACCCTTATTTCAGCTGTATGTGCATATACAGGTTACTTCTTTGAAGAAATAACACAAATATCCATGGAATGGGGGCGCATGAGCCTTCAGTGTCATCAGCCCAGTTCTCTGGAATGCTCTGCCAACAGATTTTGCAGGCATTTAAGAAGATGTCTTTTTTGCAATAGCTGACCTTTGTTTTCATTGTATTTTTAATGTTTTTATTGTATGGTTGTTGTTATTTTATCGTAAACCACTTTGATTTTAATGAAATAGCAGGAGAGAGAGAGAGAGAGAGAGAGAGAGAGAGAGAGAGAGAGAGAGAGGCTTGTCTATAAGTGCTGTTTCACACATTCAGCCTGATTACATAATGTCTGCAGCATCGAGCAGAGACTTGAAGTTCAAACACTGCAAGTGGAATATATCACCCCTATATTACTAGTGCTCAGTGGAGTCAGTTTATACATTGAGCTTCAAGTGATGAAAAATCGAAGATGATGCATTGCACAGACATCTATGAATCCCGTCTCAGTGACTCTCACCATAAAGTGCTGAGATATAAATGTGAGGGCATCCATCTTTTAGTTTATTTTTCACATATTCAGAGTGTTTCTTTTGTCTCCTCAGTCAAATGATATAGGAGTAGAAATAGTTAAGTAAAGCTGTGTGTACTTTACTTAACTTTTGCCCTAAGAACCCATGTAGAGGATCATGGAATTTGTGACATAAAGGTGCCTTTCAGCATGTTCTGGGTACTAAGTGTATGTGCAGTGGCAATGAGGGATGTGTGGATCCTAATAAAATAATTTCATTTTGCAGTATGATTTTTGTGGAATAAAGGATGCTTTTACAGTTTGCCATTCTTTGTATACATGCATAGTTCCAGGGTGCACAGAGATGGCATCCTGCAGCCAGATTCTATCTTATCAAATGGTATGTTCCATATGATGCTAGAGTCAGGCCTTTAGTATGGTGACAGGACCTACCCTTTGGATCACCATAGATAGGTGCCATCTTTATTGTCTTTTAGGCATCTGTTGAATACTTTCCTCTTTCACTGAGCTTTCTGAGATTATAATTCCAGTTGGTATCTGTGTTAGATTTGAAATGGGTTTTAGGTATGTAATTGTTTAAACTGTTTTTGTACATGGAATGGTTTTTAACTGTTTTTATACATGCAATTGTTTTGTATATGTTTTTACTGTATTGTTAAAAATTTTCAAGTTGTTTCATAGGAAGTGATTGATAATAAAGATGGCTTGGAGTGATTAATAAATAAAGATGGCTTGGCTCTTGCCTCCCTAGCAATATACTTTCCTCCTTTTGTGCCCTCCACAATATTTTCTTTTCTAGTGCACTAACTACACTTTTAATCTCCTCTATATGTGCTGTTATGTATACAAAAGCCTACGATATCAGAGAGGGATAGGCACGGAAGCCTGCCATAAAAGAATCTCTTGGTTCCCTTTCTTTTCAAGCACAATTCACTACATTTTTGGATTTCAAGCTTTGCATCCAGCTTTCTCAAACAGGCACTAGAGGCCTCCATAGTAGCTTCCCAAACCATTTCCCCTCTGGATTTCATGTTTAAAGCCAGGTTCTTCCGAGGCCATGCGTTTCCACCTGATACTATATGTCAGCGTGAGCCTTGCCCAGACCTTACCTAGCTCCTTTGGCTGCTTGAAACATTCCTGAGTCTCGGCAACAACTTTCAACAAATCCAGCCTGCCCATTTCAAGTTTGAAGCAAATCCCCAAACTAAGTGAAACTGGAGGGGTTTGATAGGGACGTTCTGCACAGCTCTACAAATAACTCGCATGTGTCAGGCCATCTGTTCCCTGCCATACCTCCATGTTTCTTTTCTGCTTCGGAACAGATCATCAAAGCATTTATTATTTGAGTCATGTACAACAGCTGTATGATAACAGAATCAAGGATGCCATTGCCTCAATTCACAAAATGATTCTGGGACAAATAAAGGGAGGAAAGTTACAATAGCATCCAGTGTCCGACTTATCTCAGGAGAGTTCTGTATGTTTGGATACTGCTCTCTAAGACTTCTTGTATACTGCCAACAGAGAGCTTTATTTCTCCATAAAGTGGTGGTAACTGTGGCTTTATGGTATATACATTATGACAGATCTTTGAAATGCTGGTTTGTTAAGAATATTATCAAGACTTCACCCTGCCCCAATGTAGGGATGGATGGATCTGTTAATTTCTGGCCCATGTCAGTTTCACATGTGTTCATTCATAAGTCCATCCCATTCTACTTCCACATCATCCTGTAATTTCTTTTTTTTAAAGAAAAGCATAAAAATGTGCAGTTTTAAATTTGAGTTTTATCTTAAAATATATCTTGTTATATGTACTTTGTTCTTACATGCTTTTGCATGTGTTTTATTCTAAAATATGCATTTTTGTATGCATATTAACCTAAAATATACATTTATATGCACTTTGGTATGTTTTTAAATTGTATTGGAAAGTTCAGAAAAGCTTAAAAAACTAAGGATAGCTGCATTCCAAGCAGTGGATTAATCCAGCAAGTGCAAATCTGGGTCGTTATAGATTATAAATCTGGGTCGTTATAGTTATATATCTGGGTCGCTTATAAATGTAGACTGACTTCTCAAGCATCCCTACCCCAATACCAGGCTAGCATTAAAAATAATGCACCAGGATATAAAGAAAACATTGTCTAGATCAGGAATGGAGAACCAGTGTTTCTCCAGACGTTGTTGTCTTTTTAAAGCCACTAACAAAGGGCTCATACGTACTTCAAACAGGAGCGCATTATCTAGATAAGGGATCTGTCATTACTGCCTTAACTCAGCCCCAGAGCATGTAAAGCAATAATATATTGCCTTTGGATGTGTGCAAGTACTTTTTCTTCCATTGGCAAGGACAATAATAACTGTAGTTTTGTACTTAGGACTCTTAGGTTGATGTGAGCCAATCAGTTCTCATTTTATTATTTATTAATTAAATTTATATCCCACTGTTCCTCCCAGAAGGAAACCAGGGCAGCAAACAAAAACACTAAAAACACTATAAAACATCTTAAAAACAAAAGACTTTTAAACATATTAAAACAAAGCATTTTTAAAAATACATTAAAACAAACATCTTTAAAAAAATACCCAAACTAAACATCTTTAAAAATTCTTTTTTTAAAAAAACAGCTTTAAAAACATCTTAAAAAGTAAATCCAACACAAACGCAGACTGGGATAAGGCATCCACTAGACACTAAGCACTGAAAAGTCCTGATTTTACCATATTACCTAAGAGCTGCACACCCATCTTGATTCAAGTCTTAATGCTAATTATTTGCTTAGACTCTGTTTACTTCCTACAGGGATGGGGGAAGCTGTGGCCTTTCAGATGTTGTTGGACTACAGTCCCCATCATCCCTGGCCATTTGCCATGCTGGTTGGGACTGATGAGACAGTAGTCTGGTAGCATCTGGAGGGCTGCAGCTTCTCCATCTCTGACTTACTAGATACTACCTGGGTTCCCAAGGTAAACTATATATTAGTAGCTCCCATAGGCTTCAGTGGCTTGACTCCATCCGTTCTTGATTCCCTTTGAACTGCTCTCATTCTCTCTCTCTCTAGACATTTCAGTCTCCCAGATATTTACATATTCTATCCTGTCACCAAGAGCTAAGAAATGAATCCAACATGGATTAAGCAATGCAGTCCTACACATGTTTACTCAGCAGTAAGTCTCTTTGTGTCCATTGAGGCTTACTACCTTGTAAATGTTTTCAGGATTGCAGCTTAAATCATATTGGAATCTTTTCCACAGATTCAGATCCTAGACAAGAACGTTAAGTGGATCCATATTGTGAAATGTTGTAATAAAACTTCAGACCTCATAATGCATTTGGCTGTCTTAATAATGTAAAACTCTAGTAGAAGCCCACATATGTTCACAATTACTTGGAAGTTGTTTCCCACAAATAATTAAACAAGCAAGTTTCCAACTGTGAAACAACACAATGTTATGAACTTTGCGCTAAAAATAAAATAAAAACAAAATCCAACAACAGTAAGATTTAGTCAAAAGAACAGTAACGTTTTAGTAACCTAATGTAGCTCCAACTAAGAATGCCAAATTGCTTAGTAAAAACAACACTTACTTTAGTGAGGTTACAAACATCATTCATAACATGGTTTTGTATTATGCAAAGGACTTTAAGGAAACCTGATGATGCTTCAGAATATATTTAAATTTCTGCTACTATTATGAACTCTGCTACTACTGTGCTGAATGGACCAGAAAATTCCATCACAGTTGTTTTTTACTGTCTGGTTTGCAACACTTCTAGTGCTATATCTTGAATTCTGTATCCTATTTATCCCATATGTATTTCATGCATGAACTGATGTATGTATTGTTTCACATTCCATAGCCTCCCACACCCTCACCTGCCAATGGCATATTTGCATATTTATTAATATGCAATTAATTCTTTCTTTTGTTTGTATTTGTGTTGATGTTGATGATTTATTTATTACTGTCATTTGAAAACAGTAAGAAGGTGTGCAAACTTTTCTTCCCCTGAGATTGGGAGGAGAAAATAATTTTGGCTAATATCAATTAATCCCCTCCCCCACACCCCCAATTTTTCATAGCAATAGTTTCCAAGTATATCACATGCCTTGGCTAACTTAAGAACGGTGAATATTATCTAAGCTTGCCTCCTTACCTCTTTTGCAGTGAACAGGTGAGAGTCCTTCCAGGGGAAACAAGTGCAGTGTTTGAGAAATTCAACTTAAAAGAGTGAGGTTTTAACAAAGGGCACTCCACCCCAGCCCACCGCCCCCAGGCTAGATGCCTGATTGGAGGAATGCCAGCAGGGAACAGCTTGGAATGCAAAGCTTTGCTGCTATTTTGGCAGTGTCAGCCAAGCCTCTTGTGCAACTCTTTTCTTCCCCTCCCCTGAGCCCATATAAGCCCTTGCTATTGTATGGCCTCAGAGAATTGCTATTTTAAACCTGAGATACCCAAGTGCCCAAGAGTCTGACACAAGGCAGCCAGCTGTCACTCTCGAGTGGCCTGGAACTCTGATATGGAATGCTTTTGCTCTGTGAGGGCTCATGGTGGAAATCTAGAAGGCTGGTAAATGTATCTCAGCACATGGCTTTGTCCTGCCTGCCCCCGTCCCTTTAATTGGAACTCCACCCCCCCCCAACTGCCTGCACAGCTGCTTTGGCAAATGAGCAGAGGGAACAGTGCAGAGCTACATTTTATGACAAGCTATATTTTAAAAAAAAATGTGGAGAAGCAACCATTAAGCTGGAGGCTTAAACCAACCCAACTGGGCTGGTCACCAGAACTTTGTTCTCCTCCCAAGAGATTTGCCGTACTTAGAGGCTTTTTCATCTATCTCTGTTTGACCCCACTCCTGCCAAGGACTTAAGTACAGATGTGTAAATTGATGCCTAAAATGGCCATCAACTTCAAGGGAAATTTCACACATTCATGGAAGATAATGGCTACTTTTCATGATGGATATATACCACCAGGTATTCTGACCACCAGGATCAGAAGCAGCATGCCTCTGAATGCTAGTTATTGGGCAACAAATGCAGGAAAGGGCCATTGCCCTCATGATGTGGGCTTCCCTTAGGCATCTGGTTAGCCATTGTGAAAATTGGATTAGATACACTTTTCATCTGATCCAGAATGACTCTTCTTATGTTAAAAGGTAAAAGGAAACTTGGAGGAAAAGCTTCTGAGGGACCTTGCTGAGATCACACACACACACCCAAATAGGAATTCTAATCTAGATTTTGCTTCTAGCCCCCATTTTGCTAAGTTATTCAGCTTCTAGCTGTCTACATCTTCTGCCTCAAAGAACATTTTTCACATTAAGTTGTCTGCTGGAAAACCCCAGTGTATTATTTATTTATTTATTTAATTTATGGAAGTATTTATATACTGCCCTCTTGCAAAACATCAGGGGAGTATATGCAACATAAAAACCTTAAAAGCAATACAGAACAATAATTAATCAAGGAAATATTTAAATAACTGCAAAGGCCTGTTGGCATAAAAAGGTCAGATCTTCCGGGGCATGTTCTAAAGTGCATAGTCAGTTCAGACCAAGACCAAACTTCAAGGGCCTCGTTGTTGCTCTATGCCAAGGGTACGAAACCTGTGGCCCTCCAGATGTTGTTGGACTACAACTCCCATAATCCATGACTATTGGCTACCCTGGCTGGGACTTGCGGGAATTGGAGTTCACCAGCATCTGAAGGACTACAAGCTCCACATTTCTGCCCTATGTGAACACAGCCAATTCACCTCTGCATGTTGTTGTGGGAGACTGGTAGTGATAACTGAGCTGTCTTTGAAGGAAGCTTATTGGCTAATCACTGATGTTCTCATTGAGGAGTTCTGGGGACATTTCTGCAGGGAATAAGCAAGCTTGCATGCTACCAACAGAGAGATATCACTTTTAGCTAGATTCAGGACAGCTCTACATTTGTTTGCTGTGATGTTAAGTCCTTTTGTTAGTTTTTTTTCTCCCTTCTCTTCCTCCTCCTTTTGTTGTTGTCTTGCATATTCTCCATTAGCCTCAGGAGAGAGTAGCCATGAGGCCACTCTATCAGAACCACTGAAAACCATGAACTGAAGTAATATCTATTTCTATCTGTCTCTCAAGTTAAGCCTGTATCATTGATGCATGAAAAGTCAGGAGTAAAGACTATTTTTATTTACCTTACTAAAGAAGACTTGTTTGCTTTATCCAGCTAGTCTGTATGAGGGAGAGGTGGGCTGGCCTATTGCTCAATTCTGTTTTTACCATTTATACTCTGCTAGAGTTAGAGCTACAAAAGGGTTTTATCTCACAAGACCCAACAGTTTCCAGAGAATCTCAGGGTTCCTCAGAATATAGGTTGAAAGCCACTGACTTCTACAGAGTGTGTTATTGCTCTGTTCCTTTGTGACCACCTGCCTTGTTCTCCCACTGGAGTCAGTCACAGAGATGGACTGCTACTACCTCTGGGCATGCAGCTTCTCTAGGTTTAACTATGCTGTCAAAATTCCTTCATGGTTTTGTTGCCCACTTATATCTATCTCTTGCTGGCATCTTGAAACACCTGCTCCAAGAACCTTATTCCCATGATGAGTCAGCATGTGACAGATGCAGAGAGGGAAATATCAACTCATCATGTAGACTTTCAGTGCATACTGTGAGCATCACATGACTGATTTGCCACAGGCTATATTCTGCACAGGTTGACATTATTTGCTGCAGCTGCCATATACTGATCATCACTGAGTGTGACAATACTTAGGGGCAAGGATGGCTGCAGGTTCCATGTCAGTGAGGCAGTGGAATCCACACTGTGTTTTTGTCCAGACTTTCAAGGAGCTGTCCAAGGTACTCAGCACAACTGCCCCTCTGACATGGAGCCACCAGCCGCCACTGCTTAGGGGAGAGACCATCGCTCAGTGGTAGAACACATGGTTTGCATGCAAAAGGTCCCAGGTTCAATCCCTGACATGCCTAGTAAAATGAATAAGGCTGCCCTAACAGGGAATGCCAGAGAATAGATAATGCTAGGCTAGCTGGATAATAATTATACTTTGTTAAAACACTTTCCTTTCATCCTTATGTCCATAGACCATGAAGCCAGTGTAATCAAGAAACTGTTAGGTTGGTTGTCTTGTGTATAGTTTCTCTTTCATATACAACATGTTAGGCATGAGAAAATTCTTCATAGAACAGCATTAAAAATAGGCAGAAAGAGGATCCAGAACACAATAGCTATTGCCTACAAATGGAAGTAAGATACCTAAGCAATAAGACAAAATATATACAAAGAAACCCAAAATTTGCACATGAAAGATGCACATTTGCATTCGTTAACTTTGTTCTATTAGTAATATGTGAGTTTTCCAAGAACTTTGACTGGCAGGGCAACAATTGCCTCCACATTTGGAACTACAGGATGGGATGGATGCCACTGGTTTAGAGGGCTTTAAACACAGGTTTAGACAATAGGCTACTAGCCGTGGTAGCTAAATTGAACCTTCATTTTTCAAATCAGATAGATCTGCGTGTATCAGATTCTGGGAACTGGGAAAGTGCTGTTACCTTTGGGTCCCATTCGTGGCTGTCCCAGAAGCATCAAGCTAGCCACTGTGGCAAACAGACTACTGACCTAAATGGATCCTTGGCCCAATCAAGCAAGGCTCTGGCTAGGTCCTTAACAACCCAACCTGAATAAATTAAAGAACAGTCAAAGATAAGAAGTACTTGAACCAAAGTGATATTTATTATGAAATATAGCAAGAGCCAAATTCATCACTGAATCTAGAGTTAGATGTTTGTCTAAATACGCTTACAAAAATTCTGATCAAACTGGCTTGACTTTTTAAGTCAGTGACTTAAGATTTTATAGGCAGGGTTCATACAAGAACCTATGGCCCCAATCCAGCTAAAGTTTGTAATGACTTAGGCTCTAATCCTATACACACCTACCTAGGAGTAAATCCCATTGAACACATGTGGAGCTTGCTCCTAAATAACCATGCACAAAAGTTCACCATAAGTCCTACTGAAAACAATAAGCCTTGAGATACAACAGATTTGTTCCATTGGTTTAGAGAAAATATATATATATATATACATATATGTGATAATACACACACACCCTTTGGTGATTTTTCAGAAGGCCGTTTCAAGCAGTTCTTTTTGTGGGGGTGGGGGTGTGCTGCTGCAGAGAAAAGGCCCCCTACACACATTCAGACAGCCCACACCCTTCTCTCACCATACACGGGTAGCCCATCACCCTGCTCTTGGTTCTCAGATAGCAGCAATCTCCACTGTGAAGCTCTTCACATCCCTCATCAGTTGCAGGTTTGTCTCCATTATTCCCTTCAGATCAGCCTCCTTCATCCCAGTGGCATCATCATCTATGGCTACTGGTCACAATGGCTATACATTACCTCCAGTATCAGAGGCAAAATGTCTCTGAATACCAGTTGCTGGGTCATATAAGTGGGAAGGTGCAATTGCACTCATGTCCTGCTCATGGGCTTTCAAGATGCTTCTGGTTGGCCACTATGAGAACAGAATGCTGGACTAGATAGACTTTTGGGTTCAATCCAACAGGACTCTAATGTTTTTAAGATCTGGCTATGTGATGACATCACAGTCAGCACACAAAACTACCAGCTTTATGCAGTAACTGCTAGTGTTAGGTGCATGAATTAAATAGTGAATTATGGTATAATATGCATCATGGCAAATGCATAACTGAAGCATGGTTCATTAATGGCCAAATGTATTTCATATCTTCAAGGTTGCTGGTAGAACTTGAGGCTTTGATATTTGGGAGTTAGAAGATACAGAAGTGGAAAGGGACAGAAGTGGATTATGGGTAATACAGTTTCTATGTCATAAGTGCCAACTTTCCCATCCACCAATTAGAAGCATTTTTTTTAGTCACCAAGAAACCCAATCCATGAAAAGGCAACATAGGCAGGTTGACTGATATATTCTTTGCCAGGCAAATGGCCTTGTGGAAGGGAACAGTCTGAAACCAAGGAATGCAGTAGAATTTCAAGTGGCCACGACATTTTATTTGAGTGGCGATAAGTTGTCCCCAGAACAGCTTGTATAGGTACATCTGCAAGATAAAAGGAAGCATTAGGAAGAAGGGTGTTAGGTTCTGTCAAAACCTGGGTTTCCATAAGCACCAGTTTGCATATGTTCTTAGCATGTAGGCTTCTTCAGTAAATATTCCAGTGGGAAACATAATGTTCATATCCCCTCCAAATTATTATTAATTACATTTATATTTCATTTTCCCCTCCAAGTAGCTCTAGGAGGTACATTGCTCTCTGCAACATTTTATCTTCACCATACTCCTGTGAGTGTAAGACCTAGATTGTAGATTGTAAGACCTAGAAGGTCATCCAGTGAATTTCATGGCTGAGCAGGGATTTGAACCTGGGTCTCCCATGTCCTAATCTGACATTCTAAACACTACACCACACTGGCTCTCCAGTGATATATCTGTTGTGCAAGTGTTAATTCCTTTGTGCCACCTATCCTCAGAGATCTTGAGATCTGTTCTATTTCTTAAGAGGTTAAGAACTTACATTAGTTATAACTCTGAGGGACCGAAGACCTGTTCCACTGGCTATCTCAGCTCATACTATTGCACTTCTCTTTTAACCCTCTAACACTGTAGCCCCAATGTTAACCTTCAGTATGGGAAAGGTAAGTTTAGTACTGGATCCATGCATGATAGTTTCTTAAAGAATCCAGCCAATATCATACAGTTGCTCAGTACATGTTTGGCAGCATGGTACTAACACAGTGAAGATGAACTGACTTTCATGCCAGTGTGCCTGGCAGCAATTGCACTAGTGTTTGCCCACATGCCAAAGTTCAACTGAACTTGATTTCCAGTGAAAGCAGTTTTGACACTCATTGGGAGTTGAACAAGTCATTTCATGTCTTCAGGAGTGACCTTCATTTGCCCTTACCCTGGTTTTCCTTCAGGAATCATCAGGCCATTTTCCCAACTGAGTCCGCTCTGCAATGTTCTCAATTTTATGAATGTCCTGCACAAAGACAAGGCATAGGTTCTTCAAAGGACTCTCCATTGAGACACACAGCTGGCTAAGATTTGGTGGACAAAACTAGATATAGTGGTTGGGAAAAGACAGTAATTCCAAATAGATGCATGTGGTTCCAGAGAGACTGGACTCACCATGTAGAACTTTTTTTCTCTTCAGATGAACTTTTAATGTTATCACCAGCAGACCTGTTTCCAGGAGTAGATTCATTGCAGTGGTGCTGTTTCTATAGTGATGTGGTTATGGCACCCCTCTGACCAACCTTCTACCTCCAGTGGGAGATGGCAAAAAGCAGTCTAGAGCAGGGGTTGGAGTGGAATGGCAAAAGAGACTAGTGGGAGCCAGCTTGAATTGACCCAATGGCAGGAGCCCTTGACAATCCCATAAGTGACACTAAAGTTGGCACCTCAAGTTCCTTTACCAAATACACACCAAGACAAGGTTCCCCCCTCCAACCCATATGGTTTGGTGACTCAAGCTGCCCGGAAAGCCAAAAGAGCAACTGTAGAATTTAACCCTTCTCAATTGTCAGACTCAAGTGCTTTTGAGAGAAAGATCAATATTTCTCATACCTTGGTTCCTTCATCCTTGCTGGGCTCCTGGGTTCGACGGATCCAGAGATTGATGCGAGAAGTGACTCCTCCGGAGATCTTCAAACTCTCCTAAAGATAATAGAGAGCACAGAACTACAGAGTGGAAAGCACAAGTCACTTATTGCTGCCTTTTCCATGTTGGAGCATCTTTGCTCCAATATGACACGGTAAATATCAATATTTTCAGGAGGAGCAGACACGGAAAAAAGCAAAAATCATGCGCAGTTACCAGTATTGCAGCATGGGCAGAGAAGCAGATGTGTTTGTACAGAGGTGAATGCTACGGAAACTTGCTGTGTGGCATGTCCCAGGGTATGGCCTGAAGGCACATGATGCCACACCTTGCTAATGCTAAGCAGGTCTGGGCCTGGTTGTGCCTGGGTGAGAAACTGCCTGGGAACTATGTATATGGTCCCTTAGGTTCCATGACAGAAGAAATGCAGGATAGAAATATAAGAAAATGAATGAATGAATGAATGAATGAATGAATGAATGAATGAATATATGGAATTGTAATCAATTAGGAACATAGGAAAATAGGAAGTGGCCTTATACTGTCAGATCACTGGTCCTTTTAGCAATGACTGTCAGTGGCTCTCCAGGAATGCAAGGGACATTCCTAGACCTACCTGGAGATGACAGGGATTGCAGTTTGGACATTCTGAATGCCAAACAGATGTTCTGCTACTGAGCAATGGCCTTTTCCCAAGTAAATTATAACAAGTTGGGAAGGGGTTGGATGACAGGAGGACCAGGGAAGGCATTCTACCGCCTTTTCTCCTGCTGCACAAGAAGACTAAGACATATGAAGACCTTCAGGTTTTAACTCTGGCAACCACGACCAGAATCATACCACTGGAGGGTTTAACCCTTTCATGAAGTGCATGAATGGGTTTTTAAATGGCAAATGCATTTCAATGTAAGTGAAAAGTGATAAAAGAGAGACAAAAAAACCACCATAGCCACATGTGATGGGATTCTAAACTGGTGATGACTGACCAAGAAAGGGATCTTTGGGATATAATGGATACCTCAATGAAAATACTGACCCAGTCTGGGGCAGCTGTGAAATAGGCAAACCCCATATTAGGGTTCTTTTGGAAAGTGGAAAATAAAACTGTCAATATCCTAATACAAATATATGGTGCAACTATACTTGGAATGCTGGTCACCTCACGTCAAAAAGGATCTTGTAGACCTGGAATAGGTTCAGAAAAGGGCAACTAAAATGACCAGGAGGCTGGAGCAACTCCCCTATGAGGAAAGGTTATAGTCTTTGAGACTTTTAATGTAGGGGTGGAATGAATAAGGGGGGATGAGTAAGGGGGGATATGAATGTATACAATCAAGCATGGTGTGGCAAAATTAGATACAGAAAGGTCTATCTCCTGCTCTCATGATACTAGCACCATCTAATGAAGCTGAATGTTGGGAGATTCAGGATAGACAAAAGTAAGTACTTCTTCACATTGCACACAATTAAATTATGGGATTCACTTCCACAAGAAGTAGTGATGGCCACCAAATTAGACAGATTTAAAATAGAATTAAACAAATTCATGGCTATCAACAGCTAGTAGTCATGATGGCTATATACCAACTTCATATCAGCATGTCTCTGAATACCAGTAGCAGTTGCTTGGGGGTACCAGTTGCTGGGTAGCAACACTGGAAGAGGGCTATTATGGGCTTCCCATGGACATCTGGTTGACCACTGTGGGAAATGAAAGCTGGACTAGATAGGTCTTCAGTCTGATCCAGCATGGCTCTTCTTGTGTTCTACTATGCAACTTTCTCAATTAAAAATTATTTCCTGAGCTGGAATTTGTCCCATAAGATACCTATATGGCAGGTTCTAGAGGAGTTATTTGAATCAGGAAAACAGGAATGGGCAGGGGGGGGGGAGAGAGAGACATTAAAACCAAGCTCTCAGCACCACATCACAATCTGAATCAGTATCACTACCCACGGTGTCTGTGAACACTTTTTTTGAAAATCATAAATTTAGTTTGGCTGTCAGGATAGAGGTAAAGGCTACGATAAGAACATAAGAAGAGCCTTCTCGATTAAGCTGGAGGATAGGGGTGGAAAGATCTGTCCATTTTGGTTCTCCCAGCTTCTCATTTTTCCAATCTTACATTTCTGCAGCAATTTGCATTTTTTAAAAAAATAATCCTCATGAAAATTCTCCAGCGTTTTAGTGCAAATATTTCCTAAGAAGCACATTTTTGCTGGCAGTTTTAACTAATGTACACAGTTTTGCAAGCAACTTCTCATCATGTAATGCATTTCTCATCATGTAATGCAAGTTTTCACTCATATATTCATTATTATGCACATTCTCCCCTAACATATGCAATTTTGTAAACACTGGTTGGTTGGCGAACTGTGCTGCAAAATTCGAATAAGTGTGAACTTTGAAGGATGGCTGTGTTTCATTTCTCATATTGTTTCGGAAAGTGTAAATCTGATACAAATGCAAACTAAATCGAATTTCTCACCTATCCCCACCAGTGACTCACCTATTCCAACATCCAGTTCTCACAGAGGCCTGGATAAAAAGAGACTACTTGTTACCTGTCATTCAGCACGTCCTCCCTAGCCCTTCTTAAGAATTAGTTTAGTACTATTGCCATGGCTATTGCAATGAGCTAATGTAAGTAACAGTCATGCCTCTTGAAGCAAACCTGGAAGGTTCAAAGGTGAGGCCGGGAAAGAATGTGAGCTAAAATGCTGACATTAATAATCAGCTGGGAATTGCAGAGCTCACTTCTAACCCGTGAAATGTTGCGCCTGAAGGGAGGTGGTGTGGTGGTGTGGAGTCACTGTATACATTCCACTGTAAGGTCCTATTTTTAGAAACAGGTAATTAGAACGTGTGCAGGCCAAGGAAAAACAGACAAAACACACTGGAAAACAAAAGACAGGAGCAATTGCGATCAATGTCAGCCCGGCTGGGAAGAAGTATAGTATGGCTTGAAGAGAAGGGACACTCCAGGCCACAGCACTCTGAAAGAACACAATGCCCTGCCAGTGAGTCAGCTGACTGTCAGCATTTATTATCCAATGCTGTCCAAAGCTTTCCCAATTAAAATGCTCACAGGGCCATTGCTTGCCCTGTAAGATGGGCTGTTATTATGACTGCTGAGAAGCTTTATAGGTCCTTATGAGATGTCTGCTTTCAGACTCAGAAGAGAGGGTTGGACAGGCTCCCCCAAATAAAATAGGCTTCATGTTGCCACATTTCTCCAGTCAAATGCTCCCTACTATCTTTTGTGGAATCCAGCTGGTGAGTTATCTAACTCCCTTCCAGCTTTATGGGCCTCATTGCACTGAGACCTTACCTTCCGGACAGGGGTGGTAGTCTCAGCCCGGATGGGGACAGTTGCTTCAAAGATGCTGCGCTTGCTGGCCACGCCCTCTGAGGGTGGATGGAAATTTCTCCGAGCAGATGGAGGTAATTTAATTGACCCTGCTCTCTGGGGACAAGAAGACAGTCAGACAGAAGGAGAAATTCACATTTCAAGAAGGATCTTCTTCTTAATCAATGCCTGGTGGAGACACACATTCCTCTCTTTTACTGGATATTCTTTTTCTTCTCCAAAAAAGACTGACTTGGCTTTTATTAACCTGCTCTTCCCAATATGCTTTCTTCCACTCTTCCCCAGAGCTACATTTTGGATACACATGTGATCATCCCTTGGTAATTGGTCTTTTGATCCAGATGTTAAGCAAGCCAAAGCTTCCAGAGTGTCCATGCTCACACCATTTAAGAACTTAGTCATTGCTAATTATATCTAGAGGTATTCTGAAAATCTAGGGGCATGGTACAAAGATGTCATAGGCCAGGAGTGGCTAACCCACAGCCCACAGGCCATATACGGACCCCCAAGAACTTTCTGGTGGCCCTCCAAACCCCTCCAACAATTTAACTGCTATATTGGCAATTTTAGGGAGAAGGGGTTTTAGTTTTGCTGAGCTGTTTTTTTTCTTGCTGAGCAGCAGATGGTGCTGTTGAGCCTTCCAAAACTGTCAGTGATTGTGTCTCTTTGTCAGGCATTGCTACAAAGCTGTATTGGAGCCAGCAAGGGAGAGTGAAGGGGAAACCATTTGGAATTGTAAGTAAGTAGCTGTGAAGCCTGATTTGCAAGGTCACATTCACACCATACATTTATTCCCGTTTTATTCCACTTTAAACAGTCATAATTTTGCCGCCCTGGGCTCCTGCTGGGAGGAAGGACGGGATATAAATCAAATAATAAATAAATAAATAAAATAATTTCCCCCAAAGAATCCTGGAAAGTGTAATTTGTGAAGGTTGTTGAGAGTTGTTAGGAGACTCCTATTCCCCTGACAGTGGCCAGAGTGGTTTATTCTGGGGATTGTAGTTCTGTGAGAGGAACAGGGTGTCTCCTAACAACTCTCAGCAGCCTTCACAAACTACATTTTACAGGAAGCCATGACTGTTTAAAGTGGAATAGATGTCTGCTGTGGGTATGGCCAAGGACAGCTTTGGTTTAAATTTGTGTGGGAAACTACACATATCTGCTGTAGAATAAAAAGATGGGGGAAACCCTGAAAAATAATGATACTGTTAACAATGTTTTCCTTTTGGAAAGGAAAGGGGCTTTCTCTCTGCCCAGTGCCCACCCACCAAAGCTCTCCCCCTCCCCTTCCTCCCCTTCCCTCCCCCTTCCCCCTTCTCCCTCCTTCCTGCCTCTCCCTCAAGTCAGTTTCACCTCTCGTAAGCATGACTGCACAGGAGTAAATTCCACTGAACTCAATAAGCATGCAAATGATCAAACCTACTCTCCCCTCCTCCTCCTTCCTATCCTCTCCTTCCAGCCCCTCGTCTCCCCATCTTTCCTCCCCTCCCTCCCTCCCCCTTCCCTTCCTCCTCCCCTCCCCTCTCCTCCCCCATGGTCAGTTTCACTTACCCTAAACATGACTGCAGGGGAGGGATTAATTAATGACATAACAAGGAATATGGAAATAATAAAGAATAATAGTGGGAAGGGTGGAAATTAATAAGGAATATGGGAGTGAATATGGGGTATTTATTAAGTCAAATAAAATGAATAAGGAATTAATATGAAATTAATAAAGAATAAGGGTGGGAAGGGGGCACGGTCACTTTTACACTTTGGCAACACCAATCTTGACCTGCAGCCCCTACAATGATTGTGGCCCTTGGCACTTGTCATAGGTCATCACTGCTGGTCTCCATATTTACCTGCACAGCAGATGTATACCTCTCCAGCTTCTCCTCAAGTTTAGCAGTGTTTGCTGGGAGCCTCATGCTGACACTAGTGAAGCAGAACAAATACAATAGGATATGAACAGAAACCTTCCAAGGTCCTGTACACAGGGATCCCTATAACATTCACTATGGATCCCAATGAGTTGGGATGAATGTACTGAAGTACACTGTAAAACTAAAATGACATTTTGAGCAAATCTGAAATTTGAGTATAATTATTGAACTTTTTTTCTTTGAAATTTGAGACTGGAAGAAAAAACTAAATTTGGCATTTAAAAAATCTAATTGATGAGGCTTACAGCAATAATGTCTCAACTCTTCAGATTCATACTCTCCAAAATTAATGCTCCAACTCTCCAAAGTAATACTGTTGCATCTTTCTTTCCTGTCTTATATTCCAAAACACAGTCTCCATAATGTTTGTTTGTACTAAAAACAAAATCTTTTCAAAAGCTGTCTTAGGGTAGAGATACATTTAGTGTTGTGCCAGTTCCAGTGCATCTCTACCTCTCTTTTCTCAAAATGGGAGCACATGATGCTAGTCAATCTCTGCCCCTTTTTACTCTTAAAACCTTGTTGGATCAGCTCCAGTGCATTTTTTAAAATTCAACTTCAGGGAAGTTTCACAACTGATTGATAGATCAACCCCTTTGTCTTCCAGGTTTGGCCAATGGAAACACTTTGCTGCAGGCTCAGGCACAAACAGTGATTGGCCCAATGCTTTGCTGTGGGCGGTCCTGAAAGATCTGAAGGCAGCAGTGGCGAAGGGAGGTGTGGCCAGCAGAGGTTAGCGTCTCTTCAAAACGCAGCCAGAAAAACCATTCTGGCTGCATTTCAAGTGACTAGTGTGCCCACAGCGTTATTCTAGAAAGAAGAAACAACCATTTTTGCCCTTCCCTGCTCCAATCAGAATAAGAAATATTAGGTAACTTAAATATTTCCATCTCGAATTTTAAATACTAGTGATACAAATCAAAGGTTTTGGATGTAGAGATCTTACAAAGAGACACGACCATGTTGGGATACAATTAATTTTACATAAGATTGTGCTCCCAGTGGCCAGTGTGAGCATTTTAGCTTTTAAAATAGATTTTCCTGAACTAATAATAAATTTATGGAGCTGAAATAATGTACAGTATAGAATTATCTTGGTAATTCCACAAATCAAGAAGCCACAGAAAGGTGAGATAGTTCTATATCCTCCCACTGACAAAAATCATTCTAAGCTTTCATTTTCTGTTGCCAATGCAATTCGCAGTCATAGGTCACTGTCGCCATCCCCTTTAACAGCAAGAAACATGTATGGACAGATACAGAAAGTATTTGCACTCAAGTATTTGTAGATCCAGAAAAGGCTCCTACTCTCCAGCCCCCCAATTTATTGCTTTCTATGCAGAACTCAATAAAACCTTCATAAACTTATGTAAAGGTCCATGAGAAAGAAAACTAACAAAAAATGCACAAGTACTAGGAGCCCTGAGTAGCTTGAGAAATCTAAGGGATGAGCTGAGCCTGATGCCCACTTACCTTCTGCTTAATGTATCTTCTTGTTTCTCTTTCCTGGGGACCACCTAGATGCACAAGTAATAGAGATGAGAAATGGAGCTCTTTCTGATTGGAAGAGTAAGCCATGGCAAGATGACAGCAAGTGGGCATGATCAACCAGGCAAGATGACTCAGAGAAGTTGATAAACTCTGAATTAGCCACGGAACTCCAAACTATTTACTAGAATAGGAGGGAGAGAATCATAGAATAGTAGAGTTGGAAGGGGCCTGTGAGACCATCGAGACCAACTCACTGCTCAATGCAAGAATCCAACTTAAAGCATACCTTAAAGCATGCTCAGTGTGATCCAATAATATTAAATTAAAAATTAAATTCAAAAGGAGCCCCACCTGAACTGAAAAGACATAATTCATAAATATTATAGAAAGGTAGAAAAACTAGACGCTCACTGTTCAGGGCTTTCTCTCCCTCTGCACACTATTTCCCAGCTCAGCTCTTCCCTCCACAGCAAAGTTCTGCATGCAAGGTGTAGCGAGCAAGATGGTGAAGCCTGTTGCTAGATCCTAGGAAACAGGCTGCACCTCAACCTCTTCTTTATCAAGCAGCCTTGACTACAACAGCAATCTTTTTTTCCCTTATCATCCCTGGTTGAAAAGGCTCACCCCACCCACCTTTGGCCAGTCTTAAGCAGAGGCTCTATCTACCTCTGACCTCTCTTGAGGAGGGGAGGGTGCCTGAACCTCCTTCAATGCTGAGCAGCTTTTGAAGGTTCTTATAGCTTGCTGAGCTGCTATGCAAATATGGAAGGCAGCCTCTGCAGGGTAGATTCACCTGCATTGTCTTTTCAGAAGGTGGTACAGTAAACCTTTTGCCAGGGCATCATGTCATAAATCTGCTCCCTTACTGAATGTTTGACTAGGATAGGGATGGGGAACCTGTAGCCCTCAAGGAATGGTTGGTCTCCAACCCCATCAACCCCAGCCACCATGGCCAAAAGTCAGGAATTATTGGAATTGTAACCCAGCAACATGTGGGGGTCAGCTGATATAGGTTCCCCATGCCTGGACTGGGGCACACATCCAGGCACATGTTGAAACAATTCCATCGCCCATCATCATGACAAAAAAACCCTGAAAAACCAAGTTGTAATGATTCACCGTTTAGAAAATAGATCTATAAAAAATTATACAAAATGCTTAAACTGTTTCAGGTGTTCTTATGGTGTACTGGATTCCAACTTTTTGTACTGCAGCCCACTTTTTTCCTACAACTTTTATAAATTACATGCATACAGCACCAGTTATATAAAAAGAGTACACATGTGTACAGATCACCGCTTTTTCTGTCAAAATATTTGCAAGTTAGGGCTCAACACTTAAATGGTCTCTGCTTGCACATATTTTGGAAAATATACAGGCAGTAATAAAAGCTATGAAAATCTGTTGGAAAAGTAACCAAATGCATTGTTTAATATTCTAATAGTAATAGGCCACATTCACATCATGCCTTCACTATTATTTCACTTTAAACAATGACAGCTTCCTCCAAAGAATCCTGGAAAGGGTAGTTTGTGAAGGGCTCTGAGAGTTGTTAGGAGACCCCCTATTCCTCTCATAGAGTCAGCCAGACCCTCTTCTCAGAGAACTCTGGGAAATCTGTGCCCATCTGAAATAGGCTCTTTCCCTAGCTAGTTTGAAAGATGCTTAAAACGGAGCTGATAATGAACTGAGGAAGTATTTCTCCAACTTGAAGACCTTAGTCCCTTTGCACGAAGGGGGCACCATGCACAGAAGGGACAATGATGCTGTTTCCAAGCTCCATCTGAGATATCTTGTGACTTCTTGGTCCCATCCTTCTACAACCTTGTCCACATGGAGGAAGTCTATGCAGAGCTCTGCATAGATATAGAGCTCTGCATGCATAGGCTTCCATGCCATAGGAACCCTGATTGTGCAGGGTTCCCAATCAGGTGGAAATCTAAACATTTAGAGCTTTAGCACATATCCACACTCAACATGTGGACATAGGGAGTAGGGTCAGCTGCAGGAAGGAGAACATCGCCACCCAGGGAAGGAGAGCCTGCTGTTGCTGCTGCTGTTGGAACACCACCTCCACCACCCTTTCCAGTGGGACTGCTGCCTGGCAGACGTGCCTCCTGCAGGACCAGGTCCCAGGTACCCAGCCAGCTGTGACTAATTTCCATCACCTGTCCCTCTTTGGAGGGATACATAAGCCGGCTGGCTGAGGTGGCCTGGGAGACCCAGTGCCTGCAGGAAGAAGGAGAACATCGCCACCCAGGGAAGGAGAGCCTGCTGTTGCTGCTGCTGTTGGAACACCACCTCCACCACCCTTCCCAGTGGGACTGCTGCCTGGCAGATGTGCCTCCTGCAGGACCAGGTCCCAGGTACCCAGCCAGCTGTGACTAATTTCCATCACCTGTCCCTCTTTGGAGGGATACATAAGCCGGCTGGCTGAGGTGTCCTGGGAGACCCAGTGCCTGCAGGAAGAAGAACATCGCCACCCAGGGAAGGAGAGCCTGCTGTTGCTGCTGCTGTTGGAACACCATCTCCACCACCCTTCCCAGTGGGACTGCTGCCTGGCAGATGTGCCTCCTGCAGGACCAGGTCCCAGGTACCCAGCCAGCTGTGACTAATTTCCATCACCTGTCCCTCTTTGGAGGGATACATAAGCCGGCTGGCTGAGGTGGCCTGGGTTTTTGTCTTTTGTTTTGTCTTTTGTTTTGTTTTGGGTGCCATTGGTTTTAGCTATGGGTGGGTTCGGTTTCGTTTTATATTGTAGTTCTTGGGTTTTTATGTAGTTTGTATGTTGTATTTTACTTTATCTTGTATGCCGCCTAGAGTGGCCGCTTGTGTGGCCAGATAGGCGGCCTAGAAATAAAATTTATTATTATTATTATTATTATATATGAAGTCCCATGCATATGAATAATGCATGAAGTGGGCTCCTGTCCTTTCCATATGAGGGATATTTTCCTGCCTTGATCATTAATGCTTACCCGAAATGAGATAGTCCTTGGACTGATCCTTTTGAATGAACTACTGTAGGTAATCACAGGATGAGAGACTAGCAAGGGAGCCTCAGATCCATCTTGACCAGAGAGAGAGCTTACAGCTTCTTCTGATTTGAGACTACTTCTTTCTGTTGCCTGGAAAACAAATATGAATCAAGAAGCTATAGGGTGGATTACAATAAAAAACTGGGATGGATCTAATAATCTTGAGGACACAGAACAGGGCCTTCTCTGTGATGGCCTCTCAATTATGGAATTGAAGTCTGAATGAAATCAGGCAAGCTTTATTCCTCTACGTTTTTGAATAGCTAGCCCATGCCAACAGAGGGCAATTGTTGCTGCGAGGGTGACTGCCACTCTGCGATCCGATGCTAGCTCAGATCATGGAGCGGGAGCTACACCCACCCAGCCCCAGCAGCAGGGGACCCTCTCACTGGCAGGGGACCCTCTCAGCACCAGGGGCCCTTGGCCAATCTACAGTCTGGCTGCCCATTGGCACCAGGCTTGTTACTAGTGTTTGTGGGTCAGGGCTACTGTTACTTGGTAGCATTTGCTGGGCTGCAGGGACACAGTTTATGCTAGCTTTTAATACAGGTTTAAGGAAGCTGAAGTTAAACTTTAAAAATAGTTTTAATATTTCATTTTATACGGATAGTTGTAAGCTGCCTTAGGAGGCATTTTTCCCTGAAAGTTGGTTTATGTATGTACACATGAATAAAATAATTTAAGGTGGCATTTATTTATAGCACAGGTGGGCAACCTGCAGCCACATCTTCATTTTATGTAGCCTACAGTGCCTTCTGGAACTGTCCTGTTCTTCCATTCCATCAGAGTTCCTTCCCTCGTTATTTTTTCCTGGCTTTTAAAAGTATTTTCCCCTTTGTCTACATAATTTCAGAACAATTGGAAGGGGCAGTAAATATTTCTAAACTTTTTCTTGATTGACTAGCTTGGGCAAAATATTACCCACACCAAGATGACTAAGAACAAATTGGTAGGCTTCTCCCATGTGTGTGTGCATAGCACACTAAAGTCAGACAGGAATTACTTTCACTTGCTTTCCAGAACAGTACTTGTATTGGTCTATTGTACTTTTAAAACAACACCACAAAACCCCATATATCTATTTGAGAATAACCCCATCAAACCCAGATGGGCTTACTTCTGAGTAGACCTGCATAGGACTGGGAACTCTAATTTGAAGTAGCTATGGTGAAAACTGAAGGAGGGCGCTGGACTTCCGGGAAGTGGTGCTGGCTGGTGGTTGTCTCTGAGGGAGCTCTGCCTCAGAGGAAGCTTTTTTCAGGTTAAAAGTCAGCCAAGAGGAATCTTGGACTGGCTTAAATGTTCTCCAAGGTACAGGAGAACCGATCAGATCTTCCACAAGACTTCGTTGAGCTGTCGGCGGCTGGAATTGATCAGGAAATTCCTGAGATAAGAAGGCAAGCCGATCGGCTGAAGACGGAGTCAGGATTTTCACGCAAGCTGGACTGGAATGAAGCGAAGCGTTTTTTCTTTTCTTAAAAAAAAAAACGTTCTTAACCAGCGAGCCCACTTCTGCCTAAACCTTATCATTTGGCTTAAATTACTGCAATAAAAGGGATTTGTTTATGAATCAGCAATTGAGAAACCTGGGTGAGTCATACTTTTTCTCTTTTAAATATAATTAAGGAAGAAAGAAAATATAAACAACTTATTTACTTTTCTACGACAAAAAGCTGGCTTGAATTTGGACTTTTAAAGTTTAAAAACGGATGAGAGGTAATTATTATATTTTGGACTATTTTTCTCTTTGGAC
Organism: Rhineura floridana; assembly: GCF_030035675.1. Classification (NCBI taxonomy): domain Eukaryota; kingdom Metazoa; phylum Chordata; class Lepidosauria; order Squamata; family Rhineuridae; genus Rhineura; species Rhineura floridana. Next base: position 53,010,685 of record NC_084485.1, on the reverse strand, counting down.
TATTTCTTGTTGGATGAATCCGCTGCTCGTATATGCTACTAATTGTTTAGTCTTGGCAACCAGAATTGTTTTGCATTCTTGGATGCAGATAAGGACTGTGTTGTGCTGGCTGGATTCCAATTACAGGCCTGGAATATTAACTCTTCTTTTTGGTGGAGGGAAAAAAAGAAGAAATAGACTGCCCTTAGGTTCTGAAACAGTGATTAATTTTAGAAATTAAAGGCCTCTTTTTGAAAATGACAACTAAAAAAACAACTAAGGCCCAGGGGCGAAGAGGTTCTATTGATACACAGGAAGAGGATATACCCCCAGAAATGTTTCAAAAAATAATGGAAGGGATTAATGCTATAAAACAGGAAATTAAACAGGAAATGAAAACTGAATTGACAGATATAAAAGACTATATTAAAACACAAGTGGATGAGATTAAAGGGACAATTGGGCAAATAAAGGAGGATGCAAAAAATACTAAAGAAAAGGTACAAACCTTGGAGAATAGAACAGATATACTAAATCTGGAACTAGAAAAAAATTTGGACTATTTAGCTATGACTGAAATGAGAAATAAAGAGCATTGTTTGAGATTCCGTGCAATCCCTGAGGAAACAGGTGAAGACATTAGAGACAAAATTGTTAATGCTTTAGTAAAATTTCTGGACTTGAATGAAGATAGGATGGAATTTGAAATAGACAAAGTTTATAGAATTAACTCCAGATATGCAACAATGAAAAAAATTCCAAGAGATGTGCTTGTTCACTTCGTAAAGAAAACGACCAGAGATATGGTTTTACAGCAACACTTTAAATATACCTTTAAAATTGATGGTAAGGAAATACTGGTGATGAAGGAAATTCCTATTAGACTTTTACGTAAGAGAAAAGAATATGCTTTCCTTACAGAAAAACTTAAGCAATGCAAAATTCAATTTAGGTGGGACGTTCCAGAAGGAGTGATTTTTACATTCAGACAACAGAAATATAGATTGAATACTGTTCAAAAAGCAAGGGACTTCTTGAGAAAAGCTTCAAAAGATATGGAAGAAGATAAACTCAAAGATATGGATACAGTTCCTGGGAAACAAAGTCAACAAGGATACGCAGAGGAGGGGAAGGAAGATGATGGATCAAAAGGAGCATCAGGCAAATTTTAAAATACACGCTTAACGATGGATTACAAATACCTAACTTGGAATATAAATGGAGCCAACACGGCGCAGAAGAGAAAGAAAGTGTTCCATTATTTGAAAAAATTAAAATTGGATATAATTTGTCTACAAGAAACTCATATTCAGAAGAAAGATTCTAAATATTTGATTTGTAAAAATTTGGGTGAAGAATTTATTTCAGCTGGACCAAAAAAAAAAAATGGAGTTGTTCTCTATATTAACCCACAATTGCTTCCTAAATTGGTATTATTGGACGATAGTGGTAGATTTGTGGGGGTTGAAATTACTTTACAAGGTACAAACATTTTGATAGTGGGTATTTATGCCCCCAATGAAGATAAAACAAGGTTTTATACAGGACTTATGGAAAAATTGTCAGAGTTTTCATATGAGCATTGGTGTGTCATGGGTGACTGGAATGGGGTAATCTCACCAAAAATTGATAGGCTTTCTGAAAAAAATATCAAAGAGACACAAGGTAAATTACCGAAGATTTGTTTTGAACTCATGGAACATCTAGAATTGGTGGATACCTGGAGATATATAAATGATAATGCAAAGGAATTTACTTATTTTTCAGAAAGACATAAAACATTTTCGAGGATTGATATGATTTGGATGTCAAAAATTTTAGCGAAGGATATTTTTAAAATGGATATATTACCAAAAACTTTTTCGGACCATAATCCTGTGATATTAACTTTAAAAAAAAAAAATCTTGGATTTAGATGGAGACTAAATGAATCTTTATTACAGAATGATAAAGTAGTACAAGAATGTAAGAAGAAATTAAAGGAGTTCTTTGAATATAATTTACATAAAGGAACAAGTGAAAATATTGTTTGGGATACAAGTAAGGCATTTATGAGGGGATACTTTATTAAATGTAATTCTGAATTAAAAAAAAAGAAACAACAGAAAATGCAATTAATTTTGGAAGAAATAAAACAAAAAGAGGAAGAATTGAAAAAGAATCCAGCTAAAGTTTCTATTGTAAATCAAATTAAAATGTTACAGAAGCAAGTATCAATGTTGACAGTTAGAGAAATTGAAAGGAAATTAAATTTTGCCAAACAAAGGACTTTTGAATTTGCAAATAAACCTGGGAAATGGTTAGCATATAAATTAAGAAAAGAACGTCAAAAAAATATTATTTTAAAGATACAAGAAGGAGATGAGACGCTGACAGACAATGTAAAAATCAAAAAGATTTTTCATCAATATTACTCAACATTGTATAAGTGTCAAGAAATTCCATCTGAAAAAATAGAAGAGTATTTATTTAAACAGAATTTGCCTAAAATTACAGATTTTCAGAGACAAGTTATTAATGGCCCTATTACGTCAAGAGAGATATCTGAAGCTATAAATAAAATTAAATTAGGAAAGGCACCAGGACCAGATGGGCTATCTGCAATGTATTATAAATGTTTGGAGGAAGAACTCCTGCTACCTTTACAGTTTACAATGAATTCTATTTTGCAAGAGGGAAAGATACCGGATAGTTGGAAAAATGCTAATATAACATTAATACCTAAAGAGGACCAAGATTTAACTAAAACAAAAAATTATCGGCCAATATCTCTACTGAATAATGACTATAAAATTTTTACAATGATTTTGGCTGAAAGATTGAAAATAATATTGCAACAATTTATTCAGGAAGATCAATCAGGGTTTTTACCTAAAAGACAATTACGTGACAACGTCAGGAATGTTTTGAATGTGTTGGAATATTTAGAACAACGAAATGATAAACAAGCAGCTCTGATTTTTTTAGATGCTGAAAAAGCATTTGATAATTTGAATTGGAAATTTATGTTCCAGGTTTTGGAGCAAATGGACTTTGGAGACAACTTTATAAAATGGATTAGATCGATTTATACATCACAGAAGGCCCAGATAATTGTTAATGGAGACTTAACGGACTCATGTGAAATACAAAAGGGTACAAGACAGGGATGTCCATTATCTCCCCTTTTATTTATTCTGGTTTTAGAAGTGTTGCTTAGAGATATAAGGCAAGATAAAAGGATTTCGGGATTAAAAATAAAAAAAGAAGAATATAAATTGAGAGCATTTGCTGATGATTTGATAATTGTACTAGAAAACCCTTTGGAAGGAATTCATATACTGATGGACAAATTAAAAGAATTTGGACCTTTAGCAGGATTTAAGATCAACAATCAAAAAACAAAGATGTTGGTGAAAAATTTAACTTTAAGGGAACAGAAAGAGTTAATGGACAAGACAGATTTTACAATAGAAAAAAAGTTGAAATATCTAGGCATCATTATGACAAATAAAAACTCAAAGTTGTTTCACAATAATTACGAAAAATTATGGACAGAGATTAAGAAAGACTTGCTAAGATGGGATAAACTACAACTGTCATTAATGGGTAGAATATCTGTGATAAAAATGAATGTATTACCGAGAATGATGTTTTTGTTTCAAACAATACCTGTAATATCCTCTGATTTACCTTTTAAACAATGGCAAAAAGATATTTCTAAATTTGTATGGCAAGGAAAAAAACCAAGAGTTAAATTTAAATTACTTCAAGACGCTAAAGAAAGAGGAGGACTGGGATTACCAAATTTGAGACTTTATTTTGCTGCCTGCTGTTTAGTCTGGATAAAGGAATGGATCTTATTGAGGAATAAAAGACTATTGGATTTGGAGGGCCACAATCTGAAGTGGGGATGGCATGGATATCTATGGTATGACAAAGTAAAAGTAAATGTAGACTTTAATAATCATTTTATAAGACGTCCTCTGTTGAAAATATGGAATAGATACAAACCAAGGTTTTATTCGAAAATACCATTATGTGTCTCAAGTCAAGAAGCGTTTTATAGAAGAGAAATGTCTGGAAAAGAGAAATGGTTAACTTATCAAGAACTATTAGAAAATGTACATGGAGAATACATAATGAAAGAGAGAGAACAATTGATAAAGGAAGGATATAGTTTTCATTGGTTTGCATATTTACAATTGTTAGAAAGATATAAAATGGACAAGAAAATGTATGGGTTTGAAATAAATAAATCTGATTTTGAAATAGGTTTGTGTACAAATGATGAAAACATAATTGCAAAAATGTATAAACTTTTATTGAAAATGGATATGGAGGAAGAACAAGTAAAAGAGTGCATGGTAAAGTGGGCAAAAAATTTTGGTCATAACATACAAATGGATCAATGGGAAAATATGTGGAAAAAAGGCTTGAAATTTACATTATGTTATAATCTTAAAGAAAATTTTTATAAAATGATGTACCGTTGGTACATGACTCCAGAAAAGCTGTCAAAAATGTATAGTAATGTCTCTAATGTTTGTTGGAAATGTAAACAACAAGAAGGATCTTTTTATCATATGTGGTGGTCATGTAAAAAGGCGAAATTATTTTGGGCACAGATAGGTAGGAAGATGCAAAAAATTCTAAAGATAAATATTCAGTCAAAACCAGAATTTTTTTTATTGGGTTTTATGGATAAACAAATAGAAAAGAAATATGGAAGAATAATATTATATATGATTACGGCAGCAAGATTATTATATGCACAAAAGTGGAAAATGGAATCAACACCAACAATGGAAGAATGGTTATTGAAATTAATGGACTTAGTAGAAATGGATAAATTGACATGTTTACTTAGAGAAAAATCGACAGATACATTTCTTAAGGAATGGAAACCTCTCTTAGACTTTTTGTTGAAAGATCAAAATAAAATGATGATACTGGGATTTGACGATTAATTAAGACAGCCTATGGAGAAAAGGGACTCTGTATGTATACATTAAGGGACAGGTTTGATGTATATTATATACTTATAGCTGATCTGCGACAAATCGGAAGTCAACTATTTTATTTTCATTTTTTTGTTGATGTATTGTTATGTCTTTTTGACTTTGTTTTGTTTGTTTTTGGAAAAATTTGAATAAAAATTATTAAAAAAAAAAAAAAACTGAAGGAGGGCGGCCTTCATTCCAGATTAGTTAATCCAGATCACCTTTGCTTCTGATTCTGTCCATCATCAACTCTGGCTCCGTGCATCATTAGCATGCACTCCCCAACAGATTAACCCCAAGGGAATGTGGCCCTCAACAGAAAAAAAGGTTGCCTACCTCCAATTTATAGGATCAAGAGCTCCAACAGATTAGCAATTCTCCCATGTGTAGGCTGCAATCCTACACAAAATTACCCGGGATGGATATAAATCCCATTAAATTCAGTGGGACTTACTTCTGACTAGCTCTGTATAGGATTCACTGCACATATGATAGGCCCTGCCTGGTTATACCTTCTGGAATTCCTGAGGAAAAGTGCAAGTGATATCCATGGAAGATTCATTACGTCTCTCATATTAGAATTCTTCTAGGTGTCATTGCAGGAGCAAGAACAAGGGAAAGCAAGTAGGCAATAGTACTAAAATTTAGGGTTACACAACATTAGATGAGTACCTAATGACACTGGACTGGACTCAGTAAGTCCCTCAGTATCCCTGAGGTCATCTCTGAGCTACTCAACCATTCCGTACCACAGTCCTCACCAACCTGGCACCCTCCAGATGATTTAGACTACAACGCCTGATGGGAGTTGTAATCGAAAACATCTGGAGGACATCAGGTTGCTAAAGGCTGCCTACTAAATCCAACCAACTTGGATTCCACAAGCTGCCAACTGTGGAGACTGAAGTCAGACCATCTCTCCAGTTCAATCCACCTCCAATTTGCACTGAGATCCAGTCCCCATCTCATTCCTTTGCTTTCCCAGCCCTTTGGTTTCCGTTTCTTCCCTCTAAAATACCAAGATCACGTACCTGCGGTCCAACGGTAGCTGGAGCACCTTCCGGGAAGTTCCTGACTCTGGACTGAATCTTGACCTCAAGCCGGCTGATGCTCTTACGCTCCCAAGAAGCTCGCTGAGGCTGCTGTGTTGCCACCTCATTCTGGACTGCAGCCACTCCCTGAGGCTGGGGTGCCTTTGGCACCTGCTGCTCCTCGCTAAAGACCAGATCCTTGTGTGTTTTGGGGTCCTTCTCACTCTGATCCAAGTTTTCATGTTTCTCTACTGTTTTCTCCTTTTTTCCCTCACCCACAATTTGATGCTTTTCTTCATCAGGCTCCTTTGGGTGAACCAGGCTTTCACATTTTTCCACTATGGGTTCCTTCTGCTTCTGAGGTGGTTCTGAGGGGGGCTTAGCTTTCCTTTCAGCAGCTTCCTTTTCCAATTTCCTGGCATTCAGGGTCTCCTTCTTATCCTGTTTCACATTATTTAACATTTCCACTCTCCTCCTTACTCCTCTGTCTTCCTGCTGATTTGTTGCCTCTACCAGTGCCCTCTCATTTCCTGGCTTTGAGCTCCCCAGTCTTGAGGGCTTCACCTCTGAAGAGCTACGGAACCTACAATAAAATGAGAAGAGAAGCTCTCAGAAGTTCCCTGTAGAAGGAGCGCTAAGGACACTGCAGGTTAGGTTTTTTACAGTAGGTGAATGGATTCTTTGCAAAATATGCCTCCAGGTTTTAACCTAGCTTGCACGGAGATGGAACTTCCAAATAGGGATGGGTGAACCAGTCAATTTTGGTTTCTTTCAGTTTCTCATTTTTTCCAAACTAAAGTTCAGTTCTCCATATTGCCACATCAGTATCTGAATCTTTTAAAGTCCTCATGAAGATTCATCAGCTTTTTAGTGTGGATTTCTCCTCACGTACACATTTTTGTATTTAATTTTGCCTAATATACAATTTTGTGCAAAGCAATTTCCCCTAATATGCAGTTTTGTATTTTCACTAATGTATGTATTTTCATGCATACAGTACCCTCGTATATGCATTTTATGTACACATTACTTAGTTGGGGAATTGCATTGCAAAATTCAGAGAAGTGCACATTTCAAAAGATGGCTGTGTTTTGGCTTGCATATTATTTTGGAATGAGAATTAGGAAGGTTCGCCTTTAAATGAGAACTGAACTGAATTTCTCCCCCATTCCTACTTCCAAACCAGGTACAGAGGGAATTTTACTTGTTCATTTACTAGTCGTTAGGGCAGTACACCAAATGTCTTGGTACATTTTGGCCATAGAGCTTTACACTGCAATTAAACTGGGCAACAATTTAAAGATGCGTAATTATGCACATTTTGAGTTGGAAACCTCTCCAATCTATGCCCTGTGTATGTTAATGTGGGTACACAGCTTTTGAAAACACATGTAAACCTTCATATGAGAGAGAGGACAGATGGGAGAGGGGATCAGTGGAAAAATAACCCCATGCATGGGCAGTGAGTGTGGCAGGAGGAGTGGAAAGAAAAAGTGAGGAAATGAATCATTCCCCTTCTCTCTCCTCCCCATTCATTTTTATTAAGTGATGATAATAACAATCAGAAATGTTTCTTGCAAAATAAACTGGGAAGGAGAAAGAGCAATGTAAGGGTACGGAAGTCTCCTCTGTCAATGGGGAAGCTACTTTTTGTCTGACTTCTGAAATTTCGCCACTATTTGGGGGAGGAACCATAGCTTAGTGGTGGATTACATGCTTTGTATGCCAAAGTTGTGGCATCTCCAGTTAAAAAGGGATCAGGTGATGGGGAAAAGCTTCCTGCCTGAGACCCTTGAGAGCCACCACCAGTCAAAACTGATATGAAGCAGTTTCCAATGTTTCACATCTATCTTTATGGGCAGAAGAGCTAGAAAGTTGCTTCTTAAGACTCTCAGATGCTGAATTCAGCATCCAGTATACAATACTTCGCTTGTTTGAAATCACAGAATAAATGTAGTCATCATCATAATTCTTTTTTTCTGTTACGCGTTCACACATTCATTCAGGGGGCTGTAGATGGAAGGGGGGAAAGGGAAAGGAAGCAAAGTTCAGCTCCAATCTATGATTCCGTTTTCCTATCCAGTCCTATGAAAAAGGCAAAGGCAGGAACTTCTTCATACAACATGTTGTTAAACTATGTTCCCATGAGATGTAGTGCTGGAAACCAACTTGAATGGCTTTAAAGGGGGGATTGGTAAATCCATGGAGAATAAAGATAGAAACACACTCACTGCTCTGCCAGTGCCAGTGCGTCTACATGTCTCTCTTCTAGCACATGATGCTACTCAAACCCTGCCCCTTTCCCCTTTAAAACCTGGTAGGAGCCCCTTGAAAGCATTTTTTTAATTGCTTCCAAGAGATTTTGCAACTGATCAGTAGCGTAGATAAACCTGTTCCCCCTCCAGATGTGGCTAATGGAAATGCTTTGATCTGGTGACTAGTGTGTTTACAGCCTAGGACTAACAATGGCTACTATCTATGATGGCTATGTACTACATCCAGTGTTGGAGGGAACATGCCTCTGAATACCAGCTGCAGGGGAGCACAAGTGGGAAATTGCTGTTGCTCTCAGGAGCTGCTCACAGGCTTCCCATAGGCATCTGGCTGGCTACTGTGAGAACAGGATGCTGGACTAGATGGACCTTTGGCCTGATCCGGCAGGCTCTTATGTTCTTACTCACCTTCCTAAAACCTAGATTAAAGTCCATTAAAGTAAAAAGAAAAACTTCACCTGACGTCAAAATCAATGGAATTTTGTTTAGGCCCCATGAAATTCAGGCCAGAAATTGTTTCATCTATGCTTTGTGAAGTTAGGCAGAGTCTTAAGCATTTCCCCAACACTGTGATACCAAGCCACAGCCTCCAGAGCATTTAGCTCTGCTTTCCCATTCCCAACAGGCACATACCTATTTGATGCTCGGCTGGTCATGTTCTGTACTACGCTGGAGGTTTCCTCCTTTGCCTCCGTGGTAGAATTCAGCTGCCGGTGTCTCCGCCTGCGCTCCCTCTCCTGCTCTTCCTCATCCTCAGCACTCCATTGTCGAGCCAGGCTGGAGCAGAGAACATGGAAGAATGAAACATGTGCTATTCAGCTGCTGACTCAGGAATAAATTGGACCATAAGAACAGAATTATTTCATCAAACTGCTGTGACCACTCTAATGCAGAACCTGCCTGACCCTCATATCATCCTCTTCAGGTCCCACCAGCATCTGGGGTAAGACATTTTGGTTCCTCTCGGTTACTTTTTCCAATCTTGAGTTCAGTTTTCCGCTTTTCTGCAACAGTTTGTGATTTTTTTAAAGTCTTTATGAATATTCATCAAGCATTTTAGTGTGAATTTCTCCTAATACATGGATTTTTGCATGCACTTTTGCCTAATACACATATTTTTGCAAAGTAATTTCCCCTTATGCAATGCATTTGTGTATGTTATTTTACCCAATATATACTTTTTAATACAACTTTACCACAGTATATATACATTTTTGTACACATTCCTTGACTGGAGAACTGAATTGCAAAATTTAGAGAAGTGTGAATTTCAAAGGATGTTTTGGTTCACATTTTGTTTTGGAATATGCAAATTATGTAGACTGTCTTTAAATGGGCCTTAAAGACCTGGATGTTCCAATCTACTTTTAACTGATACCTGTTGCTAAATTTCTAAATTTATTTTATAAATATTTTTATGCTGTTTTAATGATTTATACTCCATTTTAAAATGTATTTGTGTGAGTGGGCTTTTTGCTTTGAAAGGTGGTTTTTAAAAATGTCAAATAAATAAACAAATAAAGCTGTGGCAAATAATTAGATTTGAAACTCTTATCTTCCTTCAGCTTGGCTTTAAAAAATTCACATGACACCACACACACATGTGCACACATGAAAAATGTCTGCCTTTGATGTGCCACGTGACTTATGTGCATTCTGAGATGTGCAGTTACGTAAAGAACTGAAGATCTGGTTCTAAGACCTGCATTTGAGTTGTGAGACTCGAAAGAACTCCAGCCATAAAGGGATCTCAGAATGGTTTAGCATCAGTTCTGCCCAACTGACACTACACTTTCTTAGATCATGCATCAACATCCTATCCTGAATTCCTGCCTCTTAAACCTTGTTGGACCCCTGGCCATGGTCACTGCTTACAGAAGAGAACCAACCCAAAGTCTCACACTCAACTTTTTACCCTGGCCTTTCACAGCTGATATGTATATTTTTAGGACCCACCCTACTTTGTGATTCTGATTGTTTTTAATTGTTTTCAACACAGTATTTTAAGGTTGCTGTAACCCACCCTGAGACCTATGGGTGAAGAGTGGGCAATAAATGCTAAATAATAATAATATGTCCCTGGATGAACTCTCATCTGACAGTTTTCTGGATCTCACTTCCCTGCATACTACAGGTTTCCTGCTCTCCTTGTTTGTGCCTTAGCCCACATCTGGTGGGGTGGGAAACCAGTCCCAGGGAAACTGTGATATGATGTGGCCCAGGATTTCTCAGGTCTATACTCTCTGCCACCAGAGTTCCACAGCACCTGGGCACAGACCTGTTCTCCAGACAACTGCAGAGAGGCATAGGGATCAGAAGAGGGTGTGCATAGTCTTAATAATCTTAATAAGATTTTAGCATGTTTTAGTAGCTATATGGGTATTGTTGAAGTTCCTGGGACTGATAAAGCTCTGGGTATACACTGTGGTGTTAGAAGTGCCCAGCCTCCTGGCATTCATGAAACTTGCCACTCTAGTGTGTAACTATCACAGGGTACAGGTTAATCATTATTGTGTCAAGGAGTGCATTGCATTTTTCCCCTTTCAATAAAAAGGTAAGCTATGTTGTTTTTCACTCTACGAGAGGGTGATGTGAATGAGAATGCAAGTGGGGGGAGGGAACCAAAGGAGAGAGAAAAAGAAGTAAAAGCATATAGAAACCTTGGGCACTGCACTTTTAAATCCAAGCTACTTGTCTGCAGCCAATAGTGAATCAAGAAATGGCAACAAGCTACTTGGAGTACACATGAGCTTCTGTACCATTCATGACTCATTAGCCCTTCCCTTTTGTTGTTTTTAGATCATAATGAGAGCCCCACCCTCTTCTACAATCTGATTTTTTTAAAAGAAAAGAAAAGAAGTGAATTAACTGTGCACCGTTCCCTTAAGTCAGATGTTGCTGGACTACATCTCCCATCATCACTGACCATTGGCCATGCAGGTATGACCTCATGGGAGTCATAGTCCATCTTATCTGGAGGGCACCACATTTGCTATTCCCTGCCTTAACCACAGCACAACACTGCATCAGACTGCCTACCACAGTCTCATATACAAAAACTCAGAGCTTGGAAAAGTTACTTTTTTGAACTACAACTCCCATCAGCCCAATCCAGTGGCCATGCTGGCTGGGACTGATGGGAGTTGTAGTTTTAAAAAAGTAACTTTTCCAAGCTCTGTAAAAACTGTGGTACTGCATAGGAAACCTATGTTACCAACACCTGTGTGGAATCTGAAGAAGTAATCAAGGTTCAACAGATAACATACTAGTTTTATATCAGTTCCATACACTTACACTCAAGCAACAACTTCTGCTCATGTGGTGCAGGGTCTATCATTCTCCACCACAGCATTCTAATCTAAACCATGGGGGAACCTAGCCATACTGGGGTTAGTCTGCAATCTGCCCTGCTACAATTCTGCTATAGGTAAACTTAAATTCACAAGAATGACAAGTTGAGGGGGGGGAATCTTTTGCAATGACTTATAAAGTCATCTTCAGGTGTTTAGCCTGGGCATGTGAAGACAAAGATGTGTAGAGGGATGGGGTGCATGCATCAGCTCTTCCCTAATATTACTGGCATGCCCCCTCCACTTTCAACCCTCATGTGTTTAATTTAAAGGCTGAAGATGACTTTAAGCTGCCTATGCTCCTACTGGGAGAAAGGGCAGGATATTATTATTATTATTATTATTATTATTATTATTATTATTATTATTATTATTATTATTATTATTATTAATAATAATAATAATAATAATAATAATAATAATAATAATAATAATAATAATAATAATAATAATAATAATAATAATAAATGTTTCCCTGACTGTGCAAATTAATAGCAAGTGCCCGTTAAACCAAATCAGGCCATTCAAATAAAAAGCTTCCTTGTAATAACAACAACAAAACTTCCAGACCTTTGTGCTAAACATGCTAAGTTCAGTGTTGGAGGGGAGATGCCTAGCGACATTGTGAGTGATGCAGGCCCATGCACCCCTGACCTTTTGTATACATTTGTCCTAGTATGTCCAGAATGAACTCCTCATGAGTGCTTTTGTTGAATGTACGTGCACTATGGGAAAGTAAAAATGTTTCATAAAATAGCAGATTTTATTAATGTTTCCCTCTTTACATGATTGCTTGATGATTAGGAGGTCCTTGCTAATAATTATTTTAAACATATTACAAAGCAAAATCATTCCACAAACTTATTTGCCACACATTCATTCTCCAAAGGTTTACCTCTGTTTCTGATCAGGACCTCAGCAATGTACAAGTCTTTGTAGATTCAGACACAATCCACTAATAATTTATTTTCAATGAGGTTTGTGCAGGACAAGTTCCTTGTAGGTTGTACTCTTGATGCCTTAATCAGCAGATTGTTGGCTCACTAACGGTTAATGATTCACAGCTCTCCCAACAGTATTACAAATCTTTTTGTTGCTGTTGTTGTTGACCAAGGGAAAGAAGCATTGGAATGAGACCATGAGAATGTCTAGGCCATCTTGTTGCCAAGGCAAATTTGCAAAATCAAACTGCTTATGGGGAATCTACAATATCAGGAGCAAAGTTACATAATGAGCTAATACATCGTAATCCTGCATGGTCCAAAGATCAAAGGCTTATTAGCCCATGGGCTCATTGGTGGCCCAGGGAAATAGTCATCTCCCATCCTTAATTCCAAGTCTGTAGTTCTGGAAAAGAGCTGCTGGGAGGCTATGTTAGACAAATGGATAACCTATTGTGTGGTGGATGGTGAAAGGGCATGGTGGACAGAGAAGTAGACAGAAGTGGCGGAGAGACAGATGAGTAGCAAATGCCCATTAAACCAAAGTCAAGCCATTAAAATAAAAAACTAATTTTCAATTTTCAGCTGTCCAATAGCTGAAGGAATGGGCAGGATCATTTTAATAATTTTTGGATAAAGAAAATTGGGGGCGGGGAAGCACTTATCAAATAGTTATTTGATGCTAGGGTCAGTGCTCAGCATCATCTGGCACCTGTCAAGGTCCATACCTTAGCAGGGAACCCATCACTAATCCCTGGAGCCCCTGGTCCTTCTAAATCTCCTCCTTGCTATCACTTCCTGTTTACCTGCTTCTTTAAGCAACAGATCAAGAGAATACGCAGTCATGATGACAATATCAAGGAAGGGGGCCTAACCTGGAGGGAGGTGTTATAGTGATGGCATTTTGCCAGCCCCCTCCTCCCAAAAATGTATGCCTCTGAATACCAGCCACTGGGAATTCCAAGTGGGGAGAGTGCTACCTCACTCAGGTCGTGCCTCTAGACGTCTGGTTGGCCAATGTGATGCTGGACTTGATGGGCCTTTAGCCTGATCCAGAAGGGCTCTTCTGATGTACTTCTAACCAGTGCTTAAAATCACACAGATTTCTGAAACACCTGTCCTCAAGCATTTACTGGTTTCTCACAAAGGAATGGGTGGTAAGAGAAGATAACCTTCAAACAGTGACTGCCACGGGGTTGAACAGAGACAGATTAAAGACGGATGTTCACTCCTTAAGTCGGTCTCCTCTGAACCATCAATGTAGGTTTTGGTGCTTGTGAGCTCCTTCAGATCACACCCTCCAATTTCTGTAAAATTTTACAGGTCTCCATTTGTTTTAGCTCACGTCTTTCATGCATTGTTTAAAATGCACGCTAGGAAAGTCAGTCTCGTGTTTCTGGGAGGCCAGATGGAAATAGTAATTTCAGCATGCCTGCCTTGCAACAGGAATCACAAGACACATTAAGTGTGGAGAAAGAAGCAAATTCTCCTAATTCTGAGAATGTCAAGAGCAAACACAGACATGAGAACATATCAATGTACAAATGCTAATTTGGGAATATGCCTTTTGGACGGTGGAGTTCAAAGGGGGATTGTGACCTGGGGGAGGGGTCTGAATGCGAGAAGGATCTTCTGTAAGTCCCCCCCACGGCTCCTCCCCCTATGCCTCTGGAACACCCTGTTTTCGGGCCTTCTGCCAGCTTCCGCCGGGTATCTGTCTGCCAGGCTGGCTGTCCCGGCGGACCCCCAGTAGCTCTGGGAGACTCCTGGCGGAGCCACATCTCTGCTGTGGTGGACAGTAGCATAGTGGCAAATTCAGAAGTGCAGGGTCCCCTCATGATAGTCACAGCAATGTCCCCTCCCATCCTTTTTTGTTTAAGCATGAAAGGGGAAAATGTTAGCTACTGAGAAGATGAACTCTTTGCATCTGTCTTCACAGAAGAAGATGTTGGGCAGATCCTTGTGCCTGACGTAACTTTCACAGGAAGGGTGTCCAAAGAAAATAGTGGTGACAAGAGATGACGTTCTGAGCCTTATTGGCAAATTAAAAACTGACAAATCACTGGGTCCAGATGGCATATGCTCAAGAGTTCTTTAAAAACTCAAATGTGCAATTGCTAATTGTCTAACAAAATTAAGTAACTTGTCTCTAATATGAGCCTCCATACCTGAGGACTGGAAAGTGGGCAATATAACACAATTTTTTTCTCAGTGGTTGACTCACTTCCTTTCACTCTGTTTAGCTCCAGTCAGCAGGAAAGGACAAGAAGGCATGTTAGAAGACTCTTCCCAGTGGCTAACACACTCCCTTTTCATGTTGACTGGCCCACAGGAAGCTGGAGACAGGGACCCTGCTGAGACTGTGCTCCCAAAAAAGTAAGGGGTCTAAGACCTCCTGAGACCCTGAACGACAATACTCCTGGTGGCAGACAGCAGCTGCCAGCGGGTTTGGCATAGCCCAGCATAGCTGGGAGCCGCCTGGCAGTGCCAGGGATCTGCAGCATCCAACTTACCCCAGCCTGGTGGAAGGGTGAGATGGATTGTGCCCTTAGAATGGAACCACAGAATTTTTTAGAATTGGAATGGATCTTGGAGATTGTGGTTTCATTCACACCATAAATTTATTCCACTATTATTCCACTTCAAACAGTCATGGCTTTCCCCAAAGAATCCTGGGAAGTTTAGTCTGTGAAGGTTGCTGAGAGTTGTTAGGAGATTCCTATTCTCCTCACAGAGCTACAATTTTCAGAGTGGTTTAACAGTCAGTCCCTTTTCCCAGAGAACTCTGGGAACTGTAGCTCTGCAGGAGGAATAGGGGTCTCCTAACAACTCTCATCAACCTTCACCAACTATACTACCCAGGAATCTTTGAGAGAAGTCATGATTGTTTAAAGTGGAATAATTGTGGAATAAATGTACAGTGTGAATGTAGCCTTAGTCCAAACTCCATTCTCATTTCAGGAATCTTATGACTACAGCATCCCTGACATATGGCTGTCCAGCGGAGGCATCTACTTAAATACCTCCAGTAATGAAAAGCCCACCTCCTCTCAAGACAGTCTGTTCCACTGTTGAACAGCTCTTGCAATTATGATGGTTTTCCTAATGCTTAGCCAAAATCTGTTTCTTTGTTATTTCTGCCAAATGGTTCTAGCCTTTTCTCTGGAGCAACAGTCCCAGCCACCAGTTGTTGAAACTGTGATGGTGTGATGAGCCCACCTAACAGAAATATAAAATCTTTCGCATCTGCCAGGACTTAGACTCCAGTGTTACAGCAGGTGAATCAAGTGGGGTATCCAGAGCACAGTCTTGTCCTGATTTCTTGGATGAGTTTCAGTTGGTACAGCTTGAGGACGTTGACAAGGTGCTTGGACAGGCTCGTGCAACCACTTCTGTACTGGATCCTTGCCCTTCTTGGCTAATAAAGGCTAGCAGGGATGGAACAGCCGGCTGGGCCAGGGAAGTGATTAATACCTCTCTGCGAGAAGGGGCAGTCCCTGGCTGCCTGAAAGAGGTGGTAGTGAGTCCACTCCTGAACAGACCCTCCCTGGACCCAGAAAATCTTAATAACTATAGGCCGGTAGCAAATGTTCCATTCCTGGGCAAGGTCCTTGAACAAGTGGTGGCAGGTCAGCTCCAGACACTCTTGGATGAGACCGATTATCTGGATCCATTTCAGTCAGGTTTCAGGCCTGGTTTTGGCACAGAAACATCCTTGTATGATGACCTCTGTCAGGAGAGAGACAGGGGGAGCGTGACTCTGTTGATTCTTCTTGATCTCTCAGTGGCTTTCAGTACCATTGACCATGGTATCCTTCTGGGAAGACTGGCTGAGTTGGGAGTGGGAGGGACTGCATGGCGGTGGTTCCGCTCCTACTTGATGGGTCAGCTCCAGAAGATGGTGCTTGGGGAACATTGCTCGGCACCCTGGACTCTCCAGTATGGGGTTCCACAGGGGTCAATTCTGTCCCCCATGCTGTTCAACATCTACATAAAACCACTGGGTGCAGTCATCCGGAGCTTTGGAGTGCGTTGCTATCAGTACACTGATGACACGCAGCTCTATTTCTCCTTTTCATCTTCTTCAAGTGAGGCTGTCAATGTGCTGAACTGGTGCCTGGCTGCGACAATGGACTGGATGAGGGCTAATAAACTGAGGCTCAATCCAGACAAGACTGAGATGCTGTTAGTGGGTGGTTCTTCTGACCAGATGGTGGATGTCCAACCTGTCCTGGATGGGGTTGCACTCCCCCTGAAGGAGCAAGTTCGTAGCTTGGGGGTTCTCCTAGAACCATCTCTGTCACTTGAGGCTCAGGTAGTCTTGGTGGCACGGAGTGCCTTCTACCAACTTCAGTTGGTGGCCCAGCTATGCCACTATCTGATGGAACGCCTCTCCCGACATGAACCCACCCGTACACTATGCTCAACATCCAAAGCCCTCCTCTGGGTACCTACTCGGAGGGAAGCTGGTAGGCTGGCAACAAGGGAGAGGGCCTTCTTAGTGGTGGTCCCCAGATTATGGAATGATGTCCTTGATGAAGTGCTCCTGGCATCAACACTGTTATCTTTTTGGCGCCAGGTCAAGACTTTCCTCTTCTCCTGGGCATTTTAGCATGCGTTTTTAAATGGCTTTTTAAAAATGTGTTTTTAAATTTGTGTATTTGTTTTTAATGTTTTTAATTGTTGTAAACTGCCCAGAGAGCTTTGGGTATAGGGTGGTATACAAATGCAATAAATAAATAAATGAATTTAAGTATTGTAGGAAACCACCTAACAGAAGTATGCCCAGTCCACATGTTGCTATCTTGTCAACAATGATCCCATAGAAGACCTTGTCAAATGCTTTCCTGAAATCAAGATACACTATATCCACACCATGGACGTTCCCATAATCTAGCAAACTATCCAAAAAGGAGATGAAGTTGATCTGGACAGACTCTAATAACTTGGTTCCGTTTGCAGTATTGACTCAGAGATAGTGGATCTAAATTGAAAAGAAAAAATAAATAGAAACCTGAAATCTGGGTAGCTTTACCCAAGTCACAGTCTCCTAGCCTAAGCCACCTATTGCCTGGGTATATAAATGGATGGCTATATCAATGAAAGCTCTTATTTTAGTGCACATTTTTAAAAAGTATAGAAAAGTACTTTGTATGCTTAAAAGGGATATACAATGTGCATTTTAATAAAGTAAAAAGGTTGGAATATTGCTACTCATCCTAAAATGCTCCAAAAAAGCATGCTCCCTTTGCTATCTTTATTGAGGTTATTCAGGCCACAATATTGAGATAATGGCCATTAGTATTCCCATTTTTGCTTCGAGGGGAACTGCAGTAAAGATAAGTGACTTGGCAAAGGTCGTAATGATAGTTTGGCAAAGGTAGAATGTTCAGCTGTCTCCCCCAAATCCACATTCAGTTTTCTAGTTAATGACAGTAATTCTTACCAGTGGGTCAATCAGGGCAGGACTTTGGGGCAGAAATCCAGGGCCCCACTCAGCAGAATGAGTGGCAGCTGGGGAGAGGGAGAAATGCACCAGGGCTAGCTTGCTACATTTTGAAACAGTGACTCTACCATCTAAAGATAGGGGAGGGGGCTGTAAAACTGTTAATTCCAGAATCCAAAAGAGGGGTAGTCAGTATGGTGCCTTCCAGTTGCTGCTGGACTACAACTCCCATCTTTCCTGACTGTTGCTCATGCTTGCTGGGGCTCTTGGGAGTTGGATTCCTACAACAACTGGAAGGTGCCACATTGGCTACTTCTGGTTTCAAATTACCTAACCACACCATTGACTCTAACCCACTGGCTCCTGCCAACATCTGATTAAAACTTACAGACTTATAGATTGTGCATGCATATGAACTCAGCTCTCTGGGAACTCTGGAATAGACAGGATTCCCAATTGCACATAGATAGCATATGCATGCACATCGATACATGCACAGACTCTTCTCAGACCTTCAGATGAACAGGTATACTTTGGAATGGGACAGCCACTATCCTGATACCCTGAATGTCTGAATTCAATGAATGTCTAAAAATGTTCCAGTATTGCTTCAAAATATTTTACATTTTTTTTAAAAAAAATCTGCATTATACTGAGCAGAAAAATATGCCTTGGGGAAACCCTAGATCTATGTTAAACATCTAACTGGTTTGCAAATGTGCTCATTAATAAATCAGAAGATTATCACTTGATGTAACCAATGCTGGATAGAAAACTCAGAATTTGCTATGTGAATTTGAGCAACTGGAATGAGTTAGCAAGAATCAAAGGCTTAAGGAAGGGCTTTCCTGTAGAAAATGTGCTTGTAACTGTTGTCAAAACAAGATGCCGCACGAAAACAAGATGCAACAGGAAATCAGACACACATTAACAACTCCAGGAACAGAACTGAGTCTTCCAAAGTATCTCTTCTCCTTCCTGTTTTGAAGACAGACAATGCACAGCAATTCCTTTCTGTTATCATAAATGTAAAAGGAAGGAAGTTGAGAAGTCGCTGTCCCCTCTGTTATGTGCAGACCATGTAGTGACCAAGGTGTCGCTTATATGCCACTGTGGTGGTTTGGGAGCCTTTTGTCTACAACTTCATCACAGAATTGCTTATATTCATGTTGAACTCTTGCAGTGATTGAGATTTCATCCCTGTGGATTCTCAAACTCCCCATCTCCTACTTGTTCTTGATGAGATCACTGTTCAGGTATCTGTGCATGTTCCACTGAAATCACTATTGGTTTTGTACCTAAGTTCCCTTGTCAGTTTGTCACTTCTGTTTTATCTGTTCAGTTTATGGCCATGTGATCTTCTGGAAATCCTAGTTTTCATTTTACAGAAGTTCATTGTGGATCATGGCATAGATACTTATTTGGACGTCTGAGCTGCACACACTGACAGATACACATACAATTCTAGTTGTCCTTAAACACTCCACAATTTGACTGTACCTACATTCTCCTTCTCTTATTAATGTGTGTGTGTGTGTGTGAGTGAGGGTTATCCCACACATCATTTTGCCCTGCCCTATATGTAGATCATACAAAACACTGTGATTACAACATGTGCAACTCCTGGAATGTGGGGGTTGTTTAGGTCATCTCTTAATTGAAATTCCACAGGGCTCCACGTTCCTTCACTCGTTGGCACCTCATCAACAAGAAGAAACAAGAAGGTGTGGAATGCCAGGCAAGCTAAAATTTGGGGTCAGACAGATGAGCAGATAACATCCTTACTATTGTCACATGAATCCTGGCACTTAATATGGGTCATATGCCATAAAACAGAGGTGTGATGGATGAATAGCAAGATGATGATAAACGCTCTCACTTCCTTCAGACTAGAATAAGGGAGAAATCATCACTGGACTGCCCTCCAACTCACTTCCTTATCCGTCATGCCTAGATACAGTAGATACCTGTGAGTATCTGCTGGAAAATGTAGCATGTGAACAGTCTTAAATACTCAAAGAAAAATGTAATCAATACATTCTGATATCTTTGGGCACAATCCAGTCAAATTTAAGCATTTTAAGCCCAGCCATGGCAACGGGCAAGTTAAGCTTCTGCCTAAAATTCAGGACAGACAAAAGATTCAGGACAGACGAAAGGAAGTACTTCTCTACTCAGCGCATAGTTAAACTATGGAATTTGCTCCCACAAGATGCAGTAATGGCCACCAGCTTGGACGGCTTTAAAAGAAGATTAGACAAATTCATGGAGGACAGGGCTATCAATGGCTACTAGCCATGATGGCTGTGCTCTGCCACCCTAGTCAGAGGCAGCATGCTTCTGAAAACCAGTTGCCGGAAGCCTCAGGAGGGGAGAGTGTTCTTGCACTCGGGTCCTGCTTGCGGGCTTCCCCCAGGCACCTGGTTGGCCACTGTGAGAACAGGATGCTGGACTAGATGGGCCACTGGCCTGATCCAGCAGGCTCTTCTTATGTTCTTATGTTCTTAAAATCCCTA
Source organism: Rhineura floridana (assembly GCF_030035675.1). Lineage (NCBI taxonomy): Eukaryota > Metazoa > Chordata > Lepidosauria > Squamata > Rhineuridae > Rhineura > Rhineura floridana. The sequence continues at coordinate 52,990,167 of NC_084485.1, read as the reverse complement.
CCATTGAATAGAACTTGAAACTTTGGCTGGATTCTGCCCAGTAGTGTAGTGGCAAATTCTGAAGCGCAGGGCCCCTTTATGATAGTCACAGCCACGCCCCCCCCTTATTTGCTGCTGGGTTGAGAATGAGATATCTGTTAATGCCTTCTCCCACAACAATAGACATCCCTAGGAGCCAAAAAGCATGAAAAGGAGGAGTGTTTGCTACTGAAAAGAGTCTTCAGAGTGCCTTTCACTCTGATTGGCTCCAGTAAGCAGGAAAGGACAAAGAAGCATGTTAGAAGGCTCTTCCCAGTAGCTAACACACTCCCCTTTCATGTTGTTTGATGCATAGGATGCTGGAGACATAGTGACCCCGCTGGGATCCTGCTCCCAAAATAGTAAGGGGTCTAAGACCACCACCCCAAGACCCCGGATGACTACACCCCTGATTCTGTCAATGCTTTTTAAACTAAACCAGCCTTCCCCAACCTGTTGCCCTACAAATGTTTTGAACTGTAGTGCTTTTCATTAGGTATGCTGGCTAGGGCTGATGGGAGCTGAAGTCCAACAACATCTGGAGGGCACTAGGTTGGGCAAGGCTGAACTAAACTAGGCAAATTCAAGTAGTTGAGATTTTCAGGATGTTGAATTTTGCACACATAAGAACATAAACTTAAGATCACATGCAATTTCAGTTTTATAATTCCTATGAAAATAATATCTCAATTAGAGGAAATTAAGTTTTTGAAATGCAACTATTTTTGATGCTCAAAATGCATACCCGTGAGAGAAAAAGTCACAAATAATTTAAAAAAAATCAAGAATTCATATTCAGAAGAAATGGCATCTTTGCAAATTACATATTGGCTCCAACACTACACATTTTCTTCCTTAGGACAGCAAGCAACCAAACTGGAATCCTACCTGCTTTGGGGCCACTTAGGAATTTCCAGTTCATTACTCTCTGACTAAGGCGGCACTGTAGAAACAACGCACATTTGGCCACATGTGATTCTTATACATTGTTTGTGCCAAAACTCATCAAATTATACTTGACCTCTCCCCAACCCTTTAATAACAACAACAACAAAGTCAAATAGGTGACACAAGTGAACAACAACTCCAGGGTTTTTCACCAAGACTACTGAGTGCTAACAAGTTCTTCATACCATGGCCCATTCAGCAGCACCCCTGGTTCCATGCTCAAAACCAAAGCTGATGCTGGTCCCTCCACTTTCCATGCCAGTCTTGGGAATCTGTTGAATTCAAGGCTGTATATATACACACACACCAACTATTTAAAGCATGTGACTTCCCCCAAAGGATCCTGGGAACTGTAGTTAGGTTAAGTGTGCTGGGATTTGTACCTCTATGAGAGGTAAGCTACAGTTCCCAGTATTTTGGGTGAAGGGCCATGTGTTTTAAATGCACTTTAAATATTTGGTGTGTGTACAGCCCAAGTGTTTATTAAGCAGTTGCTACACTACCTTCAGATCTCCAAGAGAGGATACATCTGTAGCATGTACAGTGTCCTCCAGCATTCCGTGTCTCTGGGCTTTTTCTCCACCATTATGCAAGACACACCTCTGCTGTGTACAAATTTCATATTTCTAAGATATCAGAGCAAAACAGGTTCTACTGTGTTCATAATCTGGTATCACACCTGAGATCCCATACCAAATATGTTACGTGGTTGACTTCACTTCCTTCCCTAAGTTACACCCGTGCAGCATTTCTGAAATGAGGGTTGTGCTCAGGGAGAGGAAAAAATGCACCATGCAGATTGACTGGAAGAGATCTATCATCCATGTGGCTATGACAATGACATCCATTTTCATGACACGCCAATGAATGCAGTCTCAATAGGACTGGAAAACATTAATCACTCTAATTATTAAGATAATGGAACAACTTCCTTAACAACTGGTTTAAAAACATGGATTTTTAATTAGATCTTAATTATTGTTATTCTTATGTGCCTTCGATTACAGCTTATGGCGACCCTGTGAATCAGTGACCTCCAACAGAGATCTTAATTATAGGTGTTCCATTAGACATAAGGGCGTTCAATGCCGCTGATGTTGTTGTGAACATTTGTATATGGCATGAGCAATTGCCACCAAGTTCCAAAAAAGGTATAATAAAACTGGTGGAGGGCTCTGAAATATGCTTTTCTGAAGTACATGTGAACCTGCACTAGAAGGCAGCAATAGAAGAGGGCTATTGCCTTAATGCTCTCTTTCAGGGTATCTAGGAGGCATCTGGTTTGCTGTTGTGGGAAAGAGGATGGAAGTCAGAAAAGTGAGGCTGGAGGATCAAAACTGGTCCATGGGCTAATCATCATCCAACTCTAGCCTATATCAGTTTAGCTTTCTATATGTATTTATAATATTTCTGTGCCACCTTGTAAGAACATAAGGAGTGCCTGCTGGATCAGGCCAGTGGCCCATCTAGTCCAGCATCCTGTTCTCACAGTGGCCAACCAGATGCCTGTGGGAAGCCCACAAGTAGAACCTGAGTGCAAGGGCACTCTCCCCTCCTGCGATTTCCAGCAATTGGTATGCACTGCTCTGACTATGGAAACAGAACGTGGCCATCATGGCTACTAGCCACTGATAATCTTATTCTCCATGAATTTGTCTAATCATCTTTTAAAGTCATCCAAGTTGGTGGCCATCACTTCAACTTATGGAAACAACTTCTTGTGCGAGCAACTTCGTATGGGAGCAAATTTTAGGGCACAGCCCTCCCAAGACTGCTTCCATACAAAAACAAAACTACAATATCTTATTCCAGCAAAATATAATTTTAAACAGTAGTTAAGAACAATTCACAACCCAGTCTCAGATTCATAAAATTAAACAGTTGGGGGGTGGCATTTTAAAAACTGCAACAATATAGACCATTAAATGCTTAGAAATTCAGTCCAAAAACTTAACTGAAAGCAGTTTTAAATAAATGGGGTTTCCATTTAAAAGCTGGCACAGAGAGAGAGCCAAATATATATCTTGCTTCAGATAAGATGATTTTCCAAAGAGTGTGTGATGCCTTGTAGTTAGAGGCGGGTGAATTTATCAATTTTGGTTACTCATTTTCCAATCTTAAATTCAGTTCTCCATATTTTCACATCAGTTTCTGAATATTTTTTAAGTCCTCATGAAAATTCATCAGCTTTTTAGTATGAATTTCTCCTAATATACTCATTTTGGAACCAAATTTTGCCTAAAATATACAATTTTGCCATTTAAAGCAATTTTGCATATTATTTTCACTAATATATATATATATATATATATATATATTAATGCACACTTTAGTATATTCATTTTTGAACTCATTAGTTGGTTGAAGAACTGCACTGCAAAATTCAGATGACAAATTTTTGAAGGATGGCTGTGTTTCGGTTCGCATATTGTTTTGAAAAGTGCAAATTAGGTAGGTTGTCCTTTAAATGCAAACTGAATCAGATTTCTCCCACATCCCTACTTGATATACACAGTCAGGAGAATTTACTAATCTTCCCCAAACAAACTGCCACTTGCCCTGAGATAATTATAATCAATTGACCAGTTAAAAGCAAGATTGTTCACTGACTTAAAAACTGGCAGTCAACGGGCATTCTACTTTCAAAAACTGCTTTGTTCATTTGTTTTCGTTATTCTCTGTTGTACTGTTCCCTGAGGGTGGTTCTTGAGAGCTTTCCTGGCCCAGTGCAAAAGCCAATGAATCCCATTGCTGGACTTAGCCCAGGAAGAGAAGGGCTGGAATCAAGTCTTACTTTGACTATGAGCTCACTAGGTGTGTACCTACTGCAAGGTGTTTTCCTTGGGAACTGGATCTACTCAACTGATCATCACAACAGAGAAAGGCAAAAGCTGACCCAACACACGCTGTGTTGTCTGCACAATCCCCAATGTGATGTTGGCAAAGGACTGTCCCATCATGCCACATTTTATTTTCTTGGGGTAAGGTGGGGGTCTTCTCTCGAGCTTCCAGTTTGGCACTTAAATGCTGAAGACAAGAGACAGAAGAAGTTCCCTTTTAGCCATGCTATGGGCAGGTTGTTATGCCTTGTACAGCCTCAGATGTAAAATGGGAATAAAAGTGAAGCTGGCCCATGTTATTTTACCACCCCAAACAGAAGTATCTAGGGGATCCCCTCCAGTGTCATTGCAAGGGATCCTTGGATGTGCCACTTTGGTTGCATACTGCCTCCTTTAGCTATCTTGCAGTGAAAGTTGAACTGCAAGCCTGAAAAAATAGCTGTGCAGCCTAAATGTCCTGGTTCAGACAAGTATGATGATCACTTGATCACTGTAACAAGAAGTGATGGGTTGATTGTGTGAATGAACCACCACAGATATTAGAGCCAGACAGAACTTCCACAGAACCTTAAATCAATTCTTTTCAGCTTAGGCAGTTCACAGATTCTGCCAGCCATGAAGGACTGGGATGTGCATGCTCACAGCCTGAGAGCTGCAGCAGCAAAGGGTGACTTGCATGGGTTAATGGGCCATTTCAGAGATGGAGGTTTCATATCTCCTCATTTCAAACTGGGGCAAGCACCCAGATACATGAAACTTTAGTCCATTCACTGAACGAGTGTGAGGTAATGAATCAGTCATTTAAATCTGCGTACTATAGCATGTGAGGTGGGGAGAAAGAATTCTAACGGGGGGCGGCACTTTCTTGTAGGCATCATCCTAGAAAGGGTAGTCCGCCGCCCCCCTTTCTCACACAGACAGGAGGGAATGCCTAGTCGAAAACGGCACTTGCCATCTGGAGAGTAATGTTGTTCCTGATTAAATGGGGAGCATCTTTTTAGTCGACCAGTAAAATCCGTTCATCTAACGGTCAGACTAATCGATTAAGAATCGACTCCAAGTTTGCAGCCCTGCTTCACACCCAACACTTCGCAGTGGAGTGCGCTGCCACAATCTGCTGTCGACCCAGGAATCACGTGCAGCGAAAGCAACAAATCTTGGGTGCGCCCCCTGCATAGATGCGAACCAGCCTCAAGAAGAACGCGCTTCTACCTCCCACTGGCCTGCGGCGAAGATAAAATGTAAAACCCGCTTTGTGCATTTTAAGGGCTAATCATTAACTAATTTTAACCTGAGCCAAAGGACCATCCTCATCCCCGGGCATCCGTCCGTCCGTTTTGCTCCCCTCTTGGGATCCTTGGTAGCAAAGGGGATTTTCGCTGTCCCCTCACTGTCACTGGCAGGGTCACAGAGGCTGCGAGAGGGATCGCTCTGCCTGTTGACCTGCGCCCTCCCCCTCCTCTCTGCCTGCGAGGTCCAAGACCTCTCCTTCCCAATCCGCGGACGCATCAGCACGAAGAGAAAGCAGCACCCACCTCGAAAGCGCAGACCAGTTCTTTCTGTTGAAAGACATGCTGATCGCTTCTCCTGGGCTTTGGCAGTGGCGCCGATTGCGGCTATAATTACTTTTTCCAAGGCGCTTGGGAATCTTCCCAGGGCATCAAGGCAGAAGTGAGATCCACCGGGAAGAACACCCGCCACCCGGCTCTCCCACGAGACGGAGAGTCCCGTCGCCGTGAGCTCGGCTGCTTCTTCCCCTTCCTTCCTTCCCTCCCGGCGTGGCTGCGCCGCGCTGCGCCGCGCACCTTTACCCTGCGGTGCCACCCGTCAACTGCTGAGCTGCCTGCATCACATGGTCCTGTTATCTACCTTGACAGGCTGGGAGCTGTAATTTGTCTATTAGCAGCACCTTGCAAAAGGCACCCTGCGAGGGTGGGACGTGACGCAGCCTGCGCACAAAGGCAGCCATTCTTTGGTTGCCCGGGCTGGGGAAGGGTTTGAATTCAGCTCCACGCTCGGGCCAAGGCGCCCTGGATTTTCGGGGGCAACTCCCTGCTCAGAACCAGTTTTTCCTGCCTCTCCGAGTCCGCCTCCTGTTTCTCTGCGACTGTGCAAGGCAGAGGAGGTGGAAGGCGGCGAGAGAGGGCGAAGGGAGAGGGAGGAGAAACACTCCAAGTCATCCGTGTTCCATTGGATCAAGGCGCCCAGATGCAGAGGGTTAATTTGCGAACTAGTCACTTTCGTGTCAATTTCAAAAAAGGAGCTGCAGAAGGTTTCTGCTGTGCTTCCCAATGAAGACCCTCCCTCTGAGACCTTCACTGCTACCCTCTGAACCTGAACTAACATTCACAGGAAGGGATTCTGAGGAACTGAGACAAATAGTGGTAACGAGAGAGGAAGTTCTAGGCTTAATGGACAATATAAAAACTGACAAATCACCAGGCCCGGATGGCATCCACCCGAGAGTTCTCAAAGAACTCAAAGGTGAAATTGCTGATCTGCTAACTAAAATATGTAACTTGTCCCTCAGGTCCTCCTCCGTGCCTGAGGACTGGAAAGTGGCAAATGTAACACCAATATTCAAAAAGGGATCCAGAGGGGATCCCGGAAATTACAGGCCAGTTAGCTTAACTTCTGTCCCTGGAAAACTAGTAGAAAGTATTGTTAAAGCTAGATTAACTAAGCACATAGAAGAACAAGCCTTGCTGAAGCAAAGCCAGCATGGCTTCTGCAAGGGAAAGTCCTGTCTCAGTAACCTACTAGAATTCTATCAGAGTGTTAACAAGCATATAGATAGAGGTGATCCAGTGGACACAGTGTACTTAGACTTTCAAAAAGCGTTTGACAAGGTACCTCACCAAAGACTTCTGAGGAAGCTTAGCAGTCATGGAATAAGAGGAGAGGTCCTCTTGTGGATAAGGAATTGGTTAAGAAGCAGAAAGCAGAGAGTAGGAATAAACGAACAGTTCTCCCAATGGAGGGCTGTAGAAAGTGGAGTCCCTCAAGGATCAGTATTGGGACCTGTACCTTTCAACTTGTTCATTAATGACCTAGAATTAGGAGTGAGCAGTGAAGTGGCCAAGTTTGCTGATGATACTAAATTGTTCAGGGTTGTTAAAACAAAAAGGGATTGCAAAGAGCTCTAAAAAGACCTCTCCAAACTGAGTGAATGGGCGGAAAAATGGCAAATGCAATTCAATATAAACAAGTGTAAAATTATGCATATTGGAGCAAAAAATCTTAATTTCACATATATGTTCATGGGGTCTGAACTGGCGGTGACCGACCAGGAGAGAAACCTCGGGGTTGTAGTGGACAGCACGATGAAAATGTCGACCCAGCTGTGAAAAAGGCAAATTCCATGCTAGGGATAATTAGGAAAGGTATTGAAAATAAAACAGCCGATATCATAATGCCGTTGTTTAAATCTATGGTGCGGCCGCATTTGGAATACTGTGTACAGTTCTGGTCGCCTCATCTCAAAAAGGATATTATAGAGTTGGAAAAGGTTCAGAAGAGGGCAACCAGAATGATCAAGGGGATGGAGCGACTCCCTTACGAGGAAAGGTTGCAGCATTTGGGGCTTTTTAGTTTAGAGAAAAGGCGGGTCAGAGGAGACATGATAGAAGTGTATAAAATTATGCATGGCATTGAGAAAGTGGATAGAGAAAAGTTCTTCTCCCTCTCTCATAATACTAGAACTCGTGGACATTCAAAGAAGCTGAATGTTGGAAGATTCAGGACAGACAAAAGGAAGTACTTCTTTACTCAGCGCATAGTTAAACTATGGAATTTGCTCCCACAAGATGCAGTAATGGCCACCAGCTTGGATGGCTTTAAAAGAAGATTAGACAAATTCATGGAGGACAGGGCTATCAATGGCTACTAGCCATGATGGCTGTGCTCTGCCACCCTAGTCAGAGGCAGCATGCTTCTGAAAACCAGTTGCCGGAAGCCTCAGGAGGGGAGAGTGTTCTTGCACTCGGGTCCTGCTTGCGGGCTTCCCCCGGGCACCTGGTTGGCCACTGTGAGAACAGGATGCTGGACTAGATGGGCCACTGGCCTGATCCAACAGGCTCTTCTTATGTTCTTATGTTTAGGAGATGGACGGGTCCCCAAGGAGTGAGTCTGGAGGACTTAGGAATAAGTTACAGGAGCTGCAGTAGTGCTTCAGTCTTGTGAAGTTGTCAGACTGAGTGGGGCAGGTGCCTCCCTATCCAACACCCACCAAACACCTAAACTCCTGTTAAAAGCCAGGCAGAGTAAGGTACACTGATTTGAAGCTGCTTGTAGAACAAGTTCTGGAACAAACAAAGTAAATAGCACAGATCTGAAACTAAAGACCACATCATTTAGGATTATCTTTAAAAGCACAGATTCCTAATCCTCTTCGGCCTAACCCTAATGGTGCTCATGCATACATAGTCACCATCACTCCCTGACTGCGTCATCAAATGAGGGCTTGCATGTGTGAACAGTTAGCCCAGAGTTTTCTGAACAGGGCACACACAGATCCTTCATTTCAAATGTCCTCTTACTGATTTTTCCCCCTGACTAATGAGAACAGTTTCACTGTGATGTGCTACCCTGCCATTATTTATGTTTGTGTCATGATCCAGGCTGTAGCCACAGAAGGGCAGGGGAAAGGGATACTTATTTTATTAATGTTTATTTCATTAATTGATTGATTGATTTAATGAAAGGTGTATACTGCTTAATTGTTAAACCATTTAAGTGGTTTTATATACTCCTTATCATTAATGAGAACATACGAAGAGCCTGCTGGATCAAGCCAGTGGCCCACCTAGTCCAGCATTCTCTCCTCACAGTGGCCAACTGGTTGCTTTGAATAATCTGAAACCCGCTTACAAGATTAAAAATATTAAAATACAGTTGTTGTGTTGGCAATCACTCATGGCCGAGTAAGATTGCCTTCCAAGATAATTTGGTTGGAAGATGCCTGTACGTGAATTTGTTTTATGTGGGGAGATTGGCGCACAATGATCAACACACAATCTTGACAGAAAAAGACTTTGATCCAATGGCATGGGTACCACGACGATTGGAAGTCTTTTATCTGCTGCAGCCTTCATCCACCTTCACAGCCGTTGTAACATACACATTGTTATCCTCCGCCTGTTCTGCCGTTGAGGACATTCTTTGATTGTTCTTTGTCTGGTTCCTCTCCCTCGACCTTACCGCCATGGGTGACCCTGCTGGGAGCACATGACTCCCAACAGCATCACTCACAGGGTTCATTGGAACACACAACCCCACTCACCACTACAAAAAAAAGGAACACCTACACCGCACATACTTTCTCTGAGATGTTTAGCTTATATTGAAAAAGACAACACCAAAGGCTACAATCGTATGCATTCTTAAGAGACAGTAAGTCCAACTGAGCTCTGTGGAAGAATAATTGGTTGGAGAGATAGGAAGCAGGTCTCATTCCATCAGCTCTGCTGAAAGATCACCTCTGTCAAGCTTCTCCTATTCCTGAGCTGTATTCATTCTGACTAGCCTTTATAAGAACTACTATTTAACTTTAAGACCCGGAGCCTGAGTTTTCTTGTTTTCCTCTTCCCTCCATGTCCCTTTTCCCTTTTATGTTGTGTCTTTTAGGCTGTAAGCCTTTGGGCAGGGACAGCCTTATTTTGGCTGATTGTATATCAGCCACTCTGGAAACCATTTTGGCTGACAAGTGGGGTGCAACTGCTCTAAACCAATTAATGAAGCGAAGGGCTTTCTTGGTTGTGGCACCCAGAATGTGGAACTCCCTGCTCCAGGAGTTCGGACTTGCTCCTCCTTTAATATTCCACCACTTTCTAAAGTCTTCTTTGTTTTAGTGGGCCTTTTGCTTGTCTTCTGTGTCATTGTTTGTTTACATTCCCTCCAGTTTTTATAACTTTCTACTCCTCTGAGTTGCTTCTTAGTTATTGTCATAGTGCATTTTAGCACTTTTGCTTTTATTTTACTTTGCTTTGAATGGTTCATTATGAGATGGAAGGGGGGATATAAATCTGACAAGAAATAAACTTTGCAGTAAACATTGCATAGGATTGGACTGCATGAAGCAGTCTTCTAAACACAGAGAGCTTTAAATTTCTTGTCATCCAATTAAAAATGCAGCATTCTGCTTGTGGGAGGGCTGTTGATGTCGAGGGGTAGTTGGTGACAGGAAAATCTGTTGCACAGAACTACATGACCATTGACCAGTCCAGGAGGGAGTTGGCAGGATGCTGCAGGTGACTGGGATTGTGCCTTTTATATCATATTCACAAAGATACAAAGGGAACCATATGAACAATTGTGTCCAATTGCTCACTAAACCAGCTCGTCATGACGGCCCCCATAGCCACACCCCCAAGGAGAATCCAAAAACACAGCCCCAGTGAATTATCTGACTTCCTCTCTGCTAATCTGTCTCAATCAATAGGAAAACTTGAAAGCCTCATTATCACCTCCTTCCTTTGACAGAGCAAGGAGGGTCATCAATTACCCTGGGACTCTGGCAGATGATGTCATCATTCCTGTTATGAAAAAGGTCCCAGAGCTATGCTACCCCATGTTTTCCCTGTACAACAACACTGACTGGAATAACTGATAAGTGAGTTAAGCTTTTGCAACGACTTTAGCTCTTATTTGGGGGGGGGGAAACATTGTACTGAAATTCTTTAATACATTTAAGAACTTTAAACAAGTTCATCTACTTGGATGTAGGTTTTTGCTGTTCTTACTATGGAAGTGCAGTTCCCGTGCCCGCCTCCCAAAGGGGGCCCTTTGGTTCGTCACCAGAAAATGTATCACTACATGCCTAGCTATCACTCTGCCCTATTTGATATCACTCTACCCCTGCAGGAGTAGCTTCTTCAGCCACTGTTCTTAGCTGCCACGACTGAGCAACAGCAAAGGGCCCTGTGGTTTTAGCTCCTGGAGAAGCTCCACAGGTGTAGATTCCCTTAGGTCTGCTCTTCCATCTTGGCATGCTTTTGACATGGGCAGGTGACACATTGGGAAGGTAAACCTATACAGCTCAGCACACATTTGCTATAACCTTTCTGTGGGTCCCATTTTATACTCACATTTTAAAAACGGTTTTTATCTTATAATTAGCACTTAAAAAAACTTTTCTGGCTCTAGGCATTGTCTCCCACATTTTCACAGCTAAATACAGATGTGATTGGAACATCCCTGTTCTCATGCCAAAAGATCACTGACCCATCTGCACATCTCGCTGGGTGCGTTTTTCATTTCCTCTGCAAGAGCCCAGGGAAGGAGCTCAGCCCTGAAGAATGGCAAGTACAGCAACTCAAGACCTAAACAAAAAAAATGTTACAAGTCACCCTTCAAAGACAGAAAGGGAGAGAGTGTTTTGGTTTTGTTTTCAGCCAGGGGCAAGTAATAAGAAACCCCTGGTATATGGGAACAGCTGGAGTATATGAAAATGCAACCAAGAAGAAGTCAGTATGGAGTATATGTTAGATGCAGAAAAATAAAACTGTTTCAAAAATTCAGGGCTGAACTAAGTGGGACTTCTCAGTATGTCTCCTATTATTTGAGCTGATCAAAAAGACCCTCATGTCTAGATTCTTACTTAGGGAACCACTGCTATTGAAAGTCACTATGGTACCATGGACAGTGTGCTTTTCTTTTTTTACATCTTCCAGGTAATCCTTGTTTCAGTCCTCCCTGGGTTAGGAAAAGCAAATACCAGGTGCACAGTGAAGCATGGCAATTTAGGTTTTCTGCTTAGAATAAATATATTGTGGTGTGTGTGTGTGTCTGTCTATCTATCTGTCTGTATCTGTGTCTGTGTGTTAGTGCTTTTTTGGTCAAAAAAAGAGTGGTGCCAATACTCATATCTTGATAAGAGTGCTGTGGAGGCAGCACAAAACCCCGAGAACAGATTTAGGGGGTGCATGGGGAGGGGGATAAGCGAACAAATGAAAGGGGTGGCCCATTAATCCAGAGTGCTGACATTGCACTAGGTTGACTAGGGGCACTTGCGTTTTTTTGGCCAGATCAATACACATATTAGGCAATGTTCAGAGAGAAATTCCACCACAGTGTTAGAATGACAAGGAAGGGGCAGAGGAGGGGCCCCCTTAACTGTTGTCCCCCCCCCTTCCCAGCAACTGTTTTATAAGGCTACTGGAAAGAGCATGATCTGAGTAAAATTGTGAGGTCAAGGTTCAGAACTTGTGGATTTTGTTAAGGTTTCCCTGGACTCCCCCCTCCAAAAAAAAAAGTGGAAGCAATGGGGGCAGCACCTCCCACAACAAATGTCCTCCTAGGCGGTCTTCCTTATCAGTTAGGAACCATTGCTCTTCTGGGTATATGACATTCCCAGGTGTTCTCTGCAGCTCTGTGCATTATCCAGTGTAAGCACTCAAAGTACTTGCTCAACAAAGGTGTAGCTGAAAGGGTCTGGTTCAGGTGCTCCCATGAACTGGGCAGATTTCCCTTTCACAGCCCCTTCCTTGTGGTCCCCTCCCTTATTTTTATTCCTTGCATTTCATTTTCTCATCCAATAAACCTGAGTGACTGGTTGGTTTGCAAGCAATCTCCCGTCCCGCAGGCTGAAAGGGAGGGGAATTTTCTTGTTGATTTCTTCTTCTTTTTTACAATTAAATGCACACTGTTAACATAGCATTATTTTAATGAAAGGTTCTTGACTGCAATTATCCTTTGAAATTATAAATCTGTCAAAAGTCCTTCTCCCTTTTTAACAAACTTTCCTCTGTAATCTGCTCTTCTTAAGCAATTTTTCATGCGCGCATTTTGAAGAGATCCTTCAGGACTGTCACCCTGTTACTTACAAAGGACATCATAATAACCCCATATCTCCCCCATTAGCACTGATGAAGCAACAGACCTTGAGGTTATACGCCCAGTGCCAAATTAAGCTTGAGAAGTCATTGCCATAGGTTATTGTTGAGGCAAAGAGCTTAGTAAGTCTTTCAAAAGGATTAGGCTTTTATATGGACAACAAGGAACACCTACGGGTTAGTGTAGATGTTTCTAAAGGACTGAAAGCTTCATGCTTCAGGGATTAACTGTAATAACAGTAATTCAGAATTTAGATAAATAAATAAAAGAAGTCACCTCAATCAGCTGATGACTTTGCTTTGGCTCATGGTGCATTACTGATAAATGTATATTAAGAACATTTTAAAGTGCAATATAAATAGTATCACATTTATTGTTGTTGTTATTCCAAAATGGCTTCTAAGCAGTCATCATTGTCATCACTCAAATCTGCATTATATTACACTGGGTCAATCACTTTGATGACAGAACTGGATTTGTATAAACTGAGACTGAGGAGACTCAGGTTCAAATCTTTGCTCAGCCAGCAAGTTCACTGTGTTTTTCTGTGCCAGTTAAGATCTCTCAGCATAGGGTTTAATTATTTATTTTTATTTATTTTATTTTATTCAATTTCTATACCGCCCACAGCCAACGGCTCTCTGGGCGGTGTACAACATAAATATAAAAATACAGTAATATAATAAAATCACATAGTAAATACAAACATACCACAAAAATTCCCCAGAGCTAAAAACATATTACACAATTTAAATTTAGAATACCAGAATGTGCTAAATATGCTAAAATATGTTAAAATGCCTGGGAAAAGAGGAAGGTTTTAACCTGGCGCCGAAAGGATAACAAAGTTGGCGCCAGGCGCACCTCGTTGGACAGGCTATTCCATAGTTCGGGGGCCACCACTGAGAAGGCCCTAGTTCTTGTTGTCATCCTCTGGGCCTCTTTATGAGTCGGTACCCGGAGGAGGGCCTTCGATGTTGCACGTAGTGTACGGGTAGGTTCATATCAGGAGAGGCATTCCACCAGGTATTGCGGACCCGTGCCGTGTAAGGCTTTATAGGTCAAAACCAACACTTTGAATCTTGCCCAGAAACGTAATGAGGATAAAAGGATGGGGGGGCAAGAATGACCATGTTTTATATTGTGTATTATTGTTTTATATGTAACTGGGAAGGATGTTCTAGTTGACTATTCTGGTTCTTCAGTGTAGTAATCCCTTTTTCCAATTATATTCATCCTCAGTGCTGGACAGCATAGAATTAGAGGAAGAGCTGCAGCTCAGTGGAATAGCACATACTCTGCATGTGGAAGATGCTAAATTCAATCCTTGGCTTCTCCAGTTAAATGGTCAAGTAGTGGATACCTCTGCTGGAAATTCTAGATAGCTGCTGCCAGAGTACACAATACTAGACCAGATGGATGAATGATGTGATTCAGTGTATATATATATGTCCAGACAATTTAACCTAGAGCTTTAAAACTTTTAGTGCCACGGGTGCTGCTTTTCCACAGATTCATTCCACATTGCTGCTGTCATCTTTGAAGGAATACAGCCACCTAGGCAGAGCTAATCGTACAGGTTCTTGCCATGAATTCATTGCCCAGCTGGGACTGGAGGCAATGATTTTGTGGGAAAGGTCTGCAAGATTTGTCTTGTCCATGTGGCTGCTGGTCTTTAAACATTAACACAGGGCCATAGGACAAACCCATGGAGAAATGGCTGTAAGGAGGAGGACATGCGCAAACCCGCAATTGCAGATAATTGCTACAGATAATTGCTTCAGACCTGAAAAAAGAAAGGGCACAAACAGGATTGCAGCCAGTTGCCACATCTTGTAACCTGCTTGGATGTAAGCACTGGCATGCTGGGAGAGCCACACTGTAGTGATGGCAGGTCCAGGAGAATGCCCAGTGATGCATCATCCTTGTATCAAGAGGGGGCAGTGAGAATCACAGGGTGGGTCAGTTCAGAACACTACCCTTTAGTTTTTGACTGGAGAGAAAAAGAAACTACAGGAAAAGGGACCAAGGGCACTGGATCCTGAAGGGGATGGTGAGACTGAGGAGATAAACTGAGAAGGCTACGAGCCTATAGGCACAGCCCAGGAGCAGGGGAAAGGTGGGAGGGAAAAGAGATTGCTTTGTGAACTTGAAGGAATGGGATCTGAGCAGGAAGCTCAGTGGAGAGCCAATTGCTGATTGTTAAATGGCACCAACCCAAGGAACTTACTGGTGAGAAGCAGAGCTTGGAAAAGTTACTTTTTTGAACTACAACTCCCATCGGCCCAATCCAGTGGCCATGCTGGCTGGGGCTGATGGGAGTTGTCGTTTTAAAAAAGTAACTTTTCCAAGCTCTGGTGAGAAGGGTCCCTGTCTTCTGGTGGAGCTAGGGACCCAATAAGCAGGCCCTGAGGGCAGGGGATGCTCTGGGGCTCTGACAGCTTCCTCTAGGGAAGTGCATCTGTAACGCAGTGCTTCTGTAACACTTAAATGGGAACTCTCCACCTTCAGCAATGAGTGCCAATGTACCATGAACAGTAGCATGAGCTCCTATACATGGTACAGCCATGCGTTAGACACAGGGAGGATAAAACTGTCAAACAAGCAACTGCCCCAGGCAGCAGCTAATGGCGGATGAGGCCAGGAGTAAGGTACTGGAGGACAGGGCTGTGTGCCCCATGAGGCCTGACTTGCACTCCCTCACCTGCTGCCCTCAGGTGTGATGGAAGTCCAGCCAGCTTGCTTGCTTATTTATTCATTTGTGTGTTTGTTCATTTATTAGATTTATATCCCATTCTTCCTCCCAGCAGGAGCCCATGCAGGCAGCTTATGCCATCTTGTCCTTCACCTTGGACAGCAAAATATTTTGGGTCAGAGCTGCACTGGCTGCCACAAATGTTCTCCCTGCTCAAAATTAAGTTTTTAGGCACTACAGTTGGGGTCTGCCCAGGTCACAACAGGAGCTGGTTTTACAGCTCTGGCCAGTTGCAACACTGTCCTGTTGCTTCCATTTCTCCAGTAGCATAAGGTGGCCATCTGGGCCTGACATGGTTCTTTGCTGTCATCCTCCTTTTAATTAACCGTGTTGTGTGCTGACATTTGCCTTTCGACAAGTGCAAACCATAAAGTTTTGATGGCCTTGTACCTGTATTACAGTGAGACAATATACTCCTTATCTTTCACCAGCAAGTGAGATTTATTACACTGCCTTAAAAAGATTTATTTTCCAGTCTAGTCTTCCCCCAAACTGTCAGCACTTGATATTTCCCAATCTGCAATTATTCTAATCTCAGGTTAATCTGATTGGAGGGGAGGAGTATATGGCTTGGTCTACGAGATACTACATATTCTTTCCTTCAGCATTTTCACTTTCTCTTCATGGTCAATAGTCACAGTTGAAGATGCTTCTTGTGCAGCAATGTAGCAAATCTGTTGTGCATTCTGTGGGGGAAAATACCAGACTTACACTTAGGATTGCTGGGTCAGAAGCATCCCAAACCCTGAGCTTTCAGGGGTGGACCCTAGTGATGTCACAGGGCAGGCCCTGAAGCCAGCTGCATCCCAAGGGAGTGGGGAGGAGGAACTTCCTTGTCCTTGCCCCTGGTGAGATGCAGCCAGTTCCAAAGCCGGAGGGTGTGACAATGGGCATAAATCTCCCAGAGGAAGGGAAGTTTGGACCTGTTGATGCATCCCCCAGCCTAGGAGCCAACTGCATTTCATGGGGGTGTGAGGAGGGGTTTCCTCCTCATCGGGCCCCCCACATCGAATGTTGCAGGCTCTGAAGCCACAGGGCACATCAACAGGCCTAAATCTACCCAGGGAAGGGAGATTTGGGCCTGTTGTTGCTCTGCCTGGCCAAACAGAAACCAGAGTCTCTGGGTGAAACCTGGAGACCTGGCAACACTACTTACACCTTATATAAATACACAATGATCATTTTCAGATATTGGGACATTGCTGAGATTCTGAACTAACAACCTTGAATCATCCAGTGTGAAGATGCTGGGAGGAAGGGCGGGATATAAATCAAATAATTAATAAATAAATAATAAATAAGATCTTTTTTAAAATACAATTTGCTTAAATGAAATTATCATAATGATTATGGGAGATCTGGCTCATCAACCAGGCTTTTGGTTATTAACTTAGGTTGTTCTGTGGCATGATTTGGGCCTGTTTTGTGGCGCCTACCTTTTAGTGGAGTGAGGTGGGATTCATCCTTTTTATAGTTATTGTTGGATGATAACTTTTCAGAATTTTCTTCAATTATATTTCTTCTGTGTATTTGTTTTTAAATGATAGTCAAACTGCCTTGTAGTTTGTGTAAGGTTGTTTTTAGTTTTTTAGTTTTTTGTGTATCTTTAAGTGGCATGTATGGTGAGATGAATATGACTTTCTTTTGATGCACGTTATACATGCTTGGCAAGGGGTCGGCTGGAGAGAAACTGCTAGTCAGTTTGCAACTAACTGGCCCAAAGAAGCCTTTGGGGTTCCAAGATTTGGAAGCTCAGTGCTGTTGCTTTTGGGGAAGCTGATGCAGCTTGAAAACTCATGCAGCGTTGTCTGGATGGATGGCTGAGTGTTCCTGGCCCCCCTTTAAAAACATACATATAGTGTATTTTTAAAACACTATACATTCTCAGCACTTTCTCTTTACACAAAAGCTGACCCTATAAGAGGCTACCTCTGGATCTTCCTACCACTTAGGGAAGTGAAGGAAACAAAATAAGATATTAGGAAGGTAGTGCATGTTGGATGTCTGAGGAGCAGTAATCCATATTGCAGAAAAGATGTGGTTGATTTTAGTAGGTCTGCTTGTGAATCAGAGGATATTTTAAAATCTTTTTCTAAAGATATGTTCCTTTACAATCTTAAAATCTTTAAAATCTTTAATATCTTTTTCTAAAGGTATGTTCAGCCGATAACAGTAGCATACACGCTTATCGGTGAACCAGCACCCAAACAAAGCCAGTATATAGCTCAGGGGTAGAACATCTGCCTTGCATGCAGAAGGTCCCAGTTTCAACCCTTGGCATCTCCAGATAAGACGGGAATTGTCTCCTGTTTCAAATCCTGGAGAGCTGCTGCCAGTCAGTGTAGATGATACTGGGTTTGATTCAGGCAGCTTCCCACATTCCTATCATGTTGTACTGGACTTGGCTCAACATTGTTTTACTTATTTATCTATTTATTTTGACAAATTTATATTCCACCCTTGCTCCCAAAAAGAAGCCCAGGAGAGCTAACAGTATAAAAGAACACAATGCACCATAAAACAATTTAAAAATCAATCTAAACATCAATAAAATGACAGCAGTTAATATCTCCAGTGTAAAAGTCTCATACCCAACTATGGCTTGCGCGCATATATTCTGCCTGAACATGGGCAAGGTAGGGGACTGCATGATTTTAGCATTGATGCACACTGTGCTGTGTTTACTATACCACTCACACTGACAATCACAGATCATTGCAGAGGTCTGCATGGGTTAGCATGGTGGGTGGAGATCAGATATCCCTCCCTTATTTACCAAGGCAAAAGATTTTGGTAATGGAGGACAAAGTTGGAGGGGAACAGAGTAGACCTGACCCAAAATTTATCAGAATACAATTCTCTGATTAAATTTCTGAGTTTTTTCTTTTTCTCACCTCTGTAGTAAAAGAAGCAATTTTCTCTCTCAATGTTTTCCACGATTTATATCCCACAATGTCCTGGAATGATCCTAGTGGCATTGTGGAGGATGCAAAATGCAATGCAAAATGCAATGCAAAATGCCCAGGCTGCCAACACAACACTTAGAAAAAATTGTTGTGACAATGCGTGACTTCAATTAACCTCACATAGACTAAGTAAATGTTGTTCTGGTTTCAACAAAGAACTAAAACTTCTTGATACCCTAAATGACTATGGCCTAGAACAGTTGGCCATGGAGCCAAACAGAGGTGAGGCAACATAGGAATTAATCTTAAGTAGCACCCAAGATTTGGAGTGAGATCTAAGTGTTGTTGAACCAACTGGGAGCAATAACCATAAGTGCTATCAAATTCAAAATGTAAATGGGCAATTGCCAAGAAAATCCAACACAAGTCTGAAATGCTATAGACCATGAAGAGCTGTCCCATTTTTAGAATTTCTAGAATGGCCTTCAGATAAAGTGAGCTGTATCAGCATGGAGCTGCTTGTTAAATCCAACAAGTTCTTGAAAGCACAGTGCAACTCTATGTCATTCCTCACCCATTCACAAAATCTGCAGTTTACAAGCAGCTAGTTAGCCTTTGCAGCTTGATTCCTATTTTCAGAATGCTCTCTTTTGCTTTTAAGGGAATATCCAGAACAGCTAGTTCAGACCACCTTGCCACTGATAGAGATGGGGGAGTAATTCAGTTCAGTTTACATTTTAAGGTGATTTTTCCTAATTTGCATCTTCTGAAAGAAGACACAAACTATAATCCAGCTATCCTTCTAAATTTGCCCTTCTCTCAATTTTGTGATGCCGTTTTCCAGCCAAATGCTATGTAATATACTAGAGCAAAGTGTGCATAAACATGCATATAGTAGTGAAAATAACAAAAAAAAGTTATGTTGGGGAAACTGCTTGCAAAAATGTGTATATTGAGCAAAATTGCATACAAAAATGTGTGTATTAGAATTGAGCAAAACCTTTGCAAACTAATGCGGAAATCTCGAGAACTGAATTTAAGATTGGAAAAAAATGAGAACCTGTAAGAAACAAAAAGTGGCAGATTCATCCATCCCTAGCCACACTGACACACTCCCTCTACATCACATTCCCTGACCTGTTTGGAAAGTTATCATCTGGGCTCTCTTCCTTGCTATTGTCCTTTGATCAACCCTTCTTCTTAATTGCTGGAGCTTCTTGCTCACTAAGTTTTATCATTGCTAAAATTTATTTTTAATGTCTTTTAGCAGAAACAAAATGCGGCTATTTCAAGATGCTGGAATTTAGCTATATCATACCCCCACACACACACTTTCAGAACACTACTGTCAGTATACTAGCTAAGGTCTTTACTGGTGCACAAGTGCTCAGACGCAATTGCATAAACCAAGTGTTGTTTCAGGCAGAAAATCTCAGTTGCACTTCTAGGAAGAAGAAGCATACATATATAGGAAACAGATGAGACTTTTATGTTTTGTAAAGTACGACAAAAGTGAAATGCAATGCAGTAAGAGAGCTGGTTTAGATGCATTTTTATGGAAGATTCTCTGGGTGAACTCACAGTCCTTTCGCAACAATGGAAATATAGAGGATATCTATAGTAATTACATCAGTCTGCAGTGTGTGTGTTTTCAAATCTGTCTTCAAATCTTTTTTTCTGAACTGTCTGGGCATAGTCTTGTTTGTTTGTGTGTGGCAAGGTTTAATCAGCAAGCCACTCACCTGTTCCAATGAGGGCATCAACTGGCTTCCTGGGGGGCAGAGTGAAGGTAATATTTAACTTTATCTCTGCTCTGCTTCTAGTACTTTAGCCTGGTAATAAGCAATGTAAAAGAGCCAGGTGGTGTTTTTTTTTAAGGCAAGCTGTAGTTCTGACCTAAGCAAAACTGGAGGTCATTTAACCTTTACTCCTACCTTCCTTTTGATTTGTCCGTGTCCCAAAGCAGTGCAGGCGGCTGCTGACTCACTTGGAAGAAATAAACTATAATGTATCGCCCGCAGATCTTAAGGCATGATGGGGGAGGGGGGAATATGAGAAGAAAAGCTCCTTAAGATGTCCTAGCCTCAGGTCATTTTTGCCAACAAGGGAAGGTTTACCTCCATCATAGACTGTGCAGGCTCCAGCTCTCTGGCCCCACTCCCTTGAGTCAGGAATCTTCCTGCTTAGTAAATAGCTGGCAAAGGGTGACACCAGGAAAGACCAAGGATGAGGACTCAAAATGCTGCTTGAATAATTCTGGCACCACATGAGACTCTTGTTTTGTTCTGTCCCTGATTTTGGATTGTGCAAATCTTTTGTAAGCTGCTCTGTGAGTCTCTTATATCCTAAATCAGGATGTAAGTACTCAAAATAAGGTGTGGGGAACCTTTGGCCCTCCAGATGTTGCTGAAATGCAACTCCCATCATCCCTGGCCATTGGCCATGCTTGGTGGAGCTGAAGGGAGTTGTAGTTCAGCAACATTTGGAGGGCCAAAGGTTCCCCATATATGCTCTAAACAAACAAATAAATACATTTTGGGCTTTAAGGACTTAAACTTTGAACTCAGTGTGGCTTCTCCATTTAAAGTACCACTTCCTAGCTGCCCAGGCTCTTGTGTCTGTCATCTGAGGTCTTTTTCTGTCCCCCACCGCATGAAATTAGTTGGGTAGTGAGTTGACCGAAGAGAGGACCTTGTTTGTCATGGACCACTATCCGTGAAATGCCTTCCCTAGGGAAGTTTTCCTGGCACCAATTGTGATCTCATTCCAATGCCAGACATTTATTTACCCAGGCATTCCAGTTTTTGTATATTACTTGCTGCTGATTTGATTTGTTCCACATCTTATTGTGGTTTTACTTAATACTGATTTATCATTTTGTTTGTCATTTTGTTTGTATGTTCTCCTGACGGTTTTACTGAAGCTTAGAAAACTCAAAAATACATCCATGCAAACTTACTCTTTTCTTTATGCAAAAGCTTGTTGTGCACTAGTAACATCTTGTACAAAATCTCCCTGTGATTGTTCAGAATGCAAATTATCCATTGCCTCTCTTCTCCATCACTCTCCCATACATGCACACACGTGCACATGCACACGCACGCATGCTCACGCATGCTCACACACACAAACACATACATTATTTGTGTGCCATTGCACTTGTATGCCCTTCAACTATATTTCTTTTTCCAAAAACTAAGTTGGACATCTTCATGATTGAGGAAGTGGCTACTTCACAGTCTTGTCTCAAGGTTCCTTCCCATCCCATGTACACACACACACACACACACTTTTTGCACACTGCATCAAATGTAACAGGATGTGTAACTAACAGGAAATCCTGATGATGGACCTACAGGTATCCTGATCTACAGTTATATAGATCAAAAATCAGCAACAGAAACTGCATCTGTAGCACATGAGATTTCACAGGAGCAGCATACTAGAGAGGATGAAATTAAATCCATGCCATCACTTACTAGATTGCATGAGTGACTAGGGAATGGGCCACTCCACACTTTGTGCTGGGGATGCTAGGGATTTATAGCAACTTGTAAATTTTACAGGCTACACTAAAAAGTTGGGGAACTAACTAGATTCTTTTATTTGCACATATGGGACAAAGTGGAGTACAAGGGACCTGCAGGTCAAATCACAGATTTCCTTTCCTTTGACTAGTAACTGAATAGAGGAGTCAGAATCACAGAAGTTTTCATTGCTAAAGAAACTTGCACATTAGTGCTAGTACCTCAAGATGTGCAAGCCACAGGTTCTGCACCTTCATTTTAAAGAAATAGTTTGTTGCAAATTCTTCTCAAATCCTTCTTTCCATTACCTGCTACAGATTGGCTAGCACCCAGTATATAACAAACGAACTATATATTTCTGCTTGTCCTGAAGACTTATGCTATAGATGTGAGAATTTCCACTTTTGTTATAAAAATAAGTTTCTAGGCCCTATGGTTGCATAATCCTGTGCCATAAAAGTTCATTGGTCTAACAAAGGCATTGTATAATGTGCAGAAATAATGCTATCATTGGGTACAACCCAGAAAAAATTAGGCAGACATATGTTCTTTTGAAATCAATGAAATCAGTGTAGACAGTTAATGTATAATAAATTCAATGTATAAAGTAGCTCAGATACGTTATCTCGGTAATCCTTACAACAGCCGTGTGAAGTAGGCCAGTATTATTATTAACCCCATACTGCAGATGGAGAACTGAGACTGAGACCAGAAAGTCACTTACATCTGATTCTCCTAACGTTTATGACTGGCTGGGATTAGGATGAATTGCAGGCACCTTTCTGCTAACAATGAGGAACACTGTCAATGAGTTAGAAGAGCTCTGCTGCAGTGGAAGCTGAACCTTTACCGATGGTGGGTCTCTGTTGGTAGACAGTGTTGGGTCCTAAAATGGGTGGATCTACTGGATACTATGCCCACCCAGCTCCCTGAGATTCCCAATTCAGGCCTCTCTGCTGTACCAGCCTGGAGCAGGTTCAGCAAACTGAGTTGTTCTTTTCCAAAACCCCACTGCTTTCCACCATTCCCTTTAACGGGCAGAAACCAGCAGAGGCTTGGGATGAAGAAGTGGCTCTACGAGTCCAATTGTCCCTGGGTGTCAATGACAATTGCTTTGCCTACCACTCAACTGCACTCTAGGCAGATCCACACCACACATGTAAAGCACATGAAATGCACATGGCTCCCTTCCAAGAATCCTGGGAACTGTAGTTTCCCCCCTTCACAGCACTACTGTTCCCAGTGCCCTTAACAAACTACAGTTCCCAGGGTTCCTTGGGGAAAGTCATGTGCTTTAAATGTGCATTGAATGTGCTGTAAATGTAAAGTGCGGGTCTGTCCTGTGTTTCAAGGATGTGCAGCATACCCTAACTATACTCTGCTTATTCTGCCTTCTTATGCCTCCTGCTCCTTCTGAGACCAGCAATCCACAGATCCAGCGGCTTTCTCCAAAGCACTGTCCCCTCCTCTCTCCTCTGTCACTTCTGTCTGCTCCTTAGACCCGGAAGTTCCTCCCTGTCCTCAACTTTCGATACATTTGCGTGCTCTCCCAACAAACTTCTCATGCCTCTCATTTCCATCCCGGGGTCATTCGCTCCCTTTGTGTTCTCCAGCCGTGCTTTTGTGCAGCTGAATGCTTCTAGAGGAGAATAAAGGTGTTGGCCAGTTTCGTCCATTACGAATTCATCCACTCCTCCTTCTCGTCTTCCATCTGCATGGCTGAACAACACAACCACGCCTCTGAATTGCCAGTGCTGTGGCTTTCTCTTTGAAACGCTCCTAAGAGTGGCTCGACAGCCTCCCTGCTCAGTGCTCAGGACTTGGCCTCCTCCTGCAGTACTTGGAACCATTTGCCCTGATATCTCTGTCACCCTTTCCTCCCTCTGAACTCTCCCTACACTTAACCTCAGCCCTTTATTCTTTCACCCCATCTCATTTGACAGCTTTTCATAACTAAAAGAAAGAAAGAAAAGAAGAAAGCTCCAGTCAAAATAAATTGGCTAAGCTCTAAGATGGCACAAGGCAGTCACTCTGCCTTTCTAAATACATTCCTTTTGTTTCAAACTAAGATGGATGGGTTTTTTCCCATCTCAGTCTTTCCCAGGTGGACTCATTCTTTTTTATTTTTTCTACAATATACTTCTTGCTGATTCCAGAGAATAAGAAGCACTTTCCTGGGTCAGTTTTTGGATGGGTCACTAAAACTTGTCATTCTGTGTTGTCGGTTTTCCTGTATTTGGGTTTGGCCAGTGACAGTCTGTAGACAATGTGTCCCAAAGAAGGAACCATTCCATTCTGTTGGATCCTTCCACGTCCGGTACTAGAGTGCATTTGCAGTTAGGTAGTATGCGTCGTTTGTGCCTACAATCGGCCTTCCCTGGGAGAATGTTTGCTCATATTTGATCCTAAGCAGTTTGTACTATGACTGAATACAGCATTACCAAGCTGGGCATATTGCCACAAACCAACTGCAGCAGATCAGCACACTGCCTACTGTGTTGCATTTTACCAGTAACTAAGTTCAGTGAGTTATTTGTGCATCACAGAAAAAATGTTTCCACCTCATGCAGCAGGAATGTAGTTATTAGACATGCTAGTAGTCAGTAGCCATTCTGGTTTACAGGTAGCAAGACAGGTTGGGCCTCAGGATTGTCTAAAGCTGAATTCCTAACTAAATTTACAAGAAAGTTAGCTTCTGATTATATTGGAAGAGATCTAACATAACGTAAGCAGGTATCCACTTATGCAGTAGGGATTCTCCTTCCTGCCTTCCACCTGCAGCCCCCAGTCCAATCTGCTCCAGAGGGATGGGGGATCCTCCAGAGCTCATTTTGGGGGAGAATGGGATCTGGAATGGAAAGAAGAGAAACTAGAAGTCCCTTTGCATGAGCAGATTTCAATTGCACAAGTGGGCAGACATCCGTGGATGATGCTTAGTAGCAGTAGTAAGTGATCTCTTGCACCGTTTCCTGCCTTGAAGGATTAGCGATCTGTAATTCAACACATGGGAAACTGGGATGAGTGGGTGGAAACTGAGTATTGGGAAGAATATGCATTTATTATAATTACATTTACTGAGCTTTAGTGATGGTAGGACACAGGCTTTATATTTTATTTATTCAATAATTTTGTGCCCCTCATTTTGACACACATGCAGAAACTGTTGTTATCCTGGCTATGAGGGAAAGGCAAGCTCAATATGGATTCCTGTTTTTTCCACCCACAGGGCCGATAGCAGCTTGTTGGGTGGAGAAAAGCTGACAGGTAAAATAGCACAGGAGAGGAAGGCATTAAACATCCACTTCCAAACATAGTTGTACACACCCAGTTGTTCCTCTGACCCTCCAGACAAATGCAGATAGAGCTCCTTTTTAAACATCTTTTAAAAGGATAACAAGAGACCTGACCATTAGTCTCCCATGTCATTTTTTACCTCTTTCTGCTGCTAACATGGGTGACACTTCTGGAGAAAATGGGTTTTCTTTCAACCACCTTTGGTTTTCAGTGTTGGAAGCAAACTACAGTCATGCCAGAGTACTTTGTATAGGAACAGAAGATCCACAGGCAGAGCTTCCATGAAGGTATAGAAGCTTCAGATCTTCTGAAACCTCCCCTTACCACTGCAACCCCTCATGACCCATGAGAAGCCACTCTGCAAAGGGAAAGGGCCGTAGCTCAATGGCAGAACAACGGCTTTGAGTGCAGAAGGTCCAAGGTTCATTTCCTGCCATCTTCTGTCTGAGACCTTAGAGAGCCACTGCCACTTAGTAGCTTGACAGTACTCAGCAGTTAGGCCAATGGTTTGACTCATCAGAGTAATTCATCTTCCTAAATTTCTATGTTAAAGTCTGGAGAACCTCCAGAGGAGCATCTGGTACAGCGCATGACTCCAGTGTGCACGTGGAAGTCCTTGGGCAAGCAAACTTTATGTAGAAATTTTCAGCTAGAAGCCTTAAAAAGCCATGAGAATTGCACCAAAAATCATTAGTAACCCTAAAACTGTCCTTCAGAGGAAGGCCTAATAGCTTCTGTCCAGCATAATTTATCAATATTGATCAAGAAGTTTTGACAGTGGATCATAAAGTCATCTACTGGTGTTCAGTCTAGGTGGATAACAAACTTCTAGCTGTGTGAGATGTATGATATAGAGGACAATGTGCATATATGATATAGAGGACGATGCCACCTGCTGGTAATAACTGAAATTAGAGTCTACCCATTTTGTCCATTGCATCTCAGTTCAAAATCAAAGTTTTTAGGATGACAAACTAGGAAGATGGTGGCAAAGGCCAGGACTGTAATTTAGCTGCCAGAGATAGATCAAATGATTGGGACAGGGAAAACTCTCCCCTCCCACAAAGGAGATGACTTGGCAGTAGCGGACCACAAAATGGGGCAGCTGTGCACACACCTGACCTCTAGTCACCTGTATTGCTGCTGCATACCGGGACCATGACGGAGAGGGGCAAGGCAATAGTGAGGTGCAAATGCACCAGCAGAAGCACTGGATGGGTTCTGTCAGTGTGTTTGCACTGCGCCGACTTTGCCATCACCTCCCCTCTG
This sequence comes from Rhineura floridana, assembly GCF_030035675.1. Lineage (NCBI taxonomy): Eukaryota > Metazoa > Chordata > Lepidosauria > Squamata > Rhineuridae > Rhineura > Rhineura floridana. The sequence goes on along the minus strand of NC_084485.1, from coordinate 52,963,778 downwards.
CAGCACAGGCAACCAGGTGATGTTGGGTGAGCACTGATGCCCCGCCCCACTTTCCACAACTGTAACATGAGTTGCACTGACATGCATAAACTATGAAATTGTCAGAATTGTGTACCTAAACTTATTTTCTAAAATATAGGTTTAATTCTCTCTGTCCTGTTGTAGTAAACCTGTCTGCTTCATTCCACAAGTAGGGGTTCCACACGATTGAAAACTTGCTAATTTTTTTAAAAAATCCTTCCACAAAGGATTTCCACTGGCAGCAGTCACTTCCAGCCCCATCTGTAGATGCCAGGGATTGAACCTGTGGCCTTCTGCATAGAAAGCAAAGTCACTTTTTTCTCATCTGGGGATAACCAAGCAGCCTAAACATAGGAAACTGACTTACTACTATTGGTCCATTCAGCTTAGCATTGTCTACACTGACTGGCAGCAGATCTCCAGGCATTTAGAAAGTAGCCTTTTCTAGCCCTCCCTGGAGAAGCCATGGATTGAACCTGGGACTTTTTGCATTCCAAGCAAGTGCTTTTCCTTGAGCTCTGACCCTGCTTGGGAACGCTTTCAGCGGTTACTCAGCTCCTATTACCATACTCCTCCCCACTAAAACTTCCTTGAATATCCCTCTTGAGACTTATAGGGGATCCACAGCTCAGTTGTAAAGCACATGCTTTGCATGCAGTAGGTTCTAATTTTAATAGAACCGAGTCAAACCTGTTGAATGCTTCCAAATAATAAGAGCTCATCTACACAGGGTTCTATTGTGTGTCTGTTTTACTGTATGTGCAGTCCCTTTTAATTAGCATGGTTCACATGTTACTGGCAAACAGAAGCTAACATGCAGTTTTCCTCCTGTAAATCCGTACTAACCCAAATCCTCTGATAATCCGAAAAGGGAAGGAAAAAACATCTTCACTCCATATCTCTAGGGCTTGCAGACGCTTTGCTCCAATGCTTTTAGGTGGGTGTGTTAATCATTTCCCTCTCCGTGCCCACTCCCTCCTCCTCCCTTCGTTCATCTCGTTTCCTGTGGGCTGTTTCACTTCTCTCTCAAGTTCTGCAAGCTTCTTTTGTGTTGCTGCAAATGGTGTCTTTATTTCTTCCCCCCCCAACTTGTTCACAAAAGCAATTTGTATTTCATTTGTACCGTATCAGTGAAAATACAAATAATCACACTTCTGGGTTGTTGTTTTTAAATGAAGCTTACTGGTAGAACAAACTGAGCATGCTCGGTTGCCAGGCAAACAGAGGGAGTGGAAATGTTAAATTAGAGGGCGTGGTCTTTAGGAAACTCTGTGATTGATGCTTCCCCTCAAGTGTGACTAGAAAACACTGTGTTTGCAGCTGGCATAGATCCCCTATTGTAGACAGTGCAAACAGAAAACAGAGGTAAAAACAGCGTCTTTAGCACGAAATTATGCTTCCATGTGGACAAGGCCTAAGTCTGGGAAGATCCCTTACCTGTGTAGGCCATACAGAGATGGCTTATTGGTCTGCCGTGATCACAGTTACATTTACGTCCTGGAGAAATGCCACCTTTAGCATGCATAAATCCTGAGTGAGGGCCCCTCCAGAAGTTCTTTTTATTGCACATTCATGATTATATACAAAGCCCTATACAGCTTGGGACCAGGATACCTGAAAGAACAGCTTAGCCCTTATATACCCAGTCAATCACTGCGCTCTGCAGGTGAGGGCCTCCTGCAGATATCATCTTATCAGGAGGTCTGTTCCACACAACACAGGAAGCAGACCTTTAGTGTAGTGGCACATACCCTTTGGAATTCCTTCCCCTTAAATATTAAACAGGTGCCATCTCTGTTATCTTTTCAGCACCTACTGAAAACCTTCCTCTTTCAACAAGCCTTTTAAGTAGAGACCTTATCTCACTCTGCATCTGTGTTGGAATTGCTTTTTAATATATTTTAAAGCTTTTTTAAAAAATATGTTTTTGAAGCTTTCTTTTTTTAAGAAAAGATGTTTTTAAACATGATTTGTTTTAATATGTTTTTAAGGATGTTTTGTTTTAATACATTTTAAAGTTTGTTTTTATGATGTTTTAGAGTGTTTTTAGTGCTTTTGTTTGCCACCCTGAGCTGGGAGGAAGGGCGGGATATAAATCTAATAAATAAATAAATAATTTGTGCTCATGATATTATCTGGGTGGTCATACATGATCTTGCTTTCAATACTATTTGCACCTACAAAGGTTTTGGGGTGATTATGCTGCTTCATTTCCACTCAGTGTATATCTTGTAAATTTCTGCTGAGTCCCTTAACTTTTTATACCACAAACATTCTGGAGTTTTGTTGTTGTTGTTTTTGGAAGTCCAGCAGCAGGAATCATTCTGTTTGTAATTTAATTCTGTTAATGTTAAAGTCAGCTAGCCAAGAGAGGGATGAGAGGAAGTGTTGCTTAGCAACCAGTGTGGCATGATCTTCAATGAGGTAGCACATGCTCTGATTGGCTGTGTAGTTCTGAGGAAGTTGTCCTCTGTATGTTTGGTTATATGACCACATTCACACCATACATTTATTCCACTATTATTCCACTTTAAATAGTCATAGCTTCACCCAAAGAATCCTGGGAAGTGTAGGTTGTGAAGGGTGCTGAGTGTTGTTGAGAAACTCCTATTCTCCTCACAGAGCTACAGTTCTCAGAGTGGTTTAACAATCAATCCCTCTTCCCAAAGAACTCTGGGAATTGTAGCTCTATGAGGGGAATAGGGGTCTCCTCTCAACACCCGTAAATAACTACACTTCCCCGGATTCTTTGGGAGAAACTATGGCTATTTAAAGTGGAATAATAGTGGAATAGATGTATGGTGTGAATGTGGTCTGTATCTCCCTCCCTGCTATGTGCAAGGCCTCAGCTGAAAGACAACATCTCTCTCTTCCTTTCTCCTTAAAGTATACACTGTTTTTGTCCAGTTTAGTCAGTAAAAACTTAAAAGGACTTTTCTCTCTGGACTCTGTGTTATTTAAGCGACTTGCCAACACTTTTGTCCCACTTTTGTTGCATTACAGTTCCTCCAGACAGCAATAATGTGGTAGCATTGGATAAGAGTCGCAGAACAACTAATAGAATAAATCCACCACTAAAGCACTATAATTGTGTGAAGAACATGTTACAGAATACACCCAAACTAAATCACCAGCCTAGAGAGGCTCTGAGACTAAAGCCAAAACAAAAGCAAGCTGGTGTCAAATCAACAGGGCTATGAGGAGATCAACAGGGCTATGAGGAGAACAATATGGAAATGGGAAAGAACATAAATGACTTGTAGACTTCCCACCTCTACTAAACCTTATGATCTCACAAGCAACAATCCACCCACCCTCATGTGCGGCATTTCAGAAAACTGGAAAGAAACAAGTTCTGTATATTCATCCTCAATGCTGCTGTGTCATCATTGTTGTTTAATGAACAGAGAGAAACAACGTTTGCATCTCCCAAACTGCACATATCCAAAGAATCAGCATGGAGAGGGCTGAAGAACTTTCTGGCTGAGAAGAGTAGGCCACCAAAGCTTCCTCGGCAACATCTTTGACTGCATTCAACTAATAGGTTATATCACTAGAGCCCTCTTTATGGAAAAAGAGTGAGGCTAGATGGTCGTCTATGATAAAGGATCCTCTTTCTCTTTGCACTTTATGCATTCATGATCTCAGAATTGGCATGACTCTCCCCACCACCACCTGCCCCAGCCCAAGTACAATGCACAGTACAGATGATATGACCTTGGAGGGAATGCGTCAGTGAAAGATCGTTGCAATGGTCATCATATGGGTTTCATGCTAGCAAGAAGCTAAATGTCTGCATTGGTACTTTGATGGGCTCATGAAGGGCTGTGAAGGCATGAAGTGCAAAGTCATGATAATCTTTTTAATAAAGTCCATACATGCAGTGACCTTACAGCTAATGCAAGAAGATGAGGAAGATGAGGGAGCACCAAAGGGGGAAAGAAAGGACAGAGGTGCAGGCATCTTTCCATGGAGGCCCTGAAAAAGAATGCAAAGCAATCATTGAATTAAACTGGAGTTAGCCTCATCTACAGTGATAACACAGACACTGTCACGATCAACGAAGTCTAAGGAACAATATTTCATAACAAATCATCCAAGCAGAAGAAAATAGCTTAAGTAGCAAAACAAACAAACAAAGCAAATCCCAAATGCTATCATGGTTGGACTCAGTAGCCCACTGATTTTTTTAAAAAATCCTCACAGGTAGAGTCCTCATTGTGATGGTTTTGGTGCAGGCAGACATGTAATGCAGTGCCGAGTAATGGGGGTCCAGCAACACATCATCTGTATAAATGCACTCAGCCCATGCATTACGAGTTTGGCACAAGTAAAACAAAAATTCTACTGACAGAATAGGTAACTGCATAGCCTGGTACCACAGTGCAGAAAGCACTGCCCATGGAGAGTATGGGTGCAATGGTTGTTATTCCCTATCTGGACAGGGAAAGATTACTGGCTACAGTAATCTATGCTCTGGTAACCTCAAGGTTGGATCATTGCAATGTGCTTTATGTGGGGCTCCCTTTGAAACATTTCAGAAGCTTCAGTTAGTGCTGCTCGACTGTTGATGGGATCAAGGCGAACACATATAACATCAATTCTGTTCTAATTACACTGACCGCCTGTAAGCTTCTGAGCCCAATTCAAAGTGCTGGTTTTGATCTATAAGGCTCTGTATGGCTCAGGACCCCAATATCTTTTGGAATGCCTCTCCCAGTGTTAACCTGCCTGGCCCTTAAGTTCCTTCTCTGAGAGCGGTTCAGAGGATGGTGACAAGGGAGAGGGCCTTTTCAGTCATGGCTCCCCGTCTGTGGAATGTGCTCCCCAGTGAGATCCATCTGGTACCGTCATTGATATATTTTCAGTGCCAGGTAAAGACTTACTTTTTTTCCAGGCATTTAATAGACTGAGATGATATTGGTTTTGTTACTAGTATGCTGCCAAGCTTCCTGTGACTGTTACGGTTTTTTCCCCTGTTTTGTTTTTATGGCGTGATGTGTTTATTTTTGTTTATAACAATGTTTTAAGTCACTTAGAGACCTTCAGGCAATGTGAGAAGCAAATAATAATAATAATAATGTTCCCTAGCCTTGGCTCTCTCTCACTGTCACCTAGCAATGTCCATTCCGTCAGGCTGCCTGGACTGTTTCCATCCCAGGTGGTGGTTATAAGAACTGGAGGCTGAGCTTGCTTTTGTCCTCCTGCCTCCCCATCCCTTTTTCCCATGTCCTGTCTTTTAGATTGTAAGCCTGAGGGCAAGGACTATCTACCAGGGATGGGATCTGTTGGCCAGTGCTGGTTTGAAAGCATTCCGTTGACCTAACAGGCCAGAATTTATTCGAGTTCATTCTTTGTCTGCTAGTCACTGTTTTTACCAATCTGTTTTTTTCCCTCACAAAAACTGATATTAATATCAATATTTTGAAAGGAAATATTAATACAATTATCATTCTTAATATCAATATTTTAGAGGCATAGCCATGGAAAAACATTGCATAACGGTACATAAACATCCTATGTGCAATAATACTGAATCCTAATTGGGCAGAATTCTAGCGTATCCCTACCAACTACTGTGGATGCCTTTTGGATAAAAATGCTTTAAATGAAAGAAAATAATCTGGGCCAGCACGAACCAGCTGGAAGGGGAAACAGCAGGAGGAAATAGATAGGGGGAATGATAGCTGGGTCATACACTGTGGTCTCAAAGAACATTGTTGCTCAATCCAGTGATAACATCCATGGTGCATAAAGAGAAAAGGCTGCTGGACTGATGATAGAGGATTTTTCAGGGCTTGGTCCTCTGTTGTACACCAACCTTAAGTACATTCTCTAAGGCAGGGGTAACCAATACGGTCCCCCTCCCCAGATGTTGTTGAGCTTCAGTTCCCATCATCTCTGACCTTTGGCCATGCTGCATAGTCCAAGAACATTTGGACAGCGCCATGCTGGCTTCCTCTGCTCTAAGGAAAAGAGTGCATAGCAGTGAGCACGTTCCAATTTTGTGCAAGTCACTCGAGAAAATTGGTTAGGAAGCCAGCAGACTTTGGCTGGTTCTAACACAGCTGGGTGAGATTTGGCTCATTGTTTCTGACAGTGAATGGCATGTCAGAGGTACAAAAGAATTAAAAGTTTTGTGTCTGAGCATATATGTTCACAGAGTTGTTTCACATCATTATCTTGGAGGCTGTGATGCAGTGCCCTGACCGGTATATCCATAACTCTGTCAGTAAATCAACTTCTTGAGTCCTGGATGGCATGTTGATAGGGCACTCTCATGTTCAGACTTGTAAGTCTCATTGGCATAGTGTTATACCTCCTGTTTTCAAAGCTATGAAACTGCCATAACCTTTTTTTTATGATCATGTGAGATGCAAAGCCAGAGTGCACCTTGTAGATCTGTGGTGGGCAGCCTGTGGCACCCACCCTCCAAATGTTGTTGGACTCGCAACTCCCAACAGCCCCAGCCACCATGGCCAATGATCAGGGATTATGGGAGTTATGATCCAGCAATAACTGAAGGGCTGCAGGTTCCCCATCCCTGATTTATATAATCTAGTGTGTGCCCCCAAATAGGTTTGAACCTCTTTTATATAAACAGGCAGTAGTTATTAAAGAGCTAAGCCTAACCTTCTGGTATTTAATTGAATGTTATCACTGGGCATAGAACATTATGGACACAGGAGAAGGATGCTGTGTAAAACCTTACATCTCTGCTAATTGTCAGACTTTGACCGTTTGAGTGGCTTCTGCATTCAACTTAGTACAATTGAAGTGTCAATCAGGATTCATGACTTCATTGAGATTGGAATACTTTGCCAGTGATAACAAAATTGGTATGGACAGGATACTAAACCTACAGGAAGAAATTAAGACAATGTCATACTTCTCACTGTGCTGTTGGAGATTTGGCAGCATCAAACATCTTCTTCCTGCCTTCCATTCCTGACATGGCCTCCACATTCTTACGCCAGTCACCCACTTCTACAGGACGCTCCTATAAAAGAAACCAGGAACCTGACCTTAGTACCATGAGCATAGTGCATTTTGTGTCCATACTGCCAGAGGAAGAGCTGTGTGTATTGTGTGATTCCACGCCAGTCACCACCTAAGTGCCATACAGTGCACAGAATTTGGCATGTTGAGAACTTTGCTTTCATTTCAACACTTCTAACCCTTATGGCTGGGAAGATGAAGTTGATGTTGGAAGTGGGGCAAGAGCAACTCCTGTTTTGTTCCTTTGTTTATGTTCCAGAAAGGAGATAGAGTTAGGGTCCTCCAGGTGGCTAGGCTTAACTACCTTTACCTGTGGTGCTCTGACAGACTTCCTTCCGTCGCAGACTGATATGTCTTAGGGAAGCTTATCTGCCCCTCCTCCTTCCACCCTTTCCTTCTTCTCTTCTTCAACTGTCCGAGAGAGAGGAGACACCTTTGCCTCTGCTCTCTCCCTCCTGAGCCCAACCCTGGGCATTGCACCTCCAACTTAGTTAGTTAGAACTAGGCATGCCTTTCCTATCTACTATGTATTTCTATAAATAAAGTAGCTTTTCTTATTTTACTAAGTCTTAAGTCTCAGTGATCTCAATGCAGGGTAAAAGCCTGCTGCTTAGGTAAATGCACACACTGGTGCACACGCATTTCAGACCGTTGACAATCTCTGCTAATATCTATACAAATTTACACAACAGTTGAAAGTAGGCGGATAGTGTCTATGGCATCTCAGAAAGAATTCAGAGGTCAAAGACTAGGCAGAATTTTCAGTGGCCATGAGTTGGGACTTCAGCATCCTACATAACATAAGCCCTATACAACTTGATGACCAGCGGACCCAAGAGATCATCTCACCCCTTATATACCCATTCAATCACTGCACTCTGCAAGTGAGTGCCTCCTGCAGATACTATTTTGTTTTACCAGGAGGTCCCTTCCACACAACATAGGAATCAGGCCTTTAGTTTGTGGCACCTACGCTTTGGAATTCCTTCCCATTAAATATTAGACGGGCACCATCTCTGTTGTTTTTTCAGTGCCTACTCAAGTGCTTCCGCTTCCAACAAGCTTTTTAAGTAGGGATCATTCCCAGTTTGGACATGTACTGGAATTGTTTATAAGATGGTTTTTTATTATTTTATTATTTGTTTTTTGTTGCCCAGGGCTCTTTTGAGAGGAAGGACAGGATATAAATTTAATTAATAATATTACATAATAACACCTTGCCTTTCTCCAACAACTGGCAGAAGGAAACTGCTTGTGGGGGGGGGAGAGAGAATTCAGTGCAAAATTTTAACACACACACATTCAACTCTATCAGACTTGTGCTTGTTCCTTGCCTACTAGCAAGTGGCAACCCATCATGACCAGCCATTGCCATGCACAAGATTAAAGTGTTTGCAGGTTATGTAAGCTGTAAATTTGAAGAGACATGCAGAAAACCTAATCCTGAGTTTTGCCCTTTTAAATTGGAAGCCAGTAATATCAAGCTGGCCGAATGTTGTAATCACAGCCAACATGGAGTTTATGGAGTTTTAAGCAGCTGTTTTTATAATTGTTTTGCTAAGGTTTTCATAGTTTAAAACTGGTTGTTTAAAATTAAAAAGGTGGCAGAGCAGTTTTTAAACTGACTGAGGGGGGAAACCCAACAGGAGCTGAGGAAGGTCTGGTTTGGAATAAAGCTCCCCCCTGGGATAAAAACCAAAGAAATGATGAAATTTTAAAAGGGGTAGGCCTAGAAGTAGGCATTGTGAGATCAGGGGCACAGGATATAAATTCAGAAGAGCAAAATTACCACAGGCCTAACCACAAGTGCCAAAGACACTTGAAGAGAGACACTGCTTACAAGTGCCTGTACGCTAATGCTAGGAGCCTCCAAACCAAGATGGGAGAACTGGAGTGCTTGGTCTTAGAGGAGAGCATTGATATAGTGAGCATAACGGAGACCTGGTGGAATGGAGAAAACCAGTGGGATACGGTTATCCCTGGATATAAACTATATCGAAAGGACAGGGAAAGACATATTGGTGGCGGTGTCACTCTATACAGGAATACTCCGCTATACGGACCTTCACTTTATGGACACTTGCGAGTACGGACATATTTACAGTAGCACCATTCCCCTGATTACGTACGTTCGCTTCGCAAGAACGGACACTTAACGGCATGATGCCACCGCCCAATCAGTTTCCAAATACAAACTTTTTCTTAAAATATGGCCTACTGTGTTTATTTTAGTTATAAACGCGTTATTTACATCAGTTATGCCCGTATATGACGATTGCAGTGCAGTATATGCATCGATAAGTGAAAAAAGGTAGTGCTTCACTTTAAGTACATTTTCGGTTTACGTACTCGCTCTGGACCCATTGAGTACATTAATGGAGGGTATTCCTGTACATGAAAGAAGGCATTGAATCCAGCAAGCTCGAAACCCCAGAAGAGGCGGTCTCCTCCACAGAATCGTTGTGGGTGGTGATACCATGCCCCAGGAGTGATGTAATACTGGGAACGACCTATCGTCCCCCCGAATCAAAATGCTCAGGGAGACCTTGAGATGAGATATGAAATTGAGGAAGCATCCAAACTAGGAAATGTGGTAGTAATGGGTGACTTCAACCCGGACATAGACAGGCCGCATATGTGTTCCAGTCATGACAAAGAAGCAAAATTTCTAGATATTCTAAATGACTATTCCCTAGACTAGTTGGTCATGGAATTGACCAGAGGGATAGCAACCCTGGATGTAATCCTCAGTGGGGACCGGGACCTAATGCGAGATGTGTTGTCGAACCAATTGGGAGCAGTGACCGTAGTGCTATTAAATTAAACATACATGTAAATGGCCAATTGCCAAGAAAATCCAACACGGTCACATTTGACTTCAAAAGAGGAAACTTCACAAAAATTAGGGAATTGGTAAAAGGAAAGCTGAAAAACAAAGTCCAGAGGGTCACATCACTCGAAAATGCTTGGAAGTTGTTTAAAAACACTATATTAGAAGCTCAACAGGAGTGCATACTGCAGATCAGAAAAGGTACCACCAGGCCCAAGAAGATGCCAGCATGGTTAATGCGCAAAGTCAAGGAAGCTCTTAGAGGCAAAAAGTCTTCCTTCAGAAAATGGAAGTCTTGTCCGAATGAAGAAAATAAAAAAGAACACAAACTCTGGCAAAAGAAATGCAAGAAGACAATAAGGGATGCTAAAAAAGAATTTGAGGAGCACATTGCTAAGAACATAAAAGCCAACAACAAAAAAATCTATAAATACATTCAAAGCAGGAGACCATCTAGGGAGGCGATTGGACCCTTGGATGATAAGGGAGTCAAAGTTGTACTAAAGAACGATAAGGAGATTGCAGAGAAGCTAAATGATTTTTTTGCATCTGTCTTCACAGTGGAAGATATAGGGCAGATCCCTGAACCTGAACTAACGTTTGCAGGAAGGGATTCTGAGGAACTGAGACAAATAGTGGTAATGAGAGAGGAAGTTCTAGGCTTAATGGACAATATAAAAACTGACAAATCACCGGGCCCGGATGGCATCCACCCGAGAGTTCTCAAAGAACTCAAAGGTGAAATTGCTGATCTACTAACTAAAATTTGTAACTTGTCCCTCAGGTCCTCCTCCATGCCTGAGGACTGGAAAGTGGCAAATGTAACGCCGATCTTCAAAAAGGGATCCAGGGGGGATCATGGAAATTACAGGCCAGTTAGCTTAACTTCTGTCCCTGGAAAACTGGTAGAAAGTATTTTTAAAGCTAGATTAACTAAGCACACAGAAGAATAAGCCTTGCTGAAGCAGAGCCAGCATGGCTTCTGCAAGGGAAAGTCCTGTTTCAGTAACCTATTAGAATTCTTTGAGAGTGTCAACAAGCATATAGATAGAGGTGATCCAGTGAACATAGTGTACTTAGACTTTCAAAAAGTGTTTGACAAGATACCTCACCAAAGACTTCTGAGGAAGCTTAGCAATCATGGAATAAGAGGAGAGGTCCTCTTGTGGATAAGGAATTGGTTAAGAAGCAGAAAGCAGAGAGTAGGAATAAACGGACAGTTCTCCCAATGGAGGGCTGTAGAAAGTGGAGTCCCTCAAGGATCGGTATTGGGACCTGTACTTTTCAACTTGTTCATTAATGATCTAGAATTAGGAGTGAGCAGTGAAGTGGCCAAGTTTGCTGACGATACTAAATTGTTCAGGGTTGTTAAAACAAAAAGGGATTGCGAAGAGCTCTAAAAAGACCTCTCCAAACTGAGTGAATGGGCGGAAAAATGGCAAATGCAATTCAATATAAACAAGTGTAAAATTATGCATATTGGAGCAAAAAATCTCAATTTCACATATATGCTCATGGGGTCTGAACTGGCGGTGACCGACCAGGAGAGAGACCTCGGGGTTGTAGTGGACAGCACGATGAAAATGTCGACCCAGTGTGCAGCAGCTGTGAAAAAGTCATATTCCATGCTAGGAATAATTAGGAAAGGTATTGAAAATAAAGCACCCAATATCATAATGCCATTGTATAAATCTATGGTGCGGCCACATTTGGAATACTGTGTACAGTTCTGGTCACCTCATCTCAGAAAGGATATTATAGAGCTGGAAAAGGTTCAGAAGAGGGCAACCAGAATGATCAAGGGGATGGAGCGACTCCCTTATGAGGAAAGATTGCAGCATTTGGGGCTTTTTAGTTTAGAGAAAAGGCGGGTCAGAGGAGACATGATAGAAGTGTATAAAATTATGCATGGCATTGAGAAAGGGGATAGAGAAAAGTTTTTCTCCCTCTCTCATAATACTAGAACTCATGGACATTCAAAGAAGCTGAATGTTGGAAGATTCAAGACAGACAAAGGGAAGTACTTCTTTACTCAGCGCATAGTTAAACTATGGAATTTGCTCCCACAAGATGCAGTAATGGCCACCAGCTTGGATGGCTTTAAAAGAAGATTAGACAAGTTCATGGAGGACAGGGCTATCAATGGCTACTAGCCGTGATGACTGTGCTCTGCCACCCTAGTCAGAGGCAGCATGCTTCTGAAAACCAGTTGCCGGAAGCCTCAGGAGGGGAGAGTGTTCTTGCACTCGGGTCCTGCTTGCGGGCTTCCCCCAGGCACCTGGTTGGCCACTGTGAGAACAGAATGCTGGACTAGATGGGCCACTGGACTGATCCAGCAGGCTCTTCTTATGTTGGGTTTTTTTTGTATATTATATATCTTATGGTTATCTGTAATCTGCCCTGTGAGGGCTATATCCTAAAAGGCAGCCTAGAAATATCTGTATGAAAGGAATATACACCAGGTTCATCACACATACACACTGGCAAACACCATTTACCCAGCATATGACAGTGTGTGCAGAAAATATAATCTAGACCCAGCGCTTGGCAATGTTACTTTTTTGAACTACAGCTCCCATCAGCCCAATCCAGTGGCTATGCTGGCTGGGGCTGATGGGAGTTATAGTTTTAAAAAGTAACTTTTCCAAGCTCTGTCTAGACCAGCCTTTCCCAACCTGGTTCCCTCCAAAAGTTTTGAACTACAACTCCATCATCCCCAGCCAGCATGGTCAATGGCCAGGGATGGTGGGAATTATAGACCAAAATATCTGGAAGGCACAGGTTGGAGAAGGCTGACTTAGATCACGTGCAGCTCATTTCAGGCTAGGAACCCACTCACACAGGCTTTTCACGTGGCCACCACACACTTAGCGGGTTGTAGAAAGAGACCCCAACGAGTGTTCAGGGAGCCTAGCATGCTCTGTTAACTATGCCATACTTTGAGGGCAAGGTTCAACGCATCTTCTGAAGCTAAATGACATTGTGCCAGTGCCATGTCACTGTTTGGGCCAGCTCCTTATCAGAAATTTACCTCATGCTGACATTTTTCAGATCTGAGTGACTTTATGGGTAATAAAGACAAAGAGCCAGAACATTAAACTTTTTACTTCCTCCATATGCAGCCTTGAAAAGCTGACTGTGCACATTGTTATTATGAAATACGTTCTATTATCCTTTGATATTGGGAAAGCTGATATTCAAAACCAACCCCAAGGACAGATCCCCTTATACTGGTCCAAGCACTGACTTTCCTCCTAGGAAAATAGTTAATTCAGGAATGCCTATACTAGGCATTGTGTAGTTACATATGTTGCCCATGGTAGGCAGTTACTGATTTCCCCATGGTGAGCAATCCTTGTCCTCATGGTGACATTTGCAAGTATTCACAACAGGACTTGTCCCTTCATGTTCCTAGCTTGCAGGGTATGCCTGCACACATCTGTGGGCTTGATGATACCTTGTGGATGAATCTTGTTTACTTCAAATGACTGTATGGTATATCCAATTTCAGCATATCTTCAGTATCCCACCTTGCAAAACACCCCATCCCCATCTAAATGTGTTCACTGTTCACTTCATGCATTGAATTAAACAGGTTCTTACCTACAAAACCCTATGGCACAAAGAAAGTGTCACTGTTGCTTTTTCAGGTTCCAGGCAATGTGTGGAGACTTTCAGTTCACATGGACAGGATACTTTCAAATGTTACCATTGTGACAGTGATCACCCGCTATGGGGAGACCTAGTTCAGCAGCCTTGCCCAGTGACACTAACGTATATGTCAGCCCTCAGATCCATGTTTTAAAGATGTGTGCAAATGTCACAGTGTAACTTAGCAAGTTACTTTGGGAGCTCTTCAAGCAGATAAATCAATCATATACTGTCTTGACCACAAGCCATAAGAAAACATAATAGAAAGGTCAGCATGAGGAAATGTACAGATCACAGATAATGAGAATCTCAAATAGCCTTAAAACAATCTACCACATGGGTGTTCAGGCATATACCCATTTGTTTCACTTTTGGCTGCCAAAGCAAGAGAAGTCATATTCCTCTTAGCTAGTACATACTTGGAGAGCCAGTGTGGCATAGTGGTTAAGGTGCTGGACTATTACCTGGGAGACCAGGGTTCGAATCCCCACACAGCCATGAAGCTCACTGGGTGACCTTGGGCCAGTCACCGCCTCTCAGCCTCAGAGGGAGGCAGTGGTAAACCACCTCTGAATACCACTTACCATGAAAACCCTATTTATAGGGTCGCCATAAGTCAGAATTGACTTGAAGGAACTTCTTTCATTCAGTACATACTTGATTTAACCAAATATTAACAAGATGCAAACTGAAAAGAGTCCTTTGTAACAAAGCAATGAAGTATATGTTGGAATATCCTGTATTATGCTTGCTCCAAAGTTCAAGCATCTTAGATTATAAAACACTGGGTCATATTCAACTAATTGGTTGCACTAGTGGAAGCCAGTGAAAGGACTCCTGCTAGCACAACAGGACTTCCCCATCTCGTCCCCACCCACTCCCATGGCCTCCCAAATCTGAGGGTCAAGAGAAACAGCACACAGGGGGAGGAGACAGGAGCTGATTCCACTGGGCAAGCAGAAATGTTTGCACTGATAGAACAATTTTCCTTAGCACTATGTTGAATACAACCTATATTCTATAATTTCCACACAAAGCTCTCCTTTTCAGCAGCACTCTAAAATCTGAGAGATTATTTTGATAACTGTGATAGAATTTTATCATACAATACCAAGGATAAATTTATCCTTTGTTAGCAAGGGTAAATTTCTGCTGAATGAAGGTATACCTCTCTTACTTTTTGAATGCTTTTTTAGCAACTACTCTCTTGAGTTTAGAAAAGGTAAGGAATATTCATAGGAAAGTATAAATCATGTTGTCCTTTGCAGTCAGTTACAAGAAAGTCATACACAGATAAACTTTCCTACACAATGACTTCAGAAAGCAGCATCACAAGTAACCCTGTGCAAAAAAGGCAGCACAGTTTGGATCTCTGACCTTTTCTGTATCCTCCTTCTTGACAGACTTGAGGTTGGCTCTCAGGTCCATGGAAACTTTGTGCTTAGAGCCAAGCAGTGCCCTAAGCATGGCGTCAGCAGAGACACGGACCCGCCGCAAGGGAGGACGTTTGAATTTCCCCCGAAGGTCAAGCACCTTCAGTTTCAGGTTTTTAATCTGCAGAGCAGGAGAATAGATAAAATGCCGAATAGGGTCATAACTGGTCATAAGGTCAAGTTGGTCAACTCTTTTCTTCTAAGCAGGAAGGAGTTAGAATGATCTGACCCTCTTGCTTCATGACAGGAAGGGATGCTTTGGAAAGGAACATCTTTGTGCTCAAATATATTCTGGGCACAGAGAGATATCCCTGGTAGCAGTTTCCTACCTGAATCATTTGCCGTACTCAAACAAAATAGTAAATACACACTGAGTCTCCTTTTCCCAGTTGGTACACGCTTTGTTTATGCCACTAATAAAGAATAAGCAGGCTCCTGCACTAGGGGAGGAGAATTCATGGGCACATCAAACTTTAGAATGTCAGGAGATCTTTTCCATTATGAACTTACAGTTAAGAATCCAGAACACAAGGGCAGTCTGAGACCTTCCTTTTTTAAAAAAGGGGGAAAATGCTCCAGAATGCTTATGGAAGTTCCAGAAGGTACTGTATGCTCCTATTTATAATGCACATCAGAGGAAGCTCCATCTCAATTATTTCAGGCCTGACCCCCTTAAGAAACAGGTCCTGAACCCAAGCCTCTTGCAAAACAATCAATACACATTTTGTAACTAACTGAGAATTTAAGCAGACCTTGGTTTGCCTTCTTACCTCCCGTGTGTTATGGATACATTTTGCTTCAAAGTCATATCGCTCTTCATCCACAACATCTACCTTCTCGTGTAGCTCTCTGCACAGATCCTATAGAGATAAAAGGGAAAGTAATTAGTTGGTGTTTTCTCCAAGACTAGTGCTCTGTTTTGATAGTACTAGTACTCAAAAAATGCTATTTCTCTTCCTTTTTATGTGGAAAATATGTGGTAACTATTTTTTTTATCATTTGGAAGGGAGGATATCTTTTAATGTTCATAATAAATAATATTAATGTTGCCCACTAAATGCATTGGCAAGGTGATATCACATCAATGGGCATGGCTAATCCTGATATTCTGTCTATCAGACCTTTACATGACATATGACTAACTGAATGAGCCCTGCACATAATAATTTTATCTTACATCAAGAACAGCCAAAGTCTATTCTTCAGCCAGTGGTCTGGGGCCTAGAACTGTTACAATGCTACACAAAATGACCGTCTTGATGAGTGGTCAGCCCCCATAATCAAGTTGGTGCCATTGAGCACTAAAGGATCCCCAGTAATAGAGCACATATGCTCAGACATAGCAGAACAATATGTGCATTTATATATCCAGGTTCCATATAAATTAAAAAAGGGAGGTGTCATATTAAAATATGGAATATCTCTATTTCTTACAGCTTGGAAACTCCCCACTCCTTATGAATGAAACTGAACAAAGTTTTTGCCATAACTTAAATTAAATTTGACAAGTTAATCAAAGGCCACTTGGACAAGCCACAGAAGTGGATGCAACCTTCTGGCCACCAGTAGGCCATTCCTGACATATAACCCTCAAAGTGATATTTGTGGGGAAATTTTCCCTTGAGATAGTTCCTTTCAGCACATTTAGACTCTAGTCTCAATAAGAATCTCTCCAATATGTATGATTATACTTCTTTTCTGCCTCTGTGAATGCAAAAAATGTAGCCCTAACTGGAGACTTGACTCCTAATACGGCTCATTAGAGCTCCACGGTGCCCAACAACATCAGCAAGTCTTCAGAAGCCATCTTAACTTCCACTCAATTCCCCAAACAAATAAAGTACCTGAAGTTGGGCGTAGGAAAGTCCACTGGTCCGCAGAGCTGTGACTCTCTCTGCCAAATATCTCTCCTTTTCTCCTTCTTTGTCCACTTGCTTCTGTTCCCACTGTTCTTTAGCTTTAGCCAGCATCAAACTCTAAGACAAAGAGGTCAAAATATTTGATACGTTTAGGTTTTGAAGCTTTCTTTCTCTCCACAAGTCTTCCCTGCTCTGTCTGCTGCTTTGTTTGTTTTTGGAAGGTATGAAGTTTATAGCAGTTGGTCTGATGTTTGGCTGGGTACTGCGTGTTTTTGTAGCTCAGGGTGAGGGCCTGAGCAGTTGGAATACAGATGAGATAAAGTTGCTCACTGCCATTCTATTCAGAGCGAGCATCCAGTGTCAGAGGCAGAAAGGGAATAAACATGCTGCCCCAGGTGGGAGATGGGGTGGGAGATTTTGTTTTTATTAGAATTCCAGGAGGTATGAATGTTTATCTGGTCAACTGTCTTTGCTGTACAAAGTGACTGGCTGGGATTTTATACTGCAGAAAAAGGATGGCTGTATGTTTGCACGTGTTACTGACTGAATAGCATAATATTATTTTAATAGGTTTATTATTTTTGTTGTTGCATTTCTATTTTGTACATTGCTTTGAGATTCTTTTGATTAAGACATTTTCTAAATAAAAATAAAGGAGTGGGATCTATCAAAACATCATCTTTATCATCACCACCCTATTTTCTGAGACATGAGCTACACCAGAGATTAATGGAAAGAACTCACAGTCCTCCCCTACAATGCATGAAGGGCAGAAATCCTACATAATCCCCAACATTTGCATAGAAGAGCTTTTCTGCACAGTTCCATTCAAGGCAGCTCCCTTTAACAAAAGCAAGATAGCTCATGGCCTCTGTTCAGACAAGCCCATGAGGATCTGGGATTGCATCACGGCTCACCTTTAAAAGGAGTTTGCGCGAAGCTGTGATCTTGGATTTTCTCTGTGAATAAATAAATAAAGCCACTTTAAAAAAACAAACTTGCAATTAATTGTAGAGCCAGATTGAAAACATTTTTGAGAAGAAAAAAGAATCCAGGAGCCACACTTACCTCCCTGTAGAAGTTCATGTGAGAGAAGGAATAAAGATATGAGAAAACAGAATGAATATGTGGAATACAATATTCTGTTATTATTATTTTAATCATTTATATCTGGCCTTTTTCCCAGAACTGGAACTGAAGGCAGCTTACAAAAATTAAAACAAATACAGTTAAAAACATATAAGTAAAACACACAGAAAGTTATAATTAAAATATAATTTATCTATAGAATTAAAACCATTTAAAACACAGTGATTAAAAAAACGCACAATAAAAACAGGTAAAATAGCACCCTATTAATAGTCCTTGCTGTCAGTTCCCAAAAGCCTGTGGGAAAAGTTTTCACCTGCTGACAGAAAGACAGCAGGGAAGGAGCCAGTCTAACCTCTCTAGGAAGACAGTTCCAGAGCCTAGGGGCAGCCACCGAGAAGGCCCTCTCCCATGTTCCTACCAGACGTAACAGCCCTACCCCAACCATACAAATTATACCTAGAGTATGTGTATTTACAAGCTTCGCTATGTATAGAACTTTATCATAATCAGCCCTTTGAAATGTGCTCAGAAACCAACTAGTAGCCAGTGGAGCTGTTGTAACTAGGAAGTTACTTGTGTGCTTCCTTTAACAGAGCCTCAAATTCTACTCAAGAGACTCTTAATGCAATTGATACTGTATGGAAAAGCGGACCCATCCTACCCCACCAGTACTCCCCACTGATCCAGAGACTTCCAGACATAGTTGCTCCTTTCTTAGACTCCTTACTTGGCCCTGTGGTTTGCTGGGCACCCACAAGATCCATTCCTTAAAAGCCACAACAGCCCATCTTTAGTAGGTACTACAATCTCTAAACCCCACTTCCTTCATCTTTCCTTAACTTCTCAGTGACTCTCTGGCTACCTAGTCTTATGGGCTGCTACTGCTTGCCCATGTATGCCTCAAACATGGTCCAGTCTTCATGGAGCATTCCTAGATTTTTCCCTCTGTTGTTGCTGGCTCCTATGGATGTAGTCTCTCCTTTTTACCTGGCCATTCCTAGCTGCAGGCCAGGCCCTCAACCCTTCCATTTCACTGGCAAGGCTGGATCTAAATGTGTTGGCAAAATGCCCTCCGAGGGGCCTCTTGGATGTCAGTACACCTTTTCCAGTTAGCTTACCACTGGCAGTAAGCAGAAGCAGTAACAACGCCACAATCTATGAGCATGTAGGCTGCCCACCATTGTAATGACCCACAATGCTCTGACACAGCATCTTTCAGGAATACTGTGGCCATTTGGCAAGCTGGGGCCCCAGACTGCTGCTGGAAAGTTGAACCCAGAGAAGGGATCAACACTAGTGGACCCTGGCTGGGCGCTTAGACCTGGCAGCTGCCCAAGAATTTAGATGCTGTTGCCAAGTCAATACACCCTGCTGTGTCTGATTAGCAGAAGCACCAAGGGGGTGATGGGATGCTGCACCCAACGTACTGCACGATGCATGTCTGCAATTTATTGATTTCTCAATTTCATAGAAATCATAGAATAGTAGAGTTGGAAGGGGCCTTTATGGCCATCAAGTCCAACCCTCTGCTCAATACAGGAATCCAACTGAAAGCAAGTAAGGCTAGATGAGTAATCCGTTCTGGTCTCTTTCACGTACTACATTTTTCCTATTTTAAATTCAGTTCTCCATATTTCCAGATCAGTGTTGCCGTTTTTAAAAATAATAATAATTAAATAACAGATTTTGGTGTACATTTCTTAATATACAATTTTATGCACTTTTCCCTAATATACACAGTTTTGCCAGCAATCTTCCCTAATATAATGTTTTTGTTTGTTATTTTCACGAACATATTAATTTTTCCAAACTTTGTTTGGAGAAGTGAATTGCAAAATTCAGAGAAGTGTGAATTTCAAAGGATAGCTGTGTTTTGGTTTGCATATTGCTTTGGGATGCGTGGATTAGGTAGGTTTGCATTAAAAATGTGAATAAAACTGAATTTTTCCTCCATCCTTAGTCACAAGAACTTCTCTGGGAATACGATACTTTGCTTACATTTCAACAATATATGATTTAAAATATTATTCAAGATTTCTCTACAGTTGAGCTGCTCTCTGATCTAAAACATCACACATTTTCACTGGGCTTTCCATAAAACAGAAGAATTCCTATTTTAAATAATGAAACCCAAACTTGAATGTTGGTAATGATGTTCACAGTTGATTTCAAACCTAGCGATCCCCACATGATGGTTACACCTACAAGTTGGGTCATGGGTAAGTGGTCAGAGGATGAGTTGCCACTCTTCCAGCAGTGAGTGATGGCATCCCTGAAACAAAATGATGGAATGGAATGGCTAACCCCAGCAAGGAGGGGAAGAAAACAGCACAATTCTTTTGGCAAATATTGTGCCTCTAAGCTTGGCAAGTATAGGGTCATCTCTGCCATCTAGTGGCTCTTTTGTGAATATGGATGTTGAATATTCTCTAGACGGCCTCTGAATATTTCGTATTCAGCCAATGATAATTGGGATCAATATTTCATAACTGACCGTTGATATTTGACAGTATTTGTTGGTGGAGTTGCAATAGTATTTTGTATTTGACAGTATTGGAAGCGAATGGCTGATAGTCAGTTTTTCGGTCTTCCTACCTCCAGGGAATATTTTCCATTTCATCTTGTCTACAGCAGAACCTTTGAGCATTACAGAGAATTCAGAGGAATCTGCAGTTCACACTAGGCACTCTTTGGCCATACTACTGAGAGCATATTCTAGAATGCGTTTGAGATGGCATGCATAGGATTGCACCTGATGTGACACTTGACATAGGATTGCCATTGCAAGCAGCAGCCCTGTATCACTTCTCCTTCCCTTCCCTTAACAATTAGGCATGTCATCTTTCCTTGTTTCCTCTCTCCTGCCAGCAGCAGTAGCAACAGCAGCAGCCAGTGATATGAAGCAGGGGTGGGAAAACACACTACACAGCAGTGCTATTGGAAAAGTTACTTTTTTGAACTACAACTCCCATCAGCCCAATCCAGTGGCCATGCTGGCTGGGGCTGATGGGAGTTGTAGTTCAAAAAAGTAACTTTTCCAAGCTCTGGTATGCTATAGGTGAATATACTTCATCTTGGACCCTTGGGCACATTTGCAACCCAGAGAAACTGTGAGGTAGGTTCCATACACACATCGCAATGTAGCACGCACTTCAGCCATACATACAACCAAATACCACACACATATCACAATGACACGTACATATAGTACACAGCCACACACACATGTACTCATGGCAACCACACACACACACACACACGCACACAAACATTCACTTTTTTCCCACCCCTCCCTCACCAATTAGGCTTGAAAAAAATATTTTTGCATTTTTAAGGCTAATCAGGGAAAGAGGGTTGACCTTTCTGGAGAAACAAGAGTTGGTTTTCCCTCCCCAGCTTCAATCTACAGGAAGAACACTCTTCTACTGCAACTATTAGGCTTGAAAAAAGTCTCCCACTAAAGCCTAATTGCAGCAGGGAAGTGGTGATGGGGGGTGCAACTGGAGAGGGAAATGTTAACCTTTACCTCCCCAGTTGTGACCACCAAAATTGCCCCTCTCCTGTGGAATTGGGCTATTTGGCTAAAACAGAAGGTTTCTTTCAAACCTACTTCAGTGGGGTGTGGGGGAACAGATGCCAGTGTGTTCGTGGGTGCCATGATAGCGACCCATGATCTACCTAAACATTGGGGAGAGGGGGAGAACCCAACATGGAGCTGTCATATACTTCAGCAGCAGCCCTATGTCAAGTCTCAAGTCTAGCTCTACTCTGAGTGCCAGATGTCATGCAGGAGGTAGTTTGGGCCATGCTTAGAAGATGAATCCAGGAAATAAGCAGAGCTTGGAAAAGTTACTTTTTAAAACTACAACTCCCATCAGCCCCAGCCAGCATGCCACTGGATTGGGCTGATGGGAGCTGTAGTTCAAAAAAGTAACTTTTCCAAGCTCTGGAAATAAGACAATGGGATCCAGACTAGAGGACAATTAAGCTATAGAAAAAAAGTTTGTTTTTTACTTACGGTTCAGGCATTGTGCAAATAAACTGTGTGCCTACAAATTGAAGTAAAAATAATCAGCAATAAGGAACGAAACTCAACACCAACATTTAAACACCGACACAAGCTCAGGGCTGGCTCTGCCCATCAGACAGGCTCAAGTGGATGGCTCAAGTGGCAGATGCTAGGGGACAAGGAGCGGCAGCAAGGTGTTGCACGGCAGAGATGTGAGTGCCATGCAACCTACTCCGCACCCTCTAAGCTAGCCTGCAGTGTACTGGAGGATACTGTCCAGTGTGGAAGTCATATTTTGCTGTAAGTTCAGTGATGAGCCTCTGTATGTGGAATGGGGGGCAGGGGTAGGTACCATCTTGTCCTTCACCTGGGGAAGCAAAATGGCCTCAAGTAATTTCACCTGAGACATTTAGAAAAGGCAAGTTTAGAATAACAACTCTCTGTTAACACTGCAATTAAGCTTTCAATACATATATTTAATGTTTCATTGCTGGATCATAGCTGTACTGTTGTTGGCAGAGTTTCTGCAAAACTGTACGGACTAAGCCAATTATCCGTGTTGTACATTGTGTGTATGTTTGTATGTATGTAAGAGACACACAGAGGCTGTCCCCATTGTACAGAGTGCATTGTCCTGGAAACTCATTTGTGTGTGCTGACGGTGGTCTCCCAGACTTTGTCAATAAAGTGCAGATGAACCAGCCAGCCCAGAACCAATGCTTGTGCCTCCTAGTCCAATGAGTGAGTGCCATCCTGTTCCAGACTTCCTCTCAGCCAGCACAGTCACCAAAACGTTAGACAGGTAAGCTAAAGGTGACATGCAGGACACAAGATCCAACACTGCAGGCTCCAGAAATATTCAGGAATATTCCCTTCACAAAGAACAGTTGTTCTGCACATGCCCTTACATTGTTTTCTTTAATGTTGTTCCCTAGGAGGGGAACACTGCACATTCTCAGAGGCAGTCACCTGAAGTGCCAGAATTTTTAAACAACAAACGTTGGCCATCCAGCTGTTATAATAAATATCAATGAGTGTGCTGTTAATTGTGACAGTGAACATTTTATGTCAGAGATGGGAAACCTATGGCCCTCTAGACATTGTTGGACTCCAACTCCCATCATCCCTGACCATTGGCCATGTCCAGCTATACTTGGAGGACCACAGATTCCCCATCTCTGATTTGAACTCAGTGGGACATTTCTGAGCAAACCTGCATAGAATTGGACAGCAGTCAAGTCAACTTTGTACCTTTCTAGCTAGTGATCTGTCTCACGCCATTAGATTTGAAGGTCACCTGCTGGAAGTGTCACGATTTCATGGCACATTTGATGTCATACTTGCACAGTTGCACCTATTGATCCTGCCTTTTAAATACCAGGTTTGGTACACTCTGGATATGGTGTATCTATGGGACAGCATTTCTGCTACATAGATGGCTTGTCCCAATTAACTCTTGCCAAGAAATTACAATTGTCCCACACAAGGTGCTAAGAAAAACTAGCTCCTAGGGAGCACTGATGGCTTTGTCTATTTTTGCCATCCTAATTCAAGCTGCATCATCCAAATGCCTAAGAGAGAGAGAGAAGCAGTAGACAAGAAACATCCTAATCTCTAGTAGAATTAGACACCTGAAAAAAATGGATCATTACTCTCTTCCATCATGTCTCTGGACATGCCAGGGCACTTCAATTGTTTACTTTTTTGGATCTGCTGCTGTCATGGAGAGACATACTAGCAATGATGCAATGTACAGAAGGTTAGCCTCAAATTAAGGAAGCAAGAAATGACCACAGCATGTGGACAGCAGGGTGCTTAATTCCATGCATATCTACAATTCAGTAGCTGGGCTTCAAGGATTCAAACACTTCTCAAACGCAGATTAGCCACAACCCCCTTCAGCCCCTCAATTTTACATTTAAAAATGATTTCTTTTGATTGATATTTTGGAGGGCAGGATCCGGAACTTCCCAAAGGGGGAACAAGTACTGCAAAATCCAAGTGTTAAATACATGCATTTTTACAATTAACACACACATTTAAATTTCAAAAGGAACATTTATATTAAAGCAAGTTGATTTAAAACTATAATGCATTTGAGGACCTCGTTTTTGCTTTTCCCTTCAGAAGTTCTAAATCTCAATTTACACTCAAATTACACTTTGAAGTCTACACTAGTCTAGAATCCTGGGCTGTGTACGCATTACCGGCTTCAAATGCAGCTAGGTTGTTCTTTTTCTCAATTCAGATTGAAGCCAATTTGGAGGAAAATGCATCAAAATGCAGTATTTCATGACAGGACTAATACAGGATAGATATGGACTGAGGCTAATGTCATGTGTATACTACTTCCCAAACCTGCAGTGGGAGCACACTGGATGATAAGTAATTGAGAATGTGTACACAGTCCTAATCTCACAGTGTCCAGCCATATGTCTATGGGAAGCCCACATGCAGGACCTGAGCACAACGGAAGTCTTCCTACTTATGGTTCCCAGCTACTGGTATACTGCTCTGACAGTGGAGCTGTGCATAGTCAATAGTAGCCATTGATAACCTTATCCTCCATGAATGACACTCTAGAGAGGGTACAGAATCTGTAGAATAAACATCTGAGACTGGGTCTTTTTGCTCTTTCAGATGAATTCTGTCAATGCCCTCAGTATCCCTATGAACCATTCATAAATAATTCTTCCCATTCAGTTTCTGTTTGGTAAATTACTCTGGCATAAGAAAAGTTATATCAACCATCTGCTGGAAATCAGCAAATTTCTATGGCTCCACCATGTTGTGAAGTTAACAAAATGTAAGCATCAATTTAAAAAGACAGAGCAGGCAAAGTCAGCATAGAATGCAAAGTCATTTATAGATGTGCTCGCTTTAAACTGAGACATGCACCTGTCAGTTAGATGTGCTGGAATTTGATGTGGGAGAAAGTCAGTTTGGTTTTTCCTTTTTTAGAGATTTGATTTCCCCAAGAGCCAACACATGCAATCATCTCATGCAGCCATCTCATGCATTGCCCTTTTCCTTTTGGGGATTTGATTATTGGCATCTGCTCTAGGGAATTTTCATAAGCATTTCTCTTCAGATTGAATGATTCATAACTGACACGTGCCCTTAAGCTTCTTGCTAATCTGTCTGTCTAGTATTTGTAAAGTGCTTGAGATTTAAAAAAAATTATCTCAACTTGCCCACAACGGCATTAGTGCCCACATAGCACTGGCCCTGCAAATTTAATCAGTTTAAACAGCAGTTGCCCTAGAACATCCCCTACCAAGCTCCTACTGAGCCAGCTGATCTTCTCATCTGCCTTGAGCAAAATTAAGGGATAATTTCTTTCTCTGTACTCCAGCCTTATAAATCAGCACAGTTCCTTTGTTACTTGATTACCCCAAGGCTAACTCTTTGATGAAGGACCTTACCTAGTGCAGTCCAGGCAGGAGAAAGGTGATGGCTGAAGGATGAAAGTTTTCAGACTGTGAGGATATGAGAAAAGGATGGGAGTATTAAGTTGAAGCCAGACTGCAACTGGTCAGTAAAAATAGAACACATACAGATACCCTTCTGCATTCACAGGGCAAGAGACTATGTCTAGATGCAGCAGGCCACACACCCACATTGTGTACACATTAAGTACTCACTGTTTGCGCCGCATACATGTTACACCAGGGGTGGGGGATCTTAGTCAGCCTGAGGGCCACATTCCCCCCTAGGCAACTTTCCAGGGGCCACATGCCAGTGTTGGTTAGGGCCAGAGGCAAAAGTGGGTGATCAGTGACATGACTCTTACCCTTATACACTAGGCTACATTCCAGCCATGAAAAAGTCAGAGGTTTCTACACACTAGCCTGTGCATGTACTTCCTGATCCGATTTGTTGCTCTGCTTTATAAATACAGATCAGGCCCAATCCAGTCTGGACAGATTTGCACCTGATCCAACTGTATTTAGATCCGAATCCAGATCATAATCTGGATATTACAAATCTCTGGAAATCCCATTGACTTACATTGCAAAACTGAAATGGCTATAACTTTCTTGTTTTTATTCATTTATTTATTTATTTATCCATAGAGACATGAAATTTGGAGACATGATAGCTGATATATGGGGGATTAACCCTGCCACATTGCAGGTGGATGCAGTTTTCATGCTCGTCACCTTTAAAGATTAAAATGTTTTAAAATTGAAAACAGATATAACAGCTTTGTTTTTTCACACAGGGACATGAAATTTGGTGACATGGTCACCTCTTTAGAGGAATTAACCCTGCCAGATTTCAGGTGGGTAGCTCCAGGGGTTTTCATGCTAGTCACCTTTAAATTTTGCTTTTTCATTTTTAAAAAAAAAAGACTATGAGTCCTTTTTCATCCCAGTTCTCATGCTCCTGTTTTTCCCTGTCCCTTTCTTCAAAACTTGGGGGGGGGGGATTGAGGGTTTTAAAAAATTCAGTTTGCAATACTATACATGAGAGGGTAGCATTAGGCAGGCACAGACTGGCAGCATCATGGAGATAATAAGCACATCAAAACATGGAAATGGACTGCCTTCAAGTTGATTCCGACTTATGGAGACCCTATGAATAGGGGTTTTCATAGTAAGGGGTATTCAGAGGGGGTTTACCATTGCCTTCCTCTGAGGCTGGCCCAAGGTCACCCAGTGAGCTTCATGGCTGTGTTGGGATTCGAACCCTGGTCTCCCAGGTCATAGTCCAACACTCTAACCACTACACCACACACAGGAACATGAAATTTGGGGACATGGTAACCTCTATGGAGGGGATTAACCCTGCTAAATTTCAGGTGAGTAGCTCCAGAGGTTTTCATGCTAGCCACCATTAAAATTTGTTTTTTCCAAGAAATATTCTTTTTTTAAAAAGATGCTGTCAAAAGGGAGCAGATTGCCAACAGCAGTAGTGAGTGAGGGAAAATACTATTTAATATTAATAATATTCACTGTGGTTAGCAATTTATAATAACAATTATTGTTGTTGTTGTTATTATTTCAGAAAAATGTGGCTAAATATGCCCACAAGTTTTAATAATACCTCTTAGCAATCGGAATCAAATTTTTTAAAACACACAGACAACAAACATTTTTTAAAATATATGTAAATAAGGATGGGACTGGGATTTATTTGGAAAGAACAGAAAACATACACAAGCTGAACAAATGCCACACAACCCCCACCAAACATTTCTAAGAGACAGAACATAAAAAAGATTTCTGCATTTTAAGACATCACCCCTTTCCAAGCGTTGTGATTAGAGAGTGTTGTATGGGGTGGTAGCACTCTACTCTTCCTCCCTTCCTCCCACGCTGGTGTTCTCTTTTATTAATTCATTTCAGAGACACCCTGTTTGGGTTCATCAGAAACTGTTTTGTGTTACAGATCTCTACAAATTGATTCAGGACCAGCTGATCCACTCTCTAGAGATTTTTAGCTGCTTCAACCCTATTTGGACAGGATACAAATAGGCCCAAATCAGCTCTGTTTGGCTTGTGATTTGTGGTTTGTACAAATATAGTGCACAACCCTACTACACACACACTCACACACAATCACTCCATCCTAACAAGCAAGAGATGTTATCACAGCTGAAGGACACTTTCTAGCTCGACTAAAGCGCTCAAGGGCTAGATAGAGAAGCTGGAGGGCCATATTTGGGTCCCAGGTCTAAGATTCTCCACCCGTGTTACACTCTTATTCATTATGTGCATTGCACCTCCGGTACACTTCTATTAATGTACAAGCCATACATGTCTTCGATACGCTTTCAAAGAGGAACTAGGTCTCAAGCAATACTGGATCAGCATTAATGAATTGGCTGCAGCTAAGCAGGATCCTACTCACTGTCAGGAAATCCCAACCAGTTTCACTCTTGCATTTTGTTCATGCATGTTTGCATCATCATCCAAATCATATTTTAGTTAGAAGTGTCTATAATGACTAAGCATATACAATAATAATTAAAAGTCACACAACCTCATCTGCAGGCTGACAGTTTAGAATGGTTCTATGATTTTCATGGGGAAGAAGGTTCCACAGGATGTCACACAAGCAGTAGTGTAGTGGCAGATTCAGAAGTGCAGGGTCCCTTCATGAAAATCATGCCATGCTCCCTCACAGCCATGCCCCCTTATTTGCTTCCTTGGTCTCTGTCATCATCTCCACACTCCTCAGTCCTTTCTGCACATGCCTTCTCCCACAGCAACAGTCTTCCCTAGTCAGTATGAAAGATGAGTGTGTTAGCTACTGAGAAGAGTCTTCTCAGTTGCTTACACACCTGTTTTCACTCTGATTGGCTTCCATCAATAGAAAAGGACAAGGGAGCATGTTAGAAGGTTCTTCTCAGTGGTTAACATACTCTCCTTTCATGCTGTTTGGCTCCTAGGATGCTGGAGACATAGGGACCCTGCTGGGACCCTGCTCCCCAAAAAGTAAGGGGTCTAAGACCCCCCGAGACCCCAGATGACTACACCCCTGCACACAAGGGGACCATACGTGGTGCTAACTGCCACTTCCAGCACAGAGGAAGGGGACAACCCAGGAGAAGCAATGACTGCAGCAGGAGCAGGAGCTGGGTCAAGGTCCAGCACTGGCAAAAGAACACACCAGTCGTGAACCCAGGCTGACACTGGGACCAAAGTTCTGGCTTGAGTCCTTTGGCCCCGGTATCTCACATACCTTTTAGGGTGATTGTGTGTTCTACTTTCTAGAGGGCAGTCCTCTCTTTGCAGGACTGTCAGAGAACAGTCCTCTCTTTGAAGGGCTTTGAAGTTGCCCACTAATTGTTACCACCTAGATAGCCAACTGACTAGGCACTGTCTCCCCCACTATGGTGAGAAATAATACAATAATAAAGTAATTGATTACTAAATTTGCACACAAAAAGGCACATGCAAATATTATGCAAAGCTGTCTCCTCTTTTACCCTCTTTTCAAGCGCTGCAGTTCCCCTTGTTTGGCAATGCATATATGTGGCCACCTTAGTTCCTGTCCTAAAAGCTTTTGTGAGCACCAACCATATTCACTGACAGTCAAAAATTCTGAAACTAACCATTGTCTTCCTCTGTGGGGCTGCCCTCTGCAGTAGGGTTGGGGAACCTGTGACCCTGCAGAAGTTGTTGGATTCCAGCTCCCATCAGCCTCAGCCAGCATAGTCCTGCTCGATGGATTCTATCCAGTGTGCTAATGGAAGTGGTGGATGAGTGTGTGAAAGGGGAGACGAGACGGGGGGGTCCTATTCATGTGTTTCAGTGAATATGTGTGGGCTTCAAGTGGGAAGGGGACAACAGCTCACACAAAGCCCCATCCCCAACATCCCCATGAATGCTGGCTCCACTCGGGATCTTTGTGTGTTGTTTGAAGAGAGATTCTAACTGTATTCAACTGGACAAGCTTAGAAGCCTTCCAGTGACAGGGAAGTCTGGGCTTAACATGCAAAAGTCAAACAATGCAACTGGCACATTTCCTACTTTTAAGCCCACATTCATTTGCTGGAACATATGAATAGGGCCAGACAGATAATATATGTGTGTAGGGTCCTTGCCAACTGCATACAGCATGCATATGTGATTTTTTTTTCTCACTGTAGCAAATTTATCCCCAGATGAAAGGGTAACACCCCTCTCCTTCCATTTAAGCAGAACTATAGGAGACAGGACACAATGTGGGCTGACACTGGGAAAGGCACGTGGCATTGTTTTAACCGTTACCCATATTTTTATTTTCATTTGAAATGTTATTTTCATTTGAAATGTTATTTTCATGCTGTTGTTTTAGTTAATTGTATTTTACTGTCTCATGTTTTTATTTGGTAAACTGACTTGTTGAGGTTTTTAACTTTAAATGTGGTATAATTCGCCCCCACCCCACCCCAATAAACAAAGAAATTATGACAAACTCTGGACACATTAAGAACAGGAAGCTGCAAGACTCAGTTGATAAGAAGAGTTAGTGAGTGGAGAGAGAGGAGAGTGTGTTGTTCAGGAGTGGGTTGCCCTCCAAATTTTATCATCAATCCATTTAAAAACTAATGGTCAAGATGCCATCATTGATTGATGGAGGCAGCCTTTGTAAAGGAGAACAGCAGTCTCTTCCATGGGACCTCAGGCTGGGAGCCCCTTGGTGTGTGCGTCTGCGTGTGTGTGTGGAAGAGGCACAGAGTGCTGACTTTGCACCTGTTTCCTTGTGTATTTTTAGAGCAGATATTAGGAGAACACAACTCTATAGTCCAAGAAGGACAATGTTTGGCATGTTAATCCATGCTGCTATTATAGTGCAGGCAGAGAATATAGGCAGGATATTCGAGTGCAGAGGCAGGAGTGATGGGCACAGGGCTCTTCCCCCCACCCCATTGTCTGTAGAGATGAGCAGCAAACAGGGGAACAATGGACCATCCTCTTTCTGACCCAGCCCAACCTGGTGCCCTTCAGATGCTTTGGTCTACAATTCCCATCAGCCTCAGCCAGCACAGCCAAGTTGGCTGGAGCTGATGGGAGTTGTAATCCCAAACATCTGGATGGCACCCACTGGAAGCTGGTCCATTAGGGCAAATGGGGCACTGTCCCACCAACCAAAGACTGCCCTCAGTGCCCCCTCCACCTGCCTTCTTACTTACATCCAGTTCATTGGGTGGCCTGCCTGCCAGCTTCCTCCTCCTTAGTGTTGCCCTTGCAAAACTCAGCAGGGAGATAGGGACAAAAACTAGAATTAGTTGGCTTTGCTGTCAGTGGTTCTCGTTCTGCCTATCATTGGTTCTCACTCCACCTACTGTTGGGCTCCCTGACTTCTGCCCCATCATTTCCAGTGTTCACTAATTGCCACTGATGGCACCAGGTCGGGGAAAACTGTTCTTATTTATATGTAATAAATTTTGATGCCATCTGTCCTTGAAAAAGCTCAGGGTGGGATATATGATCCTTCCCTGCCTTATTTATTCTCACAACAGCCCTGTGAGGTAAGTCACACTGAGAGAGAGCCACCCCATGAGCAACATGACAGAGCAGATCTCCTTGGTCCAAGTTCAACACTTGAAGAAGTGCACCACACCAGCTCTAATTGTGGTTGCCTGGAGACGGAAGTTGGACTTACCCCATCACTACTTCTGAAGCTTCCTGGCCAGTCCTTACCATACTGGGCTCCAAAGCAGAATTCTACATTGTGTGGAACTCCCCAACTCACCCCTGTGCTCAGTTGCTAACCAATCACAAAGGACGAGGGGAAATGGCTGGATTTTAGCAAGAGTCTCTAAGCCATCCCCAGCTGGATGCTTTTGTTTTTATGGTCCTCCTTCACCCCACCTCCCCCCAACTGTACATCTTATGGTAATAAGCAGTTTTTGCTAACAAGTACTGAGCCCCACCCCTTGCCCATTAAAGATCACTTGGTCCTACCTAGAACTCTGCTCCGGTACCATATTTTTTAATTAAATTCATAAATAAAAAAAAGGAATTGGCAACACTACTACTAAGATTTGGTTTGAGATAAGGCTTGATGCCAGAACCTGCTTTGAAGAAAGTCAGTGCCACTGAAGCATCTATAAAGGGTGGTTTCCTTATTGCTGAGTAATCACAATCACAATCAGCTGGATCAATCCAATCCAATTCTAATTGAGTTCCATTGGGCTTACTCCAGGTGAATGGGCGTTGGACTGCAGTCTGCTGCAGACTGCTGCACTTAGTTCCATTGAAATAAATAGGACTTCAGTTATAACTAAGTTGTTCCATTGATTTCAGTGGGACCTGAGTGCATATCCTCTCATATCTACTCAATAGGGCTAAATGGGTATAGGACTGCAGACTAAGATAGCTGCAGAGCTTGGAAAAGTTACTTTTTTAAAACTACAACTCCCATCAGCCCTAGCCAGCATGGCCACTGGATTGGGCTGATGGGAGTTGTAGTTCAAAAAAGTAACTTTTCCAAGCTCTGGATAGCTGCAATTACTTCCTATTGGACTTCACTTATGACTTAAAGGGTGCAACTAATGTCTACACACACCTACTCAGAAATGAGTCCCATTGAGATCAGAAAGGTGTGCTCCCAGGTAAATAGGTATAAGATTACATCCTAAGATAGCTGCACTTAGTTCCTGTTGAAATCAATAGGACTTAAATTTATAACTAACTTGTCTTATTGATTTCCATGGGACCTGAGTGCAACTAACATCCGTACATATCTACTCAGAAGTTAGTCCACTGAGTTCAGTCATATGCTTCCAGATAAGTGGTACGGATTGCAGCTTCAGTCTGGATCCAGCCCAGTAAGTTCAGAGAAGACAGGTCTTCCTCAGCACAAGGCATACCTGTTCAGCTGGCCTATGCCCCAGCTCTTCCCATTTTATGCATTCGACTGTGGTCCCTCCCCTCGAGGGTGTGGCTTCAAATAGAACCACCATGTTGCATCTCAAGAGACCATAACAGGAACTCAGCTGGAAGAACAAATCAAATATTTTGGCAAGGGTTTTTTTTGGGAAGGGCTGTAGCTCAGTAACAGATCATCTGTTTTGCATTCAAAAGGTCCAGGTTTCAATCCATGGCATCTCCAGCCATGGCTAGGAATGTCCCCTGATCCCTGTCTGAAACTCTGGAGAGCCGCTGCCAGCCTGTGTACACAATACTGAATTAGATGGACAGTGGTCTGACTTGGTATAAGGCAGCTCCCTATGTTCTTGAGATTTTCCCCTCCCTGAACTATGAGCCAGAAGCAGAAAAATGGCTCTTTGATCTCCTATCTCTTAACTATGACTGAAAGAAACACAGTTTTATAAGCCAGATCCTTTAATAAAATGTGGGATAATTGACAAAAGCAACGAGATTTATTTATTTTTTTAGTCCATGGTTGGGCACACTTGTTAGGCTATCTACTGGTGAATTCACATGCTTAGATATGTCTTTCTATCATAATGTGGCTTTTTATAGTTATCTTATGTGAATGCCGATTAGAATTGACCTTTTTTTTAAAAAAACTGGTCTTGTATTTTTATTCAGGGTTTTACAACATTAATATTTTTTTAAAAACACAAAAACATTATTCCTTTTGTAATAGGTCAGGACAAGAAGAAATGGAGAGCAGAGAAAGGATCTGCCTAAACAGATGAATATAAGTCTTGGCAACTACGCCAAGAAAGAGAATCCATTATATGGACCTCCTAAACTATTTTTCAAAACATAATACAATAATGATCTGTTTAAAAAAATTAACATAGTGCTTAGTTTTGATGGTTTTATGCAAAGAGTTTTGGTAGAGTCAACAAGTTTAATAGTTGGAAACCATTTCTCGGAGAAATTGCATAAAATGAGGGATGCCTCTCAATACCAGTTGCTGGGGATCAATGGCAGAAGAAGGCTGTTGCCTCCATGTTCTGCTAGTGGCCTTCCCAGAAGCATCTGAAAGGCTAGTGCAAAAACCAGGATGCTAGACTAGATAGGATTTTGGTCTGAACCAACAGGATCCAAAAATACTGCTGCTGGCTCCAGAGGGCGCTTCTGTCTTTAAGAGGGGCCTGACACATTGGTTTGGTTTAGGCAAAACACCAAACCATAGTCTGGCATAATGTGAATAAAACTTGCTCATACACTCCCACCTCCCCTCACATCTTCAATTTGTTTGTCATTACATCAGAACCAGCAAACTGGATCACATGTTTGCCCTTCAAACCAGAATTACAAACCATGATCAAACTGTGGTTTGCAATTCTGGTTTGTAGAAAAGTGCAAATCATACGTTTGCTGGGTTGGATGGATATAATGACTCAGCTCCTGCTGGGAGGAAGGGCAGGCTATAAATCAAATAATAAATAAATAAAATGATGGACTGCCATGAAAGGGAAGCAATTGGAAGGCATGCTGGGAGAATATTGAGGTTCACACATACATTGTCACACTATGGTTTAGTGTTAAATTAATCATGCAAATTTAGCAAAGTGACATTTCAGCACTGTTTAACGCCAGGAAAAGCTTTATCATTAGCCTCACTGAGACATTTGTCTCAGGCTGTGCAATGTAAAGAGCAGCAGATTTGTCCACCCTTGTGTCCTAGCCATTTAGCACTAGCATTTAGGACTAACAGAGCTGCTACTGCTACTTTGTCACTGAAGCAAAGCAGTCAAAACAGTGCCTGCACGGGGTTCTCTGTTGGTGGCTGCCTGGTTACTCACCCACATCTTGCTCTGAGGAAAGGACCTTCCTCAGAGCAAAGTATACTGGGAGGGGTTGCCCCAGAGAGTGCTTGCACCACTTTGCTATGGCAAATAGTGTTTAAAGGTCAACTGTTTGCTGATGATAAACTTTAAATAGTATTTTCTGCTGCTGCTGCTGCTGTAAAGTTTAGATCTTTGGGACCACTTTCCACGAAAGGCCTTACTCTGGAAGAACCCTACACTCCCCAGGGCCCTTCATCAGTGAGACATTGTTGGGTGTAGGGTTGCCAGGTTCAGGGCCTGAGACTGATCCTGTATCTAGGAGAAGAGAAAGTCAGCCAAATGCAGGTGTTCTTGCAACACTGTAATGGGAAAAACCACAAGGTGGAATTCTCCCTTCCCCCTGCACAACTTTTAAAGATACAGAAGACCTCTTGGTTACCATGCTTTGATTTGGATTTCTGCATTGAGCAGGGGGTTGGACTTGATGGCCTTATAGGCCCCTTCCAACTCTACTATTCTATGATTCTATGAACCTCACCTTGGGCTAGCCTAACCACCCCAGACGGTTGTTATGAGGATAAAACTGGGAGAGGGAAAAGAACCTTTTGCACCACCTTAAGCTCCTTTGAGGAAAGCTGGAACATAAGTGAAATAAAATAAAATAAATAAGCAATCCCAATTTTACTGAATGGAACTTACTTCTGAGTAGACTGTACAGGATTCTGCTGTGAAATGCTGACACAAGGTATTAATGGTCACACTAACTAAAAAAATTTTAATAATTGGTGTATGTGTACCTAATTCCCTTAGAACCCGTACGTTCAAGTACAACATGTATAGTTTTGCAGCCGCCTTTATAACAATAACAATACTTATTAACATGCCAGGGGGAGTAGAAGAGCTAGTTTCTTCACTGAATTCTCACCCTAATCTTTGCACATGGATATTGAGCTTTAATGAGTTCTGCTGAAACCTTTGAAACCTTTATAAGGCAAGGGCTTGAGTGACTCTGCATTCAGCTTTTGGCCTGGAGTGTCAGGATTGTGGTAATGATGATGTCTGCCCACAGCCTGGTTTCAGTGCTTGGGAGAGCTGAAGTTAAGTAAATATTCAACTGGCTGCCCTTCATCTTTGGGGCCCATAGATCACTGATGTGGGGGACAGGCAGTCAGACAAAGGGCTCTCTAATCCGAGCGACATGTCATGTTCCAGAGTCAGGTTTACATTTTGTTGGGGGTGGGGGAGAGAAAAAATGAATGGCAGAAGGGCCTTGTGGAAGATGCAGAAGCAAAAGCAGTAACGAAGCAGAGCTCTCATAAACCAATTAGAGCAGTGATTTCCCAGACTTTTGAACTTCAAGGAAACATAGGAACCCCTACTCCTCCATCTCCTAAACCCTGATCATGTCAAACCTCCTCCTGCGGCATATAAAGACCTGTGGATTAAGTGGGGAAAATAAATGAGAGATTGATTTCAAAGGTCTTCTTAACAGAGGTTTTTCCTCTTATGGAAGAGATAAAAATAGACCACCCTGAAATGTACAAGGCTTGGCTTGCCACCTTTTTTCTTGGCAGGGCTCCTGTGTCGTTCAACGCTTGTCAGACAATTGTAAACTTGAAGAAGTGTTGCTTTCCTGTCATTACATTCCCAAACTGGGAAAAGCTATTGCTATTACATTTTTATGCCTGATGAGCAGCTGTTAAAGGTACTGGAGCCCTGAAGGAGGAAGAGGCTCTGCTGAATTTATTCTACATGGAAACATTCCAGCTTTCTAAACTGCTTGATCCAGTTCTTGTGCATAAAAGTATGA
This sequence comes from Rhineura floridana, assembly GCF_030035675.1. Taxonomy (NCBI): domain Eukaryota; kingdom Metazoa; phylum Chordata; class Lepidosauria; order Squamata; family Rhineuridae; genus Rhineura; species Rhineura floridana. Next base: position 52,927,926 of record NC_084485.1, on the reverse strand, counting down.
GAACAGACATTTGCTGCAGTTTCCAGCTCTGTACCTCTAGGCAGGTTAGTTTCTAGGAGAGCAGCCAAGGTCACAAGTTTTTGTTCCAACGTTCAGGGGAGCAAATGCATTCTGAATAACGTAGTCTGCTACAGGTATACTAAGAAGTAAGCCTTTTTGAGTACAATGTGACTTATTCTGTGTGTGTACTTGATATATTTGTATCCCATCCTTCCTCTATAAGGCTCAGGGTTCTTTCCCTTCCCCATTTTATCCTCATAACAACCTTGTAAGGTAGGTTAGCCTGAGAGATGGGGACTAACCCAAAAAGCTGCACACCACACTCGGGGGGCTCTTTCCAACTGTCACATTTTTGTGGGTGAGATTCAGTCGCATACTAACACAATTCAAGTTGATTTGGCACTCTTGCACACAAAACTTGCTTACACACACACACAAATGACATTTTGCAGTAGAGAAAGTGATGGAAAATGCAGTGGAAAGTAATACAATCTCTTTTTCAAAAGAGGAAACTCCCTACCCAGTGGGAATATTCATTTCTACAACTTGTTCTAAAGAAGGCTTAGGTTGTATCTGGATCCTCAGTTGTGGTTAAGCAAACATTAATGCTAAGGCATTAATGCTAATTGAAACATGCCCACTTGGGTGATAAGAACATTCTCTGATCAATTATTAACTCCATCTGGCACTTACATGGGAATCTGATTTTTTCACAAGGAACATATCGTGTGGTGTGGCAATGCTGTGTAATGGAAACTGATTTTAATTGCAGGACATCATTTATGCTATCTTAATTCACACCCTCCCTCTACCTCCAAAAAACAACATCAAAACCCTTGCTTGACAGGTTGGGTGATGTATCCTCTTTTACAACACAACAACCCTATGTCTCTTTACTCAGAAGTAAGTCTCATTGTGTTCAATGTGGCTTACTCCCAGGTAAGAGTGTTTCCGACGTTCTCCTGTCTCGTAGTTTTATCTCAGTTCTGTTCCTGCTCCTAACCTTGTAAGTATGGGAAGAACATACTAAAGATGCACAATTGATTTGTGATCTCTAATTAATAGGCTTTCTTTACTTTACTTTACTTTACTTTACTTTACTTTACTTTACTTTATTGATTTGTTTGCAGGACCAAAGGCCAACGCAAATTAAAACAATACATATACAATATTTTAAGATCAAATGGAGACATTTAAAAGGGAAGCATTTAAGCGGGGATCTCATGTAAGAGAACTTGCCTATGTAATATCTCGAAGGGCAATGTAATTGACCCTAAGTTTTCTTGCTGCTATTACAAAAAGAGCTACTTTGTGGGTTACTTCCAAGTTATGATCTGACATTAAAAAAATGATTTTTCCATCAAGTGAATCAAGCTGAGGGATTTCTAACAATTTACTAAGAAATCTATTTCTGGGCTGAGTATAAATTGGGCAGTAGAGCAAAACGTGGGGAAGGTCTTCCGCCGAGGGTGAGCCACAGACACAATTCCTTTGGTCCTTAGGGACACCGGCTAGTCGACCTTCCCTATCCGCATTTGGTAAGGAGAAAAAACGTAGGGCTGTAAACGCCCGTCTAAGGACAAGGGGTATTGGTTGAAGGAGATAAGTAGAGCAGTGGGGGTCAAGCTTAAATCGCCAGTACCAGGGAGATACCTTTGAGTTTATGGAGGATAGCCTATCCTGGTTCATAGAGTGGAGGAATATGTATTCACGTAGAGATTTATTATTTGGCATTGCGTTGAAATCCTGCTCTAAAAGGTGGTAAGTTGATAGCAGTTTAGTTAATTTAGAGCGCCATAAGATAGAAGCGAATGGGTGGTCAAAACATAATTGTAATAATGTCCCGGGCTGGGGCCCATTGAGTGTTCTCAAAAATTTCAGAAGGGTAAAATGTATGTGAGCCATCAGTGGGGGGGAGCCCATCTCAATTCGAGTCATCGCTGCAGAGGTTCCCACAGGGAGAGATAACAAGTGCCTGAGAAAACTATTTTGTATAGTTTCCAGGGTTGTTACGATATTATAATCCCAGCCCCATACGGCTACTCCATATAGGATTTGTGGGATCACCTTTGCTTTAAAGATCTTTAAAGTAGGGTGAATCTGACCGCCCCCGACAGAACGAGAAAATTTTAAAATTGTCCCTATTGTCTTAACCACGTGCGATTTAATATATTGTCGGTGATATTGCCAGGAAAGGGTATCTGAAAAAGAATATACCCAGGTACTTAAATTCTCGAGGTTGTTCTAACTGATGATCAGCTATATGCCAGCGATGTCCTTTGAATCTTTTCCCAAAAACTAAAACTTTGGTTTTATCATAATTAATGTTGAGTTTTTCCTTATAACAATAGGACTGTAGGGATCTCAACATCTTTCTAAGTCCAATTGGAACTAGGGAAAGAAGGACCATATCGTCGGCATAGAGAAGTGTCGGTATTTTCCTTTGGCCGATAGAGGGGAAAAAAAATTGAGGTCCGGATAAAAAAGGAATGATATCATTTAGAAACAAATTAAAGAGCAGGAGAGCTAAGAGGCATCCTTGTTTGATGCCTCTGTTCACAGGTATCGGATCAGATAGGACTCCAGAATGGGGAGCTCTAACTATAGCAAAGGTGTTAGTGTATAAAATACGAATAAGGTATAGCAAGCGGGGGTTGATGTTCAGATGATACAGTTTGTGCCATAAAGCATTCCTATCGATCGAGTCGAACGCTGCGGCCAAATCTACAAATGCTACATACAGATGTCGGGTAGGACCGGCGATGGACTGTTTTGCCAGGAAATGGAGTGTTAGGCAATGATCGATTGGAGAGGAGCCTTTACGGAAGCCGACTTGCTCAGGGTATAAAATCTGTTGTGTCTGTACCCAATCTTCTAGTTTATTAAGAAGGAATTTAGTGTAAAGTTTGGATACAACGTTCAACAGGCTGATTGGACGGAAGTTAACGGGGTTGGAGGAGTCACCCTTTTTGTAGATGGGGATGATTATGTTACATCTCCAACCGTCGGGGATAATGCCAGAGTCATTTATTCTGGTGAATAAGCGAGCCAAAAAAGGGGCCCACCATTCGGGAAATTGTTTAATAGCTTCTGGTAAAAGGAAGTCCTCTCCTGGGGATTTCCCATTTTTAAGTGAATCAATTAGAGATTTAATTTCTTGGGGTGAAACTGGGGGCCATGACGGCAAGTTGGTAATATCTGACATGGGTAAAATGCTACGGGGAGACAAAATTGAGGAATAGAGGTGTAAAAAATGTGAATACCAGGTTGAGATTGGGATCAAAACTTGGTTGGTGGTGTTGCTAAGGCCAAGTCCCGACTGTACTAAAGACCAAAACTGGCGTTCTTGGTTTTCAGTAATCATCTTTGTTAATAGCTGCCAACGAGAATCGTCAAAGGCTGATTTTTTTCCCCTCAGGAGGGATCTATAAAGGGCCTTATTTGATTTAAAGGCAAAAAGGGACTGAGGGGACGGGAACTTGAGAGACAAGTGTAGAAGTTTCTTAAGCTTTTTTTTTTGCTTCTCTGCATTCTTTATCAAACCAGGCGCATACGTGGGGGTTTTTTTGGATGCCATTGCTTTTGTGGGTCATATGGGGCCTAAGTAAGGATAGGACTGTTTGAAATGCCGATATGGGGTCCTGGGTTTCATTCAGGACCTCCAGGCGGATTAGTTGGAATGTGTCGCTCTGGAATAGGAGTGCGAGAGATGCACGCCTCCTATCTGTCCAATAGATTCTTTTTTCAGTATCCACTGACTCCATTGGAGAGGGATAGTAAATTCTGGTCGTGGGAGCTCTAATTCTTTTTTTTTTTTTTTCAATAATTTTTATTCAAATTTTCATAAAACATACAAGACAAAATCATAAAACATTCAAAGACAAAAAACAAAATCAAAAATAGTTAAACAAAAAGAAAAAAAGAAAAAAAAAAACAAAAATAAAAAATAAAGAGTAAAATATTGACTTCCCATTTGTCAAAGATCAAATCAGTTATAAGTCTATAATATATAACAATCCTGTCTCTTAAGTCATATTATAAAATCACTTTCCTCCAGTAGTTATCTTACTTAATCATCAAATCTCATAAACATTACTTTATTCTTTCCACAAAAAGTCAAAGAGAGGTTTCAATTCTTTAAGAAATATATCTATCAATTTTTTTTTCCAGATAAGCATATCGATTAATCCATCTCATTACTAATTATGATAATCTTATTGTCATAACCATAGTCAAAATAAACATTTCAATTAATCCATCACATCAGAATCTGTTAGGTTCAATAATTTCAGTAGCCATTGTTCTATTATCTCTATTAGTTCCATTTTCCATCTTCCATCTTCAGTAGTCTTGTTAAGTCCAGTAATTTCAATATCCAATCTTCCATTATCAGTATTCCATAATATTCTTGCTGTCAAAGCCATAGTCATATAGTAAGAGTCTGATGGGGATTACCTCTATCCCAAATATTTTCTTGCCATCCATTCTGAATAGGTTGCTGAAATACTGCTGTAAAATCATATCTCTGTTCTTTTTTTCAAAATACACTGGGTCATCTCTTAAAAGTTTTTCCATTGTCACATGGCTGCAGTTAATTCCATAGATTTTCTCTATATTGGGCTCCATCACATCATTCCAGTCCAGAAGATTATCCATGCCATTGATAACTTTATCTCTAGAATCTTCATTCATTTCTTCAGAGATAACATTGAGTTCCAAACAATAGATTTTATTTCTAAAGTCCATAGACTCCAAATCTTGTTCCTGTTCCACGTTGGTTCCAATCTCCGGGATCTCCTCTCTCACAGGGACCCCTATTCCAGTCTCCAGGGTCACCTCTCTCACAGGGACCCCTGTTCCAATCTCCGGGGTCTCCTCTCTCACAGGGACCCCTTCCAGGATCACCTCTCTCACAGGGACCCTTATATCTTTAATCTCCTGCTTCATTTTACTCAATTCAATTTTCATTATCTCAATCTCATCCATTATTTTCTGAAACATAGTTATTTCCAGATTTTCAGCCACTTTCTTAATTGCCATTTTAAAAGAAAAATATAGGAAAACCACTTCTTATTTCAGCAACAATTGGGTTAATACTCCAAACTTGGTGACATCACAGTATAAACAGAGCAGACAGCCTTATCTCTCCAATAGTTAAGTAAACAAAATGCAGTTCCCAGGATCGAAACAATTAATGGCAATCGTCAAGAAACAGATTCGTCAAAATAAAATAGACCAAAAAGAGAGTAGTCTCAAAACAGTATAATATTTTTCAAAATAAAAATCTGGAATAGAAATCCCTCTTCTGTGTATATCTTTAGAATGCAAATCCAGGACAGCTTTTTGCAACAAAAACAGAGATAAGCTATTAATTAGTGCGTAGCAGAGAGAAGTTATGGCTCCCCAGTGAGATGTCAAAAACTGATCAATCTGGCAAATCTCTTTTAAACAGCAACAATTTAAGTCAAGTAAAAGAAAAATATAGAAAGAAGGGTGCTTGCCTGTTAGTGCGTTCTCTCTTAGAAGATAAGGTGAACGTTCGCTTTATCAGATAGAGCTTGCTGTTAAAAATCCGTCCCACCTTCGTCGGCTGGACCTCGTCCCATAAATTAATGAGATCTGGTCGTCCCAACAAAAATAGGCTTTGAGGTTAATCTCTTCGTTTCTCCCTACCCGGGAGAAGTTTAATCAGTCAAAAAAAAAAGAAAAAACTGACTGATATATCTGAATAAGCTTCTTTTGAGGCAGGAGCCCGTCTCAAAAGCAGGCACAGGCTAAGTCACCCTTCCCGGAAGTCCCGGGAGCTCTAATTCTAAGTAAGAGAGGAAAGTGGTCACTCTCAATCCTGGGATTAACATTAAAATCAATGATGTCCTTCAGCAGCGTCTGAGAGACCAAAATGTAGTCAATCAGACTTGCACCGCGTGATGTCCGGAAAGTAAATGAGCCCATAGATAGATCGTATATAGAGCCATTTAAAATTTCCAACAGATGTGCTGAAGCAAATTCTATTAGGAAGGGGCCTTGTTTATTCGATTTTGAGTCTTGAAGGGGCTTATGTGGAAACAGGGAGTAAGTAAAAGGGTCCTGATTGGAAGTATTGGTATTAAATGGCCAGGAGTTACCTATTCTGGCATTGAAGTCTCCACATAGGAGAATTTTATCATTTGGAAACCGTGTCTCTATGTGGGAGAGGGCCTCATCTAACCTAACCCATTGATTGGATAGGTGATATGAGGGGGGTAAATAGATATTGATACACATCACTGGACCGACCCATAGTCCCTGTAGCCTTAGGGCCTGCATAAAGCTTGGAAGTGTTAGCGGGAGCTGGGTAATTACCGCTGCCAAGGCAGAGGAGGCAAAGATAGTTAGGCCACCACTGCGTCGGCCGATCCTGGAATAGGCTTTCATAACCACCACTGCTCATCAGTGGGCAAAAGTGTGACACTTTTATATATTTTTTCCAGCAATAACGGGTGCGTATTATCTCAAGAAGTGAGCTGAACCGAAACAGGCACTTTCCTTGTCTCATCATTTTAAATTTTGCCAGTGAAAGTTTTTCCTTTGAATCTTCCAGATTATTTATTTGTTACAAAAGCTATTCTTAATCAAGGACCAAAGTGTCTCAGATTGCCCCTAGCATAAATAAAATGTACCCTAAATATGAGGCTCAACACTTCCAAGAAGAGGCTCTGGAGCAAGAGTCTACAGTGTTTTACAGCTCAGCTAATAGCCTTGGAATGTATGGGATTTTAGGACTTTAAATACCATAATCCTAAACATATTCCAACAAGAAAACACACAATTGTCAAATACTGGGATGGGGTGGAAGACTATCACAATATTATCAGAACACTGCAATCACTGATGCCTCTGGGTTTTCCAGACCATAAGAGCATACAACGGTCAAATAATCTGGTATACCAATATATGCATTTTAACATCAAATTTTGTTTTCAGTGAAATGTATGTCCCACCTATCCCAAAAGAGATGCATCTCTTTGTTAGTGGAAACATTTAGTGTTCTTTCTGAATTATGCAAGGTACAAAGTGTTAATTATTTGAAAATCCTGTTTCCATTGTACAGTCAAACAAAATGTTGCATGAATGTCAGAACTTAGGATACTGCAGAAATTCAGAAGTACAGCCATGCACAAAAAATAATCTTGATGTATGGCAACTTTTTTTTATACCTCCATTTCCAGGAACACCTCAGAGTAGGCCCAGTTGATAAGACAATGATTCTGGGGCTTAACAGATGCAAGGATGGCTTTTGACTCCTGCACTTGGGGTCACAAAAACTCAGTCCACCAATCCATACTAGAGTGATGTCAAAGTATTTCTCTCAGGGTCCTTGAAAAACATCGAACTGAAAGTTACTTCCTACATTATTTATTTCTTCAGATATACCTCATAACATCTGTGACTTAAAATGTTTACAAAGATCAGGCATCAAACAGGATCTTCATACTGAGATCTGCGTTCTTCTGGACAGTTTCTCACATTGCTGGATGTGTATCCTTGCTTTGCACCATGTAACCCTGCCTTTGCATGCATCTTAACATACGGGTTAAACTTTTTCTGATCTACATCCATTTCACTTGTGTTTATTCTAAGTCGCTTCCATCCCATGTCTGCATCAGCCTGATTTATTTTTAAACTGCATGAATATTTGCATTATTTTGTATACATTTCTATGCATCATATCCTAAAATATGCATTTGATATGCATTTAAACCTAAAATTTGCATGTTAACATGCATTTTATATGAATTTTTGGTACATTTTTAAATTTGACAACAGTACTGCAAATTCAGGGCACTGTGAAAAACTGAAAAACTCTCTGTTCCCTGAATTAGTCCAGGAAATGTGAATCAGGATGGGTCACTTGTAAAGGTGAACTGAATGAAATCTTTGAATATCCCTAGGTTCCACAGACAGATATTAAGATAGATGCCTGTAAAAAGCAATGTCCAGAACCAGTACCATGTCCCATAAAATGTGTGTGCCCTGCCCTCTGTTTGCAGTCCTCTTTGAACAAAGGGATCATTTAGCCTTCCCTCCCCACTGACCTTTAAAAAGGTAATAGCTGCTACCAAAGTGAATACTGTGTGGGACATCTTTAGAAACAACAGCTGAGCTTTTGTTGCCTTTAAAGATAGCTTTCTGGAGATAACTCCTCAAATATGTCCGTCCCCCTCAACCCTTGATTCCCTACTGCTGCAGCCTGCTACTATTTTACATTGCCAGCTCCCAAATGTCGAGAGAGACTGGAATGCAGCCCCTGACTACAACAGCTGCTGCCAGAAAAGTCTATTGTGTTGCAGAAGAGACATTTCCTAGGTAAACTTCTAAACAAAGTGAGGATATTGCCAGGTATCTGGAGCAAATGTCACATTACCTGCCCACAACAGATTGGATGTTTGCTTATTTGTTTGAAAGTACTATTTGTGGAGCTCTCTGGCTCTCTCTCTCTCCCTCACCTTGAGCACATATATCAGGGCTGGGGAACCTATAGCCCTCCAGATGTTGGACAGCAACTCCCAATACTGGCCATGCTGACCGGGGCTGATAGGAGTTGGAGTTCAACAACAGCTGGAGGACCACAGGTTCCCCAGTCCTGAGATATGAGGAACCACTTCTCTCCCTCTCCATCCTATGGATGCAACTTAGGCATCCATAATTAGAGGCAGATATAGTAGCACTCCAAGCTTTTTTCCTGGGTGGCACCAAATCTACCTGCTGAGACGTTCAAGAGCATCAATACGACTAAAGTCCCTCATTTTTTCTCCTTGTATAGGTCATTCACCAGAGAGACCAAGGCAGCTGCAGTGCTAAAACTGGACCAGAAGCTAGACTGAAATGTGTCAGTTTCTTTCTTCTAAGTATTTTTATACCAACCTTCAGTCATATTCTCATAGTGGTTTTCAAAAAGAGTAAAGTGCTTGTGTGCACACATGCACATACATGTGCGTGCGCATGCATGTCTACTAAAAGGCCACAAGATCACAAAAGCAGCACAAAACAAGTCAGCAAGGCCATCTCTGCTATCTTTTTGGTGCCTTTTGAAGACTTTCCTCTTTCAACAAGCCTTTTAAGTTGAGACCTATCCCAGTCTGCATCTGTGTCAGAATTGTTTAATATGTTCTTAATAATGTTTTAACCCCTTTTAAGGTTTTTTTTAAATGTTTTTAATGCTGTTTTGTTTTAATGTGTTTTAAGATCTCTTTTTATGATATTTTAAGTGTTTTAGTGCTTTGTTTGCCGCCCTGGGCTCCTGCTGGGAGGAAGGGTGGGATACAAATTAAATAAATAAATAAATAAATAAATAAATAAATAATATTGTGCCTTAAAAGCTTCTCAAAATAAAAAGGTCTTTGCTGAGTGCCAAAAGGACAGTTAGATAGATGCCTGGCATATCTCTCTGAGGACAGCATTCCACAACCAGGGTACCACCACCAAGAAGTCCCTCTCTGGTAGCCACCTATCTCACCTCAGAAGATTGGAGCACCCACAAGAGACCCTACACTGAAGATCTAAATGAAGTCCTTACTGAAACTATTAATCTTCAAGAATCCTGGTCCTAAGGGTTTTAAAGGAGAAAACCAGCCCTTTAAATTGGGCCTGGAAACTGAAAGTCAGTGCAGTAGGTAGAGCACAGGTGTAGTATGCCCAGTACCAGTTGGTAATCTAGCAACTGTATTCTGCACTAACTGTACAGTCTTCAAAGGCAGACCAATGCAGAATTTATTGCAGTACTCTAACCTCAACATTAAGCATGGAGAACTGATGCTAGGCTATCTCTCTCCAGATAGGATCACAACTGGAGTACCAAGTATAAACTGCTAAAAAGCACTCCACACCGCAAAAGCATCCTATGTTTCTAATACTAAAGAGGGATTAAGGTTAGCCACAAGCTATAAGCCTGTTTCTTCAGTGGAAGTGCAACTACATCTAGTGCAGGGTGAATACCACTCCCTCAGGCAGATAAACTACCATAGTACATCTCTCATGACTGGTTTGAGCTTCAGTTTATTGACCCTCATCCGGTAACAAAAAAAAGACAGCTATGTAAGTGTGTAAATTCCCAGTGTGTTTAGAACATTTCTCTTTTTCAAGATAATCTGTGAAAAGAAAAAGTACATTTTAAAAGCATGCAAGTTCATACAATGACTAGACGGATCTTCCACTGCTTCACCTGAACTGCATGAAAAGGGGATATAAAGTTGACTGTCACCAGCGTTTTGATGACACCTGATCTTAAACCTCCAGATGACCTCACTCAGTTTGGTGTAGTTGTAGATGAGCAAAATAGAAATGTGTGGGACCCTATCACATAAAAGCCAAGGAGCTGAGCAGTCAGCCCACAATACCATGATGATTCATTTCATTCCTGGAGCTGAACCGCTGCCAGCACCTGCTCAAGCACCTTGTCCACAAAGAGAAAGGAGGGTTTCTTCAGAAAGTTTCAAAGCTACCTCCTTCAAAATGGCCAGGCTCATCCCCATTCTTAATGACGCATTATGACCTTCTGGTGCCAACTGGCAGAGTGCTATTAGCACACCTCTCTAGCAGGGTTCATTCTAAGCTGTACTGCACAAGCAGCCAGCATACTGCCCACCCACAAACTATTAGTCCCATAATATACTAACATGGCTTTTTGGGGTAACAGTACCCACCAGTACGGAGTACTAGCACAGTTTGTTTTGCTGCCTATGCCAGCCATTTTGTCCTGGCACTCACCATACTTTTATCAAGATATGAGTACTGGCACCTCTTCTTTTTTTAACCAAAAAAGCACTGACTAGTAGTATAAGGTTATGAAGATTTGAAAGAAACCAGTGTTTATCTTCATTTTCTATTTCTTTTTCCTTTTTCTCATCTATTTCTTTTTTAGAAACTACCTAGCTTCTTATTAAATCCTATATGCTCAACTGCACAAAAATATTTATTTATTTATTTAGACTATTTCTATACCGCTTAATATATAAAAAGATCTCTAAGCGGTGTACAGAGAAATAAAACAAGTACATATTTCACACTGCACAAACGTTTTGACACTGCACAAAATGTGTCTAGTTGCACATTTGAATATACCCTGCTCTCTAGGTGCCCTGTTAACATTCTATAGCTACAATAACTGGGACTCTTCCAAGCAATATCAGCAAGAAGAGTCTGTGGGACTGGGAATGTCCAGTAATTATACTGCATCTTACTGTGTATGCAAAACATGATATCTAGGCTTCCAGGGGCCTGGACATCAGATCAGTGAGCTATTCCATATCCAACAGAGCAGAATTCATTAGTAAGGAAAACAACATAGCAGAATAATATAGATATGAACATTTTTAAAGTTTTGATCCATGTCATAGCTCAAGAACAAAGATGGATCTGGCTGGAAACCCACACTCAGGCTCTGCATAGGACTAGTAAGTGTTGGAATTGGGGCAACAGCAACTCCTGTTTTGTTCCTTTGTTTATGTTCCAGAAGGGAGATAGAGTTAGGGTCTTCCAGATGGCTAGGCTTGACTACCTTGACCTGTGATGCTCTGACTGACTTCCTTCTGTCGCAGACTGATATACTTAGGGAAACTTTTGTGCCCCTCCTCATTCCACCCTTTTCCCTTCTCTTTTTTGACTGTCCAAGAGAGAGGAGACACCTTTGTCTCTGCTGTCTCCCTCCTGAGCCCAACCCTGGGCATTGCACCTCCAACTTAGTTAGTTAGAACTAGGCATACCTTTCCTATCTACTATGTATTTCTATAAATAAAGTAGCTTTTCTTATTTTACTAAGTCTTAAGTCTCAGTGATCCTAATGCAGGGTAAAAGCCTGCCATTTAGGTAAATGCCATTTAGGTAAACACTGGCACACACACATTTCAGACTGTTGACAATCTCTGCTAATATCTATACAAATGTACATAACAGTAAGCTCTTAAACTTGATAAACTTATGGATCCATATGCTGTTCCAGATAAATATTTTCATAGTGATAAGAGAGGCGTGGCCCGACATTCTGAGCACTGCACCACAGTGGCTCTCCATAGTATTGCAATGGCTAAATGAGCCTGGATGCTACCAGTTCACATCTCTCCTCAGATACCTGACAGGTGATCACTTAGAAGATGGGGGGGGATTGTTCTCTGTTTCCACAGAGGGCAGGACTAGATCTTATGGGCTAAAGTAATAGGATGACAGATTTTGGTTGACCATGCTTTATGGGAAGAGCAGTTCAATCATGGGACCAAATAGTTTACCTGGAGAAAGGCTCTGTATTGCTTGAGATCTTCAAGCAGCAGTAAGGGAGGCGGAGAGGTGCCTTCCCAGTGATGGCACTGCTGGTCAGCGGGATGGGCTGGGATGAGGCAATAGCAAAGTCAGGGGAGCCACTGCCACCACCATACCTTCACAGATTGTTGCTCTCTTCAAGGAGAGGCTAGGCAGCCATCAGTGGGGAAAGCTCTAGCTCTGCACCTAGCCGGGAGAAGTTGACTAGATGACCTACAAGAGCCCTTCCAGTTCTACAATTCTGTGGTTGCATCCACACCATACATATGAAGCACTTTTATACCACTTTGACAGTCGTGGCTTCCCCCAAAGAATCATAGGAACTGTAGCTTCACAGAGCTACAATTCCCAGCACCCTATAGTTCCCAAGATTCTTGGAAGGGGAAGCCATGACTATTAAAGTGATATAAGATTGCTTTAAATATATGATGTGGATGTGATTCTTTCCTCAGTTGTGTACTCATTAGGCAGTGAGATCTTTGTCTCCCTTCCATGCATGGAGCTTTCCTCCAAGAACCTTTGGCAGCCCAGTTGGGGTGACAAGGAGCAAGGATTTCTGTGCTGCACCACCCATTCTGACAAATTTTCTGCCTAAGGTGACTTGTTGGGCTTGATCCTTTTAGGTTTTTTGGATGGCAATAAAGCTTTTTATTTTGCAGGGCATTTGGAGGTGGTTAAAGGATGCTGGAAGAGGGTACATTCGGATTGCTTTTAATATACTGCTATTATACATTTACATGTAAGTTTTCCCTAGCAGGGCAAAGCAACCTGGAGCGGGACACAATCGTGGTTTCGGAGGCCTGATCTAGCTGAGATGAAGTGCTCTTTTCTGTCACCTGATAACACATCACACCAACTATTAAAGCTGTTTGGCATTCTTGGGTCAATGGCCACAGTAAGGCCACAGCCTATTTGCCAAACCCGTAACAACACAAAACATATGCTTGCGCTCAACATTAGATGAAAGGCTGCCTCTAGAGGGCAGTGCAGAGCAGCTGATGGAGAGTCTGAACAGTGAGTCAGTTGGGATGCTGCCCAGGGAATGTCCCTCTCTGGCATACATCGCGTTCTGATCCAAGAGGAACAGAGACAGCTGCAGTGTTCTTGACCAGAAGCCAAGGAAAGTAAATAGGCTTTGTTTTCTTATATTGCAGTTCTAGCCAGCTTCATCCATGTCCAAAAGGGATAGGTCTGGAAGTTCAATCACCTTGCAAAATCTATAGAATATCCTCTGCCCTCTGACTTTAATCGGCATGCTAATTTCTGGATAGGTCTTTTCCCTCACAGCCACTGCAGTGAGATGGAAGTGAGCCAAAGGGAGTATCAGCAGCCATGCAGGCCACCTTCTCAAAAAAAGTGAGATTCACACAAACACACACACACAAGTAAACCTAATCCTATATCTATATCTAACCATTTATAACTCAAGTTTACTCCTAGGGATCTTAATGTGGTATACATGGTTTTCCTCTTCCCTTTTGTGCTCACAACGTCCCTGTGAGGTAGGTTCGGTTGAGATGTATTGATTTATTTGATTTATAGTCCACTCTTCATCTGATAGTGACTGGTCCAAGGTCACCCACTGAGTTTCACGGATGAGTGGAAATCTGAACTTGTCTGTCCCCTAGCCACTACATCATAGTGGTTGTCTAACTGCTACTATTTGACATCTATAGTGCCATCTGTGAAAAAAATACACAGACAAGGCTAATCATAAGAGAGGCTGAAGATCTGCCTGGACGGCATATTTTAGCTACAATATAGAGGCAGCAACATTTTTAACATTTTGTTTTACCATCAAAACCCCACTCTTTCCTTATCCAAGAATCTTGTAGCAGCTGGAGGTAAGAGCACTTCCGAGGGTGCACTGGGCGTGCTCAGTTTGCACAGATTTCCTAGAGAAGCTGCTTTAAGAAGGCTGAGAGCACAGCACGTCTTCTATTCCAGTGCGAGAGATGGGGAAGGCTGATGGGGGCAACCAAGGGCAGGGCAGTGACTTCAGCTTTTCATCATCTGCATTCCAAAGGCTAAGGATGGCCTTACATGAACCCTGCTTAGAAAATTTGCTAACTAGCACTCTGAACATAAGAACATAAGAAGAGCCTGCTGGATCAGGCCAGTGGCCCATCTAGTCCAGCATCCTGTTCTCACAGTGGCCAGCCAGGTGCCTGGAGGAAGCCCGCACGCAGGACCCAAGTGCAAGAACACTCTCCCCTCCTGAGGCTTCCGGCAACTGGTTTTCAGAAGCATGCTGCCTCTGACTAGGGTGGCAGAGCACAGCCATCATGGCTAGTAGCCATTGATAGCCCTGTCCTCTGATCTTAAACAGAGTTAGGGAAGCTAAGTCCCACTTATTTTAGTCACAGACCTTAATTTCCATGTCACTATGCTTAGGAATGCTGCTTAATAATATGTTTGTATTTTCAGTGGAGGATTAATTAGTTCTGAATCTGGTCCCACAAAAGCTTCGTACTGATAAACTCATGCCTGCACACAATCTGCTTCTTTGCATAAGGTATGCCATCATTTTATCTACATCCACACTCCCCAATCCATGCAATCTTAACAGGTGTGTGTGTTTGGAAGGACTCTGTGTGCTGCTGCAGCTGTTGCCATTTACCCACAACTCTGACATACTGTTTTGTCTTCTGCTCCAGGTATATGAAGGGGAGGGGCTGCCTGAGGCAGAGCCTCAGCATCGTGCAAAGTGAGACGCTAAGTGCACACTTAGTGTCACACTTGGAGTCGTCTTGGGGTCATCTTGGAGAAAGAAGACAACGGAATAAATGTTCATAATGATACTGTTTACAGAAGATGATGGTCAGGTGGGGAGAAGCACAATGGGAAATTAGAGAACACTTGACCTCCATGACATCCTTATGATGAAGACAAAAGAGGTGATGCCAAGAATAAGATATTGCATATATGCTTTTAGTGTAACATTCATGGACGTTTTTAGATATATTTTTATAATTGTTATATTCTTTCTTTTTGTTTTGTATATGATTCATTTTGTTCTCATGTTATGTATATTGTTTAGAGATTTATTGTTTAGTTACACTTACTTAAAATGTGAACTATTGTTTTTTATTATGTAGAATTTATATTGATTTTTTTATGTTGTAAACCGCCCAGAGAACTTCAGCTATGGGGCAGTATACAAATGTCATAAATAAATAAATAAAAGACATGGACAGCAGAAACAAAAGGGATGCTCATTTCTTAAATTTGCCCCATGTCTGACTGACCCGAGTGACTAACTCTCAGGGGTCAGGCAAGTACCATCTAAGGCATATAATACAGCCATCTTGCTGGAGCTAAGCAGGATTGCATCTGGTCAGTGTCTGAATGGGGAGAATGTCTGGGAATCTCATACGCCTCACATTGAGCTGTATGAAAGAAAAGCTGGGTGTCAATATAATAAATAAATAAAATGCCTAGTAATTAGTAATTTCTGCAGAAACACTCATAATGATGATTACTTAGTGTTACATATTTGTATTTGTCTAATTGATAAAGTGCATTAGGATCCTAACTGGGTGGGCAGGTGAAGCCTTGCTGGCTGTTGGTATCTATACAAGCCAGCCACCTTCCCATCACCTCCATTAAGGCTGCAATCCTATACATACTTACCTGGGAGAAAGTCCCACTGAATACAGTGGGACTTAACTTGCAAGTAAACATGCTTAGTATTACACCCTAGCAACATAGAAATCTTCCTTATACCAAGTTGGACCATTGGTCCATCTAGATCAGTACTGTCGTCACTGAATGGCAGCCGCTCTCCAGGGTTACAGGCAGGGGTCTCTCCCAGCCCTACCTGGAGATGCCAGGGATTGACTCTGGGACCTTTATGCAAAGCATGCTCTCTACCACCGAGCCATGGCCCTTCCCTTAATGAGCCTTCCCACCTCTCTCAGTTGCCAGAGGGGGGAGGAGATGGGGAACAAGGGAATAACTTATTGCTGGGAGAATGATTTAGTAATCATTTAGAACAAAACCAGTGCAAACTTGCCGGGACTGGGAGCATTAAACCTCTAAACAGAGCTGTTAAACACACACACACACCCCACAGAAGCTCAGTGCAAAGCTGCAAATGCATACCCATGTGAGACAGACAAGAAAACTGAAGAAAGGGCTTGCTAAAGACGATGAGGAACTATAGAAGAGGGAACAAGAAAGACAGTGCTACAGAGAGGACAAGAAATGCTTTATGGAAACACTGTGCTTTGAGGAGTGACTTAAAGGGCATGGTCTTGATGGACAGAGAAAGGAGCAGTGCATATGAATGAACTGCCACACGGAGGCCACTTTAAATTATTCCCTGGGGCTCATATCAGCATACCACCACATTCTTTCATTTGCTTGCTGCCACTAAAAGGTTTGCAAAAGGGTGGCGAGTTGCCTGATCAATGTAGCAGGTTTCTGCAGATCCTCAAAGCAACCTTGTTCTGTGAAATCTTTGATGAAAGGCTTTTGTTCCTCATGGCCAACTGAAACAAAGATCACTTCCAGATGACCTGCTTATGGAGCAGTCATCCTGAGTTGTTTGCTAGGAGGTTGCAGGGTGTGAGGTATTTCTGATTTGTTTGTGGGGATGTTGGATGACATTGTGCCAATCAAGAGTTATCCCACACTTTCCAGTACATTTTCCCATCACCATCCTTATCGCAAAATGTCTGGTTTGGAGGGGAAGTGAATTTGTTGCACAAGACCTCCAAATTGACTTTAATTGTGCAACCCAGCTTTGGCAGTATCTATTTTTTATTTATTAAATTTATATCCTTCCTCCTCAAAGGACAGCAAACAAAAACAACAAAAGACCTGAAAAACGTATTAAAACAAAACATCTTTAAAACATATTAAAACAAATATCTTTAAAAACATCTTTTTAAAAAAGCTTTAAAAACATCTGAAAAGTAATTCCGACACAGACGCAGACTGGGATAAGGTCTCTACTTAAAAGCTGTTGTGTAAATTTGTATAAATGTTAGCAGAGATTGTCAACGGTCTGAGATGCGTGTGTGCCAGTGTGTGCGTTTACCTAAGTAGCAGGCTTTTACCCTGCATTTAGATCACTGAGACTTAAGACTTAGTAAAATAAGAAAAGCTGCTTTATTTATAGAACTACATAGTAGATAGAAAGGCATACCTAGTTCTAACTAACTAACTAACTTGGAGGTGCAGCGCCCAGGGTTGGGAGTTGCCCTCATGGCTCAGGAGAGAGAGAGAGCAGAGACAAAGGTGTCTCCTCTCTCTTGGACAGTTGAAAAAGAGAAGAGGGGAAAGGATTGAAGGAGGAGGGGCAGATAAGCTTCCCTAAGACATATCAGTCTAACAATGTAGGAAGTCAGTCAGAGCATCACAGGTAAAGGTAGTCAAGCCTGGCCATCTGAAGGACCCTAACTCTGTCTCCCTTCTGGAACATAAACAAAAGAACAAACTAGGAGTTGCTCTTGCTCTACTTCCAACACCCGTTCTCAAAGAGCATTTGGTTCAGCCCATGAGGTTCACCTTGTCTCACAGCTTGCAATGTTTGACTTTCATGAGAGCTTCTGCAGTCATTTCTTCTGTTGGAAAAAACTCCATCTTGAGTATTCCTCTGCGGTAGGTATCTCTAATGAAATGGTGCTTCACATCTATGTGCTTGGTTTGTGAACCAGCCCCTTCTGACTCCATGAGTCTGATGCATCCTTGATTGTTTCTGTTAGGTCCAAACCCAACACGCGAGCCGTCACTGTCTACCCCAGCTCACATCCACCCGGGAAGGGTGCGGAGATGAGTGCAAATAACCCACTACCAGAGATCAAACAAGACAAACACAATTCCTTTGCAAAGGGGAACCCAATACTTACAAGCCAAAGGCCGTGCAGAATGGGAACCCCGTTTATTGATAGAACAGAGAATATATAGCCTTTCCCCAAAGGTTGCAATATTGGGGAGCAGCGTCATACACTACAAAGAAACAATTGATTGTCACCATAACCTAAAGATATGTAAAAGGAGGTGAAGGGGTGCAGAGGAGGAACATAAGCAGGAACATCAAAATTTCTTTCAGACTATGGGTCTGAATATTTCGCATGTCCTTGAGATAAGCGCTCTACAGCTAGAAACAAAAGATAGATATGGGATGGGGCCCCAGTTACAACCGGGTGCCCCTCGAGTGGCGACAGACTAGATATTGCTAGACTTGCATATCAAAGGCTTTCATGTCAAGGTTTGTAGGGTAATAGGGAAACTTTAACATTTCTTTTCATGTTACACTTTGCAACTATATGCGAGGCATTAGGTTTTGGTATGATACAGGAATCAAGGAGGAAGGAATGTTTCCAGCTTAAACCGGCTTTTATTATGTTAGCCACTGGAATGAGAGAAAGGTCAGGTCACCAGGAAATAAACCGTTGTTTTATATCAAAAGCCACTTTGATTTTCATCTCAACACTGTTTGTGTGCCAATTCCAAAACCAATGTTTTAACAACTATTTGTGTTAGAGTTAAAGGAAGATGGAGCAGAACCTTAATATTAAAGCCAATTTAATTTTATATCCCAACATTTCCTAGTCCTTCTTGGTTGGTGAGCTGGTTTTTTGGCACAGGTATCCCACTCTTACCACCACATCTGGCCTGGTAACAGAACTGATATACAGACATTTTCTCATGGCTTGTCTTGTATCTCTCAGCATTTCCTTTAGCACTTAGCTTTTTCCTGAATTTCTTCTTGTAGCCTACAACTTTCCTTTCTTGAGGAAGCTTGGTCAGTGTCCAAGTTTTACTTTTGTGTAGAGCTTCCAGCTCTTCCTTGGCTAACTGCCTCCACCTCTCAGCTTCAGCTTTGGGTAAGGCTTCAGTCTCTTTCCAGATCTCTGGCTCCGGAAGTTCATCTCTCACAAGGTAAGCAAGTCTTTCTCTTGGTACACCTCTGTTGATGCGTTCAGAGCGTCTGAGTGCTGGTGCTTCGGCTGCCCCTCCTGGCTCTGTTGTCTGTTCTGGCTCTGTTGCTTATTGTGGCTCAGACTCCTCCCCTTCCTCTGCAGGTATACTATTGTTATACCTTCTGTGGTGGAAGAATAACTCAGCTTCTTCTTTAATTTTACTGTCATCTGTTTGGTGTGGTGCCCCTTCTGGTCGGTGTGCACGCTTTCCTTCATCAAAGCGGACAGCTCTGTATACTCCAGCTTCACCAGTTTTAGGATCTCTTACTCGGTATCCTTTCTGCATTGAAGAATATCCAATGAATATTACTTCCCTGGCAGTGTTGTCAAGTTTTGATCTCTTTTGTTTCAGGATGTGCACTAAGGCCTTGCACCCGAATACATGAAGGTGAGACATGCTTGGTGTCCTATCATGCCATAGTTCAAATGGCATTTTGTTGGTTGCAGAAGTCGATTCTGCAGGTAAGTGGCAGTAACCTCAGCTTCTCCCCAGTACTTTTGTGGTAACTGTGCATCTTCCAACAAGGAACAAATCATTTGTCCAAGGGTCCAGTTCCATTGTTCCACGACGCCGTTGTGTTCTGGACTGTAAATAACTGTAGGCTGGTGCTCTATGCCTTCCTCGCGGAGAAAGTCTTGCATAGCCCTGGACACATATTCTCCTCCCTTGTCAGATCTTATGATCTGTGGCTTTCTGCCAAATTTGTTGGACACAATTCTGACATAGTCCTTCAATTTTTGAAGTACTTGCCTTTTCTCTTTTAGCAGGTACTTTGTAGTATACCTCAAGTAGTCATCTATAAAAATCAGCATGTATAAATTTCCACCCTGGGATGGCACTTTCATTGGCCCACAAAGATCAGTGTGAACTAATTCTAGAGGCCTTTTGGTTTTCCTCTCACTTTTCTTAGGAAATTTTGGTTTCACACTCTTTGTCTTTATACAGCACTCACATCTTTTTGTACGTTTGCATTGTCCTATTTTAATGCCTCTTGCCAAATTCTCTTTCTCTAGAGCAGTTACTCTGGCTAAGCGGGCATGTCCCATTCTTCTATGCCAAATATGCAAACATTCAGAATTACAGGTTTCCTTGACCATATTTGCATGCATAGCTTCAAGGTATTCTAAATGTAAAAGTCCATTTTTCAATTTTGCAGTGCAACATATTTCTCCTTCATCTGGAACATGGCAAAATTCTCCACTCATATAAAGTTCACACACACACCCCAATTCCATTATCTTAGTAGCACTTATTAAGTAGTCTTTGAAATCTGGAACATACAGGCAGTTTTTAAGTTCAAGCTGACTTTCGCCTTCTGGAGTTTTGCAAAGCAGTTGGACCATGCCTATTCCTTGACAATGGGACGTGTCTCCAGAGGCAGATTTTACTTCCTCTGTATAGTTTTTTTAAAATACTTGAACAAATTTTTATCTTTTATTAGGTGGGTTGTACATCCTGAATTGATTAAAAATCTGTTTTTATAATCATCTTTCCTTTCATCAGATACATGGTAACTAGAAGCCTTTGTTTTTGCCTTTTCAGTCTGTCTTTGTTTAAAGTCAGGATTTGCTCCTGTCTGACACCTATCACAATATCTTTGAAGATGATTTGGAGATCTGCACTTAAAACAGAGTTTCCTTCTGTGTTCTGTGACCTCCTGTGGATTCAGACAATGACTCATGTCCCTATTCTTTGTTTTGTCTTCCCGCCCATAGTAACGTTTGCTTTTTCAGACAAAGTGTGTTCTTGACTCTCTTTAAAATCTTGATCTTTTAAATATGACATAATGCTATTCATACCCTGGTCTGTCTCTTGTAGCACACAAGCCGTTAATTTATGGCGCTCGTGGAGAGAGCTCAAGAGCAATGCGTTTTGTATCTCATCATCAAATTTTCTTCCACATCTCTGCAGTTCTTGGAGCAGTTTTGTGAATTTTTCTAAATGTGTATTCAGAGTGTCTGCCTCTCTTTCTTTCAGAGTAAACAATTCCTTGTAAAGGAACCTTACATAATTCTTAGACTTTCTGTCATATATTTCTTCTTGCTTCTGCCACATTTCCTTCATATTCTTACATTCTATGCAAGCATTTAGTGCCTCATCTGATAATGCAGAAATAAGCAGAGATTTCACTTTTGCATGCTTACATCTCCAGGATGCTGTAGCAGTTTCATCCTCTGCCGAGGGTTCAGGATCAGTCAGGATCTCATACAAATCCTCTCCTTTCAGGAGTGCAGTCATTCAAAGACTCCAAACCGCATAATTGTCCTTCTCCAGCCTTGGGATGCTTCTCTCAAGTGTTGATTCTTCAGCCATCCTTTCCTATCTTTTGTTCTGCTTTCGTTTCTCTAACTTAAAGTCTCTTTTTGTTGATCTCTTTGTAAATCACACACCGTATTTAGCCTTTTTAGCTTTTAGGCACAACTTGCGCTTCAACTTAGTTTACTGGGCCCATATCCCTTTGCTATGTAAATTTGTATAAATGTTAGCAGATGTCAGCTTTTACAGCGAGATGTCAGTGTCGGCGGGATGCAGGCTGGGCTATAAATTCCTTAGTAACTGTCAGGGTCATAAAGTGTTTAGCCAGAAGCTTGGGTTATAAATCTGCCAGGCTAGAGAGATAACCAGGGGGAAGGCAAGATAAGGTCAGAGGGTTTGTTCCGAGCTCACGTGCCAAGTCAGTGTCCAAGAAGCAAAGTCACTGGGAGATTCCTAGTCCAGTTTTCCAAGAGGTCAGTCCAAGAGCCTGGGTTCTGGAAGATAGGAGGACCGCAGAGGTCATGGCTGACATTGTAGTCAGCAGCCTGCTGCAATCACGAACTGCCTTTTAAATCCCACTCCCTAAGACAGGTGCAGGTAATCAGCCTCCCGGCTTCTAAGAGCTTTCTTGTCTTAAATGACCAGGCCGACTATGCTGCTGCATGACTCTCTGTCATCTTCGCTCTTGTGGGAGGGGAGTCTCTTGTTCACTGGCTGAATCTGGTTGAAGGGCTTCAGCTGTGTCTTGGACACTCTCCAGCTGAGGAAGAACTGGTGCTGTGTCCTCAGGAGTTTCTTCTGTTCTTCCCTTTGGGTCTGCTGCTATTACTCCCGAGTCATCCTCCTCTTCCCCCTCTGAGGACTCCTCCAAAGGGGACATGACAGCAGAGATTGTCAACCGTCTGAGATGTGTGTGTGCCAGTGTGGGCATTTTCCTAAGTAGCAGGCTTTTACCCTGCATTTAGATCACTGAGACTTAAGACTTAGTAAAATAAGAAAAGCTACTTTATTTATAGAACTACATAGTAGATAGGAAGGCATATCTAGTTCTAACTAACTAACTAAGCTGGAGGTGCAACGCCCAGGTTTGGGAATTGCCTTCATGGCTCAGGAGGGAGAGAGCAGAGACAAAGGTGTCTCCTCTCTCTTGGACAGTCGAAGAAGAGAAGAAGGGAAAGGGCGGAAGGAGGAGGGGCAGATAAGCTTCCCTAAGACATGTCAGTCTAACAATGAAGTCAGTCAGTCAGAGCATTACAGGTCAAGGTAGTCAAGCTTATCCATCTGGAGGACCCTAAATATCTCCCTTCTGGAACATAAACAAAAGAACAAAACAGGAGTTGCTCTTGCCCCACTTCCAACAAAAGTATATATGATTAAATCTCATCTGAAAATAGTGGAAGTGTCCCTAGTCTTAGCATTACAGGAAGTTGCCTTTTACCAAGTCAGGTCAATGGTCCATCTTATTATGGAAATATGCAGAGATATTCAGCATCTGAGCTGCGTGTTTGCCAGTATATGTATTTACCTAAGTAGCAGGCTTTTACCCTGCTTTTAGATCACTGAGACTTAAGACTAAGTAAAATAAGAAAAGCTACTTTATTTGTAGAAATACATAGTATATAGGAAAGGAATACCTAGTTCTAACTAACTACGTTGGAGGTGCAAAACCCAGACTTGGGTATTGCCCTCATGGCTCAGGAGAGAGAACAAAGACAGAGATGTCTCCTCTCTCCTAGAACAGTCAAAGAAGAAGACAAAGGAATGAGGGGCAGGTCAGCTTCCCTGGCCATATCAGTTTACAATGGAAGGAAGCTAGGTAGAGAAGAGCACAGGTAAAGGTAGGCAAACCTAGCCAGTTGGAGGACCCTAACACTATCTTCCTTCTGGAATACAAACAAAATAACCTAACAGGAGTTGTTCTTGCCCCACTTCCAACACTTCTAGCTCAGTACTTCCTATACTAACTGGCATTGGCTCTTCAGGGTTTCTAATGAGATTCCTTCCCAACTCTACCTGGTGATGCTGTGGATTGAACCTGGGACCTTTTGCATCTACCACTGAGCTACTCTAGCTCTTCTCCTTGCAAGTGCATATGCTCAGCTTCATACCTTTCTTCCTTTGTCTCTCCCTTTCTACCCCTTCTCCATTGTTTATCTCTTGATTCCATTCCTATCCCCTATTGCAACCCAAATTGTAATTACTTAGATTCTGAATACCTACCAGTTTTGCTTATGTTAGTCTCTAAAGTTCCACTTACATTGCCAGTGATGTAATAATAATAGCAGCAGCAGCACCACCACCATTCCAATTTACCTTTTTGCTCAAATGCAAAAAGATCATTGCTCTCCAGGCAGGCCACTGTGCTAAGAAATTTCCTGAAAAGAAAAAGAAGACCAACTAATCTCATTATGGTTTGAGAAATATATTCTGACCATGTCCAAACAATACAGAATAGTACATACTGAGGAAAATATTATCATGATCATAATCATTACTAATAACTTCTATTGAGCAAAGCTTGTAGCATTCAAACTGACCACAAGATGTCATCATTGGTATTCGTCTCAGAGATCTGTTGAAAAGATGGGAAAAGAACACTGTTGTATTGTCATGGCCAAAAGAAATAATGCAAAAAATGCAAAATCAATAATTTTCACTAATATCTCACTGCAACTATTTGATGGGAGGCAACCATACCGTGCAGTCATTGTACACTCATAATAAAGAATTTGCAATGCAATCCTGTGCATTTCTATTTAGATGTAACTCCTACTGAGTTTAATGAGACTTACTCCCAGGTAGGTGTGTATTGGATTACTGCCTTAAACTCTTGTTCAGTTCCCAGCAGGGCTTACCCAAGAGAAATTCCCAGTAGATTTTATCTTTGAACTTCAAATGTAGTGTTCAGTTGTGTTATCTGACTTTGTTCTCTTGATATTTTGCTGTGGCAGCCAGGGAACAATGTAAATTCCCTTTGTTTTCTGACACAGATGGTTCCCCTAAAACATTCTAGAAAAATCACCAGATCAATACTAATTGCTACCACCACTCCATACAGGTAATCAATAATTCATTTAAAATAACAACATCAACAATGATTTTTTAAACTGTCTTTTAGGCATTTGGAGGTGCCTCAATTATTATAACAAAAAGGAAACCTGAAAGAGTAGCCAGGAGCATAAACATAACAGAGGCTATGTTATTATTATTTATTAAATATATATCCTGCCCCTCCTCCCAAGGGAGTCCAGGGCAGCATTGTTGATAGACAAGCATAGTAGGTTTTCACAGTGGCACAGTAACACAATAAAATTGGAAAAAATGCTTTCTTTTTTTATAGAGAGGGAGAATCATTTTCTTGTGGTATGCAAAAACCAAAAAGAATGTATTTTAACATCTTGCGATAAAGCAAACTTTGTCCCTGAATGTTAAAGAATCAGAAAGTTCATAGTTAAGTAATTATTTGGTTCTAGATATTGCATGTTCATTTTCCAAGGCAGGTTCCAAAGCCTTGGAGTCAGCTGCCTACCCAATCTTGCCACCATCACATATTGTTCAGAGCAAAAGAGCATGTGCAAGGAAGTTTACCCCATCCTAAGAGAACTCTAGTGTTTCTGAGATGGATGTCATTTTTCTTGCTCTAGCAAGTCCCAAAAAAACAAAACAAAATTGGCTTTGTAGCCAAGAGACATTGTCTCTGATTCCTTTCCAAAAATAATTTGTGCCAAACACCTGGACTTCTCACTATTCTTTTGCCTTTGTCTATTTAATTCCAGAACTGCTCACAGTATGAAAAAAGCCATGAATGGGTGTTTGGGTAACCTTCTTTTCTTGCTGCCACAGCTAGTTCCCTATGTCAGCAAAAGTATCTATACATTTGTTTACATTTATAGGATGCCCCATTTCAAAGACTGAATGCAAGAAATAAAAATTACACACAAATATACATGGGCAAAATACAATCAAAAACAAACACTTGATGGATTTTTTTTAAAAAAAAAGCCATTCCCAATCAGCATAGGGCCCCTTCAGACTGGCTTTTTATTGCATATACTACAATATAGTGCATGTGTCATGGATTTATTCTGATTTGGTTTGTTCTGCAGTGCTTCTCTAATGCTACATTGTTACTGTCCGAAGGGGCTATAGTGCAACCATATTGGGACAAAATAAACCAGAATGTTTTTGGTATAAAAGGTTATGGGATATGCACTGGTTGAAAGTGAAACAGTGGGGCCACCCCAAATCTTTTGCAGGCACAAACAGTATTGAAAGTGGGATCGCATGTAACTACCCCGATAGCACAAATAATCATGAAAGCACAATAAAAAGGATGTCTGGAGGGGCCCTTAGTGTCTTGACCACTAAAAGCCATCTCAAACTAAAAAAGACTTGGGACTGTTTTTTTATTTACATGGTACCAGAACTACATGGAAGCAGCACCACAGACATACTCTCTGGTCCCTCTTCTTCTATTTTCTTGGAATTAGTAAAATGGCTGAAACAATGCCCACACTTATATTTTTGGTTAAGGAGAAACAGTTGGAGGTGTCCCAGGAAAGATAGCACAAGAAACTATAAGTAGCATATAACCATTGAATATAACCATGTACGTGTTGCTAATGTGTATTTGGCAAAATGCCTATTGGTACATTGGCATCGATGTATACAAATGCATCGATCATGTGTTGTCAAAACGCTAAGAGGAGGAAGCAACATATGGATTTTTTCTTTTGAGGATATGCAATTGTCCTATTGGTATGTGTTTTTCACATATTTTGAAATACCCTACCCCAAGAAGCCCACTCCCTCTCTGATGGTTTTCCAGAGACTTTTGAAAACCATCTTGTTCCAAAGAGCCTTTGAGAGGGACTGATGGGACAGCCTAAGACTGTTTTTACACTTTTTATTTTAATTTTTACCTTTTTAGTCCCTTTAGTACCACTCCCCTGTCTGTCTGTCTATCTATCTATCTAATGTAGTATTTTATGTATTTAATTGTATATATATTGTATTTTATGTGTTTTAATTGCATTTTATGTATTTTAATTTATTTTAATGTTTTTGTGTTCTTTATTGTGTATAATTTTATTATGTATGAGTGAGATTTTATTGTAAGCCGCCCTGAGTGCCCTATTATAGGGTAGAAGGGCGGGATAGAAATATTTTAAATAAAATAAATAAATAATATTGCTGAAAACATTTGAAAGATTTAATTCAAAACAATTTGCCTCTTGATTTCATACTGAAGAGACAATGCTTTTCAGTATGATGGGCCCACAGCTTCTATGGCTTTGCAAGGGAGATAATGCATATCTTAGGCAATACTTTAACTACACAGTTTTCGATACTTACAATTGTTGTTTTTGTTGGATTGCCTGCAAAAGATATTCCCAAATGAATAATTATGCAGGGCTGTTAAATGTTTTCAAAAAGCCCTTGGAATGTATAAGAGATGGCTATTTGCAATTCAGCAGTCTCCTTGTTGATGTTTCAAAGATGATAATCCAGGTATTATAAAAACTTTAGAAGAAAACCAAGCTTTCTTCTCATTCTTCCTTTTGGATTAGCTACTTCCTCTGCTCTGTTATGATAATGCCAAAAGATTTAAGAAGTGGAACACTTTGGCAGTTCTTGGTGACTGGTCCTCCCCCTTTCTTTGGTATTTCCAGAATCACATTATGTCCTTTGTTTTAGAATTTTTTTCTGGGTTCCATATGGTATTAAGAGGGCATGTCTTTGATTTATTGATGGTTTCATAACCACAGGCAAGTGCTAACATTTCCCTGGTGGTTTTGACATTCATTTGCACATATCCAAATGTTGAGGCTAGACTCCTAGCAGGGGCACCCAAGGCGGAATGGTTAAAGCTGAGATACCAGACTAAGATGCATCCAAACTCAGAGGACGGCAACGGTAAACCACATCTGAATACCTCTTACCACGAAAACCCTATGAACAGAGTATCCAAAATGCAACACGAGACAGTGCTGGAAGATGAGACCCCCAGGTCAGACTGTACTCACCGAGTTACTGGGGAAGAACAACGGATGAGTACAAGTAGTGCTGTGACTAATGATGCCACTGGGTCAAAGCTGAAAGGAAGCCCAGAGGCTGATGCGCAGAGATGCAAAAGGAGAGTCCAGAGTTGTACGACATACACAATAGGAACATGGAATGTGAGAAGCATGAACCAGGGAAAGTTAGAAATTGTCAAGCAAGAAATGGAACACATCAACATTATAGTACTTGGCGTGAGTGAATTAAAATGGATGGGAATGGGACATTTTCAATCAGGCAATTACAAAATATTTTATGCAGGAAATGAGAAATTAAGAAGAAATGTGGTTGCTTTAAAAGTGAGAAGTGATGTAGCAAAAGCAATTACGAGCAAGGTCTGAGTGAGTGATATCAATGAGATTTAATGGGAAACCTATTAACATAACCATCATCCAAGTCTATGCTCCAACGGCAAATGCAGAAGAAAAGGAATTTGAAAGATTTTAGCAGAAATACAGGAAGAAATTGATCACACACCAAAACAAGATGTGCTGATAATCATGGGGGATGAATGCAAAAGTAGGGAACAGAGAAGAACTAGGAATTGTGGGGAAATGGGGCTTAAAAGATAGAAATGAAGCAGGAGAAATTCTTATCGAATTCTGTGAAGGCAATAATCTGTTTCTAGCAAACACATTTTTTTGAGCAACCAAAAAGACGACTATACACGTGGACATCACCAAATGGTCAATATAGGAATCAGATTATATAATTGGTAGCAGAAGATGGAGAAGTTCTATACTTTCTGCAAAAACAAGACCAGGAGCAGACTGCGGTACAGATCATGAACTGGTCATATCGAAACTCAGAGTAAAGCTAAAGAAGACCAACAAAGCAATCATAATGCCAAAATACAATTTGAATAACATCCCAGAGGAATATAAAGATCAAATAAGGAACAGATTTGAGGCTTTAAACCTAGCTGATAGAGAACCAGAAGAACTATGGATTGAAGTCAGAGACATTATCAGGGAAGAATGCAAAAAGACAATACCTCTAGTTAAAGGGAGAGAAAGACCTCAATG
Organism: Rhineura floridana; assembly: GCF_030035675.1. Taxonomy (NCBI): domain Eukaryota; kingdom Metazoa; phylum Chordata; class Lepidosauria; order Squamata; family Rhineuridae; genus Rhineura; species Rhineura floridana. The sequence continues at coordinate 52,899,361 of NC_084485.1, read as the reverse complement.
GATAACTGAAGAAACTCTTAAAATGGTAGAGAGAAGGAAACCAAAAGCAAAAGGAGATAGAAACATAGCCAGAACGCTAAATGCAATAGTACAGCGACTAGTACGTAGGGACCAAGAGAACTATTACAATAGTTATTGTATAGAAATAGAAGAGGACAACAAAAAAGGTAGAACAAGGGCCTTATTCCAAAAGATTAGAGAAATTAAAGGCACATTTAAACCAAGAGTAGGGGTGTTGAATAATCATCAGGGGAACACACTGACTGACAGAGATGAAATAAAAGGAAGATGGAAGCAATACACTGAAGAACTCTATAAAAGAGATGCAAGGACGACAGATTCTTTCATGGAGCAACAGTATGACGAAGAACCAGAAATTTTAGAATGTGAGGTGAAAGCTGCTCTTAAAATATTTGGAAGAAACAAATCACAGATGGCATACCAATAGAGTTGGTACAAGCTACTGAGACTGAATCTGTCCAAATTTTGACAAAAAATCTGTCAAGAAATATGGAAAACTAAACAATTCCCCACAGACTGGAAGCGTTCCATATACATCCCAATTCCAAAGAAAGGGGATCCCAGAGAATGCAGTAATTATTGAACTATTGCCTTAATACCTTATGCAAGTAGAGTAATGCTCAAGATTCTACAACAAAGGCTCTTACCATATATGGAGTGAGAAATGCCAGATGTCCAAGCTGGATTTAGAAAGGGAAGAGATCATGTCGCAAACATACGTTTGATAATGGAACGGACCAAGGAATTTCAGAAGAAAATCACTCTGTGCTTTATAGATTACAGCAAAGCATTGACTGTGTAGATCATGAAAACTATGGAATGCTTTAAAAGAAATGGGGGTGCCACAGCATCTGATTGTCCTGATGCGCAAGAAAGGGGATCCCAGAGAATGCAGTAATTATCGAACTATTGCCTTAATATCCCATGCAAGTAAAGTAATGCTCAAGATTCTACAACAAAGGCTCTTACCATATATGCAGCAAGAAATGCCAGACATCCAAGCTGAATTTAGAAAAGGAAGAGGTACCAGAGATCACATAGCAAACATACATTGGATAATGGAATGGACCAAGGAATTTCAGAAGGAAATCACCCTGTGCTTTATAGATTACAGCAAAGCCTTTGATTGTGTAGATCATGAAAAACTATGGAATGCTTTAAAAGAAATGGGGGTGCCACAGCATCTGATTGTCCTGATGCGCAACCTATACTGGACAGAATATGGAGAATGATTTAAAAGAAATGGGAGTGCCACAGCCTCTAATTGTCCTTATATGCAATCTATACTCTGGACAAGAGGCTACTGTAAGGACAGAATATGGAGAAACTGATTGGTTCCCAATTGGAAAGGGTGTGAGACAGGGGTGTATTTTATCACCCTGTTTGTTTAATCTATACACAGAGCGCATCATACAGAAATCAGGATTGGACCAAGATGGTGTGAAAATTGGTGGGAGAAATAAGATATGCAGATGATACCATACTACCAGCAGAAACCAGTAATGATTTGAAATGGATGCTGATGAAAGTTAAAGAGGAAAGTACAAAAGCAGGACTACAACTGAACATCAAGAAGGCTAAAGTAATGACAACAGAAGATTCATGTAACTTTAAAGTTGACAACGAGGACATTGAACTTGTCAAGAATTATCAATACCTCGGCACAGTCATTAACCAAAATGGAGAAAATTGTCAAGAAATCAGAAAAAGGCTAGGACTGGGGAGGGCAGGTATGAGAGAACTAGAAAAGATCTCTTGGATTAAGTGCCTTGGATTATGAGCTTCTGAAAGGCCTCAGCTAATGGAAACAGAATGTTGGACTGGATGAGTGTTGATTCAGGAGGGACCGTCTTATAGTTTTAAGAAAGGTCTTTGAGAAGCCATTGCTCAAAACACCTGGGCATCCTAGTAAAACAATGGGTTTATCTGACTATTACTGTGTCATTGCCAATCCAAAGTTCATTTGAAGCAGTCATCTGTTTGGGGTTTAAATGCCCATATATGCTCATCTGAGCCCAACAATGCATGCTGAACTTTTTTCTATGCTCTGCTAGTTCACTTCCCACTCATCTCCACTGCATCCAGGGGAGTACTGCATAAGAACGTAAGAACAGCCCTGCTGGATCAGGCCATGGCCCATCTAGTCCAGCATCCTGATCCCAAAGTGGCCAACCAGATGCCCATGGGAAGCCTACAAGAAGGACCCAAGGGCAACAGCCGTCTCCCCATTTGTGATTCCAAGCAACTGATATTCAGAGGAGGGAATAGTGTACCACTTTCATCACCTGCCTCTTGATTTGCATAATTAGCAAGCAATTTGCCAAATATATCAGTTAGCCTGCCCAGAGCTGGGGAAACTGGAACATGCCAACTCTAAAAATAAGGGTGTTGTGGTATGCCACGTTATTCCTACTTTGTCAGGGATTCTCTTCCTGTGCCCCCCCCCCCATAATGCCATTTGGGCCGGACTTTGGAACAAAAGTCCGGGAGCCCATGGCAGAATGAGCAGGAGGGCTCCCAAACATGGTACAGTTGACTTACCACATTTTGACGTGAATATGTTACCATCTAAATAGGAGAAGGCGCATAAAATCATGAAGGCCAGAGTCTAAAATTGCCTGAATGTATCGCAGCCAGAGTTCTGTCATGGAACTATAGTAGCAAACTTTCCTGTAGACTAGAAATTCCCAAACTGTGTGCCTGAGCCGGCCCATTAGTGTAGTGTGAGAAAACTACTAATGCATTGCAAGAAATTAAGTAATTCAATAAAAGCTCATGGGAGCCTTCACCCAGTTGCAAAGAAGGCTGCCTACTACATCTCTGTATTATTAACTGCCCTGGCCATGCCTTTTTCCAACCAACCTGCACCACTGGAGGCAGGTACTTCTGCTGTGTCTCTGCATCAGGTATGATTAAATCATTCACTCCCAAGGTGAACATACCCAGCAAAACTGCCCACCCTCAAAAGAGGTTGCACACCGCAGCTCTGCATTAATCACTGCTCTGAACATACTTCCGTCCAGTAGGGATGCATGCTTAAAGCAGTTCATGCTTAAACTCATGAGAGGTAAGTAATTCATATTTCATGTTCTAAGGCTCAGCAGGGGAGTCACTAGGGCAGTGCGGCAGGTGCGGGCCGCACCGGGTGACACCACCAGACAGGGGTGACACCCAGAGCTGCCGCCCACAGCACCGCCTATGCACCAAGAGCCTTCGCGGGCCACGCCGGCTGCCTTTCTCGGCTGTTAGAAGGTGGAAGCGGCAGCAGCGAGGTGGCGGCGCGCTTCTGGGCCCTGTTGTTTGGCTGCGCACGTGCGTGCGCAATCACAGTCTCAGGCAGAAGGCGCTGAGGGCCGCACCGGGTGACACCAACCCTAGTGACGCCACTGAGGCTCAGTTCAGATGTAGAAGGAAAAGCATCATCTCCTGCTACAAAACAAGCTGCTGCAAGTTTGGAGCTCATGCAATACCCCCCCCTTCTTCTTTTGTGGACCAAAGGAGGAGACTTTCGGCAGCCTGGCTTGTTCTTGTTGCCCATAGTTTAAACAAGCTACAGTTCCTGAGTTCATACGTTACAGGGAACTGAGGTTAGTTTAAAAGTGGACATGGGGGCTTCTGATCTCATTGTTGCATGAAAGAGGAGAGGGGAGCATGAGAGGACAAAGCTTGCCATGACTCATTCTCATAGTGGGAGCCCAGTTTCCCATTAAGTTCAAACCAGGCCTATAAGTAAAACTTCAGCTGTGTAAGAATGAAATGTGTGTCCAATTTGAGTTCAGAAAAAGTGTGCCTCATCTCAGTTCCTCTTCTCCCACCCACCCCCAAATGGTGCCTTAGCCGAACACAATTTCTTCCACCTGGTCAAATTATTACTGTGCCACTTTGGATGATTTTAAACAAGCTCTGCCCAGCCATTTTTAGACACTTGGAGCAACAGCTTTAAAGGTCAATATGAAAAGGATTTATCCTTGACAGTACACGAGCACAATGACTCAAGAGTTTTTCTGGCAAAACAGAACAGCTTTTCTCTCCTAAACAGCTCCAGTAAGTACAGCTCCTTGTGGATGCAACAGTTTGCTGCTTCCTGGCTGCACACACCCCAATACTGCACAGTCCTCCTGACCCAAGGATTTCCATTCCTCCTGCAGAAAGCTGGCACCAGCTCAGACCTCAACCCTGGAGTGCCTCCAGTGAGCAGATTCTTCATTTCTGTGCTACCACAAGGCCCTTGATAGCTTATATGCAATAAGAACACCATCTCATTCCAACAGAAGTGAGGGTGTAGTCACTTCTGGAACAGCGCTTGGTACAAAACTGACAGCAAGAGACTTGGTGCATCTGTCTGCGTGGGTGAGATTTACAGACTAACAGCTGAGTCAGGAGCTGATTCCTCCAATAAGGGAACAGCAGAAGAGGGTGTGTGTGTCTATATGTGTGCAGTGCATGTGTGTGTTGTGGAGAGAGAGATTCCTTCAAGGAGGCAAAAGTTTATCCTTGTTTTCTTTGGGGAGAAACCCTACAGCAAACTTATTAGAATAATAAATAATACAAGTATACATCTGATTCCTTTGGTTCAAGACAAAGGCTGTGGCTTCCATTCAACTCAGTGGGTTATTCACTCAAGCCCATTGCACATATTGCAAGGAAGTGTCTTGTGGTGCCTGAAAGACTAACAAATTTCATCTCTGATGAACTAAAACCTGTTTCATTAAATACATCTCATCATGCAGGCTTTTTGCATATAAGTATCAGCCACAATAAAAACTATAAATAATTAAAGTGGAGATGATGGAAGGTGGGACAATTGAGGGGGCATTTAGAGCTGGGATTAGTAAATCACAAGCAAATAAAGGATATAATATTATTAATATTATGACTGATTGCATGTAGAGACTGTCTTCTTTTTTAAAATTAAATTGTATTAAAGTTCCAATGACACAGAAAACATGGGTGGTAGGGGAAGGAATGATGTTCAGCTTACAATACATGAGACTGTCTCATATTGATAGTTTCATATTGATAGTCAAAAATTCTTCATCCTCAGGGGACCTGATAAAAAAGTCTGTTACTCAAAAGCCTGCATGCTGTTAAACTAACAATTGATTTTATAAAAGATATCACATCAGTTATTTTTGTCTTCATAATTTGTGCATTCGTTTAGATTTTAATTTGTTTAGGGCAGAAAGTAATTTCTGTTTTCACCATGTGCCACACATGATCCCATGTTTCCACTGAGGCTCTTAGATGCTACCACATTTCTTGATGAATAGCATGGCACAGGAGTGTGGCTGTAACAAGGGTCGTAAATCCACTCTGTGTCGATTTGAAAGCAAAGCTACATAAGTCCAGAACCTAATTCACAGCTTATTTTGTTTAGTTAGAGACTCAGTGACTTGACTGCTTTAATTTATGCTGCCAGCCTCCTTTGGAGGATAGATGAGGGAGCCAGCTATGAGCCTTCCAGCCACAGAAACAGAGGCAGTTGCCTTATACTGAGCTAGACCATTTAGCTCAGGAGTTTTTACACTGATTAGCAACAGCTCTCCAGTTTCAGGCAGGGAACATGCCCAGCCCTACAGGGAGATGCCACGGATTGAATCTGGGACCTTTTGCACGCAAAGCCTTCACTACTGAGCCACAGCTCTCCAGGATTTCAGACAGGGATCTTTGACCAGCCTTACCTGGAGATGCTGGGGATTGAACCTGGGACCTTTTGCATGCAAAGCATGTATCTCACCATTAAGCCACAGCCCTTCTACCCCACCCCCTCTGAACTATATTTAAGCCAGAGTTACAGGTAGTAGTATGGATTAGCTTTATTTACATTTATTTTATTTTATTTTGGCATTTTAATCTTGGTGTTGCTCTGTTGTTGTTTTTGTCTTATTTATTGACATGTTTTGTAACAAATTGTTTTTCCACCCCCAATATGTTAAGCCTTTTCCTAACAAATTAATGTCTATTGTGAGCTGCTTGGGGCACAGTTTATTGTGGGAAAGCTGCATATAAATAAACCAAAGGAAACTGTTTTAAAAAGAGCCCCTAAAGGCAGAGAGAAAAGTGATAGGAGCCATCCACCCCCACAGTCTTTCCTTTCATACAGTGTTTATGAAATATTAATCCCTCATACTCTAGACAGGGACATAGTAGGAGGAAACAAACTCTGCAGAGTGGTTAGAGGGGACTGGGGATGAGTCTATAAGACCCAGAAGAGCAGGGCAGAGGAGGCTAAGATTTCTCTGATTTACCACAGGACTAGGAGAGGTGCAGCCCCTGTTTTCTAGGGCCCAGCAACTGACTGGATCATCTTGCTTTAAAAGCAGAGTTTTACTGTTGCTGTGGAGGGAGGAAGTGAGCTGCACTGAGCTGAGCACTAATTTACTGAAACCACTTACTATAATTTCATTTATTAAATTTATATTACTCTATAAAGGAGCCCAGGGTGGCAAACAACGAACAATGAAACATCTTAGAAACAGTTCCAACACAGATGCAGACTATCAAAAGCATGTGTGGAGAGAAAACAGGGGGACAGGCAACTGGTTGGCCACTGTGAGAACAGGATGCTGGACTACATGGGCCATTGGCCTGAGCCAGCAGAGCTCTTCTCACGTTCTTAGAGCTGAGGATGAAAGTGAAGAGATGGAGGCCTGATCAGTGAGCTTTTACTGTTTTTCTACTATTCATGTGTCTTTTCAGAACAATTGGGATCCTTTTTCAATTTAATGTTCATTTTCAAATTGGACCACCTTGAGACACATGCAATTCAAGTTTTCTTAGTGCAGCCTATCTCTGATGCTGCCCATAGGAACCCAGTTAAAGTTCCATAAACACAGCTTCATGAAATAACTGTCAATCTTCATGTACCAAAAATAACTGAGCCCTCTGGAAGGCACACTTTTTTACATCAGAGGAAGCTTCCTTCTGGTAGTATAACAGCTTCCTCATGATAACATAACAACCAAGAAATCCAGTCTCTGGAGATTTCAGGAAACTGGTGACCAGCTGGGGTTTTACTTTGGTCAGTTTGCTGCAATGAAATTTACTTGTAATCTTATACATATCAGGCCAAAGAGACAGATTGTTGATGCTGCTAGTATCCTGCTGCCCAGCAGCCTCCCTGACTGAGTTGGCAAGGTGGTCTCTCGCATGGTGTTGGGATTATTGTCCTGGGGAACTTCTCAGTTAATGCTGAGGCTGATCTCACTGGTCCAGCTAGGAACTTCGTGGCCTCCTTGGGGATGTTCTGAGAGGGCATCTGCTGGATACATAGTGCGATACACAGCCTCAGTTTGGTTTTTGCTCCTGGTGGCGAAGTTGGTGGTCTAGAAATGTTGTCATGGTCAGACCACTGCCTGGTGAAGTTTGGGCTAATGATACCAATTTTCCACTGCAGGGATGGGGGTACTGATTAGGATGGTCTCCCTGCTAAGGATGTTGATGGATTCTTGAATACTCCGGGGGATTTTTCTGGTGGATAGATCATGCTTAGGTCCTCATCTTACTGTGGAATGGAAAGATACAGATATGATCACTCCTGAGTGCCTTCTCCGATGCTGCAGAGCATGTTCAGCCCCCTGGGATACTAAGTGGTACAGCTACATGCTATGAAACAGGCCAAACAATGGCTAGAGTGCAGGTGGTGAAAGTCCAGCTGTAAAGCTGACCAAACATGAGTTAGATGACATAATCAGGCCAACTGTGTAGTGGTAAAAGCAACGAGGGCCTACGTCACTGCATCTGTTGCATCTAGCAAAACCTTTAGGGGTAATCTATGGGGTATTGATACCTGTATCGCTGGAAAAAGCCCAGAACCCTTCAGACACTATGATTTGCTTGCTTGGAGGATAGTCACCCACCTCTGTAGACAGCTTGATGCTACAATTGACACAGCTCTGAGAGAGCTTTCTAATGTTTCATAAAGCCTTGTTTTATGTGATCAATTTCAATTTTTTTTGCAGTCTGATGACATGGACAAGGTGCGTGTAAGTATGGGCTCAACCAATTGCCCTCTCAATCCTTGCCCTTCATGGTTAATTAAAGCTAGCTGGGGAGGACACGACTAGGTGGATGCAGGGTGTGGTAAACATCCTTGCATGAGAGGTGATGGCTAGGAGTGACTTTTACCATCTTCTGCAAGACAGCTATGGCCATTCCTGGATTGGGACACCTTGATTACAGTTGCCCATGCATGGTTTACTTCAAGATCTGTTAATACACTGTTATGTGGGGCTACCCTTGAAGGTGGTCCAGAGGCTGCAGCTAGTGCAGAACAAGGTGGCTAGGCTGCTTGTGGGATTACAGCTTTAGGAAACTAGTTGGACTGTACAATTCCCTTTAAGCTCTTTCTAGAAAAATGGATTCTGGGGACTTATCATTATTTTGAGTTTTGCTGAAATTAAAGGCTACTTAAACTCCTACAATTCACTTTGGTTACTTTATGAAAGACAAGCATCACACTAACCAGCACAATCTTCTTTGAGGATCTGCATGTTACATTTACCTTCTTATATATCCTTCCATACTCTTTGCTTCATCTTTGGAAAGATCAGGGTTGGGGAACATGTGTCCCTCAGATGTTGTTGGACTATAATTCCCATCATCTGCAACCATTGGCCATGCTGACTTGGAACTGATGAGAATTTCTCAACAGAGGGAGGATACTGCCAGGTCTTAATCTGGAGCAGATGTTATATTACCTGTCCACAAACTGACTAGGATCATCTTTATTTATTTATTTGAAAGTTACCCCTGCCAGTGCAATTGTCTCCTTGAACACATACGTTAGGGGTGGGAAACTCCAGATGTTGTTGGACTACAACTCCCATTATCCCTAACCATTGCTCCATGTGGCCACAGCATCTGGAGGGGCGCAGGTTCCCCATGCCTGTAAAATCTTAGGCCAGGTTCTGGGAACCCTGGAGTAAAATGGAAATGTATCAGTGATTCCTCAGTGAGAACAAAACAATGGCCAATCTTCCTAGAAATGGCGTCCAACCTTCCCCTGCAATGAACAGCTCCAGGACAGTGTTTGTTTGGTGTGTTCTAGGGCACACTCTCAGTTTACACAGGACAACAATGCTGCCCTGGGCTCCTGCTGGGAGGAAGGGCAGGATATATATTAAATAATAAATAAATAATAAAAATAAATAAATAAATAAACAATGAAACCCAAAAGCCCTGGCCAGTATTCCAGGCAAACAGACTACATATCCCAGAACATAACTTCCCCAAAATCTTTGCCACTGCACAGATTCTGGTGCAGACATGCAGGAATATCTTGGCAATTGGAAAGGGTTCTCTGTAGGTGGAAAGTTTTCCAATGCCTTAGTTCATTATAAAAGTCAAGGTCAGAGCCGTATCAGTTGTGCACGTTTATTAAAAAGAAAACACTTGGTCCTTATAGCACCTTAAAGATTAATGAACTTTATTTTAAGAGCCTGAGCTTTCATAAGACCACTACACATCCATTACATTAATGCTGAAAAATGGTTAAGGCCATTGCAGTTGCAGTAACTTCTCAACACATGGCCTCCATGGCCTAATTATTTCAACAATCCTTTGTTTTTTCCATTATAGTCCCTTCTTGTATTCAGTATTACACATATTCAGTATTACACAGTGAGCAGAAAAATGATTCCAAGTTCTCTACTGCAGTGGTCTTCAACTTTTTCCAGATTCAATAACCCCGACATAGGGTTAACATAGGACCCATGTTTAAAAAAATATAATTCAGTTTATTCCTATCCTTCTTCTTGATTTTATGAGCTATGATGACCAGATGAAAAGGATCTTGATCGTCTTATAAAAGAGGGAATTTTGGCAGATTTAGCTTGTCAGGCAGGAGTTCACAGCTATTAATATTAAAGGAGCCTGTCTTCTTGTGCATTTAGTTTCTTTCTGTTTCTCTCAAAAGTATTTTTAGAATGCTGGTGGTACTACCAGCACAACCCACCTTAGGTCATGGCCATATACATCCAAATGTATATGGCCTTTTAAAATTATTATTACTGGCCATTTTTCCATCATAGGCAGTATTGATAAAGACTTCTTTTGTAGTCTCATATACTGAGACTCATCCTATACTGTTTTTACAGAATTTCCCTCATGTTATCAACACACACCAGGCACAATCCTGTAAGGTTCAGAATGACGAGCCCAACTTAAAAAAGGAATGATAAGGCACTCTTCTGAAGAAAGACAAATGTGTGCTTTGTTGATTTTCTTGAAGTGTGATTAATAAAAGTTTATATATAATGACCTGCAATTAGGGATAAATGAGCATCCATTGCTTGGCCCTCCGAAGGCCATCACCCTGGTGAAAATGACATGAATAGCATCAGCCCCAGGGATTGGGCTTGTGGGAGTTGTAGTTCAAAAAAGTAACTTTTCCAAGCTCTGGATTCACGTGGTGGTGATGAAATGCCTTGTGCTACCATTTTACTACAGTAAATTTGTTATTACTAGTTAATATACATTTGCCATTTATGAAGGAGTCCGAGTCGGAGTCGGAACATTTCTACCGACTCCAACTCCACCCAAAATTGCTCCCGACTCCAACTCCACAGCCCTGGTACAAAAGGCTCCCCCCTGCAGACATTTGCCCTGAACATGTGGGAAGCTGAAAGGAGACAATGGAATTATGGCTAAAGGCACATGGCCCCTCCACACACGTAATGACTAATAGGATCTAATGGATCTAATGCAATTGATTTAATCCAATGGATGTGCAGTGTTGCACAATATAGGACATGGGTGTGATTCACTGAGCTGGAGCAATAGGTCATCTGGATAGAACACTGGCTCAACCAGTATTCTCCCTGTCCTCTAGTTCTAAGTAGAAGGCCTCAAGATGCCCTAGGAAGCAATACTACAGAGACAGCTCATTTAGGGGAGTCTCAGAAGTCCCAAGAGAGCCAGTGTGGTGTGGTGGTTAAGGTGTTGGACTACGACCTGGGAGACCAGGGTTCGAATCCCCACATAGCCATGAAGCTCACTGGGTGACCTTGGGCCAGTCACTGCCTCTCAGCCTCATGAAAACTCTATTCATAGGGTCGCCATAAGTTAGAATCAACTTGAAGGCAGTACATCATCATCATCAGAAGTCCCAAATCCCACATTGGGGGACCTTCTTAAGGTGCTTAACTTTATATCCAGTCTCTAGTCCTGCAGGCATCTTCCTGGCCACATGTGACTTCTCAGATCACATTCACAGTTGCTCCTTCCAAGTCACCTGCTTGGTTCTCTGAAGAGGGAGGCTCCCTCTCAACCATGAAGTTGTCAGATGGTTCCTGGTACACTGAGGTTGAATCAGGAGTTCCTTCTTCTCAATCTTCATGTTTCAGTTAATTCCAGCACTGCCCATCCAGCACCCGGCTGGGGGTACACCAAGTGATGGAATTATGATCTTTTATCATTCTTGCTGCATCTGTATCTTCAGTCTAGCCTACAAAGTCCACAGATATGTACCACCATAGATAAGGCTACTGAGGGTAGGAAGGCAATCTATCAATCCACAGCAGTTTCACAGGAGACTTTGTCAGTGATTTGCCAAAAGGTCAAAGCTGGTAAGTATCACAGCAAAGACACAGCAGGAAAACTGAAGCTTGTTCTAGCTATACTTGTGATCCAGGTTCTGCTGGATGCTTCTGACATCACTTCATTTTTCAGCAATGGTGCCACAGAAGAGAACTACATTCAGTTGCAGCTGGAAATTGCCTTCTGTCCATTGGCAGGGGAATTCACAGCCATCAGTTCCTCTGCCTTCTTCATGCTGAGCTGAGGGTCTGGCTCCTTTGACCCATTCACCAGAATCTGGCTGGCTGGGGTTGCTTCATGGTGAAATGCTGAAAAAGAAAAGGAAGAGGGAGACTCTTCAGCAATAATGTAGTGACATTCTGAAGTGCAGGGGCCCTTCATGATAGTCACAGCAACACCCCCTCACAGCCATGCCCCCCTTCTAAGATTATAGAATAATCTAGCCAGACTTGTATACTGCTTTCTGCTTCTATATAGTTGTCACAATTTGACTGTCCTTTCTCAGTGTCAGATATATTGCTTGAATTACTGAATTTCAGTGTCTACATATTTATCTCCTGTTGCTACCAAACTGCTTGATGATGATGATAACTGCATTTGGGCAGATCTTATGAGATTCAGGAGGACACTTGAGCATGGAAATTCCTGATCCCCACCTCTGGTGTTGGCTGCACCACACACACATTCTTAGGTATATTCATTTACATTTTACCTTAATATGCACTACACACACATATATAACAGTTAAAAGCTGAAACATCATCTCTCTCTCCCTCTCCCTCCCTCTCCCTCCCCCCCTCTCACACACAGAGAGATTCTCTCCCCTCCCCCCCACACACATAATTTTTTCTCTCTTCTCTTCCCTTAGTCCTGGCTTTTGCTTCTGGTTTCAGAATGAGATCCTTGTTAATGCCTTCTCCCACAATACCAGACATCCCTAGGCGCCAATCAACATGAAAAGGGAGTGTGTTAGCTATTGAGAAGAGTCTTCTCAATGGCTGACTCACCTCCTTTCACTCTGATTGGCTCCAATCAGCAGGAAAGGACAAGGAATCATGTTAAACAACTTCTCAGTGGCCAGCACACTCTACTTTCATGCTGATTGGTTTGTAGGATACTGATTGGTTCGTAGGATGCTGCAAAGTTCCATAGGGAACTTGATTTGACACTTGTTCCCAAAAAAGTAAGGGGTCTAAGACCCTCCTGAGATCCTGGATGACTACACCCCTGCTCTTTAGTTAGACTAGTGACAAGATAGAAAAGGGACCACACTCTTGCAGCTGCTGACATGAGAGGAAATCCACACTTGGAAGTTCAGGGCAGCGGGGGAGAAACCTGGGAGAAGGCGTTCCCTGTCGCAGCCTCTACGCTGTGAAATTCCCTCTCCACAGAGATGCATCCAGCACATTAATTATAGAACTTTTGTCATATGCTGAAGATATACCTCTGTACCCTGGCCTTTGACACCTGATATATTTACTTTAGGATCCACCCTGTTCTTCTGATTGTAAATTGTTTTAACTGATTTTCAGACTGTATTTTTACATTGTTGTAGCCTGCCTTTGGATTTTATGGTGAAGGCTGGGTAAGAAATCTTAATAATAGTAGAAGTAATAATAATAATAATCAATGGACTAAAAGTGCCCAGTTCTCACAGACCTGTTGCAATATATTGTAAAGCACTTCATACACTCAAAAGTGCTACTGAAAATATATAGCAATAATAAAAATGCAATATATATAGCAATAATAAAATGCAAGGCCCCATAAAGTCAAAACACAGCTTGCATATAAAAACAGTGCCCTTTATTTGACCATTTTCTATCCCTAAAGTACATTCCGCCCCCGCCCCCCCCCCGTGAAATTTTAACAGGCACTGAATGAAGTAATTGTGTTACATCTGAAATTGTACAGTTCCACTGGAGTCCTAGAAATTTTCTGCCAACCAGCCATTCTTATATGAGAGTCTTGTTGGATGGAGCAAGCTATCCGCCCCTCACTGGCCTGGACATGCACTTAACAATAGCCTCATGTACACTCACTGACTGATCGGGATTTGTAGCATGGCAAGTTAGAGCAGGATAAAAGAAACAGAAACTGGGAAAGAATATCTGCATGGCACAGGGGAAGTCACACTTGACGGAAAAGACCAGTAACATTTTCTTCCTGCACAATATAGTCAACACTGGAGACTGGCCATACCTGCAATGCTCAGGGATAGACTAGATATGATGGCAGCAGGTCCCAGTGTTTAAAAATGGAACTCCCCAATCATATAGAAAGATGGTTTCAAAAATAAAAGAGGTGAGATGTACAGACACAACCCTCCCCTCCACACACATATGTGTCTGGTTTCCCACAATCCCTCTGCCCATGTGCTTTTCTCTTGGTCATGATAACTTCTAGTATCAGAGTTTGGTTGAAGAGAGAAGCTTCTGGTGAGGAGTTAATGCCCCTTTCTTCCTAACTGGGGGCAAATCCATGTTTAAACACAGACCTGTGTCATCACTTCAGTGAGCAGTCAGACCAGAAAGCTGTATTTGAACAGATATGGGTAGCAGCTAGTATGGTGTAGTGGTTAGCATGTTGGACTGGAACCTGGGAGACCATGGTGCAAACAGAAATAATAATAATAATTGATTATGGAGAGGGAGGGAACACTGTCTGAGAAACACTTGCTTTGCCACTCTACAGGCAACATTATCAAATCAAAAGAAGATGCAGCAGCTATTCTCAGATTTTAATATGATCTTAAATACTGTAACAGCTACTGCAAGGATATCCTTGTAATATAAATATGAGCCGTAAGTGGTAGTCTCTGCAAGAAGGGTATGGCATCACTGCAAGTTACCTTAAGGGCTAAGGAGGGGTGCAAACAATAATCTTAATGCGCTATCTCTTTCCTTAATAATACCTGGAACCTACACTGCCACGCCATTAAGATTAAGCAGGAATGAAGAAGCCACAAAGTATTTTCCTATTTTGTCTTCCTTTTGCTCTGGCTGCTCTGGCTAGGTGCAGCTCCAGTAACATGAGAATAGGGTGTCTCACACACATGCTTCAATTATCTGCTAATGTAGTGAGGGGGATTTGTCGCAATTTTCCTCAGGTTACCACAGGTGTAAGGGAACAGAAATCTTCTGTTAATGGGCAGAACATAAGATGAGCCCTTCTGGATTAGGCCGAAGGCCCATCTAACCCAACATCCTGTTCCCAAGGCAGCCAACCAGATGCCCATGGGAAGCACATAAGCAGGATCCGAGCCCAACAGCCCTCTCCCCTCTTGTGATTCCCACTAACTGGAATACAGAGGCATACTGCATCCCAAAGGTGGAGGCAAAGCATAGCCATCACGGCTAATAACTGTTGATAGCCTTATCCTCCATCAAGTTGTCCTTTAAAGCCATCCAAGTTGGTGGCCATCACTACATCTTGTGTGCATTGTGTGAAGAAATACTTTATTTCATGGAATCATAGAGTTGGAAGGGGCCTTGTAGGCCATCGAGTCCAACCCCCTGCTCACAGCAGGAAATCCACAGCTAGAGCATCTCCCGCAGATAGCTGTCCAGCCTCTGCTTGAAGACATCCAGCGAAGGGGATCCCACCACCTCCCTAGGCATTCGGTTCCATTGCCGAACTGCCCTTACTGTCAAGAAGTTCCTTCTAATGTCCAATCTGAATCTACGCTCCTGCAACTTAAAACCATTAGACCTAGTCCTACCCTCTGGGGCAGCAGTGAACAAATCTGTACCCTCCTCTATGTGACAGCCCTTCAGGTACTTAAAGAGTGCAATCATGTCACCCCTCAGCCTTCTCTTCACCAGACTGAACATGCCAAGTTCCTTCAACCTTTCCTCATAAGAATTTTTCTCCATACCGGCTATCCTCCTCGTCGCCCTCTTCTGAACCCACTCCAACTTGTCTATATCTTTCTGAAAATGAGGCGCCCAGAACTGAACGCAGTATTCCAGATGAGGCCTGACTAATGCAGAATATAGTGGGACTATTACTTCCCTCAACCTGGGAACTATAGCTCTGTTTATGCAGCCCAAAACCGCGTTTGCCTTTTTTGCCGCAGCATCACACTGCTGGATCATGCTCAACTTGCGATCCACTACAATTCCAAGGTCCTTCTCACACGCACTACTGCTAAGCCGGGTATTTCCCATCCTGTACCCATGCATTTTGTTTTTGTGGCCTAAATGCAGAATTTTGCATTTGTCTTTATTGAATTTCATTTTATTAATTTCAGCCCAATTTTCTAGTCTATCCAGGTCCCTTTGGATTTATTCCTGTCTTCCATTGTGTTAGTTATCCCTCCCAGTTTCGTATCATCTGCAAACTTCATAAGGCTTCCCTCCACCCTGTCATCTAAGTCATTTATAAAAATGTTGAAGAGTATCGGCCCCAGGACAGAACCCTGTGGCACTCCACTCGAAACCTCCTTCCAGTCCGAAGCAGAGCCACCGACGACCACTCTTTGAGTACGGTTTTCCAACCAGTCGTGAATCCACCTCGAAGTGTTTCCATCTAGTCCACATTTGACCATTTGTTCTTTGTTGTAGCTTCACTGGATGTCCACAAGTTCTACTATTATGAGGGAAGGAGAAAAACCTCTCCCTGCCAACCTTCTCCACACCATGCATCATTTTATACAGCTCTTGTCATGCTCTGATGATCCTCCGTGGCGCAGAGTGGTAAGCTGCAGTAACGCAGCCGAAGCTCTGCTCATGGCCGGAGTTCGATTCCAATGGAAGGAGGAAGTCGAATCTCCGGTAAAAGGGGTCGAGGTCCACTCAGCCTTCCATCCAGCCGTGGTCAGTAAAATGAGTACCCGGGTAAAGAAAAGCCGGGGAAGGAACTGGCAATCCCACCCCATATATATGGTCTGCCTAGTAAAGGTCGCAAGACGTCACCCTAAGAGTCGGAAATGACTCGCACTATAAGTACGGGGACACCTTTACCTTTTGTCATGCTTTATCATGATAGGCACCAGTAATGTAGTGGCAAATTTAGAAGTGCAGGGTCCCTTCATGTTAGTCATAGCCACACACACCCTTTTTTGGTGCAGGGTTGTGAATGGGATCCTTGTTAATGCCTTCTCCCACAACAACAGACATCCCTAGGAGCCAATAAACATGAAAAAGGAGAGTGTAGTTTCTGAGAAGAGTCTTCCCAGTGGCTGACTTGTCTCCTTTCACTCTGATCGGCTCCAATCAGCAGGAAGGAAGCATGTTAGAAAACTCTTCTCAGTGGCTAACACACTCCTTTTTTATGCTGATTGGCTTAGACATAGAGACCATCCTCCCAAAAAAGTAAAGGGTCTAAGACCTCCCAAGACCCCAGATGACTACACCCCTGCTAGGTACACACTCTGTTCCTCATCATTCAGTGCTTCCCCATGGCTAGATTGAGTGATCTGCAGCGACAGAGGACTTCTATATATACACCTGCTATTGTTGTTGTTGTTGTTGTTACATTTGTATACCACCCCATACCCAAAGCTCTCTGGGCAGTTTACAACAATTAAAAACATTAAAAACAAATATACAAATATACAAGTTTAAAAACACTAAAAAAAAAAAAATTAAAAACACATGCTAAAATGCCTGGGAGAAGAGGAAAGTCTTGGCTATTTGGTCAGTACCCAGCAAGTGTCAGAGAATGTATCAGGGTTTGCCTAAATTTAGGATAAATAATATTGTTAGACTATCTCATATCTTGCCTGTATCATGGCAGATTTCGGGGCAGCAAAAAGTCAATCATTATATATTTATCAGCATGCAGTGGTATTTGGATTTTCTGACTAAGGCACCAAATGAAGGCCCTGAGCCTTCATTTCTCCACGTACATCAGGTACAGGGAACCTTTGGCCCTCCAGATGTTGCTGAACTACAACTCACATCAAACTTGGCCATTGGCCATGCTTGCTGGGGCTGCTGGGAGTTGTAGTTCAGCAACATCTGGACAACCAAAGGTTACCTACACCTGCTGGACATCCTACCATGCACATGAGTAGTGGAAACAATTTATATGCCCACAAATTGCTCTACCCCCCCCCCAAGAATTCCAAGGGTGCATCATACTCCAGGACACTCAATGGGGGCGAGCGCTGGTGCTCTCTGGAAGCTACCTAGTCACTTCCAGGGTTATTAAAGAAGGATGATATTCCTCATTGTTTTGATGCATGCTTCTAGGTGAGTTACAGCAAAAAATGGAACCAGACTGATGACCTTGCTGTATATGAATGTATGAAGCCGCCTTAAACTGAGTCAGATCACCAAATCCTATCTAACCAAGGGTTTTCTATTTTGACTGGCGATGGCAGCAGCCTCTCGCCACTGTATCAGGCAGGGCCCTTTCCCACTTCTGCTAACGGAGATCTGGAAGAAACCCAGTGCCTGCTGAGATCCAGTGCCTGCAAGGCACGTGCGCTGACATCCTGCTATGCCCCTGCATCACTATCCCAGGATAGTGAATAGGATATAGAAGGGGCGCGATATTCTTGCGCGTGCGGCCCTTTGCCAGCAAATCTTGCCTGCCCCCGTCGTCGCGCGCCCCCATTCCATCCCCGGCGAGGTTTTTCGCTTACCCGCCCTGCAGCTCTGCCTTGCCCGCACTATCTGCACCGCCTGCTGGTTCTTGAAGCGCACGAGCGCCATCGTGATGTCGGCGTTCCAGCTGGGCTCCTCCTGGGGGCAGCGGAAGTCAATCTCGGCGCCGCCGTCCGTCACCACCGTGAAGTAGATGTGCCGTTGCTTCCACTCCACGCACTCGACGGCTTTGACGCGCGCGAAAGGGATCTCTTTACAGCGCGTCGAGCCCCGGCTGCTGGCCTCGAAGAGTCGCAGCCCCTTCTCGCTCAGTAGGCAGCGTTTTTTCTTCCAGAGCTGCAGGAGACCCCCGCTGCGCTTCTCCAGCACCCCTTCCCGCAGCACCTTCTCCGACGCCATAGGGCCGAGCGGCGCTCTGGCTGCCGAGGATGCTGCGGCCGAGGGAGCAGGAGCCGTTGCCGCTGCCGCCGCGTGCTCTGCCAGTGCGAAGGAGCGCTTTCCTCCACCTCCGGCTTCTGAGCAAGACAGAGAGAGAGCCCGCCCTCTGCCGCGTGAGCTCCGGCGGAGGTTGCTGCTCTCGCCACTCTGCCGGCGGGATCTGCCGCTACATGCCCGCTGCTTGTGCCTCGCTCTTCCCACTCGCATTCCTTTCCTGCTCAGCCAGGCCTCGCCCAGGTTTTGCCTGCCAGAGAGACACGGCTGACGCCCAGGCGCGGGCCGGGTGTGCTGAGAGCCCGAGGGCTGCCGTGCCCAACTAGGCGGAGTCGCTCCTGTGCCGGCTGGCTCTGGCTGCGCGGAATGCAGGGAAGACCCAGGGATGTTCCTGCTGCCGTCTACCATCATATGCGGCATTTCTGGCTATTCGCTGGTGGAGTGGTGGACAACTAGAGGGGGATGCTTTGGCTTTCCACGAAGCGGAGGCACACATGTCTGAAGTGACAAAACTCCTAGGCCCAAGTGCCTTCGCTGTGTGGACCAGTAGCATAGTGGCAACTTCAGAAGTGCAGTGTCCCTTCATGATAGTCACAGCCATGTCCCTCCCACCCTTTTTTGCTGCTGGGTTGAGAATGCCTTCTCTCACAGTAACAGAAGTCCCTAGGAGCCAAAAAGCATGAAAGGGAGGAGCTTTAGCTAATGAAGAGGGGCTGACTCACCTCTTTTCACTCCGATAGGCTCCAATCAGCAGGAAAGGACAAAGAAGCATGTTAGAAGGCCCTTCTCAGTGGCTAACACACTTCCCTTTGATGCTGATTGGTTCATAGGATGCTGGAGACATTGGGACCCTGATCCCAAAAAAGGAAAGGGTCTGAGATGCCAGATAACTACACCCCTGTAATGTGGACTGAACTTATAATAAAAGCCAAACAGGGACATCTAGAATTGAGACAAAACTGCATTGGGAAGGGTGGCCATGTGAGGTTTAAAATATTTGAAGAGAATCCCACAAGGGCAAAGATGGCTGGCAGAGAATATTAAGCACCTTTTCTCCCTCCCCCCATTAGTGCAAACAGCTGTGAGCTGGGTGATAAGGACACCTCTAAATTGGATAAGGTAGCAAACCTTTGAAAAGAACTCCTGCATCTTTCAGAGCTCTATTTGGACCCACTTAGGCACACTTACTTTGTGAGACTAACGGAACATTGTACAAAGTTCCATGCCTCTTCCCATTTTGTTTTTGTTTTGATCATGACTAGTGGTACCTGGAGGCTATTACTGAGAGCAAAGGGAGAATTGGGATGGTGATGGGGTTGCATAATTATTTTTCTATGAGCCAATTTCTCTCTCAAGATCACCTGACTGCTTTACACCCTGTTGCCTTTCCCCTTGTGTATTTCCCCCTGGGGAGAATTTCGGAGAGGGAAAAAGCTGGAAGGGTCATTAAACTGTCATTGGATTCTGCTTCTGGTTGAAGCCTCCAGCTTTCCATTTTGTGCCTGTATTCTTTCCACTGCCTGTTGGTATTTGATGGTGGTGGGAGTTACATGAGGAAGGGCCATAGCTCAGGGGTAGAACATCTGCTTGTATGCAAAATGTCCCAGGTTCAATCCCAGCATCTCCAGGTAGGGCTGGGAGAAAGCCCTCTCTGAAATCCTGGACAGCTGCTGCCAGTCAGTGTAGACAATACTGAGCTAGATGGACCAATGGTCCATCTCAGTGTAGACTTTATTGAGTTAGATAGACCAACGGTCTGGCTCAGTAGAAGGCAGCTTCCTATCTCCACCCCCTCATGTGCAATTGGGACCATAAACTCAATATGACAAATCAAATTATGCCTATTTGATCTTTCTTTGCAAGGCACAGGTGTTTTGTGACCTAGGAGCAAAAGTGTCTCCTGATAGATTATTAGATAGCAGCTGTAGTAAACTGTTGTCTCCAGTTTTATAGAGACATGATATGCACAGTATTTTTCAAGCATCCTACAGCATGAAGAAATCAGAAGAAGGCTAGGACTGGGGAGGGCAGCTATGAGAGAACTAGAAAAAGACCTCAAACGCAAAGATGTATCACTGAATACTAAAGTCAGGATCATTCAGACCATGGTATTCCCGATCTCTATGTATGGATGTGAAAGTTGCACAGTGAAAAAAGCGGATAAGAGAAAAATCAACTCATGTGAAATGTGGTGTTGGAGAAGAGCTTTGCGGATACCATGGACTGCGAAAAAGACAAATCATTGGGTATTAGAACAAATTAAACCAGAACTGTCACTAGAAGCTAAAATGATGAAACTGAGTTTATCATACTTTGGACACATAATGAGAAGACCTGATTCATTAGAAAAGACCATAACACTGGGAAAACCAGAAGGGAGTAGAAAAAGAGGAAGGCCAAACGAGATGGATTGATTCCATAAAGGAAGCCACAGACCTGAACTTACAAGATCTGAACAGGGTGGTTCATGACCGATGCTCTTGGAGGTCACTGATTCATAGGGTCGCCATAAGTCGTAATCGACTTGAAGGCACATAACAACAGCATGAATGAAAGAGAGACATAGAGTCTGGGATACAAACTTTGGAAACATAGGTTAGGATAATACTGAAAAGCACCTTTTGAACCTCTCATTTGTGGTATGTTGATCTTGTATGTGAAACATACCATACATTCAAGCCCAGTGGCCAGCTGTTGGCTTGTGGGATGCCGGGAGGCTGTGTGCAGCGCTGGTAACTACTTCCTCTTTCCCAAGCCGGGATGGCTAGCAGTGGAGGCTGGCCCATAAGGGCAAATGGGGCAATGCCCCACTAACCTCAGTCAGTCCTCACCCACCCTGCCTTTTTACCTACAACCGCTCCAGGGGTGGCCCTGCTTGTCAGCTTCCTCCTCAGTCTCAGATGATGGGGACAAAACTAGAATTAGCTGGCTCTGTCTGTCATTGGCTCTGGCTCCACCTATTGTTGGCCTCCCAGCATTTCACCCCACCAATCCCAATAGCCCCACTGTTGGCTAGCCTCCATCTAATGCAGCATCCACACAATGTCATTGACATCAAAATGCCAACCCTGTGCACATGCGAAACTGCTTTCTAAAGAACTTATTTATATGACCTTGGCAGCAAAATTAACAATTGTGTCATAATGGAAAACAGCGAAAAAATCTTTCAATTGACCACTGGTATAACTCCCTCTGGAATATTGCCATAATGGAAAAACTTACACATGAGCTGAAGTTGAGACAAGGCAAAGAAACACCGGACTCTTTTTATATAGTTTGGCATTCATTTATTGAACATACTTCTGAAGATGCATTTGTTCATCACACTTCCATGGAAGCCTGGCAGATTTGGAAATACATTTAATTGTAGTAGTTACTTTCTGGAAAGTTGAGTGGACCATTTTCTCGTTAGCCAGACACTAATGATGTAATTATTTTTGGACATGTATCTTGAGAGACTTGGTTCTCTTGTTTATTTTTGTTCAATTTTGTTTTTACTTGTTTGCATTGATTTCTAGTTCTGTATTAGAAATCTTATAGTTGTACAATGAGTAGATGCGTGCAGAGAAAACAAAGTTTCTACAAAAAAAAAAATACCAACCCTGTTTTTTTCTCCTATTTAACCTGCATTTACCTTTTCAGGGAAAAAATCAGTAAGAGAAAAAACCCTGTTGCCAGTGACCCATGTGTGGTACCTCTTTACCCTGGCCTTCGACACCTGAGATGCATATTTTTAGGACCCACCCTATTTTCTGTGATTTTTTTAGGTTGTTTTTAACTGTTTTTAATTATGTGTTTAAATTTGTTGTATCCCACCCACGGACCTCTGGGTGAAGAGTAGGTAATCAGTTTTAACAACAGCAACAATACTCTCAATAACCTATTTGCAAATTAAGCTGCTGTCTGAAAGCACCCAAAGCCCTCCATGTGTTAGAAGCTAAAAGATTAATAATCCATATCTTCTGGGTGCCAGCAGAGTCCTATCTTGCAGAACACCTGAGTGAACTATCCCCCACTAACAAGCCACTCAAAACTGGAGTATTCCCTCCATCACTCAGATTTAAAAGCTGTCCATTCTGGATCTGGCCAATGTAAGCTTTATATTTTTGTTAACATTATTTTAAATATAAACTAACTGAAGACTTGCACATTAAAATACTAGCATAGAGTTTTTAACATAACAAGTACATGCCTTTTTTCATGGACAAATTTGTAGGAGAGGAAAGTGGGCATGCACATTCTAATATTTTCAGGTCGGAATTTGGCTAAAATTACAATCATAATGATGGATAAAAATATCCACAGAGGTAAGACTTGAGGGCGCCTTGCATCCATCCAGCTGCTTGAAGCTGCAATCCTATGCGCACTTCCAGAGCAATCCAACTCAGGAGAAGCCGGGGGAAGGGGTGCCAGCAGAGGAGGAGCCCGCTGGAAGCTCCACAGCATCCATTTCCCATTTGGGAGCCACCGGACTGGTGGAATGTTGGCTAAGCGAAGAGCTGCAATCATGAATGCAAAAGAAAAAGTCTGCTCTCATGAATACCCCTGCTGGTGAGTAAGCACTTTCCATAGACTTCCATTATAATTATTTTCTTAGAGCGGTGTAACTTTGGCCTGATTGGAACTTGCAGGAGCATTCTGAATGGGAGTTGGATGTTGTGTAAGTCTCCCTCTTGGCCCCTCCTCTGATGCACCCCCAGAAAGCCCCTTTTGGGGCCTTATGTTGATTTACACCAGCATCTATTCTCCCAGGCTGGGCTTCCCTGGCAGACCCCCAGCCAAGCTGGGGCAAAGGGCTTCTGCCAGCAAAGCCTGGACCCTGCCGGCTCAGCCAGGGATCTGCCACATCCAACTCCCTGCAGCCCGGTGTAAATATGAGTTGGACTGCACCCTTACTTGGGACAAAGTTCCATTGAACTCAGCAGTAATTACATCTGAGAAAACATGTATAGAGCAGAGATGGAGAATCTGTGACCCTCCATATGGTGTTGGACTCTAACTCATGTCAGTCCCCAACATGACCAATGGTCAAATTTTATGGGAGCTATAGTCCAGCAACATCTGAAGGCCCATCCCCGATACCCTGTACGTGTCCAAACAAGGAATCCAAGCAGTAAGAATCAGAATACTCTTAGTACCCTGTGGAGTGTTATTAAATCTGATCTCGGCCAGAGATAGGATACTAGGCTAAACTGACCCAAGAAGGTTGTTATTGAAATCTTGTATCAGGATGGAACTAAATCTCTTGCATTCTTTAAAAATAGTCATCATTACAGACACAAACGGGGAAGCCTCATATCTGAGAAAGACTATCTTTTCTCCCATCTGGCTTCATAGGTACAGCTTCCTCTGCATATCTTTAAAAGTCATTTTCTCTTTTACAAAGTAATAAAGCACAGGTTGCTACTAAATATGCTGACACAGAGAAGATAGGTGAGATTGAGTTGTGTGCAAGAGTCCCTCTGGGTTAGATCCTAAGCACTGCTGTTTAGTTATTCTGCCGCTGAGTTACGTCTCCATAAATATGTATTTCACATAAGCAGTATGTAGCAACTCCTTGGGTGGCTGAATTATTTGACTAAAAAAATTGGTTTGCTGTTTCAGTGGTAGTGCTTTGTAGGCTGCAATGTTCTAGAATGAAAACTGGCTTACACAAACAGTATTCCATGTGCATACAAATTAAATTTCCTTTTAGAAAACAGGTTCACACAATGAGAAAAGTGTCTGGAAACAATTTAAACAGTGGAAGAAGCCAAAGTTTTATGGGGGAGTTCTTGGTGGAGAAGAGGGGGGTGTGGGTATCCCAAAATTATGTGGATGGGATAGGAATGCAAGAAATTCTTGAAAGCATTGAAACAAGTGAGGATAAAGACAGATTTGTGGCTTCATATGTTGAAAATACTCCATTTTAGGGCCTAACACCAGCTACTGCCATTGGTAGAGCACAGTTCACTTAGCTTTCTGCAGATGCGGCAGTGGCTTCTATGCCAGGGATGCCTCCTTGCCAATGCAACTCTTCTGCACTCAGATCCACACAGTCTTAACCCCCTCCAGTCAGCAGATCTGGGAGTTAGATCTGATCCAACCATCTTTTTGTCCCCTTTTTAAAAGTCACTGTTTTCAAGACAGAAAGTTTTCCATGTGCTTCTGTCATCTACTGCCACATGTACCCCTGAAGAAGTCACAAGTCTTTGGGAAAGCTTTTTGATTCTTTAGCTTAAAAGATGTCTTGTCCAGTGATACATTCTTTTTGGTCTGAAGCTGTCCATATCAATTTTGTATTGGCAAAATCCTTTATATTTGCTGATGCCCATGTACTTTTAAATTATATTCCTGTGTAGTAAGGGGATTAATGGAAGGACAACAAAGGTTGATTTACAAGCCCTTGTGGTTGTTTTACACACACACACACACACACACACAGAGAGAGAGAGAGAGAGAGAGAGAGAGAGAGAGAGAGAGAGAACAAAACAGAGGTTTTTATTTTACTAGCAAAATGTTTTGGCTTCTGCCTTCTTGAGCTGCTAACGTACAAATATTGCTACCAAGGTGGCAGTTATAGAGCTTTGAGGATGGAATGCTCAGAAGGGCTTCATTTGCAGAAGCTAAGTGATGTTTGTACTGTTCTCCAGGTTAAGGCCATGTGGTGCCAATGTGTCCAGGGAGTATATCCAGTTCTCCCTCTTAGTCAGTGCTGTTGGATCTGTTAGCATGTCTATAACTCTTATAGATAAGTCCAACAGGCTGTGGTCCTCAGTGTTAAAATGTTTTGCAACTGGTTGCTCTACTTCTTTAGTCAAGATTGCAGATTTGTGGTTTTTGAAGCATGTGCGTAGGTCAGGTGTAGTTTTTCCTACGTATTGGATATGACATCCTATTTTTTTGCATTTGATGATGTAAATTATATTGCAGGACCTGCAAGTGATGTTCTGTTTGATGTAATACGTTCTGCCCATCCTAGTGCTTTTGAAAGTAGTTGTCTTCGTGAGTTGCACACAAGTGATACAGAGTTTGGAGTGACAAGGATGAGACCGAGGATTACTGATAAGTGGCTTAAGCACAGCTCTCACTAATAGATTGGGTAAATTATGAGACTGGCAAAATGCTGAAACAGGAGGCTTGTTGATGGCTCCAGCAAGACATTGGGAGTTTGCTAGTAGCTCTCCCTGATTGCTAGGTGATAGTTAGGAGATGTTGGATGGAAATCTGCCACAAATGGAATATGCTGTTCATTGTTTTTTTGAAACCTCATTATGATGGAGGAAGTTTTCTCTGGACAGAATGGAGACTTTGTGGATGTTGCAATCGATTACGTATGGAGAATATTCTCTCAGAAGGAAGTGTTCTTTAAATTTACTAATCCTCTGGTATTTCTCTTTGTTGTTGCAAATACGTTTGATTCTGAGAGCTAAGCTATAAACAATGTTTTTCTTTATATGCTTAGGATGGCAGGATTTCCAGTTTAGATAGGTGTGGGCATCAGTGGGTTTGCTGTAGAGATCAGTGGCTATTTTGTTGTTTTCAGTGATGAGAAGGACATCGAGACAAGGGATGTGTGGATTATCATTTGTACTACTGAATGTAAACTTTATAAATGGATGAATAGAGTTGATGAAATTTTTAAATTGTTCTAAGGTCTCTGCCATTTGTCCAGACCATATATATATATCATTTTTTCTCCCTTTTATTAAAATTTCAAATAAAAAAATAATTTAAAAAACCTAAAAGAAGTTCTGAAGAGTGACCACAGATACAGAAGCTGAGGAAACAGATGCTCAGAAGGCCCCATTGAGTCTCCAAGGAGAAAGACCCCTAGAGAGAGGGGGTCAGCCAGAGCATGTGTTTCTCATAACACTTAGAGAAGTGTGAATGCTAATATTGATATACTGATGCTAGCCCAGAAACTGGCTGAGCCTCTTTAAAAAAAGTAGACAAAGTCTTAACAGGATAGAGAGGTGGAAGCAGCAATTCCAACTTTGTAGCCTGTCCTGTAGTCTGAGGTTTTGATGAAAGAGGATTAGACATCTTGGATCCATCCTTGCAGTCAGGAGAGAATCTGAATGGTCAGTTAGTTGGGGTTGGGGGTTGGTGCATTGTTACTAATGATCATTATGTAGTTCAGGAATGGGGAGCCTGGAACCCTTTATATGCTGTTGGACTCCAACTCCCATCAGCCCAGCCAGTATGGCCAATAGTCAGGGATGATGGAAGTTGTAGTCCAACAGCCCTCTGGAAGGTCAAAGTTCTCTTACCCTGGAGTAGTTTTTGAAAACTGAAGAGAGCTTGAATTGTGGACTCAGGCTACATTTACACTCAAGGAACAACAACCATTTACTCCAGAGTAACAGAGCAGTAAAGTACTCTGCTGCAGTCGTGTTTGCCACATGGGAATAAATCAGCATGAGAACGGGAGGAAAAGGCCATTTTCCCCTCCTCCCCAGGTAGCTGGTGATGAGAAAGGCCCTTTCCCAAAACGGTAAGCCACTAGCAATAGTGGGCAAGTTGGACAAATCTATTGAGTTGGTTTAACACCATTTTCTATCCTGGAGAGCCCTGTGGCTGAAGGAGGAATCTATGTGGGCAGAGAAACAGGAACTTCAGGGAAGGGCAGATGAAAGAGACAGAGCCTGAGGAGACAAGGAGCTAAGGAGGAACAACTGTAGAAAAGCTGCAGAGGATGGAAGATCCAGAGAGTCTCATGCTGTTGGCAGGAAAGGAAGAGTGGGGCGCTGATTAGGCAGAGAGGCTAAAGGAAGCCGAGCAAGCTATGTCGAGAAGGGCCATAGCTCAGTAGCAGAGCATCTGCCTTGCATGCAGAACCTCCCTGGCTCAATCCCTGGCTTCTCCAGGTAGGGCTGGGAATGACCCCTGCTGGACACCCTGGACAGCTGCTGCCAGTCAGCGTAAACAGTGCTGAGCTAGATGGATCAATGGTCATATACAGTATAAGGGAGTGTCCTATGTTCCTAATATACATAGAAAAATGAAATGCAGGGACTTTAGAAATGTTGGGTTGCAGAAGCATTGAGAAGGGAGAAAAGAGCCTAGCACAGGAAACGCTATTCGCAATTGGCAAAAGAAATAGAAATGTGATTGAGCTTGGAAGATTGAAGGAGCCTAGGGTGGCTGAAATCACACCCTAGGAGGAATCCTGTATATTTAAGAGTTGCAGTCAAGGCTGCGTCGTTAGGAAAAATGGGGCACTGTCCCACCAACTTCAGTCTGTCCTCAGCCAACCCCCCTACCTGCCTTCTTACTTTCAACTAGTCCAAAGGGTAGCACTGCCTATCAGCTCCCTCCTCCCTCTCAGTATTGCCATTGTAGAACTCAGCAGGAAGGAAGATGGGGACAAAGCCAGCATGAGCTGGCTCTGTCTGTCATTGGTTCTGGCTCCACCTGTTTGGGCTTCCTGATCTTCACCCCAACAGTCCCCACAGTGTAGAAATAAAAGAACTTAAGACCGTGCACAACCCCCCATCTGCCCCCTGGCTCCAATTTGGAGGGGAGAGCAACCCACCCTGGGTTGACATAGGGGTCACTCACCCCAGTTCAGAGCCACTCTCAAATAAGTTCGGGGGAGTGGGGCTCATGTTTAATTAGGGTTCACACACCCCTCAACCAAGAGCAGGGCCAATTTATCTTTCACAATCCTGTTTTGCAAAGGGCTGCAAATCAGCATTGCATTGAGTGAGGAAGTGATACTGGGTGATGCTGTTTTGCGAAGGAAAGCCCCTTACAAAACAGCACCTGCAACCCTGGAGGATCACCACCTCTGGTCATCAGGCAGGAAGAAGAGCTTCCTGGGTCACCAAATCCAACCTGTAGCTATCCATGGCTGTCAGAACCCGATTCAGCCAAGGCCCCAAAACATCCATATTGGCTTCATTTTGCTCAGGCGTCAGCTGAATCCGGTGCATAGTCCTGAAAAAAATTCTACCAAATATGTAAACTTCTTTGTGACTATCTATGGTGAAAAGCAGTCTATAAATATTGGCCATAAATAAATATTCTCCATTCAAACAACTACTTCTCTGTAGCCTCATTCCAATGCTTACATAGTCAAAAAATGAATAGGCATGGGCATGCCAGGGAATTACTGCTCTACAGAGCTACCTGGTAAGCCCTGAGTGGAATTGCCCCAAAGTAATAAAAGCTCACATTGTTTGTGTTTCCAGTATTAGCTGTAGCTATAGGCATTTTGGCATCGGAGCTGAACTCTTAAGGCAACCCACCATTAACTCCTTCAATTTGATCCTGGAGCATCTGGACTTAGCAGCCCAACACTCTTTCACATCTTTCCCCAGTTCTTGCTGCCAGCTCAAGTTGTTATTAATGTTATTTATTTAAAACCACCATCTAACCCTGACTTTCAGGCCCATATAGGGCCCCCAACGTAGCTAAAAGGTAGTTAAAAACATAATTCACTAAATTTCTTTTAAATGATTATTGTAACAAAGAACTACAAACCAGTGTCAACTAAAACAGCAGCAGGGGTATAAAGAATGGGAAGGATTCTGCTCCCCTCTTTGTTCCTTTCTGCAAGTCTTGGCCTCAGTTACCTCCCTTTAGCTCAGTGATCTGCTGTTAGGTAAACTGCACAAAGTACTCCCCCTCCCCAAGAAATATTACTTTCCCCTTCTTTGTGTCTCTACAGAGCATTGGGTTCTCAGGCCTATCCTCACTCCTGCACCAGGATAATCTGTCCCCTGCTGATGTTTAATCCTAAAGCTATGGAGCCTTTAGTTGCAAGGAAACTTGTGTGTGTGTGTGTGTGTGTGCATGCAATATACCAAGTATTTTATTTATAGAATCAAAACATTGGAAGGGAACTAGTCCAATGTCTTGTTGATGTAGAAACTCCACTCCTGCAGCATTCCCAATAGCTGGTCATCTAGCCTCTGTGCAGTCCTTTACTATCAGAAGGACTGGAATCTTACCATACAACTTGGTCCTCAGTGCTTTGCTGCTGAAACTCCTTTTCATTTCACTAATGGAACCCTTTGGTGAATAAAGCTGAAGTTATTTTAAAACAAACTTTACTCAAGAAGAGAGAAATTATCAGTAGCTTGCTGCATTTACTGGGTGGTATTTAAAGTATCAGTGTAGTTGCATTAAGGCTGATTTTTTATTTATTTAAAAAAACCCATAATGGAAATGTTGACAACAAAACGCATTGTTCATCTGCGAGAACCAGGAGTTATTTGCAGTGAAAACTGTCTGATGTTGTTATATTCAGAAAACTGCCAGTAGAGGTCAGCAGATATTCTGATTACACAGAAAGTAAACCAGGCAGGCTCAAAGCATGATGTGATTGCTCAAAGTGAAACTTAATGGGAGTGTCTCCTATTTCTGCTTCAGCACTCTAACATCAAATCCAAATGTTCAAGAGAAATCTCTGGAACCCCAGGCCCTGTCCACAGAGATGACCAGTCCCCAAAACCTTGATGTGGGAGCTGTCCTTCCAAATGAGAACTGAAGGTATAGGAGGAAGAGATGGTATTAAACCACAGCCCACTGACAAAAGCAGTAGCTTTTTACAAGAAAAATTATAATCCACCCTGAAACTTTAGGATGGCTAAAGCTGTAAATAGTTAATCAGATATATAATGACACTCTCCTGATATCACATTTTTGGTTATGCATATGAAGCCTAGACTGATCTCAGCTGTCTCACAGGCTGGGAACAAGCAAGGAAACAGAATCTGCTGCTGGGGGCCCATGGGGAATGGCTGGAGCTCAGTGGTAGAACACTTGTTTTGCATACATAAAGTCTCAGGTTCAATCCCCAGTATCTCCAGGTACAGCTAGGAGAGACTCCTGCCTGAAATGCCGGAGAACTACTGCCGGTCAGTGTGGACAGTACTGAGCTAGATGGACCACTGGTCTTACTCAGTGTAAGGCAGCTTCCTATGTTCCATCTGATCCCTAATGAAACCTTCGGCCCTTGCAATGTTGTTTGACTATAGGTTCCCCAATACTGACCTAAAGAAAGACTCGTGCAAGTCCGCTTTCCAATTGAAAAGTGACTGAGGAGGGTCACAAACACAGAGCTCCAGCAGACTGGTCTGCTCCTCCGGTGACAGCTCTCAAATCACCTCTGAAACCTAACATTCTGTGTGGCCCAACCTGATTTCACTAGATTTGTTAACTACAAATTCCCTCATGTGCTCAAAGTGTAGAATCAAATGCTTTCCAGCAGTGACAGGTGAAAGAAAAAACCTCTTGCTCTGCATTATTTCTGTTCTCATTTCTACAAACTGCAAACATGCAGGGTTTTGCACACAGACAGATTCATGACAGGTTTGCTCTACCTTAAGTACAGGTCATCTAGACACAACGACTCCTTTTGACTGCTTTATTGAATACATAAAATTCTATTTGAACACATCTCTAGTATGTAACAAAACATTGTAAAAATGTTATTACTACAGTTTCTCCGACATGCTTGTAACAGATGTGGTACAGACCCACAGCATTTCGCTCTAATTCCATGCAATCACCTAAGGAGGAGAGGTTAAGACATTATTGAGGCTGCATCCTAAAGGACATGAGCTGGGCATTTAGCTCACACTAAAAACTAATGTGGCCCCATCTGGTGCTAAAATAAATTGGGAAATATATAGCCTGGATTATGTTTAAAAACTCCAAGCCCATTAATGGCTCATACTTTGAAAGCCAGACTTCCTTTGAACTTCACAAAAGAAGCGAGATTGTCAACTTTAGACTGCATATTTTGATGTTTATAAAATTGCTATTTTTGTGGTTTGAGGGAGATTCCAATCTACCTTGTTCTCTTCTTACATTCTATTAAATGATACACTATGATTCAGATTCATTACTGGCTTCAATCTTCTATTACATTACAAACTTGTAGGAAGCTGTTTAAATCTGGTGGCACCTGTTTTTGGTACTGGTTTTGTCAGAATGCTTGGGCACCTATTCCATGACAATGCAATAGGCAGACCCTCTTCTGCTCAAGGAATCTCCTAAACAGAGGTAAGAACAAAAACATTTCTCTGCAGTGTGACAGGCCATCATAAAGAACTGAAACTGAACTCATTATGCACTTCCTTAGTGCAAGTGACACAAAGAGAAATTGTGTTTAACATTAAATAGCAGGAAATGAGAGCTCTAGACCCTCTTCTCAGTGGTCCCAATCGCTGTAAGTAACAAATATGGAATCAAGGGAAACTATGTTTGTCTCCAAATTCTTACATTCTTTTAGGAATTAGAGGAATGCTGGGCAATATCACTGGGGAAAACAGCTGTATATCAACCTCTGAAACCTTAATTTTTATATAATGCAATTTCTCCCAAATATGAAAAGGTGTCTGAATCAGTGGCCACACTGCTGAATATATTGACCTAGTAGAAATTTTACTGAAAATGAAATGTCTGCTCCAGCTTATGAGAGTTAAGATTTCTCTCCATAGTTCCTCTATGTAAATTCTAGTAAAAGTGCTTTATTTACACACTGTATGTGTTTTCACACTCTTCTCTTCCTTCTCTATATCACTTGTAGATCTAAGTAGTTTTTGCTTCCAGCTGTTTATCCTTGCAGTTCACGGTCATCTTTGATCAGCTTCATATTTTGCACATGAATGTTTGATAAGACTTAATATCGCAATGTATGGTGTGTTCTCACAAAAATAACCTATGCTAGCTGAGGGCTGGGAGGAAGAGATGTTGAAGGAAACTATCACTGTGTTTTATATGCAGAAGTGACTATACTCTCAAGTGTGTCTGAAAGCTTGTATTTAAGGAGGCCATTGTACTAAAGTGAGCCGTGTTGGGTTAGAGTCCATTGCAGATAATTGTTAAATTTAGTGTCTTCAAGGCCTATGGTATAGGGCCACGGTTGGCTGCCAAGCTAGCATACAGAAGGTGAACCAGTGATGCACTGGAAAACAGCAGATTCTTTTACTGTTAATATATTTGTAAGAATTGGTGGAACGGCTTAGTTCTTTGTGAGGGTCAGTCTGGATGAGTTCAGCATTGACAAAGGATTCAGTGCTGGAAAGGAGACTTCAGCACCACTGGTAGACCAGCTCTTCACTGGGAATGGACAAGTGCTCCAGCTCCCTGCCCAAAGCCAAAGCCCTTTGGTCCAAAGTTCTTGGCATAGCAGCCTGCAGGAGAGGAGAGAAGGGAGACATGGAGTGTTGGCTTAGGGAGGAACCAAACATTCTTACAGAGTATATCACTGAGCAAGTATATTGCTTTGGAAAGCAGTAACATTACACTTCCTGCTTCAGGGACAAGCGATGCGTGTGTAGCTTCTCCCATTCCCTCATCAAACTTTTTTTTTTCTTTTTGCAATAAATTCAGCAGTAGTTGCTGCAATCTGCAGCAATTACAAATGTGTGAGTGGCAGCTTTAGTGAAAAACTTGCTGGTGGTGAAAGGGGTAAGAAGCCTCTTTTTCGGTGCAAATTGATTTTGTAAAACAGCAATGAATATCAGGGAGAAATTTCACAAGACAAGAGCATCACGTGTTGTTTGGGCCTCAAGACACACCATGGTGATATGAAGGAGGTTTACACACACATGTATGTATCATTAGATGTTATCTTGATATAGGCAAATTGAGGAAGAGTAAGGGGGACTTATCCGCCTCATAGTTACATCGTAAGTCAAAGGATAGTTGCAAATAGTAGAGGAACCCATGTGCACCACCTGGTGCTCTTCTGAATTCCATAACAGAAACTTTTGTAGTTTTGCATCTGGAGAGGGACAGAACACCCTTTGAATTTGTATTCCATTTGACAACAGACCAGTCACTAATAATTACATATCACTAGTCACCTAACATAAACAAGACATCCTGAAATAGCAGCTCTTACCTTTGCAGTAGATTTCACCATCCTTATCAGCCAAAGTAGTGGACTCCAAACTTTTACCACACTTTGCACATCTGAAACACGATTTGTGCCATGACTGAGGACAACACAGGAGGCAAGATAGAATGTAAGGAAGAGGACTCACAGTGACACTTTTGATCTCCTACATTAGGTATTGTCAGATTTTTAATTTTTCTAATGCAGCATTTCCTGATGGCAATGCATAAGAGCAGTAAGCCATTCATCCAGCTTCCCATCCTGCTCTATATTGAAATATTCTACATTCATAGTGATCACTTCTAGGTTCTGGTGTTTTAATGTTAGATACATCCCAAGGAAGAGAATGCACACGTCCCAGTTATCTTCATTAACCCCATTTATACTACTAGCCTTAATCACATTTGAGGGAAGGCATTCCATAGATCAATGCACTTATTTGTTATATATATCACTTTCTCCCACTACATCTTAGTACATACATCATCTGACGAAAGATTATGCCACTCTGTTTTCTTGCTGCAATAGACTACAAAAAAATATGCTAATGTGACAGAGGATAAATTGCGAAGGCTGTTTTGAACATATTCACAAAAAGCTGTAGAACAGCCAGATGTAGCTACTTCACATAATATGAAGTTCTTATATGGATATAGCTTCCATGTATCGAGTATAAACTGTAATGTGTGACAAGTGCATACTTGTGTGTTTCACTATGTGTCCCCAAGGCAGGAAACATCAATTGGCAGTTGTTGCCTTTCGTATGCAATATGTGGTATTTAACACTAGTCCTACTCAGAGTAGACCCATTGAACATAATAGACATGACCAGCCTAGGTTAATTAATTTCACTGGGTCTACTCTGAGTGGAACTTAGCTGAATACAACTCAATATTATTGTTGTTTTGCTTTCAATTCAGCATGTGACTGAAACAAAGCTTGTGCTCCAGGGTTCAGCTCTTGCTGTGTACCAACAGCAGGCTCTTACCTTCCCAGCTCCAACCACCTTCTCTGCAGCATACACAGCCTGTCCGCAGCGGGGACAGCCATCAGCACCGCCCACCTTCTCTGCCATCCTAGATGCATTGGGATTGTTGGTAGGCTGATGGGGCTGGGGCCTGTGGAGTCCAGACAAGGAAACAATGATTCTGTGTTTGCATGAATGTATAGTATACAGTCTCTGCAGGGGAGAAGAGTATTTGAAACAGCCAGTTCAGGTTGTGATTATGGAAAGAGTGGGGAACAGAAACACTGTGCCATCAGTATTCCAGGGACAGATAAATTCTAAGATAGTGTTGTTGCTGATCTTCCCTTTTTGCTGGTGAAGGCCAAGTCAGTGTGCTGAAAATGATCCATCCACGATCCTGAGTATCATGGGACAAGACCACTGAACTTGTTTGTATCACATAGATCTGACTGGATGAGATATCTGGGCTGGTACTTATCAGGATAATCCCAGCCATATGTTCTGTGCAGCAACAGTCAAAGACTACAGTTTAGGAGAGGGTACAGAAATCTTGTCATTCCAGAACTGTGCAACTAAGAAATAATGCCCAAGTTTGCCTTTTTCCCCTCTTTCTCCCCTGCCCCAATTTCTTTTCCTTTTGTGTTATGTTTTTTAGATTGTGAACTGAACTCACCTTACACCATTACCAAGATTTGCAAGCCATTCTAGGTGGTTTGGTTTTGTTGAATGAATGAATACTTTTATTTTGGTCACAGACCAGCCATTGTATCACTAATTCCAGTACAAAAAATTGGATCATACACAAAAACGTGAAATACAAACGGGTTAATATAAAAGAATTTACAATTAAAATTTAAAAACATACAAAATTGGCTAAAATAAAAAATTTAACCAAGATCCATAACCATTTTCCTACACTTGATAGCTGCTGCACAGAATCTGGCCACGTTACTAGTGACCCAGGGGATTTTATCCGCTAACATAAAGGAGAGATAATCAGATTCCCAAACCACAGGGAATGCTTGTAAGATTGGGGTGATGAAAGCAAGGCGGATGAAAGCAAGGAGCAATGTAAAAGGACATGTCCTATTGACTCCACCTCCCCATTATTACATGGGCAGACTCGATCACCATGGGGGACTCCGTTGTATCTTCCCTCCAACAAAGCAGGAGGCAAGACATTGTGTCTGGTTTTGTTTTGCTGAAGATTGGGATAAAAATGCTTTAAAAGACAAATCTTTCAGAAGCACAGAAGGTCCTAACTAGATGCAACCGCAGCCTTAGTCCTGTTGCTTTTGCCTGTCCAGTTGCCTTCTCCCAGCCATGTTTCTTCTGGCTAGTCTTACTTCCAGTATCCGAGCCTGACCTGGAGAAAAGCAACTGGGAACAAAAGCAGCCAGGGTGGGGGGAAATTCAGCACCATTTCCCACCCATCGTTCCTCTGCTTTAAAAAGAACTCCACTCCATGACACATGTAGAAGATGTCAGTCTAAAATATTCATATTTGGCACAGTTAGATCACAAACGCCGGCTAGTTAATCAGGGAAAAAGGGATTTCAGGCTAGATTTCTTGGCTTTTATCTAGATAACACACAAATGTTTTTACTGCAATAATGCATCCAGTTAAATTAGAGTGCTTAAAGGGGGGCAGGGTATAAGTTTAAATAAATATGCATCTTAGACTAAAGAATTCAGAGTGCTGCAACTTCTCTGAACCCAGAAGCACATGGGAACTGACCAAATTCCCATCTTAAAATTGTTGATAGTCATGGGGAACTCAGAGGTCTTGATTACTGCAAGGGAGATAAGGACTTGAGCAACAATAACAGCTACAGCTATAGTACAGTATCTCTCTGGAACAGCACAGTAAGAAGAGACCGGCCTAAGAATAAATTGGGCAAAGATATAACAGAGCCAAGTAAAAAGTATTGGCGGGGATACAAGACGGGTGTTAGGAGAGAAGGAGAAAGATGCCGTCGGGTATCCAACAATAACAGCAATAATAACAACAGCAGTACCAACAGCTGCTGCCTTCGCCATAGAAGTGGAACTTCACCAAGAGAAATCCTATAGGAGAAATGACGCCAAACATCAGGCGGGTATATCATCGGGTGACGCCAGACACCGGATATTCCCTAGATAAGAAGCTTGTTTAAAGAGCTTCCTTGAAATGCCACCTCAGGGACCTGGTGTGTCTGAGGATCATTCGGTCAGATACAGCATTGCGTGAAGAAAGGGAAGAGCACAGACAACATCTGGAGCCTATAGAGAGGAAGAGGTTGCTGGTGGTGTTGTGGCCACTGCCTTGGACCTCAGCTGTTTTGGGCCTTGATCTTCCCACTGAGATTTCCTGCTCTTTGCAGGACTATGACCAAGGCCCTGACTCAAGATCAAGATTAGGGCCTTGATTTAGCAGTTTTACTATCCATCCAGCTGACTTGCCTGGCCCACCTGGGCAACAATAATAAGATTTTTACTTGCTTATAGCTGCTGGTCGGCATAGTGTGTTGCTTTTAAGAGCAAGGCTTTTGCCTTTTTATAAAGGAAGGATGTATTTTCAACTAAAGAGGGCTGAGGAAGGGATCCAGGGGACTGCCATTAGTGTTGTGAAGGGCAGAGGGAGATACGGAGCAGGGAGACATTTATGTCATCGGGGAGATGGGTATGCAACAGGGTGCTGGTTGCCCCCAAGCTGTCTCCCCGCCCAAGTAGTCTGTATACCCGAGGTGATAACCCCCCTGGGTTGAAAATGCTGCTTATGAATGCAGGTCGGTGAATGGTAAAACAACAGCCATTCAGGATCTGATACTGGATGAGCACGCCGACCTGGCTTGTATTACAGAGACCTGGTTGGATGAAGATGGGGGGGGTTAATCTCTCTCAGCTTTGCCCACCAGGTTTCTCTGTACAGCAGCAGGCAAGACCTGGGGGGCAGGGAGGTGGAGTTGTAGTGGTCTATCGTAATACTATTCCCCTGACCAGGTGCCCTATCCCACAGTCTTCAGGGTTTGAGTGTGTGTATCTGAAGTTGGGTGGCCGGGACAGAATAGGGATTCTATTGGTGTACCGCCCACCCCGCTGCTCAACAGTCTCCCTTTCTGAGCTAGCCGGGGTGGTCTCGGGGTTGGTGTTGGAATCACCTAGGTTTGTTGTACTGGGGGACTTCAACATCCATGCCGAGACCGCTCTGGCGGGAGTGACTCAGGATTTCATGGCCTCCATGACAACCATGGGTCTGTCCCAAGTAATATCTGGTTCCACTCATGCTTCTGGACACACTCTGGACCTTGTGTTCTGTGCTGGATGGGATGATGGTGATCTTGGTGTGGAGGAATTCTCTGTAGTTCCGTTGTCATGGACAGATCACTACCTGGTTGGGTTTAGACTCACTGGGACTCAAAACCTCTGCAGGGGTGAGGGACCGATAAGGATGGTCCGCCCCAGGCTGATGGATCCGGATGGTTTTCTGAGAGCTCTTGGGGGTTTTCCTGTCACCTCAGCAGGCGATTTTGTTGAAGCCTTGGCTGACCTCTGGAATGGGGAAATGGCCAGGGCGGTGGACATGATCGCTCCTGAGCGTCCCCTCTCACGGAATGGAGCCAAACCAGCCCCCTGGTTTACCAGGGAGCTGATGGTGATGAAACAAATGAGACAGAGACTAGAGCGACGTTGGTGGAAGACTCGGAGCGAGTCTGACCGAACATAGGCTAGAGCCTATCTGAAGGCCTACTCCGTGGCAGTGCGGGCAGCAAAGAAATTATTCTTTTCAGCCACCATTGTGTCTGCGGGGAGCTGACCAGCGGAGCTGTTTCGAGTGGTCAGGGGTCTCCTACATTCTGGCCCCCGAGACGGTAATATAGACCACTCATCAGCCCGCTGTCAAGAATTTGCACAGCACTTCGCAGACAAAATCGTTCAGATTCGTTCTGACTTGAATGCTATAGTTGATACAGGCTCAGTGGATGTAACTTTGGCTCCTGCTTGTCCAATAATAATGGATTCTTTTCAACTTGTACAACCCGAGGATGTGGACAGGATCCTTGGAGAGGTGAGGCCCACCACATGTCTGTTAGACCCTTGCCCTTCCTGGCTTGTTAAAAGTGCCAGAGGGGGCCTGGCCGAGTGGGTGAAGGAAGTGGTCAATGCCTTCCTACAACAAGGCAGAGTTCCAATGTGCCTAAAGGAGGCAGTTGTAAGGCCTTTGCTGAAAAAGCCCTCCCTGGACCCCTCTATTATGGATAATTATCGGCCAGTGTCTAATATCCCATTTCTGGGCAAGGTAATAGAGCATGTGGTGGCCTTCCAACTACAAGGATTCCTGGATGAAACGGATTATCTAGATCCATTTCAGTCTGGTTTCAGACCTGGTTATGGGACGGAGACAGCTTTGGTGGCCTTGGTAGATGACCTACGCAGAGAACTGGACAGAGGGAGTGTGTCCCTGTTGGTTCTGTTGGACCTCTCAGCGGCTTTCGATACCATCGACCATGGTATCCTTCTGGGTCGCCTTACCGGGATGGGACTTGGGGGCACCGTTTTACAATGGCTCCATTCCTTCCTGGAGGGGCGAACCCAGAAGGTAGTGCTGGGGGATTCCTTTTCGACTCCTTGGCTGTTGGCCTGTGGGGTCCCTCAGGGTTCAGTTTTGTCCCCCATGCTATTTAATATCTACATGAAACCGCTGGGAGAGGTTGTCTGGGGGTTTGGGGTTCGGTGCCATCAGTATGCAGATGGCACCCAACTCTACTTCTCCTTTCCACCTAATTCCAAGGAAACTGTCTCAGTTCTAAACCAATGTCTGATAGCAGTGGTGGACTGGATGAGAGTGAACAACCTGAAGCTTAATCCAGACAAGACAGAGGTGCTCCTAGTCAGTTGAAAGGGGGATCAGGGAATAGGGGTTCAGCCTGTGCTGGATGGGGTTACACTCCCCCTGAAGACGCAGGTTCGCAGTTTGGGTGTGCTCCTGGCCTCAACCTTAAACCTGGAGGCCCAGGTTTCTGCAGTGGCCAGGAATGCTTTTGCACAGTTAAGACTAGTGCACCAACTGCGCCCGTTCCTGGAGTCGTCTGATCTGGCTATGGTGACACATGCCTTAGTTACATCCCGCTTAGACTACTGTAACGCTCTCTACGTGGGGCTGCCTTTGAAGAATATTCGGAAAATTCAGTTGGTGCAACGAGCTGCAGCCAGAATGTTAACTGGGGCTGGTTACAGGGACCATACAACTCCCCTGCTGCAACAGCTCCACTGGCTGCCAGTCTGTTTACGGACACAATTCAAAGTGCTGGTTATGACCTATAAAGCCCTATATGGCTTAGGTCCAGGCTATTTGTCAGACCATATCTCCCTATATGAACCTGCCTGGGCCCTGAGATCTTCAGGAGAGACCCGTCTCACGATCCCAACACCTTCCCAAGTGTGACTGGTGGGGACACGAGACAGGGCCTTTTCGGTGGCTGCCCCTAGGCTCTGGAACTCCCTCCCTAGGGAGGCAAGAATGGCCTCCTCTGTGCAGTCCTTCCACCGACAGCTAAAGGCTTTTTTCTTCCGGCAGGCCTTTGGAACTGAAGGCTTTAAGGGTGGTGACTGAAGAGGATGCTGTATGTTATTGTTTTACTTGTATGCTCCTAAACTGGGTTGCAGTATTTTAAGTGAATATCTAATTGGTTTTAACATCTTAATAGTTTAATCCTGTTTTAATGCTGATTTTATATGTTTATATGTTTTATATTTTTATAGGTTCTTAATGATATGTACTTATTTTTATCTGGAAGCCGCCTTGAGTTCCAGTTGGAAAAAGGGCGGGGTATAAATAAAGATAATAATAATAATAATAATTCCACATATGGGAGAGCTTTATGATATTTTAAACAAAAGTAATGTCAGGCCAGAATTATCTCTGAATTATAGGGACTTCTCCAGAAGCAGCTTCCCTTTCAGAGTGAATAAGAAATAAAATCTTCATCTAAAACAGACAAAATGATCCTAAGATGCAGAAATAATTACAACTCACTGTTCATGTTTGATCCCAAGTCCTTCCCCCTTGTCCATGCTCAGGGTCCCTGCGCCCTGTCCATATCCATAGCCTTTTGGTCCATATTTCTTCCCATAACATGATTTGCAGTAGATTTCTTCTCCGTGAACAGCCACTGTGGTGCTGTCCAAGTTCTTCTTACAAACCACTGCAAGGATGGGAATAGGGAGAGACAAAAATAAGAAGCCATTCACATGCTTTAAGTGTCAAACCTGGTTTCTAAAATGGGCTATTTGAGGAGATTTCTGGGTAGCCATTAAATACCTGCAATAATGCAGAGAGTTAGGGCGGCATTCAACTAAATAATTGCACTAGTGCAAGGATTACTCTAGAGCAATGGGACTTTCCCCCTCCACTGTGCCACCCCCAAATCAGCTCCAGAGGGTTGGAGGAGACCACAGAACGGATGGAGGGGAGTGGGAGGAGGAAGGGAAAGTTACATTGCACAAGGAGAAATCCTGCCACTGATGGTACCAGCAATTTAGCACTACACTGAAAAAACCTTTAAGTCAAACTATATATTGATATTGAAGAACTACTACCAGGATTTTCTCTCTCCTGTCTGTCTGTAAAAAAAACAGCCATATGGCTGCTTTGGGCTATAGCTCTGCGGGAGGCTGGTTAACCTCCCCCCACACAGACAATTTCCCTATTCCCCCCACAAACACATAGCAGTTTGATGGGCCAGCAGTTTGGAGGGAGATCAGCTTTGGGAAATGTCACAGGAAGAAAGAGATGCCACTACCCTAACCTTCAAAAAGAGTTATTGGGCAAGGAGGGCTGCCAATGAGTTAAACAAAAAATGCAGAAGGCAATAATCATGGATCTGCTACATCATGTCTAGTTAATATGATTGGGTCCAGTTCCTCCCCTTCCTTAGTATAACGTATAGTTCAGATGAAGACTAGACTTTTGAGAAAAGTCAAGACATCATGTAGGAGAACACATGATTTGGTTTTCATGATGGCATTAGGTGCCTCTTATGACAACAACTGATATTAGGAGTCATGTTAATTTATGTATTGTTGTTATTTTAATTGTATATGTTTGGTATGCGGCCCTTTGGTGGAAGGGACATTATAAATAAATGGTATTATTATACACAAGAACAAACAAGTTACAGATAAAAAACACTGTACAGGAAAGTCCATCTTGAGCAATGTGCGCATCAAGTGCAATGTTCTGGATTAGATAAAATGATAAAAAACGGATTATCTTTACAACTTGGTTTGACTACAAATTACCTATCTTTCTTGCAAACTTGTATGCATAAAATCTGAGTCACAGGATGACATCAAAATGGAGGAGGTGAAATGTCATAACTAGAGTAATGGAGAGTGATCAAACAGACTTTGTAAGAGGATTGTAGTAGAAACGTGGAGAGAGAGTTGCTGGGGTGAGTGTAAGGGTGGGGGAAACAACACTACTTGACCAACTGCTGAATAAAAGAATCATAGAATAGTAGAGTTGGAAGGGACCTATAAGGATATCAAGTCCAACCCCCTGCTCAATGCAGGAATCCAAATCAAAGCATTCCTGACAGATGGCTGTCCAGCTGCCTCTTGAATGCCTCCAGTGTCGGAGAGCCAACTACCTCTCTAGGTAATTGGTTCCATTGTCGTATGGCTCTAACAGTTAGGAAGTTTTTCCTGATGTCCAGTCGAAATCTGGCTTCCTGCAACTTGAGCCCATTATTCTGTGTCCTGCACTTTGGCGCAATCGAGAAGAGATCCCGGCCTTCCTCTGTGTGACAACTTTTCATGTACTTGAAGAGTGCTATCATATATTCCCTCAATCTTCTCTTCTCCAGGCTAAACATGCCCAGTTTTTTCAGTCTCTCCTCATAGGCTTTGTTTCCAGTCCCCTGATCATCTTTGTTGCCCTCCTCTGAACATGTTCCAGTTTGTCTGCATCCTTCTTGAAGTGCGGAGACCAGAACTGGACGCAGTATTCAAGATGAGGCCTAACCAGTGCTGAATAGAGGGGAACTAATACTTCACGCGATTTGGAAACTATACTTCTGTTAATGCAGCCTAATATAGCATTTGTCTTTTTTGCAGCCACATTGCACAGTTGGCTCATATTCAGCTTGTAATCAACAACAATTCCAAGATCCTTCTCACATGTTGTATTGCTGAGCCAAGTATTTCCCATCTTATAACTGCATTTGCTTTTTTTCCCCTAAGTGTGGAACTTCACATTTATCCCTGTTGAATTTCATCCTGTTGTTTTCAGCCTAATGCTCCAGCCTATCAAGATCCTTGGAATTTTCTTTCTGTCTTCCACAGTATTAGCTGTGCCTCCCAATTTTGTATCATCTACAAATTTGATAAGCATACGTTGTACCTCTTCATCCAAGTTGTTAATAAAAATGCTGAAGAGCACTGGGCCCAGGACCAAGCCCTATGGTACCCCATTCGTTACTTCTGCCCAGTTTGAGAGGAACCCATTGATAAGCACTCATTGAGTATGATTCTGGAGCCAACTGTGGATCCACTTGATACTTGTTCCATCCAGCCCACATTTAGCTAGCTTGCTAATCAGAAAATCATGGGGCAGTTTGTCAAAAGCTTTGCTAAAGTCAAGATATATTATGTCCACAGCATTCCCATAGTCTACAAGGGAGGTTACCTGATCAAAAAATGAGATAATCTGCTCCAGAGTTTTTCCAGGGATTGATGTTAGGCTGACTGGTCTGTAGTTCCCTGGTTCCTCCTTTTTGCCCTTTTTGAAGATAGGGACAACATTAGCTCTCCTCCAGTCATCCAGGACTTCACCAGTCCTCCATGATTTTGCAAAGATAATAGACAGTGGTTCTGAGAGCTCTTCAGCCAGTTCCTCAAATACTCTAGGATGCAGTTTATCGGGCCCTGCCAATTTGAACTCATTCAAAGTTATTGGGTATTCCTTGACTGTTTGTCTATCAAACTCAAGCTCCAATCCTGCCCCTTCTATTTCATGGTTCCTGGGAAGGTCATACACCCTTTTTTGGGAGAAGACTGAGCCAAAGTAGGAATTGAGCACTTCTGCCTTTTCTTTGTCTTCTGTTATCATTTTGCCATCCTCACTGAGTAGCTGTGCCACCATTCCTTTTCTCTGTCTTTTACTAAGGACGTACTTGAAGAAAGCTTTTTTGTTGCTTTTAGTATCTCTCGCTAACTTCAGCTCATTCTCAGCTTTAGCCTTCCTGACACGATCCCTGCAATTCCGTGATACCTGCCTGTACTCTTC
The DNA here is from genome assembly GCF_030035675.1 of Rhineura floridana. NCBI lineage: Eukaryota > Metazoa > Chordata > Lepidosauria > Squamata > Rhineuridae > Rhineura > Rhineura floridana. The sequence continues at coordinate 52,855,745 of NC_084485.1, read as the reverse complement.
CTTTGTGGCCTGGCCTTCTTTCCACTTCCCGTATGTGTCCTTTTTTGTTTTCAGGTCAGCTCTAAGCTTTTTGTGAAGCCACATTGGCTTCTTCTGCTGTTTCCCCCTTTTTTCCTTGTTGGAATTGCTTGCCATTGCGCTTTTAGAATTTCCTTCTTTAGAAACTCCCACCCATCCTGGACTCCTTTTCTCATTAGGGTCACTTGCCATGGAATCGTACTTACAATTATTCTGAGGTTATTAAAATCAGTTATTAAAATCAGTCCAGGGTGCGCATATGGCTACTCTCAGCTTTTGCTTCTGTTAAAATCCGGAATTGGCAGTATGATGTGGTCACTTTCCCCCAGAGTTCCCATAACTGCCACTTCATCCACCAAGTCATCTCTGTTGGTTAAAATCAAGTCCAGGATAGCTGATCCTCTGGTTGCTTCCTCCACTTTCTGTAGGAGAAAGTTATCTCCAACACAAGTCAGAAATTTCTTGGAGGGGCCATGTTTGGCAGAATTTGTCTCCCAACAGATACCGGAATAATCAAAGTCCCCCATTACTACATCATGCCTCCTCAAAACATTGGCAATTTGCTTTTCAAAAGTTACATTCTCATCTTCTCCTTGATTGGGTGGTCGGTAGTAGACTCCAAGCACCACTTCCTTTTATTACTTATCCTATTAATTTTAATCCAGATCTCTCAGTGCTTTTGCCGCTCAACAAGACCTGACCATCACTTGTTCTAATGTCCTCTTGCTTTGGATTCTAGAGTCAGAACTGCAGAGGGTGAGGAGGGGAGAAAAAGGGTGACTATTTAAACAGCCAAGAGTGGTCTAATGTTATGCTTCTTCCAATTGCAAAGCAATTAGAGCTTAGAGAGAGAGACCTTATTGCGACTGCCAGCAACAGTCAAGTCTAAAAATCTGAGAAAGCAGAAGTTTGCATCTTAGCCCAAAATAAAATTGTCTTACTCTTAAAGAATGCAAAAACAAAACAGGGCACTCCCCCAGGAATGCCACAGTAGCAACAGTAGCAGCAGCCTCTATACCTTGCAACTAAATATGGGACTCTGAGAGTGAATTTCTCATCCTCATTACCAAATATGGTGCTTTTCTGGTTTCGCCCTCTGCTAGAGAGAATTAACAGCAGGGGGAGTATCAACATCGGCAGCCATGAAAGGAGGATTGCTAGAAAACTATTTCGCATAACAACTACATTTACGTTTCTTGGAATGATGTTCCAGTGGTTGCCTCACAGAGACATCCTGTACATCACTACAATTTAGAGCCTGCTATTTCAAACAGCATGTCTTATTGGGCTGCTAGGCCAATGTAGTCATCCTAAGGAGGATCAGTTTTGATCTGAGATACTTGATTTTTTTTTTTTTTTTTTGGTGATGGGGATCCAAGTGAGTCTTCCTTTCATTCAGTGCCTTGCCCTGTCCTTACAAAATGAACCATGTCAGCTCTACATGCAAATCTTTGAGAGGCCACTGCCAAATGTCTTGCTAAAATGCTAATCCATTTATTTGAATTCAAGATGTTAGCTCTAGTTCTGAAGCAGAAATTCCATACCAATGAGCTAAAAAAAATGCTAAAAGGTTTTCATTTTTGCTTGTTTTGCTGATGACAGCTGTTTAGCGTATCCACACACTTCAAGAAGAATCTGGGGTTTGTTTTGATGTAACCCAAGCCCACCACTTACTTACACTTAGTGTCCTACAATTGCATCAATGATGAACTATGTTGTTCTCTGTTGTTATCAGTGGAACAGGAACTGATTAATTGCTGATGTGTTCCCATTATTCTTATTCAGGGCAAATGTGGCCCATTCTTAGTAACGCTCCAGGAAGTCGATATGTTTAGGAACTCTGCCCCCCCACTCCGCACACACAACAGAGCTTGAAATTCATTCTGAACAGCTAGGGGCTAATTGGGGTCAATGAGCTACATCCTGTTTTGTTTTAAGGGTTTAGTTAAGACCTTCCTGTTTTGCCAAATTCTCTTGACAGTTTACTGATTAAGATTATGCTTGGTTTATCTCCGGGGGGGTGGTGTTAATGTTGATTTCTTGCCACTTGATAACCTTAATTGTTTGATCCAAACAATACACCACTCTGTATATTTTTAATAGTAAAGTGGTATAAAAGTTTCATAAATGATGTGACAGTTTTATCCCATCTCCTCTTGCTTCACACTTGTAGCATGAAGTTCATTGTTTGTGGGTTGACAACCCTCCAATTTGACTTTGGTTCTCTGATGAATAAATGGTGTGATCTTTGGGTCTCCTAGTTCCCTGAGCCTGGAAATGTCCTTATTGGGAGCCATATTACAAGGGACTTTAAAACCAAACACACCAATATTTGGAAGCCCACAAGTGTTACTACACCATGTTTTTCCTTCAGCCTTGCTTGTTAGATGTAAAAATCAGGTCCCCCACCCACACCTTATACATTTATTTATTTATTTATTTATTTATTTATTTATTTAATTAATTAATTAATTAATTAATTAATTCAACTTTTATACCGCCCATAGCAAGCTCTCTGGGCGGTGTACATCAATAAAAACACTTCACATATAATATAAAAACCACTTAATCATCAAATTACAAAAGATATATAAAAAACTGTCTGTTAAAACATTAAATACAAATACAAACATGTTAAATATTAAAATATTAAAATGAACAGGATAGTTACTTGAACAACAGACAAGGCTTCTCTGGTCATGTCTGCTTTGCTCTGTGGTTAAGGTCAAAGTGAGTCAATGTGGTCAAAGGGACCAGAGATTGATGTAGATTAAACACTTGGAGTTCACAAAGAGGGCAACACAACTTTTGTTTCAGGATGTCCACGTCTGCAGTAAATGCCACACCTTCCAGCTACTAAGCTACAGAACAATGGTTAAGGGGGACCATTCCCTCAGTGATTTGAGGTTAGCAGATTAGCTGTATTTCTTCTCGCTAGCTATTGTTTAGCTTATTCACAACCAAAGGAAACTGGAGCATATACAAGATTCACAGAGGCAGAACACAGAAACAAAAGAGGTCAGCAGACCCATAGTGAACAAACAAAGACAAACAGAGATCAGTACGACAATAAGTACAACACTGGATGCAGTATAGAGCACTGCACAAGAACAGAAAGCTTTTTATTTATTTATTTAAAAGCACCAGCTGGCTAAAGAGGCTGTATATTTGATTTTCAGCTTCAGTAGGCTGGGCTTCTGCCAATACCAAGTTTAAAATTCTGACATGAATTCATTGTCAGAATTGAGTCACAGAGAGAGAGAAAGATCCATTGTCATTATGAAACCATTTCATATGGAACCTTCTAAAATCTATGAAAAATACTAGGGTGCGTATGTGAGACCAATAAATAGGATCTAAAATTGTATAGGCTGTAATCCCAAACATACTAGGGAATAAACTCAGTGGGACTTCTGTATAAACACATTTAGGATTGGTCTCATATCTTTTATTGGATTGACTGTGCTTGTAGAGTATAGTAACCGTAGGGTGAAGTAGAATACAAAGTTTCTGGCTTATACAGAACACTTATTCCTTCTGGACTAAGAGTACTATGCAACTCAAAAAGAGGCTCCCATAATTTATCAACATCTCTGACTCAATAAAAGGTATCATCACAAACCCTTTTGATTCTTTTTGTATACAGTGATGGCACAGGAAACATTTCATAATATTTCTGGTCATTGTGTACCTTTTACAAATCTGACTTCAGGATTTTAAAAAGTTTCACTATGATAACTCACAATATTCTATAGCTAATAAAAATGACACCCACTGAGCTAATAATTTGAAATTTGGCACACACAATGTTCTCTTGGCAGAGAACTGTCAACTGACACAACAGTGAGGTAATTTTGAGAAGTGAGGAGGCCATTCTGTCTGATAGACATAACACTAATGGAGCTAAGGTTGGGAGGAAAAATGTACTGCAATTTTGTGTAGGCTTACTCAGAAGTAAGTATTCTCTGAACAAAGAGGGTCATATTAATTTGTGCGCATCAACCCAGCTAATGACATGCTTGCTTTTTTGTTTTTTTCAGAATTATTCCATAAATTAAAAATACTGCAAATCTATTGTATTATTATGCCAGAGCTACTACTTCCAAGGATCCTGAGCATCAACTAGTGGAATGGGAGAATGTGTAAAAAGAAAAAAGGGGGAATCCTTGATTTTTCTAGCCTGGGACCATTCCACCCCAGCTATGCTTCTGAGAAAAGAAGTGGGAGGGATGGAATTCTGCCTGCTGAGTGTCTGTCTAGTTATGAACTGGTACATGCCACACCACTTTGCACAATCTTAGGATATTTTGCTAAGTGAAAGATGCTGCAAGTCTTTCACTAACTTTCCTTCCTTCATACTAAGAAATACCCAGGAAATTGGGAGCCAGTTTGCTGTGGCACCAAGACAAGCAAAGCCAGATTGCAACTTTCTTCCTACTAACAGCTGTAAGAATCCCAGAATGTATTTATAATGCTGCAAGTTCTCTGTGAACAGAAAATCAGAGACCTCCCTGGTGCTGCTATACTTACTGCATAAGAAGCAGGATTTATGGAAACTGTTGCCTTCACATTGCACCTCCTCGGCAAAGTACACTGTTTTCTGGCACACACCACACTTTTTTCCTCCACCCCAGTTTGGCATCCTGTGAAGGGGACAAATGAGAAAAAAATGTAACTGCCTGAAGACCACCAAGGGATGGGGAGCACGCTGAATATACCCATTGCCAAGCAGACATTTAAATAATCTGCTAAGACCCAATAATCAACCTGTATGAATCTGGGAAGAGATCATAGTTTGCACACTTTATTGATGTGACAGCAAGTGTCTTTAGTATAGCTCACGGTGTTTGAAGCCTGATGCACAGGTCACACATCACCATAACAAAAGCTGTAGCCACACCATTGGCCCTCATTTCCCCCCTATTTTGGTTTGTTCTTTGTCTTTCCTGCAGTAGTGTGCATGCATTTGCAGCGCACTGGTATATGAAAGAGGTAGGTGTGTGTATAAACTGTTGATTTTAGTAGTCTTCAGGCATGGATTAAAGAAACCTGGAACTGTGTTGGTATCAGCTATCGGTAGCTTACTTCATTTGACTCCCTGTCTTCCATGTCCAGCTTCTATTCCAAGAATATTGAGGGAGGAAATGAATAGTGGGATAATAGGAAATGACACATGCCTGTAATACCTCTCCCCAGCCTGCAAGAAATACTCCTAAAATAGATGACAAGGATTCAAGAAGCTTGCTGCTTTGCCTAAATTATAAGAATTTCACACTGTGTTTGAAATAGTGAATTCCTATGGCAAACCAAGTCTCATTGCTTTCTATTTCTGAAATGATGGTGTGGGATTGTCAAATTGCAACTTAGATATTCACATTATGTCTTTAAACTCCCCAGTAACTAGGGATGGGCAAGAATTCTGCTGAATCTGGATTTAGCACCAGATTTTTCAGTGGACCACATATTCTCCATCTTTGCAGAGAAATCCTGTTTGCTCCAAACTTCAGTGGCTTTCCCCTGACACCATTTCCCCTACCTTGGATATTCCCTCAAACAAGAGCCGGTTCTAAAGGGCGGCCAGGTTGGGCACTGGCCCGAGGGCCCAGAAGCTATAGGAGCTCCTGAGGGGCCCTCTGCTCCCCTTCCGCGATCTGCGGCAGGAGCCGCCCGCCAAGCCGCCCGCCATGCCCCCGCTTCACCTACCTTGCTCTGCTGTTCTTTGCGGCTGCGCGCGTTGCACGCGCAGGGTTGCCATCACGATGGCGGCTGAGGTTTCAGTAAAGGACTGAAGCCTCTGCCGCCATCTTGGTTGATGGCAGCAATGCGCACACTGCGTGCCATCAACCAAGATGGCGGTAGAGGCTTCAGTCCCTTACGAAAACCTCGGCCACCATCTTGTCTGATGGCAACCCTGCGCGCACAGCATGCGCAGCTGCAAAGAACATCAGAACAAGGTAGGGGAAGGGGGGGATGGCAGGCATGGCGGGCGGCTCGGCAGGTGGCTCAAAAGCTCTGGACTGTCTTGCGATCTGTAGCACGGCTCCTGCCACGGATTGCGGAAGGGGAGCGGAGGAGCCCGGGGCAGGCTGATGCCCAAGGGCCCCGGCATTTCTGGAGCCAGCCCTGCCTCAAACGTATTGTTCTTCTATTGATTTTACTCACAGGTCTGTCTCTGCCATCCCTACCACTCGAATAATCCAAACTCCACGTGGGAGAAAACAAGCCAAGTCTTACCCATGTTGACTCTAGGCTTGCTGAGGAGAAGGTTGGAGGGGGACTGAAAGCTGCTTTCCTCTGTTCCTTCCCAAAAGGAAACAGCCAGTCTCTGCTTGCTGGCAGAGGCAGGGAAACTGCTTTCCTTTATTAGTATTTTATTTTATCAATATTTCTTCCATTTATTGATACTTCTTTCAAAATATTGATAGTTTGAAAGAAAATATCAATATATTTTTGGAGACGGGAAAAATTGGACCAGTAAAAGCAGTGGATAGCAGAGAAAGAACAACTCGAATCAATACTGTCTTTTAGATTAATGGAATGCTTATGAAGGGGCACCAGCTAATGGATCCCATCCCTACCAGTAATGCAGGGAACATGACAGTGCTTCCATCCTCCCCTGCCTCTTGTGGCAAGCAGGACTCCAGATACTGTGCGACAGGTGAAGGAGGAGGGTATGCACAATGTTTTGGGGACAGGGAATAGATGGGAGAAGCTGCAGTTATTTCATCAGGCATTTTAAAGGCAAAATGTAACTCTCCAGGCTTGCAACTTGGCAACTCTATTCTCTTGGTTTTGCAGATCTGGGTAGTAGTGATCAAAGTAAAGCATTTCATGTGGATTAGCTCTCTGCAAAATAACTGGCATTTTACTTAATTTTGGATGAAGCAAAGAGCATTCTACCTAAAGGCAAAGTGCCAAGGGACTTAAAACTGATGAGGCCAGTTTGAATGAGGCCATCCTCATGACAAATCTGTCCAAAGTATCTTTTAGCACAGAATTTAAATAAATTGTAAGATCCAGGCACAAGACTGATACTACAGTAATATATTGCCTTTCGGGATAGTCCACCGATTCCTCATAAAAGGATAAAAAAATAAAACAGAAGGGTGTGATGAGAAAGATGGAGCCAAGGCCAAAAATGAAATAAAATAGAAGTCAGACAAGGAAAACTGAACAAGGAAGTGAACGGCTTAGGAGCACAGGAAGCCTTATTTCCTGAATTAGTGATAAATCAACATGAGGTACGCAGCAGATGCATAACATTTCTTAAGCCTCTCTAGCTGAAGGCAGATCACTGAGAACTGATGTACAAGTCCATATTTGCCAAAATTCCTCTACACATGGTTCAAGAGGGGCCATCCCCACTCTTATCATATACTTCCTGTGAGGATTCTAGATGCCATGAAGTCAGCTGCATGAGGGAAGAACTGTGTGGCAGGAGCTGCCCTGTCCTCCTGGCCTGGACAGTCATCAACAGGTCAGCTCTGGATCTGATCTGAGGGGAAGACAGCTTCTGGGGAGGGAAGCTCTTTATCAAGACAGCCAGTGGTGGCATAGTGGTTAGAGAATGTTGAACTAGGACCTGGGAGACCAGGGTTCAAATCCCCACTCGGCCGTGTACCTCACTGGGTGACCTGGGGGCCAGTCACTGCCTCACCTACCTCACAGGGTTGCTGCGAAGATCAAATGGAAGGGGAGGAGAACCGTGTATGCCACCTTGAGCTCCTTGGAGGAAAGGTGGGATATAAATGTAGTAATAAATAAAATAAACTACTACTGACATCAGCTGTAACTTGAACTTGTGTTCAAGTTTGTTTTTCCTCCTTCCCATTCCTTTTTCCTTGTGTGTCAATGTCTCTTTCGAATGCAAGCCTGAGGGAAAGAACCATCTTAGAACTGATTTTTATAATCTGCTCTGAGAGGTTTTTTGGCTAAAGGGAGGACATAAATGCTATAAATAAATAATAAATACTTAAACGTGCAAGGTGGATGCTCCATGCAAATGTTCAATTGGTACAATTTCTTCCTTTGAGTGAAAAGAAGGGGAGTGGGAAGAGTTCCTGAACTTGATCTCTATCTAGAGTGTCCAGCTCTCACTTTTAAGTGAGGCAGGTTATACCAAAGGTTTAATATTCTTTTTGTTGTTTCGCTTTTTTGCAAAGCAGAACTGACCCTCCCTCTCTTCTCCCATCTACTGGAATAAGAAAGCAACTTGGTCTGAATATCTTCTCTTTGCTGACAATGAAAAAGAGCCCAGTATGCACTCACTGTTCTGTCTTTATGAATCTGATAATGTGGACCTTGAGGAGTATGTATGTACAATATTGTAAACTTCTTGAGTTGTATTCCTTCAAGTTTTAGTCAAAGATTTCCTAGTCATTATAAACTAGAAATTCAATTATTACATTTTAATGTTTGCTGCCTTGTTTCCTTTGAAAGAAAGAGATGGATAGAAATTTAATAATAATAATAATTAAAAAAAAAAGACTAACACAGACATATACAGGATCTAAATGCCTGTACAAGTACGACATAGCAAACTCTCAGAGCATTTAGAGCTAGATACATAAGGTGGCCAACTATTTCCCTCAGCAGGTCCCTTGGACCTTTAAGAGCTGCCTAAGACAGAAAATTCAAACAAAGCTTTCTCCATAATATGGGGGAAAGGCATACTGTTAAAATCTGGACATTGTGCAGTTGTTGAAGGTGAGCTCCTCTTCCAAAACAGAAACAAGAAACAGAACAGTGACAGCACGATGCATAAACAAGGCAAACCAAATGATCTCATGCAAGTTGACCAGGTGCTCAGGAGGACAGGACTCCTACAGCTTGAGCAGTTGTGTAAACAAGGGGATTTCAGCATGTGTAGCTTTCCCATCCCAGCACAAGCCACACTTGCTGAAATGTCCTCTTCTGTTCAAAGTACTGCAGCCCGTTTTTCCTTAGCATCAAATCTGACTAATTTTGAGGTTGTTTTCATGTATCTATAGTTATCTGTCTATCTCCCCAAGTACAATTGCCTGTTCTGACTCATAGGCCTGTCCTCTTGAGCAGACCCAGACTGAAGTGCACTGGATGACCGGCAAATTGTTGCTGAAGTCTGGAAGCACCGGGTTTGTCTGAGCAGTGATACATTTCAGAAGATTTCATTTTTAAAAGAACAGCACAGACTGGGCTGAAGTTGAGAAATTTTGTGGCAACTGAGAAAAAAGAAAAGTAGAAAGGCAAAGTCAAGAGGGTTAAATAACTCCAAAATACTTGGGAGTTATGGTGAGAGTGACCCCATTTAAATGTTTACCCAAGTTGTCTGTCTCAACACAGCCTTCCTTCCTCAATATCCTGCAAACTAGCTTTTCATGTTCCGTACCCTTCCCTCTCTGCCAAGTCATTCCAGCTGGGAGTCTTGGATTGCCTTAAAAGGAGATGTGGCTCAGCCTTTCTCATTTCTTTCTGCTGGGGTAGGAGCTCAGCAGGAAGGAGGCCAGCACTAGCTTTAAAAAAAGGGGAGGAGGGAGTTTTCCCAAAGAACAGTTTCTTTCAGATATGCCGTGATGACTGTGAGCATATTAGAAATAAGCCCAGCTGCTGCAAGTAGCACAGACAAGACCTGAGTCCCATATTCTCCAAATGCAGGGATGATCAGACATGCAAGGGAAGGCAGGGCCCTTTAACGGTTGTGTCAAAGAGGAAGTTTCAGCATGTGTGGCTTTCCTCATGACAAGCTGCACCTGCAAAATTTCCTTTTCTAGGTTCAAGAATTTGATCACGGAACCAACCAGAGGGGTGACAGCCCAGGGCTTAATCTTAAGTGGCACCCAGGACCTGGTGCTAGATATACATTTTGTCAAACTGATTGAGAGCAGTGACCACAGTGTTATTAAATTAAATATGCATGTAAATGGCCAACTGCTAAGAAAACCCAACATAGTCACATTTGACTTCAAAAGGGGAAGCTTCGCAAAAAGTGAGGGGATGGGTAAAAGAAAACAAAAGCAAAGTCAAGAGGGTTAAAATCACTCCAAAATGCTTGGGAGTTGATTAAAAACACAATATTAGAAGCTCAACTGAAGTGTATAATACGGATCAGGAAAGGTATCATCAAGGCCAAAAGGATACCAGCATGATTAACAAGCAGAGTAAAGAAACCATTAGAAGCAAGGCGGCTTCCTTCAAAAAATGGAAGTCTTGTCCAAATGTGGAGAATAAAAAGGAATACAAACTCTGGCAAAAGAAATGCAAGAAGACAACAAGGGATGCTAAAAAAGAATTTGAGGAGCACATTGCTAAAAACATAAACCCAACAAAAAAAATTGTTTACATACATTCAAAGCAGGAGACCATCTAGAGAGGTGGTTGGACCCTTGATGGACAAGGGAGTAAAAGATGTACTAAAGTAGGATAAGGAGATTGAAGAGAAGCTAAATGAATTCTTTGCATCTGTCTTCACAGTGGAAGATATAAGGCAGATCCCTGTTCAGGTACTAACTTTTGCAGGAAGGTAGTCTGAGGCATTGAGGCAAATAGTGGTGACAAGAGACAAAGTTCTAGGCTTAATAGACAAAATAAAAACTGACAAATTGCAGGGTCTGGATGGCATTCACCCAAGAGTTCTCCAAGAGCTCAAATGTGAGATTGCTGATCTTCTAACAAAAATATGCAACTTGTCCCTCAGATCTGCCTCCGTACCTGAGGACTGGAAGGTGGCCAATGTAACACCAATCTTTAAAAAGGGATCTGGGGGGATCCCAGAAATTACAGACAGGTTAGCTTAACATCTGTTCCAGGGAAACTGGTGGAAAGTATTGTTAAAGATAAAATAACCAAGCATATAGAAGAACAAGCCTTGCTGAGGTAGAACCAGCATGGCTTCTGCAAGGAAAGTCCTGTCTCACTAACCTGTTAAGAGTTCTTTGAGAGTGTCAACATGCACACAGATAAGAGGTGATCCAGTGGACATTGTGGACTTGGACTTTCAAAATGCTTTTGACAAGATACCTCACTAAAGACTCTTGACTAAGCTTAGCAGTCATGGAATGAGAGGAGAGGGCCTCTTGTGGATTAGGAAATGGCTAGGAAACAGAAAGCAGAGAGCAGGAATAAATAGGCAGTTCTCCCGATGGAGGGATGTAGTAAGTGAAGTTCCCCAAGGATCAATATTGGGATCTGTGCTTTTTAACTTGTTCATAACAGTGAGGTGGCCACGTTTGCTGATGACACTAAATTGTTGAGGGTTGATAAAACAAAAAGGGATTATGAAGAGCTCCAAAAGGACCTGTCCAAACTGACTGAATGGGCAGTAAAATGGCAAATGAAATTCAATGTAAACAAGTGTAAAGTTATCTATATTGGAGGGGGAAAAACCCTTAATTGCTACATATAATCTGAACTTGTGATGACTGATCAGAAACGAGACATTGGAGTCATAATAGATAGCTTGATGATGATGTTGACCCAGTGTTAAGCAGCTGTGAAAAAGGCAAATTCCATGCCAGGGATCATTAGGAGGTATTGAAGATAAAACTGTCAATATCATAATGCCATTATACAAATCTATGGAGCAACCAGTTTTAGAATACTGTGTAAACTTCTGGTTGCCTCACCTCAAAAAGTATATTGTAGAGTTGGAAAAGGTTCAGAAAAGGGCAACCAAAATCATCAAGTGGATGGAATGATTCCCTTATGAGGAAAGGTTGCAGCATTTCACGCTTTTTAGTTTAGAGGATAGGCAAGTAGGAGGTGACATGATAGAAGTATATAAATTTATGCATGGCATGGAAAAAGCGTATACAGTAAAGTTTTTCTCCCTCATAAAACTAGAACTCATAGACATCAAATGAAGTTGAATGCTGGAAGATCCAGGACAGACAAGAGAAAGTACTTCTTCACACAGCACAGTTTTAACTATGGAATTCACTCTCAAAGAGGCAATGATGGCCACCAACCTGGATGGCTTTAAAAGAAATTAGACAAATTCATAGAGGATAAAGCTATCAATGGATACTAGCCACAATGGCTACGCTATGCCTCCATATTTGGAGGCAGTATGCTTCCAAATACCAGTCACTGGAAATGGCAGGATGGAGTCAGGAGAATGCTTGCTCTTGCACACAGGTCCTGCTTGCAGGTTTCCCATGGGCAACTGGTTGGCCACTGTGAGAACAGGAAGCATCCTAGATGGGCCGTGGGCCTGATCCAGCAGGTTCTTCTTATAGTCTTATCTTGGTCTTGCCCAGTATATCTGTTCCATTAGCTTTGACAATATTACATATTATTGCAGTTAATAAGTTAGTAATGAGTAAGTAACCTGTAACCCTCCAGATACTGCTAGAGTACACCTCCCATCATTCCTGGCCATTAGCCATGCTGGCTGGACCTAATGGGAGCTGGAGTCCAGCAACATCTGCAGGGCCACAGGATACCCATCCCTGCTTTAACTGGAATTGCCAAGACCTGGGACATACTATAGTCGAAGCATGTGCTCTAGCACTGAGCTATGGCCCCAATTGCTTCAGGCTCCAAGATGAAATGTAGGGCTGTGAGCATGAATAAAACTGTCTAGTGAAGGGAAAGGGAAGATAAATTAGAGGATCCTGCATGTGAAGCTTTTTCAACAGGACTCGTTTTAAATGATCTCAGTGTATAATATTTCAAGGACCAAGGCTTTATGCCATGTTTCCCACAAATCTTAAGTATCTGGCCTATTCAAATAGCAGTATCAATGCCAAGCAAATAAAAGAATGACAGATGTAGGGAAAAAAGAGCTTTTGAGAACATTTATTTAAATGCAACAATGAAAGAGGTATGTATGGAGAAACTGAGGCACTTCAATTAACTTCAATTAATAAAAAAGGATGCAATAACACTTGTTGAGGTAAAGCCCCCTGCTCCAGTTCAGAAATACATATATGGTGTATTGCCAATGGGCAACTACATGAAGTCAGCTGTTCAATAGTTTTCAGCTTAAATGCACCAATTTTGGAGAGATGTGTGGCCTGAATTTACACAACCCTTTCCCCTAAACTGGGGACTATATTTGCTTCCTTCCCAAAGCAGGTGGCTAATGCTATCAGCTTTGCATTTGTTTGGTACTTTTCTCAGGGTTCCTCTCCATTTGCACACCAATCCTTAAAGTATTGAGGGTACACATAAATCAAGGTCTTATTCTCAATCATTTTAATACTTACAATATTGAGTGACTATAACTTTAATAAAGATTTCATCTTAAAAACAGAATTAACATGACATATACTGGATGTCATAAAACTGAAGAACCAGAGACCAAACATACTGCCATTGGACTCACTGGTTTTCTTATTAGCCTTTGTAATAGGCAAAGTTTTACCTGGGATATGGAGACTGTGACTCATCTTTTAACAACATAAAATTCATGCCATAAATGGAAGATAAACCCACCTTGGATAGATGACTGGTATATGAAAGTATGGGATATGGGCTTTTCAATTAAAACTCACAAATGGGATAAGAGTTAGAGAAGTGATGTGCAAAACACATTTACTAAGAAATGGATTTGTTTTATCCAATGTCAGAATGACGGAGTACAAGACACAGTATGACCCTACTCTGTTTTTGGATGGATCTGAGTGCTGATATTCTGTAAAGAGATAAATTTGAATATATACCCTACCAGTAGCAATGTACTTAAGGTTACACTGTTTAGACAGAATATTATATGCCTTATTTTATTTTTGTCTTTAGTTTTTCTTTGTTCATTAGTTACTGCTGTTTTTCTTAACTATGTTGCAAGATGATATATAAAGGATGACATTCATGTGTAAACTGCTGTCATGTATCTTTTGTCATCTCTGAAATTAAAAAAAAACCCTGAAGAACCAGATTAAGGATTTGTCTGGATGGTTATTAACAAACAATCAAGCTATTCATTATGCATCACAGTGTTTACTTACAGTGAAGATACTATTCAAGGATATATATGACAATAATGTATTTCTTTATTATGTTTTAAATTGCACTTTTCAAGTTCTAGAAAGCTGAGAATATAGTGATAGCATTTGAATATATATTTGAGAATAATGTCAGACAACTAGATCTCCCAGTTATTTTTGTTGTTTTTCAAACATATAGGGTGTAGATATATTGTATTTTGCAAACAGTTTTCATTGACATAGTTTCATATGGTATGAAGGCTTGTACATAATCTTCAGCGTTCCACAAACAGAGAACAATAGTTCAGGAACAGCCAGCAGGACACTCAGTACATGGAATCAAAATCTACTTTCCCAGAAATGGACACATTGGAAGCACCTGAATACATTTTTATGGTTTAGTGCAGTAGTAAAAGAAAAAATTAACAACGCAAGGGTAACAAGGGTAACAATAACAGCAAGCCAAATACAGCAGAAATTTTCCATTCATTAATCAAAATCACACATTGAAGGGTTTGCTCAGAACAGGGAACAGCTGAGCTTAAACAAAATCTTTAGTTCATTTTTAAGCATATGTACCAATAAGCATATGGATGATCTAGTAGACATTGTGTACTAAAACCTTCAAAATGCTTTTGGTAAAGTCCTTACTGAAGACTTCTGAATAAGTTTAATAGCATTGCAGTATGAGGATCTGTCCTCTTATGGATCAGTAATTGCTTAATGAACAGGAACCAACAGTTCTCACAATTGGGGAGGAATGTAAGAAATGGAGTCACCCAAGGATGTATTGGGACTTGTCCTTTTAAACTTGTTCATAAATGAGCTGGAGTAGGGGTGAGGACAAGATGCAGTAATGGCCACCAACTTGGATGCTTTAAAAGTAGTTTAAACAAATACATGGAGGATAAGGCCAAAATGGCTACTAGTCATGATGGCTACACACTATTCTGCAGTATCAGAGGCAGCATCCCTCTGAATTCCAGTCACTGAGGAACATAAGTAGAGAGAGCCCTGTGCTGCTCATGTCCTGCTTTCGGACTTCCCATAGGTCCCTGGTTGGCCACTGTGAGAACAGGACTAGATGGGTCTTTCGTCTGATCTAGCAAGGCTCTTCTCACATTTATATGTAATAAGGTCAATTAATGTTTATGTAAATAAGGCTCATTGTAATATATTTACAGGACTGGAGAAGGAATGCAGTACCTGCATTCTCTTCTCCTGGAACCTGTGCATTCATGCTAAGCCACAGTTTGGCTTAGCACCAGATGTGAACCAGCTCAGAACCTAGCAATCTTTTCAGGACAGAGTGACAGTTGGAAAAAAGACAGCTGGTCATTGGGACAGCATGGACTTACGAAGAATGGTTATGTCATGGTTATTGCTTATCTAGCTTGATTAAAATTGTTTACAATTTTACAATAATACTTTGTTCTTTTCAAATGGTAGTCTTCCTTTCTTACCTGTCAAACTGTATTACACCCATTGCATCAAAAGTGATAAAAAAAACTATAGAAATAAGAACTAGGTTCTCTCTAAAGCCTGCCTCTAAAAGGCAGTATTTCTATTTCCCATAGCTCTGTGTCCAATGCAAGCAACAATGGCCGGAACACAAAATTTAAAAATGAATACCTGCCACTTTCTAGATATTACATTGCCATTTGGAATGGATTCATTCTGAGCTATGAGGCATTACTTGTGAGAGCACAATAGGGACAGAACACCCAGTGGCTGAGCGTAGTAGGAATTTATCCAGTGCTAATATGGGCACATCATCCATCTATTAAGAGAAGAAAATAAAGCTGTAACAACTTTGTTATAAGTTCTCCCCATCTTCAAAGGGTCACAATACACTGCTTAAAAAAACTTCAGGGGAAAAGGAGTTCATGCAAGAAAAAAGGTGGTGGGGAGAGTTAACCCTTTTGCAGTTCTGATCCAAATCCCCCCGCAAGCCACTATTCACAATTTTAAAAAGTGGGGGATCCTATTATAAGTTGGCCCTGAGTGAAACTATATAGTAAGATGATTGTAAGATTAGCCCTCATACATAATGCTCAGCAGAAGTTGCCTGTACCACATACTAGTTGACTACAGCAAGTAATGAAGTTGAAGCTGAGTAAGACACAGGTCAGACTATGACTTCTTTTTCAGCCAGACTCTTTTTTTAAAAAAGTAAAATCTGAAGCAGGGAAATTTGCTCCTCTTGAAATCAAATATAGTTTGTATTGTAATGCCACCAAGCCACAGCTACAAGATACTTGTTTACTGTCAGATGTGGGCCTGGAATGCACTATAGGGCAACACCCCAGGTCAACTGTTGGCGAAATCAATTTCAACCTAGTACTGACCTTTGTTAAACTGGCAGCATAAACAAGCACAGAAAGGAGGAAGAAATTGCAACCACTAAGTTTAACAGTAGCAAAAACAAAATGATTAAATGAACATCTCTATCCATAACCAAATTAAAGTAATTGGATTTAACCCAGTTTAATTCCATTAATGTTAATAGGATTCAGCATGGCTTATAAACAAATTAAGTGAGAGCTGGTAACGTGAGAACCAAATAATCTATACTAATAAAGGGGAAAGGGTCATCCCAGGGCAAGAGTAGCAAACCTGTAGCCCTCCAGATGTTGTTGGACAACAGTTCCCATCATCCCTGACCATTAGCTATGCTGGCTGCGGGTGATGGGAAATGAAATTAACATTATTTAGAGGGCTACAGGTTCCTTATCCCTGTTCTTGTGCTCCCCCACCCATGAAAACTCTCTAAGAAATTGCTTTAGCTTCATTAAATGTAAATTACAACAAAACTGAGAGCTTTAATGTAAGGCTCATTCACATAGATGACCTGGGGGCAAACAGAAAAAAAAAGATAGGAAGTAGGCTCAAAGCAGAGCTTTGGGGACCCAGAATAAGCCTCCCCATGGATGTAAAAGCTTTACTGGGGTGGGGGGTAGATTAGGAGTTTGCCCTACATTTACTTGTTATGGGCCTTCAACTCCATTACAATTTATGGCGACCCTATGAATCAGTGACCTCCAGTAGCATCTGTTGTAAACCACCCTGTTCAGATCTTATAAGTTCACGTCTGTGGCTTCCTTTATGGAGTCAATCCATCTCTTGTTTGGTCTTCCTCTTTTTCTACTCCCTTCTGTTTTTCCCAGCATTATTGTCTTTTTTAGTGAATCATGTCTTCTCATTATATGTCCAAAGTATGATAACCTCAGTTTTATCCTTTTAGCTTCTGGTGATAGTTTTGGTTTAATTTGTTCTAACACCCAATTATTTATCTTTTTCACAGTCTATGGCAGCCTTTCCCAACCGGTGTGCCTCCAGATGTTGTTGGACCACAACTCCCATCAGCCTCAGCCATTGGCAATGCTGGCTGACGCTGATGGGAGTTGTGGTCCAACAACATCTGGAGGCACACTGGTTGGGAAAGGCTGGTCTATGGTATCCGCAAAACTCTCCTCCAACACCACATTTCAAATGAGTGGCTGGTATGCCTAGCCTCCTATTTCCCTCTACAGTTGCCCACTAGTACTTCTAATTTAAGAAGCACTTAAATGTCCCATTCTACAATATTATTGTGATCATGACTCTTAAGGTAGGTCCCTAATATTATCATGTCACAGATGAGAAATTGAAGCTGTCCCAGTGGCTAAAGAGTTGAATCTGAACTCAGGAAGCATAGAGTAGCCTCTCTATACTATCCAACATTGTCTAGTGATACACAGCCAAATCATTCCATGGCCAAAAAACAGTTTTAAGCAACCTCACAAAGTTTTCTGTGGTTGTTTTGCCAAGTTCTTAGAGCTTATAGTCACTTGTGGTCAGAAAAATTCCAAGCTTAGTCTACTAGGGAAGGAACACAGGCACTCGTGTAATTATCAGTTCATTGAGTAATAGCATGCTTAACCATAAATGGACATACTTTAGCTCAAGAAGACAAATAATTGGGTGTTAGAACAAATTAAACCAGAACTATTATTAGAAGCTAAAATGATGAAACTGAGGTTGTCATACTTTGGACACATTATGAGAAGACATGATCTACTAGAAAAGACAATAATGCTGGGAAAAACAGGAGGGAGTAGAAAGAGAGGAAGGCCAAACGAGAGATGGATTGATTCCATAAAGGAAGCCACAGATCTGAACTTACAAGTTCTGAACAGGGTGGTTTATAACAGATGCTACTGGAGATCACCGATTCATAGGGTCACCATATGTCGAAATTGACTTGAAGGCAAATAGCAACAACCAGTCAAATACTTAAGTACAGAGGTATTGCAACTAGACAAAGCAAGATAATAAATCCCCTCAGCAGTGCCACACCTCTACTGTCTGTCGAGAACCTCTCCACAACAGGCTTAAATACTAGCTGACTTTTTGTAGGTCAGGGCAGATAAGAGAATTCCCAACACAAGCTTTGGGAATTCAAAGTACTTGCTTCAATTTTTTTTAAAATAGCCAAATACTCTTCTTGGTGCTGTGAGCTAATCCTAACAACCAGCAACGCACTCCCTTAACCTCTGTTATGTTAGTGTATGTACTGAGAATAAGACTAATGAAATTTAAACTGAAGCTGAGGAATAGGTGAAACTACAAACTTCAAGGGAAAAAAGTCAATTTACTATTGGAAACAAGATCTGCAACCAAGTACAAGATACATTTTATGGTGGTATTTCCCTTTGCTTTTGATAAAAAGATCCATTTAAAAAAAACTACAGTGCAAATCGAAAGGAAGCTGGTTGATATTTTAATCTTCCCTGAATTCAGCTCCATTCAGTGGGAGTTTTACTAGAAATTTCAATGGGAGGTAGATTCCCCCCACATTTGTACATGCCTTCCAATCAGAGAAATTGGCCATATCCTTATAATGTCTACTTAGTCTCAGCCATGCCCAGTTTTTGCACAGAGTCCCAGTGCTCAATAGGCACTCAGCATGTTCAGCACTTATGAAAATGTGGCTCCAAGTAGCTCTGAAGATTTTAGTCAATCATACACATTCAGGATGCAACTGTCATGGAAGAAAACTGGCAAGTTATAATTGCAACTGTAGAAATAATAGCCTTAGGCTATTGATCAAAGAATGAAAGAGCTCCTTGTTATTCAGATTAAGGACTTACCTAATATAGCACCCTAAAGACTACTGCCAAAAAGATTTCATCAGACTGTTTCCTATATGTACAGCAAATGTACTGCAGCTGGTGTGCCACACAGTATGTTAAGTTACGCCACTCTTTCAGAAGAACATCAATCAGTAGACTTTATGTGGTATACCAGTTCTAGGCACCACAGTGTAAAGAGGATATAAATCAGGGATGGGGAACTTGTGGCCGTCCAGATGTTGCTGGACTCCCAACTGTCATCAGCTCCAGCCAGCATAGCTAATTAGCAGGATGACAGGGGTTGCAGTCCAGCAACATAGGGACCACCATGGGTTCCCCATCCCTTGATGCAGACAATACAGAGGAGGTCCATGGAGATGATTGAAGGTGTAAAGTCCTATGAGGAAAGTCTAAAGAAACTAGGTATGTTTCCCCTGAAGGAGAGAAGACTCAGAAGGAACATGAAGGCACTCTTCAGAACCTGAAGGGCCGTCCCATTGAAAAGGGCAAAGACTCGTCTGCTGATGCAGCCCAGTGGGCTGAATTACAGGAGGGTAGATTTTGCTTGAACATTAGGAGATACTTCTTCAATATAAAAGCGGTTCAGCAAAAGAAGCATTTGGTAGTGGGGGGGGGGGAGCTCTCTTGATGGAGTTCTTCAGGCAGAGACTGGACAGCCACCTGATGGGAATGCTCTAACTGTGGATTTCTTGCATCTGAGCAGAAGAGTTGCACTAGACAAGTCTACAGGACCCCTTCCAACTCTACAATTCTACTATGTACTATTTAGAGACAGGAATATAGTAAGACACAGATAACATAGCCAAGAAAGAAACATATCCACATATCTTTGGGACATTGCTCCATAATGAATATGTTGAATTTTCCATAAGTATCAAGAAGGCTCTAGAGATGTCTGAGCAAAATGTTCTTCTATATGACAGTCTACTCCGAACCAAGGGTCCAACTAAAACCTTAACATTTTGTATTCACAAAAACAAAATGAGGCTTCTAATCGAAAAGTCAGCATCTGATAGTAAAGTTGCACGTGTTGCAATACTTTTTATTGCATATTGATCCAAAACAGTACCCAATACGCCGATCCCCCACTAACCCGGGTTAGGAATGACACAGTGGGGAGAGCAGTGGGTGGGGACTCATCAATTCCACTGGATTCCCACATGGCCCTGCGCGCGTGCTCGGGGCTTTTTGTTGTGTCTCCAGAGATTTCTTTGCATATCTGTACGTAAGAGAGCCGACCGCTTCTGAATGAAAACGAACTGGAACTATAAACTCCGAGGAGTTGGGGGGCAACACGGGAAATTGGAAGGACAAGTCATGGCGCTCCTCCAGAAAGGAACTTTCCCCAGGTCACGCTGCTGTAGCACAGCAGCAACTCACAGTTCACAAGCAGAGCCGCCGAGATCCAGCTGACCCCGCAACAGATTGACCCGTCAGAGGAACGGAGAGGAGGAAAAGGCCTCGCGCTTACCTGGCTAATGCTGGCGCGCGTGCTGCTGCTGCTGCTGCCGCTGTCGCCGTCGCCTAGCTCTTCCCGCCGCTCTTCTCTCGCTCCCACCAGAAGAAGCCTCCCGAGGGGGGTTGTTTTCTTCTCCTCGGCAGAAGGCGTGTCCCTGAGCATCACCCGGCCCAAGGAGCCTAGCCAGGGAGGGGCGGCCTTTGGGCGCCTTTTTCTCTTTTTGCACTCAGCACCACAAAAGGCTGATGTCACATTTCCGGAAAAACAAACAAACAATCCAGCCAGGCAGGCTCACCCGAGGAGCTTTTCTGGTATGGGCGAAGTAGCTAATACTTGAAGAGAATAGAAATAGGAAAAGAGTCGTAGGAAAGTAGTAATAATAATAATAATAACAACAACAACAATAATAACAATAACAACAATAATAATAATAGCATCTCAATCTTTAAAGTACTCCAGGACTCTTGGCTGTTTTGGCTGCTAACTGACAGGGTTACCTGTCCCCCCCTCCTCTCTCTCGCCACGCCTGTAGGGTCGGGGCAAATGGAGACAGTACACCCCCCCCAACAGCCACCCTAGGATTTTTTTTTTAATGTCTTTTTTTAATTTCTGACGTGACAGACATAACAACCTCCATTTCAAGAATGACCATTTTTTTAAAGGACAGGAGCAATTTAAAAATAGGAGTCTCTGAAAAATTTAGTGAATAAGCCAGGGTGAATGCACAACAAACGCCTCATGGGAAGAGCCCCCAAAATCGACTCACTCAAGATTTTCCCTAACTCAGGGTAGATTTTTCATGATTACAGTCACCCTATAATTATTTAAATGATCCTGGAAAAAACAGCCTGTATAGTAACATAACCCTTGAGGAGTTAAATACAGTAATACTTCACAAAGTAGATGTGTTCCTGAGTATTACTTCTTTAACAGAAACTTTTGTAACAGAGATAGGTAGGAATAACATGGAAAGAACAGGAATAGGTTCCTACACCTGCTCATAGATGGTGGGGGCAGCTTCAGCATGGGTATCACTGGGTACCTATCTGGCACCCTCCCCTCCTTCTCCTCTTCCTCTGAATCCTATTCGATCATTCCCTCCCCAGCCCTGGGAAAAAGCAAGAGATTTTTTTTAATGCAAACACACAGGCTGGTCAGTTTCTCCTTAAAGCAAAGGCACAGTTTTGTCAGTTTATTGATAGCAAAGCAAAGACACAGACTCCACCTTTTCATCTTAAAGCAAAGGAACAGGCTTGAAAGTTTATCCATAGCAAAGCAAAGCAAAGCTGGTCAATTTCATCTTTAAAAAGCTTTGATTAAAAGGAGCTTCCTTCCTGGATGATTTCTTAACTGAGGTATTATTGTATTAGAACTTTGTATTACAGGCTAGAGTTAGATTCTACTCCTTAGACTTTCCTTTGTTCTGCTTTTCAGTTTCAGTTGTGTTCCCTACCTACCAACCAGTAAATAAGCATGTTTGTTTGCCTGCAATAAGAAGAGTTTGTTTGTTCTGCAGTTGTTATAATGAGTAGATCAGTATTGGGTGCTTATTGCTAAAGGGTGAATTAAAGAGATAAAGTGATCTTAAAAAATGGCTACCCTTTACTCTCACTATAACAATCATAATGGCTATTTTTTTTCTTCTGTTTCTTGAGTATTTGATGGCAAAGGATGAAAACAGCCCTAAAGAAGTAGAAATAATGCTATGTACACTATAGTTAGTTACCTAGCCGGCTGGCTACCTAGGCTGAAACCCAGAACTAATTTTTTATTTTCTCAATATGTGCAGCTCAGCATGAGGCCTTTTCAGGGTTTGTGGACAGAAATATCAACCCAGCAACCAGTAAAAAAAATCCAGTTGCTTCCCACAATTAGTTTCAAAAATGGGGAAGTTTTGAGGGGAATATTTGATCTGGAAACATTTCCTGGTTTGATACCAATAGCAATGGGTGACTTTTTATTGACTGGGGAACACATCAGTAACACTGAGAATGAGGAACAGTTGAGTAGGAATATACATTTTAAAAAAATGTTATTAAGGCTGTAGTACTATACACACTTACCTGGGAGTAAGTCAATTTAATTCAGTGGATCTTACTCTGAGTCTAAGTAGACATTCATATGATTACTCAGTAAATTAGCAATATTGTCTTATGTTCAACATCAATCTATATGTTTTTAAAAGTGTTCTGTTGTTGGTCTTAGTACTGAACACTGAAAAGTAAGCCCCACATCCAGTGTGATCAAATCACTTTCAGCTGAGACACCAGAAGTCTGGTTCTATTATCACCATTACAACCCCTGGGGAAACCCCCTAATTGGCCCATGGATTCACCACTCTGTCAAATTACTAGTTCTTGATCCTCCTTCATCTTTGGTGAGAGTAGTAAAGTGTCAACAATGAGATAACTTACTAATTGCTCAAAGATACCATAACTCAAAAATATAAAACAAAGGTAAATGAATCCTTTCACTAACAATCCCATGAACCACCCTTTCTGCATTCCTTTATGCAGGTACAAGAATTCTCTTTCAGGGTCAGACATAGCAAAGGTCCACCCTCCCCATCATTCTGTTCCTTTTAACAGTAAGCTAGATATTCTCACAAGTGGAACTTGATTATTTATTTATTTATTATTTCTATGATGGTGATCTTCAGTAGTTTGTTCCCAGCACCTGAAACCAGGGGTACATTGCTTCTGAACATGGAAGTTCCATTTAGCAATCATTGATAATTTCCCTGCCCCTTAAAAAAAAGCTATCAATCACCACCACATCCTGTGATAGTGAGTTTTGTGTCACTGTGTGACAAAGTATTTTTCTTTTTCATGGTCCATGTTCTTTCCCCATAGCATTCTTGTTTTATTTTATTGCCTTTTATTTTTAAAAGTATTGAGTCCCAAACTCCTTAGCTTTTTTTTTTTTCATGGAACAGGTTCTCCAGCCATTTGACCATTTGCTTGCTTTTTTCCCCTGACCTCTTCCAGATCTATAATAATCCCATTGAGAGGTGCTAGCAGGGTTTATATCATTTTTGGAAAAGAGCTGACAGTTTTCCTGAGTTTTTTGTGCATTTTGTTTCCAAGCTTTCTTTGCAACATCCATCAATGAACTTTGTATGCTTCTGATGCACAAGTTCCAGAATATCACCACAGTGAACGTTATGCAAGAAGTGCCAACAGATAGTTTGAGTCATTTGTGCATTCTCTGTTGGGGCTTCTCTGCTCACCCAGTTCATCAATTGCATATGTAATGTTAATGCCACATTAAGAATAATGTTACTTAATGGTAATTTGATGGCAGTTGTAAAGCCATATAGTACATGTAATATGTAAAATAAATTGCAATTTTAATCAGTAGTATCAACTAACATAAGATTACATCAGTTATAGCTTCTTGCGTTCTCTGGCAAAGGCTTCTAGTGAATACCGGTCAGGGAGATTCTATAAGGCTGTGGGATGCTCAGAGATTCTTTGTGTAGCCACAGAGTAGCAACAAGAAATACATACAATAGAAGCAAGAAGGCTAATTTCCACACTCCATCTCTGTATAAATCAGCAGCATTGGGGAAAATATGGCATTGCCACTGATAGTGTTTCTTCTTTTTATGTAACTTTCTTATGATATTAACTAAAGTGGCATATTCCATAGTTGTGAAATATGAGGTGATGATTCATTTTTAAAATAAACACTGGGAAAATCTAGATCTGATCTCTCTCTCTCCCCCCTGTTTGTGTTTGTATTTACTAGTGCATATATTTCTGATATGGAAGATGGGCTGACTGGGAGGTTGGCCAAAATGTTGAGGTTCTGATGTTGCGATTGTTTATACACTTATTTGGAAATAAGCCCCATTGAATGCAGTGGGACTTACATCTGAGTAAGCATATAGTATTAACATGTAAGAAGTGCAGTATTCTGCCAGCTGTAAATTGATTATTCATTGATCACTTATATTTTCTTGATGCTTTGTAATCAGTGATTGGGTGATGTGGGTGTTTATCAGGTGCAATGAGTGACTTTTGATTTATATGACTTTTAATCTTTATTATATTGACTTTGTCATTGAAAATGGAAATGGACTGCCTTAAAGTCGATCCTGACTTATGGCTACCCTATGAATAGGGTTTTCATGGTAAATGGTATTCAGAGGGGGTTTACCATTGCCTCCCTCTGAGGCTAGTCCTCTCCAGCTGGCTAGGGCCTGCTCAGCTTGTCACAGCTGCACAAGCCAGCCCCTTCCTTGTCCGCAACTGCCAGCTGGGGGGCAACTGGGCTCCTTGGGACTATGCAGCTTGCCCACGGCTGCACAGGTGGCAGGGCATGTAACCCCTGAGCCACGCACTGTGGGGGGGGTGATCTTTAGCTGGCCCTTGACACCCAGGAGACATGAGCGTGGATTTGAACTCACAGGCTCTGGACTCCTAGTCAGGCTCTCCTCCCACTGTGCTATTGTCGTTACTTTGTTAGCAGACAAGGAAAAGAAAGGAGGGATACAAAATAAATACACAAAATAAAGTAACAATGTGTAGTTCAAATCTCAAGTGTTTTTTATTTGAAGGAGGCAAAGAATGAAGGATGTAACATTTCTCTCCAAAAGTTTCATTCAGGGAAGAATAAGTGTACTGTAGTATAGTTGTGTTTTTTCTTCTAATTTTGGACAAGTCTCAAACATGCAGCTGCCCCCTGCTGTTTAAATTGTACTGCTGCACATGGTTCTTAAACGATAGTGCAGCAATCTTCTATTTGGTAATCTTCTCAAATAATTACCAAAGACCACATCACCAAAGTAGCTTATATGGAGAATAGTTGGTTGGTTTTCATTTGCTGCTGGATAAACTGTATGTTTTCTGTATGTTATCATGATGCTTGCTATTTATATTAATGTTTTATTGTCTTCAATCTAGTAATCTGCTTTGCATATTCATGGTTAGTAAAATTAATAAATCCAATCATATTAAAAAATCAAATTAATAAAGACTTGGACAAGGATCATGCAGTGTTTGCAGTTAGCTATCAGAGACTGTACTGAAGAGGAGACAAAGATGAAGCTGGCAGATTAAACATTAAAATAACAAAAATAAATTTTGAGCTGTTCCGGAATAAGCTCAATTCCTTTAAAACCAAGGACAGTAGTATATTTGTGGAGGATATTTCTAGACTCATTTGAGGCCAGTTCACTTGCTGAGATGGTACTCATCTTAAACTATAACTTGAAGAGTCACATTTAAAAGCAATCCCAAATTAAAATTGTTTCCCCCTGCTGTGTTCCAGTTAAGGACTGGACCTATATGGTGCCAGAAAAAGATCTTCAAGAACCCACTTTGAGTAATGAGCAGTTAACAGCATGTAGTGAGTAGCAGGCAGCAAAGAGCTGGAGTCAGGTAGCTGGACAGGAGATTGTAGCAGACAGCAAAATGCGAGATGGGAAGAGCAGTACCAGGGACAGCACTGAATGTTGCGGCAGCCCCTTCTGATGATGGCTTGAATTTCACACCTTGGTTAAGGGGCCCCTCTCTAGGATGCACACCTTAATGTGGTGAGGGGGTTTGAGAGTGTTGAAGAAGCTGAGAGCAATGCCGTCAGGAGAGGCTAGACTCCTAGCAGGGGCACCCAAGGAGGAATGGTCAAAGCTGAGACACCAGACTAAGATGCATCCAAACTCAGAGGAAGGCAGTGGTAAACCACCTCTGAATACCCCTTACCACAAAAACCCTATGAACAGAGTATCCAAAATGCAACACGAGATAGTGCTGGAAGATGAGACCCCCAGGTCAGATGGCACTCATCAAGCTATTGTGGAAGAACGTATCAACCACATGTAAGCCGCCTTGGGTTTCAGTCATGAAAAGAAAGGCAGGGTATAAATGTAATAATAAATAAATAAATAAATAAATAAATAATACTTGGTGTGAGTGAATTAAAATGGATGGGAATGTGACATTTTCAATCAGGCAACTACAAAATATTTTATGCAGGAAATGAGAAATTAAGAAGAAACGGGGTTGCTTTAATAGTGAGAAGTGATGTAGCAAAAGCAATTAGGAGCTACAACACAAAGTCTGAGCGAGTGAGATCAATGAGATTAAACGGGAAACCTATTAACATAACCTTCATCCAAGTCTATGCTCCAACAGCAAATGCAGAAGAAGAGGAATTGGAGAGATTTTACGCAGAAGTACAGGAAGAAGTACAGGAAGAAATTGATCACACACCAAAACAAGATGTGCTGATAATCATGGGAGACTGGAATGCAAAAGTAGGGAACAGAGAAGAACAGAGAATTGTGGGGAATGGGGAAAATGGGGAGACAGAAATGAAGCAGGAGAAAGACTTATTGAATTCTTTGAAGCCAATAATTTGTTTCTTGCAAACACATTTTTTGAGCAACCGAACAGATGACTGTACACATGGACATCACCAGATGGTCATTATAGGAATCAAATCGATTATATAATTGGTAGCAGAAGATGGAGAAGCTCCATACTTTCTGCGAAAACAGGACCAGAAGCAGACTGCGGTACAGATCATGAACTGCTCATATCAAAAATCAGAGTAAAGCTAAAGAACAACAACAAAGTAATCATAATGCCAAAATATAATTTAAATAACATCCCAGAAGAATATAAAGATCAAATAAGGAACTGGTTTGAGGCTTTAAAGTTAGTTGACAGAGAACCAGAAGAACTATGGACTGAAGTCATAGACATGATCAGGGAAGAATGCAGAAAGACAATACCTCTAGTTAAAAAGAGAGAAAGACCTCAAATGGATGACTGAAGAAACTCTTCAAATGGTTAAAGAGAGAAGGAAAGCAAAAGGAAAAGGAGATAGAAACATGGTCAGAATCCTAAATGCAACAATACAGCAACTAGTTCGTAGGGACAAAGCGAACTATTACAATAGTTTTTGTATAGAAATAGGACAACAAAAAGGGTAGAACAAGAGCCTTGTTCCAAAAGATTAGAGAAATGAAAGGGAAATTTAAACCACAACTAGGGATGTTGAATAATCAACAGGGAAACACACTGACTGACAGAGATGAAATAAAAGGAAGATGGAAACAATACACTGAAGAACTCTATAAAAGAGATGCCCGGATGACAGATTCATTCATGGAGGAACCATATGATGAAGAACCAGAAATGTTAGAATGTGAGGTGAAAGCTGCTCTTAAAATATTTGGAAGAAACAAAGCACCAGGAACAGATGGCATACCAACAGAGTTGCTACAAGCTACTGAGACTGAATCTGTCCAGATTTTGACAAAAATCTGCCAACAAATATGGAAAACTAAACAATGGCCCACAGACTGGAAGCTTTCCATATACATCCCAATTCCAAAGAAAGGGGATCCCAGAGAATGCAGTAATTATTGAACTATTGCCTTAATACCTTATGCAAGTAGAGTAATGCTCAAGATTCTACAACAAAGGCTCTTACCATATATGGAGTGAGAAATGCCAGATGTCCAAGCTGGATTTAGAAAGGGAAGAGATCATGTCGCAAACATACGTTTGATAATGGAACGGACCAAGGAATTTCAGAAGAAAATCACTCTGTGCTTTATAGATTACAGCAAAGCATTGACTGTGTAGATCATGAAAACTATGGAATGCTTTAAAAGAAATGGGGGTGCCACAGCATCTGATTGTCCTGATGCGCAACCTATACTCTGGACAAGAGGCTACTGTAAGGACAGAATATGGAGAAACTGATTGGTTCCCCATCAGAAACGGTGTGAGACAGGAGTGTATTTTATCACACTATTTATTTAATCTGTACTCAGAACATATCATATGGAAAGCGGGATTGGACCAAGATGAAGGAGGTGTGAAAATTGGAGGGAGAAATATCAATAATTTAAGATATGCAGAAGATACCATACTACTAGCAGAAACCAGAAATGATTTAAAACGAATGCTGATGAAAGTTAAAGTGGAAAGCACGAAAGCGGGACTACAGCTGAATGTCAAAAAGACTAAAGTAATGACAACAGAAGATTTATGTAACTTTAAAGTTGTACTTGTCAAGGATCAATACTTTGGCACAGTCATTAACCAAAATGGAGACAATAGTCAAGAAATCAGAAGAAGGCTAGGACTGGGGAGGGCAGCTGTGAGAGAACTAGAAAAGGTCATCAAATGCAAAGATGTATCACTGAACACCAAAGTCAGGATCATTGACACCATGGTATTCCCGATCTCTATGTATGGATGTGAAAGTTGGACAGTGAAAAAAGCAGATAAGAGAAAAATTAAATCATTTAAAATGTGGTGTTGGAGGAGAGCTTTGCGTATACCATGGACCATGAAGAAGACAAATAATTGGGTGTTAGAACAAATTAAACCAGAAATACCATTAGAAGCTAAAATGATGAAACTGAGGTTATCATACTTTGGACACATCATGAGAAGACATGATTCACTAGAAAAGATAATGCTGGGATAAACAGAAGGAAGTAGAAAAAGAGGAAGGCCAAACAAGAGATGGATTGATTCCATAAAGGAAGCAACAGACCTGAACTTACAAGGTCTGAACAGGGTGGTTTATAACAGATGTTCCTGAAGATCTCTAATTCATAGGGTCACCATAAATCGTAGTTGACTTGAAGGCACATAATAACGACGAGCTAAGGGGCTTAGAACCTATCCTCATGCCATTATTATGTGGCCTGTAGATATCATCCCTATGATCCCAGATGGGGGCTTCCTGCTAGCATATTGCATTTGAGGCTTGGAGGATCTCACTCCATAGCCATTCTGTTAATCTCCCTTCAGGCACTTACCTTTCCAGTCTTCAACTCAATCATATTGTTCCTTCTGCCCCC
Organism: Rhineura floridana; assembly: GCF_030035675.1. Lineage (NCBI taxonomy): Eukaryota > Metazoa > Chordata > Lepidosauria > Squamata > Rhineuridae > Rhineura > Rhineura floridana. The sequence goes on along the minus strand of NC_084485.1, from coordinate 52,826,399 downwards.
AGGGTCTATGGGAAGTTTTAATCCCAATTTTCTATCTCCCCTTCCCTTACAGAAGATGTTTGCAAACATTTCATGACATCAAAATTAGTGGACAAAGTAATCCTAATGAGGGGTGGATTGGCAGAAATGGGAGGGCTGTTCTTTTGTACTTTTTACTATGTCAGCTCCTGGCTGATGTAGCTGCAGGCCCCAAGGATTGGAGCCCTTGGGGGATATACATGACTCTGGATCAGTGTTCTACCTCCCACCCCATTATAGGACTTTATGGCTGCTGCCCCAGTGGTAGGGCACAGCTGTGCGCTTCTACCATGGCAGAGCTCCCCTTTCAGTGCTCCTCTCAGCTGGTGGAGGTGTACCTACATTTTGTCCTGTCCCTCTCCCTTCAGTCATCAACATCGGTGTGTGCATGTGTGAATTATACTCTTTGTCAGTTAGGCTGCTCTGTCAAAAGCACAATGCAATGTAGGTATGTTGTTTTCCTTTTTACAGATCTAATCATGTTGTGAAGAAGCTATTTATAGCAGAGCTTGGAAGTAACTAGTTACAAGTAACGAATTACTTGTAATTCATTACTTTTTTGAGTAACGAGTGGGTAATCCCTTTACATTTTGATTGTAATAGAACTAGGAGTAATTTTACTACTTTTGTGGAGTAATTGTAACATTTCCAGAATTACTTTTTGGGGGGGAGCAGGGGAAGTCTTCTGCTCCTCTGATTTGTGGATGAAAATCATGTGCCTCAAACTGGGCTTCTGTGCAGTGTCGCTCTTTCCTCATGCTCTGTGGATGGGTAGGAGGTGACGAGGGAGGAGGCAGAGAGTGAGATGGGGTGGAGTGGAGAAAACAATTATTTTAAAAAATGGATAGTGGTGGTGAAGAATGGAGTGGAGGGAAAAAGGATCCGGAGGTCAAGAACATGGATAAAGGAGAAGGATAAAGGAGGAGAAGCAGCAGAATGGAGATAAAGAACTGTGGAGGTGAAAGATGACAATGTGTGTGTGTGTGTGTGTGTGTGTGTGTGTGTGTGTGTGTGTGTACTGTGTTTGCACTTGGCACACAAAGTGGCCTCCACCACCCTCTCTGGCTACTGTGCTGCATTTGCAGTATTTTAACTTTTTTGCATCTCGGGAAAATGTTTGCTTGAGTGAGTGTCCCTTAGTTGGTGGCAGGGCAGGGTCTGGGAGGTGGTTAAGTGAGAGAGATTATGCTGGCTGGCTGAGTGGGGGGGGGTTGCACTTGGTTTGACGTGCAAAGATCTGAGTAGTGGCCACACCCTCCCCACCATCCTTACCAGCGGAGAGACCACCATTGTTATCTTATGAATAAAAATAATTATTCTACTATCTCTGTATGTGTTTGTTTATTTTTAATGTTTTAGGCTACTTAGATGTGCAGCAGCCAAGGCCAGCACCTTGTAGGCGTTTTTTTTTAAAGCAACTGAAATGTAATTGTAGTGATTATTTTGGAGGAGAAGTAATCAGTTACTTTCAGAGCAGTAATTACTACTTTTTGGGCCATGTAACTGTAACTGCAATTTATTGTTTTTTAAAAGTAATCTTCCAAGCTCTGATTTATAGTGATTCTAGAACTCCCCCATCCCAGTGAATGGTGACAGGTAATTTAAATAAAGCTGTAGAGAGCCAGTGTGGTGTAGTGGTTAAGGTGTTGGACTATTACCTGGGAGACCAGGGTTTGAATCCCCACATAGCCATGAAGCTCACTGGGTGACATTGGGCCAGTCACTGCCTCTCAGCCTTATGAAAACCCTATTCATAGGATTGCCATAGGTTGGAATCGACTTGAAGGCAGTACATTTACATTTAATGATAGCTGTAATGTATGAAATCCATTTGCTCAGTCATTAAATTCTCAAATGACAGGAATGCTAAGAGTTAAATCATCCACAAGATGGAGCCAATGAGGTAAAATAAATATCGAAACAACATTTTAAGCATCGATGTACATCCCAGTACAGTCCAAACCACACTGTAGAAACATGCATTCTCTTCCTCTTCTCAGCCCCACAAAAGGGAGATCTCTCCACTTTACTGGTTCATTTTTATTATTCCTGCTTATTTGTATACAGGTCAATCATTTTTCTGCGCTTTTCAATCGTGCACACCTTAAAAGGCTGATTACTCTTTCTCCGTTTTACAAATGCAGAACTGAAGCTAAGAAGTGACTTGTATACTGAGGCTATGGAAGAGGTGGGCTTTTAACGCAGATCTTCCAGGCTACAGTCTAATTCAGTTCACTAAAAATCATAGTATCTTCCTAAGTAAGCAATCCTTTATGCACATGTGTGGACTGTGGATGGATGGGCTGCGCTTACACAGTGCAGAGGAAATATTTGTCTAAACATGCTCATGTGACATTACTGCTACCAGAAACAATAGTACAGTAATCACAGTTCAGTTGTCTTTTGTTTCAAGACACTGAATGTCTCAGGGCTAATGTTACAGTTGCCCCCAACTTTTATAATGTCAAGTTTATAACGTGCCATTCCTTCGCTCTCTCCTTGTCCTCCCTAGCTAGCAAGTACAACTTGGTGTAGTCCTGGAGACGCAGAGGATTCGGGGAGATGTAGACATCACAAGGATCCCACCCGGTAGCCCCCGCTTAGAACTACCTTTCCCATGATGCTTGGAGGCGCTGTTTGCGCCCGCGCCGCCGCTAACTCAGACCGAGGGGGGCGGGCGAGGGGAGTTGTAAAGATGGCGGCAGGGCCAATCCGCTCTCCGCCAGGCTGAGGCGTTCGGTGCGGTTCCTGGTGCTAAGAGGGACAGACGGTGCGGGCGGCCACTACCGGCGCTCCCACCATGTCGGAGCCGGGGCACTTGGGGGTGAAGCGGGCCGAGTCGGCGAAGCTGCGGCGGGCAGAGCAGCTGAAGCGTTGGAAGGGCTCCTTGACCGAACTGGAGCCGGTGACTCCCGCCCACAGCCGGCACCGTGGCGGGCCTCGCGTTCGCTTCGAGGACGGCGCGGTCTTCCTGGCCGCCTGCTCCAGCGGGGACACCGAGGAGGTGAAGCGCTTGCTGGCCCGCGGAGCCCGCCTCAACACGGCCAACGTGGACGGGCTGACAGCGCTGCACCAGGTACCCGGGGAGGGCGCGCCTTCCTCCCCCGCCACCTCTGGCTCCCTAAATCTGCCTGACCCTTGCAAAGAGATGGGGAGAGGGAGGATGCGCGCAGAGGCCCACTTCTCCCCCCCCCGCTCTCGCTCTCATTACATCTCTCCCCTACCCCAGTCTTCCAATTTTGCCCCCGAACCTTCCAAGGACAGAGGGATGATAGATCAGAGCATTGCCCAGCCATTTTCCTTTGCTTATGGTAATGACCTATGGATAGATCAGGGATGAATGGGGAAGAGAAGAGGGCTTGAAGGACAGATAAGCAGAGGCTACCTGTTCTAGTGAATGACATCAAAGTTCTCCTTCATTCTCTTCATTTTTCTTTCTCCCCTCTCCAGTTTTCTGTCTGTACCCCCACCCGACTGACCCTTTTGCAGACGGAATAACACTATTGCATTGAGTATTTCCTTGTGGAATAGTTGGCAGCACGCATAGGGCTTTACCAAGGACCCATGACATGACTCATACCCTGCAGATATCTCCCCCTCCCCCCATTTTGAAGAGCTGTGCTTTCTTCCCTTCATATCCCTGGGGAGTAACCTAGGTGAACTGACCACACTTCCCAAACACATCCCTGGCACTCACTGTACACTGTAGGATTGAGAGCAAGTAGCCTTGAGTGGAGACTTAAAAGACTTTGTCCCAGTAACCTTCCTGTGGCTAGGTCAGGTGAATCGCCCTTTTCTCCACTGTAATTCTTGCAACTTCTTGCTTTCTGACAGCAACCATGTTCTTCATATATTCTTTACTGCAGTGATTTTCTTATCCAGATAGCAGTATCCATCCAAGTATTTTCTTTCTCTTATTGCAGCTCAAAACTAATGTTTTGCTATTTTCTACTAACATCCTTGCATTCTTTTACCATGAACCCCCAGGGAAGATAAAGCCATGCAAGTAAATCCAGTTAATCTAAACTTCCCCTGCCTCCTCTTTCATGCAAACAAGGATGGATGTGGCTGTTTTGGAATTTTTTCTGCAGATCACTGCAAGGTCAAACTAGTTTGGTGAGCGTGATCTAAAGTTTCATGTTTACAATTTAAATGGTGAATTGCTCAAGGATTTTGTTTAATACTAAGCTTTCTGTCTGGACCTACAGGAGGGACCATAACTTCTGATGGAATATGCTGCAGTAAAAACATTATCTGTCACAGCTATTTAAAGAGGGGCTTCCCTTCCCTGTTCTCTGCCCTTTTGCTTACTTGACTCTTTGGAGTTCTAAAACAAGATACTAGATTGGAAGACACTATTGCAACATAAGAAGCTCTTAGAAAAGTTATATTTGCCATGGTTTCAGCTTGAGGTGTTGATGTGCTTCTAAAGTATTGAAATCTTTTGAAACTATTATTGTTCTTGGTTCATTTATGAGGCAGTATCAGTAGCTTCAATATTATGTCGTCTACTCCCTTCTATATAAGAGTTGCTGTGATACTTTTGACTTTCAAAATCTTTTCTCTTGGCAACCTTTACAGAGACCACAAGGTGCCAGAGTCTAAGATAAGCAACGTAGAACTCTATTAATAGAATCCCTAATGTACCGCAAGCACCAAAAGTATCCCCAAAGGGTACTCGTAAAATGACAAAAGCATCACATTCAGTTGTCTCTTGTTTTGTTCTTGTGTCATGTTCTTCATAGTGCAACAGATAAAACATTTAAGATTGGGGAATATCTAAATAACACATGTATGATTATTTGTCAGTCAAACTGAGCATTGATATAGCCATGTTTAAGTATTTGATATTACATGCACGCAGAACAAGTTGCCTTGATACTTTCCCACTATTTCCCCAGAAATGATAGGCAAAAGATTTATTGAGTGTCCAAAGAAAACTGGTGATAAGGTGGCATTACACATATCCAATGTGATATTTTTAATATTAACCTGCTAAATGCTAAAGTGTATAAGTATAAACGTGTTCAGTAATGTGAACAAGCATAAATTCTAAAATCATATTTGCACATATTTTGGCATGGTGATGATCAAATAATCATGCGAGGAATGCATCCCTGACTGCTGGAAATTTTACTACCTGTCTTTTAACTTCAGATTTTCATTGCCCACACCCTTTGAAGCATATATTTATAGTCATAAAGAGTTTAAAAACAGTTGCTGATTTTAAAATGTAGTATTAAATTTTGTGCTTGAATTCAAGGAGTCCTTAATATAGATAATGAATCTTCATCTGAAGAATGGTACAGCTTGCCATGGAATCAGGACTGTTTAGGGCATTATATGTGATGTTCTCTCTGGACTCCACATTTTGTAGGACCTTGATAATTCTTAGACTAAAACATTATGATCTCCAAATAAGGTAACTGAATTTAACTGAATTGAAAACAATGAGGCTCTGCATGCTCTTGGAGAAAGGGTCTGATTTTGATGCCCATCACACCAGGTTTGAAAGAATGTGACATGTAAACAAGGTCTGTGGTGTTGCATTTTTTTTGCTAGGGGAACACTTCCTTAATAGTGGAGAGCTCTAGAAAAGACTCTGAACCTGTAATAATGCCTACGGGCTTCAGATAAAAATGTTGTAGCCAGTTGGGGAAAGTGCCTGATATCGTGGTGGCATCCGTCTTCTTGGCTTGGCTCTTTGTGTGATCCCACAGTGGTAGACGTAAAGCCTGTGCAGTCTTGAGCAAACCGGAAATCACTCCATTCTATTTCAAGTAAGAGATCCCTGGGCTATCTGTTGCCTTCTACTCTGCTAATAGCATAGAGCATATGCTGTTCAGTGGTCTTAGCGGTTGTACTGAGTTATCTTGTTGTTGAGGTCTCTCAGAAGGTCAGAATCAGATGGGACATCATCTGGAAAATATTCTCACCCCCCAAAGTTTGTGCTGATTGTTGTTCTCCTTATTCTAACTCTGGTAGTCTCAGCAACAAGCTGTGTACATGAACTTCATGCTACCAGCTTTGCTGCTTGCTCCTCTCTGTTACTGGCTTTAATCCTTGGCAGGTCCACATCTCAAATGCTATGGCGCTGAAGCTGGGATTAGAGCTCACCATGTCCTCCTCTGTTTGACATGAACTTTATGTCCTCATGTCTTTGGAAGTTAGTGTATTTTCTTCTGCCTGGCTCTCTCTCCCTTCTGCCTTTGTCACAAATGATGTGTGATAAGTGCCCCAAGTGTTTGCTACAATTACATGGACCTTATTCAGTACTACTTATTATTTTATAAAAGCAAGCAGAGAATTTCTTATAGCTTAAATAAAATTACAAGGATCGAATAGATCCTAGTTCTTTTTACAGGAACAATTTAAAATGTTTGTTTTGACCTTTAAAGCCCTGTAGCGCCTTGTGGCTTGGATACTTGAAGGACTTATTGTTTCTACGTTTGGTTGCACATAGATCCTCAACAGAGGGCATTTCTTAGGTGCCCCCTGTATCTCAGGTATGGTGCGTGGCTATAGGGAAATGGGCCTACTTGGTGGTAGTAACCTGAGTGTGAAATGCTCCCTCTGCAGAGACTTGTTTGGTGGCTGGTGCCTGCCTTGATTTTAGCATCAGGCAAAACCTTTGCACCTCCCTAGCTTTTTAATCCTATGCACATTGGTTTTATGGTGCATAATATTTGTTTTTAATTCCACATACTGCTTTCATTTATGTTGTCATGCTTCAATGATTTTGTTTTAAATTAATGTTAATTTTCTTAGCTGACCTGTTTGTTTGTTGTTTATTACATTTATACCCCACCTTTCCTCCAAAGAGCTCAACTGGCATACAAACATTGTTCTCTCCCTCCTGACAACACATAATCCTCAAAACAACCCTGTGAGGTAGGTTAGATTGAGAAACAATGACTGGCCCAAGGTCACCCAGTGAGCTTCACGACTGTGCAGGGATTTGAACCCTGGTCTCCCAGGTGCCAGTCCAACACTCAAACCTGGGAAACTGTTCAAGGCAGACTATAAATCAAATAAACAAATAAAACAAAGGCAGTGTTGAAATAAAAATAAAATAATAAATAAATAAAATAATGCCAACCTTTCCATAGTACAATTGGTGATGAACTTGGTAAACGTTTAATTACTTCAGTTAGACTCCAGTGTGCTCTTGTAAAATTTCAGGGCTTTCAGATGTGATTCACTATTCACTGTAGGTAGGAATCTTTACTACAAACAATTCCTCTTATATATTTATTTAGAAGATTTATATCCTGCCTTTCAGCTAAACGTATCAGTTTTGATGGGTTGAAACCTTCACCTTTGGTTTGTTTTGCTTGTGTAAGGTAGCAAATTGTAGTGGTGTGCTGGTAAAGTCATAGTTACATCTGTTTCAGAGCACTGCTTTGCTGGACCACTGGTTTCTCTAGATTTTTTCTCTGCTCCAATATCTCAGTTTGTAAATACAAGTTAAGAAATTAAACATGTTCTCGAATTTTAGTTTATTTTTAAATACTGTCTCGCATTATGAGGTAGTTGTATAGATTATTGAGCTGATGTATGAAAACATTTTGAACACTTGAAATATGCTATATAAATGCAAAGCGTTCTTAAACGTAACAGTTACAATGCTTTCTGGTATTTCAGTTGGATGATAATGCTTTCTGTATCATGGAAAATACTTTAGTGATTGGTTAACAGGTGGAGAAACTTCTTGTATGTTCCTGCCTGTGCTTTGAGATTTGCTGGGGCTGTTCTTGTAACACCATCGTATACTGAAGTTTAGGAGTTTCACTTGCCAGAGGGCCTCCTTGGCATTGCTACCCTGGCTTTGAACATCTCCCCCCCCCGAGTTATGGCTGGTGCTGACATTGTCCATCTTTTGTGGCCAACTGAAAACCTTCCTCTTCCTTCTGACCTTCTGAATATTTCAAGTGACTGGCTTGTGCTATTAGTGAATAAATAGAGTGGGACTTTTATTGAACTGTATTCTTTGTTTTTACTGTTCTTGTATTTTGATTGTTAGCTGCCCTGGGACCTTAGGATAAAGGGTGGAATATAAATAAGAAGCCTCAGCATAATGACTGTCTGAATATTTGTGTTGTCTGGTTTGTATTGGCAGTTCAGATATAGAAGGAAGGTTTTGGTGATCAGTTTAAGACAAATTGTGGTTGACATATGGTTTGCAAATAAACCATTTTGTATAAAGAGCTTGTCACTAGGATGAGGTATGAGCAGCAAGCATTTCCCTCACATTTTCCCCATCAAAATGTGTAACTTAAGTCAACATGATTCTCAGGTAAAACTTACTTTGGACAAGCTGAAGTTTTAGCATTGACAAATGAACTTGCTGAAGTTTTATTGTTGCTTGACTGATTCACTGATTATACACAGTCATATTCATGCATTAGGTGAAACCTAGGCTTGACTTCTGGCATAGTCATTGGAGCAAATGGTACACAATATGGCTTACATTTCCTTTTTACAACATGTTCCTGTGTGTAGGACAGTTTTTCAAGGAAAAGTATTACTTTACATGTGAAGTGAAAATTATTTTTAAAATCTTACAGAAACTGTTTCCAAGTCTGCCAGTCATGATGTATGTCATATATGCTTCTGTTTTAAGAATTAAATAATTCTTGATTTTTATCCCATCCTTTCTCTAAGGAGCTTATCATGTTGCTTATGGTCCCCTTCCTCATCCCATGTGAAGTAGGTTAAGCTGAGAGAGAGTGCAGGTGGTACAGGGTCATCCACAGGAGTGTAGTCATTCAGGGTCTCAGTGGGTCTTAGACCCCTTACTTTTTTGGAAGCAGGGTCCCAGCCAGGTCCCTATGCCTCCAGCGACTTACAAGCCAATCAGCATGACAGAGGAGTGTGTCAGCCACTGAGAGGAATCTTCAAACATGCTTCCTTAAGCCAATCGGAAGGAAAGAAGATGAGTCAGCCACTGAGAAGACTCTTGTCAGTAGCTAACACACTTCCCTTTCACGTTGATTGTCTTCTTGGGATGTCTGCTGTTGTGAAAGAAGGTGTGCATAGGAAGGACTGAGGAGTGTGGTGTGACAATGGAGAGCAAGCAAGAAAGGGAGAATGGTTGACTACCATGATGGGACCCTGCACTGTTGAATTTGCCACTACACTACTGGTCATCCAGTAAGCTTTGTTGATCTCCTGAGTCTAAGTGCAGCAGACTATTCAGTACCCCAGGAGTGGGAAACCTCTGGCAGTCCAGATGTTACTGAACAGCAGCTCCCATCATCCCTGACCATTGGCCATGGCAGCTGAGCTGATGAGTGTTCGAGTCCAACAACAACAAGAGGATGATAGGTTTTCCACTTTTCCACCACATCAAACTGATTCTCGCATACATGCCTAGAAACATTGGCCTCTTGGAGCTGAATGTTTCTTTGCAACAACTCCACTGTGCTGGCCTTCCTTGCATGTTGCTGACACAACAGTGTAGATAGGGGCTGTCCTTTTTGAATTCTGAAGAAGAGAGGGTGGTTCTATCAGTAACAATACCAGAAAGCTAGCTTCATTGGCTGGCATACAGTTACTCTACACCGCTCTTGAGGAGAGAGAAGAACAGGAGATGTTTCCATTGCTGGCTCATATCAACTAATTCTCCTCAATAGCTGCAGCTGTGTTTTTAAAGCAGTAGTTCCTCCATTGCTCTGGCAATAGTTAATCTCTAATTTGGCAACCACTGCCAAAAGAAATGCGAATATGTGGCTAGCTTTTGATGCCTATTCTAACTGCTGATGGAAACAAGCTCCTTCTCTTCCTCAGTATTCTAAAGACACAGTGTGTGGATATTTTTTAGAAAGGTGACATGAATTTAACCATTGTTTAAATTAAAAAGTCTCCAGACTTTTTACTAAATGGATGTCATCGTTCTGTTTTGTGGTAGAATGTGACATCTTGGGCATAATATATTTCCCTTCCACTTATAAAGGATTTAAATTTCAGTAATTGAAAAGATAATCTAAATTTATGAAATTGCTGCCTAAATGCAGTAATAAAACCTTGCAGTGGTCCATTTACATTTAACCTCCACCATTTATCATCAGAATTAGTGACATCTTTGAATGAAGAATGATCGCCTGCTATTATTCTTTAATTTGTTTGTGGCCTTTCAGGTTCCAGCTAAACTTGGCTCTTGGATACTCTGAAGTACTGAATTGATCTGACACAGCAACTGCTCACCATCCATTTCCGGACCATATGAAAAACAGTCTTCTATTTATAACTTGTTCGCTTTAGCCTTTTACACAGCTACTGTTGTTTCTTTTAGTGTCTTGACTTTAATTTGATCTACAAAGACCTCAGAGTAACTTACCGGCCCTGTAAGTAACAGTGAGCCATGCTCAGAAACAAACTATGGCTTCTGACAAACAAGCTTCACTCCTTTTGCCTAGTCAAGAAACAAACTCTGGAGCAGCTGCCATGGTATTATGTCTTAACTTGCTCAGAAACAAACTCAGCTTGGAGAAAAGCACTGATTTGCACAAAAAGCAGAGCCAGATACATCAGGATTTGTTTATCAGCTAGGCAAAAGGAGCAATGAAGTGATTGAGCAGCATGCGCCACCATATTGATTCTTCAACTTGAATGTGTTTCAAATCAGAGTATGTCATATATTTTTTGAGGCATCATGTGTTCTAGTTTCCCAGAAGAAAACATCAACTTCTTGAATCTTGCTTGTATCGCTGTATGTATATTACCATATGTACTGATGGCTGATCTGTAGCCCACAAATTCCCATCAGTCCCAGCCAGCATGTAAGATTGTCTTCTAAAATAAGGTTGGTTGGAAGACGCCTGTGCATGAATTTGTTTTATGTGGGGAGATCGGTGCACAATGATCAACACACAGTTTTGACAGAAAAAGCCTTTGATCCAATGGCATGGATACCACGACGATTGGAAGTCTTTTATCTGCTGCAGCCTTCATCTGCCTTCATAGCCGTTGTAACATACGCACTGTTATCCTCAACTTGTTCAGCCATTGAGGACATTCTTGGATCGTTCTTCATCTGGTTCTTCTCCCTTGACCTTACCGCTATGAATGACCCTGCTGGGAGTACATGACTCCCGACGACATCGCTTACAGGATTCATTGTAACACACAAGCCCACTTACCACTACAAGGTGACAATCCAGTGAGGGGATCCTGTCAGGGATGACAGGAGTGCCAGTCAAGCAAAATACGGAAGGCACCAGGTTGGAGAAGGCTGCTGTAATGTCAGCATAACATTTTGTATCTTTTTGAGGGGTGATATGGCATGGATGTGTATCTTGAGATTTTCCCTCAAAACCTTTTGTGCTGGCAGAAAAAAATCCAATCTGAAAGGCAGCTGTCTGTATTCAATATATTTAGTTCTTGGGATGTACCACCAATAACCCTGGAAAAGGATATATTGTGCCGATTTAAACATAGTGCTAAGCAAGTAGTTCCATCTGCTCAAGGAATTCTGCTTGTGCAACAGAATGTTTTCTCTTCTCCTACCCTTGCATGCCCCCTAAATCTGTTCTGTAGGTGTTCCCCCAATCCCTTGGAGAAGATGGGTAGGAGGAGAGGAGAAAATGTCCCATAATCTTTGCACTGATGGGAAGAGTTAGTTGAATACCGCCCATTGTTTCACATGGAGCACTATGCAAAACGTTGGTGATATATCCTGTGACTGTTGTTCTTAATTGTGTTGATGACTAGACTGCAGAAGTGTGAACGCAGAGTGCACTGGTTTTTGCCCTTCTATTTTTTTTAATGCCTGCAAAAGGAAAACGAAATCATGGGGGGAAAATGAAAAGCAAATCTACCCCCATGACATACTTTCTCTTTCACAATATGACATAGCTCTCAGTCAGTATTTCAGAATGTTGAGTGAACTTATACTGCTGCAAATCTTTGACACAATTTGATAACTTAACTGATGACTGCATTACCATGATATTTGACTAAATCACTAAAAAAAGCAGCAGCATAATTAGGACTGTGCTTTCAAATGCTGCAGAATACAGAACAACTTCAGGTATTTGGTTCCGGAGTGCAGTCTGGGTGTCTGCCAAATATGTTGCTCCTGCAACATGGTGGCAAGGTCTTTGTACAGCACAGCCTCTGCTTTCCACTCACCTTGGGTTCCTATTCTACACTGAGTGAAATGGCTAAGGACCTTTTGCAGGGGTGATGCCAACAACATCCTAACAACTACCTTCTCATTAAGTATTTTCATTAGAGTTGCTGAAATTACAGTTGCTGAAATATAGTAAGCGGGGTTTGACTGATTGGCTCCCCCAATATCAACCACATTGACCTTGGTGGTGCTGCAACTGACCCATGACAGGGCCTTCTCATTAGGGTTCCCCTTTGTGGAATGTGCTTCTCAGTGAGCTGCATGTGTCTTCCTCATTATTAACTTTCACGAGGAACTTTAAAACATTCCTGTTTAACCAGCCATTTGATGCCCAGAATATATTGTTCCTAGCAACCTTGAATTTATTTAGCTGTTAGGTGAAACAACCTGATTGTTTCAAAATATTTTTATTTTTTGGTGCTTTTTTTGTTTGTTTGCTGCTCTTGGCTGCTAAGGAAGGAGACAGAAATTTGATGATTATTAAGTTTGTTTAAAAATAATACCATAAAGGAAGAAACAATCATGTGAAATATGCTTGACTGATTTTTTTCCCAAATAAGGCCATGCAGTCCATTATAAACATTTTGTTTCATACTGAAGGGGGATTTTAAACTGTCTGAAAATCACAATATCCATTGCATTCACATGTGGCATCTTCAGATACTTGTTGCCATGATCTGCCATTTATTTGGATTTTTAGCTTGCCTGTTCCTTACACCTGAGTTCTGTTTGCAGTTTAGAAATGCATGTTAATTAAATGAAAGATACATGATAACATCATTAAAATATTTACCTTGGCTGCCAAGAATGAATGTAACTAAAAAGGTCTTGCAGCGAGTCAGTCTACATGTCATCTTAAGCCATAGATAGTGAATGAGCAGTGTGATTGTGTATTCTGTTCAGTTGTGCCTGCTGTGCTCCTTCTCCCCACTCCTGCCTTTCCCAGCTAGGAGGAAATGAACTTTAGCACTGGCTTTGTGTTACATGCAAACCAGTGTTCATAGTTTGTTTCTTTCCAAACAAACCACAAGCGGTAAGCCAAGAATAAACTTTGGCTTTTGCTTGTGATTTATTTGGAGAGAACCACTGCTTTGCACGTAATGCTAAGGCAGTGCTATAGTTTGTTCCTCCTGGCTGGGGGAAAGAGTGAGGCGCATTGGGGAAGCCCAGCCTGGTGGAAGGAGTGCTGTTGGAAACCAATGTAAGGCTGGAAAAAGGGGCATTATGGGCGCATGTCAGGGAAGGGCCTGAAGGGGAGGACTTAAGCAACATCCAACTCTGCTGGGAGAACTCCTGCGGGTCCCAATTCGGGCCACCGTCATGCCGTGAAAAACATCACTCTAGGAAAATAATCATAATGGAAGTCAGTGGCAAGCACTTACTCACCAGTAGGGGTGTTTGTGAGAGATTTTTCTTTTCTGTTCATGCACACAGTTCTGCGCTGAGCTGACATCCTAGGAGCTACTGAATGGTGAATGGATGCCAGGTTTCCCTTCCACCAGCTTTCCCTAAGCTGGATTGCTCTGTTAGAGTCAAAATGATGTTTCAAGAGGGTGTTTTGGACTATATTAAAGTGATTCAGTTAAGACATCCTATTCCTAATCCTCCAGATAATCGTTATAGAGGAATGAGAATATACCTTGTGCTCTTAGATTTCTTCCTGCCTTTCCTAGTTTGTATTACCATAGTTGACTCTTGACACCCAAAGTGGAAAAACTGTAGCTAATGCTAATGAGGAATTGCCTCCTATAGTTTGGTGTGATTTTACAAACCACGTTGGCTCATCCATAGTTTCCACAGTTTGAGTGTCTTGTCTAACTGGTCATGCAAATCAGGGCGAGGAGGAGAGAGTGAACATAATGAGCCTTTTGCCATTCCTTATGTATTACATTGATTCAATTCGGATAGCATGTTATCAATCCTCTAAGCTAGAGGTGGAGAGCATTTTTGTACTTTTGGGCCAGATCTTTGTCCCACCCAGGCCAACTTGGACAGGTGGGTGGGACCACCTACCTGCCAGTCATTACCATAATGATTTATTTATTTATAGTATTTATAACTGGCCCTTCCTCCCAAAAGGAGCCCACCTACCTGTTAAATGATTGACAGATAGGTGGTCTCACTTACCTATCAAAGTTGGCCCGTGGGTAAGATACTACTCAAGTAGGGTTGAACTACCTGCCCATCAGCTGATTTAGCTAGAAAAGAATGAGCAGAGCTTTGGGCTCACTTGCCTCATCCTTCCCTCTTCTGCAAGCTGTCTGGGAATAGGAGTTCTGCAATGCTTAGTTTTGCTTTCAGAGTATCTTGGCTTGTTATATATGAACCAGAAGTTATAGTTTAAGACAAACCAATCAGTTTCAAAACAAGCAAGTTTTAAGCTATGGCTTATGAAGCTGGCTTGTTTAGTTAAAGTGTATTTTTAACTACAGTGTCTGGTTTGTACATAACCAGTCAATATTCTTTGAAAACAAAACCAAACACTGCACAAATCCTTATCCCAACTGCATGGGAGAGGGGAGTGGATAAGCCCAAGTGAAGCTTCGCTTGGATTCCTTCCTGTTTGTGAACATAGCATAGTTTAGGGTGAACATGAAAACCAGTTCATTGCCTGTATGCTGACTTGCACTCTTTTTTTGCATGTTCAGATTGTGCATAATTTAACTTGATACCTGCCAAAACATAAATATTAGTCTATTATGGGTGCATAGTGCACCTTCAACATACGAGAGGTAACAGGTGCAATGAGTAGGCATGAGTCAGCAGAGAATGACACAATAACCTATGTGGACTGCACTGTCAATCTTGCTTGAATGTCAATTCTAAAGTTCACTAGCGACACAACTTCAAAATTGTCTCATTACTTTTTTAAGGAGCTAGACAGCAGTAGAAATTAAGTTTAAGAACATTAAGGATCAAATAGCAGTCAGTGTAATCCAGCAGACATTAAGTGGTTCACCAGAGTGGTTCACCTCCTCCTTCAAATAGTGAAATATTTGAAGAAGAAGAGAAGTGCATAGATTTGATTATGGTGTAGACTGCCCAGCTTCTGCAGGATGGAAAAGTATGGATCATAGTTGCTGTCTCTGGACTTCTTTAATTTTATCTTTGTTTCCCTCTTATATGAGTATTCTCAGATCCGCTTTAATCTAAAACCAATAAAAAATCAAGACAACAATCAAAAGCTAAACAAACAGGCAAAGCAATTCTAGCCCTTGATCTCTGCTGCTGGAAGAGGTTAGGTTGTCAAGAGGCTATCGCTGGTAGTATTCCCGCATAAGTCTCTGAAATGGGGTGGAGGGGTGAGGTGGGGCTGTTCCAGGAGCTGGAGAGGAGTCCCGTTCAGGTGTTTCTATGGGCTATTCTCTGACTTCCTGTTAACTTTAGAACTTTCCTTCCCAGCCCCACATGGTCATCATCCCCAAGTACTCTATCCCAGGGTTGCCTTGAAGCTTGTTCTTGCCATCTCTACCGCCAAATCTCCAACTGAACGTAATGATTTTTCATGTCTGTGTGCTGTTATTTGTCATGTTTCTATGCTGAAGCAGCTTGCTGCATATAAAAAGCTTGCTTCTAGGTTGATAATGTACCTCGAAAGAATGCATCTAGAAAAAACATGTTCAGTGTTCTTGCCATTATATTGAAGCTATCACAGCATACTGCCAACAACTAAAGGCTTACTGTCAGTTGGAAAGAACGTTATGTGGTACCATTGGCATGGCTCAGCAGCAGAGCTAGAAGATTAAAGGACACAGAAGTGGCAAATAGAAATGATTTCACAGTACACATTTGGGAAAATATTTAATGTGAAGCTCACTGCAGGAATAAAGTACCAGCGTAAGCTGTTTATAAGATACTAGATGGGGAAGGGATTTTTTTTTATCCTTGCAATCAATGTAAAATACTCATTGAGGACCATATCTAGCATGGAAGTTCTGCTGGCACAAGGGACTTTTGTGTATGCAACAGAACTCCCTGTTCCTCTCCTGTCTACTCCAATCCTCTGGGCATCCTCAGAATAAGCTTGGGAGAGCTGGGGAACCCTCTGGAGCAGATGCTGGGGGCATATGAGGACAAGAGAAGAAACAGAAGTCCTGATGCAGCAACAGAACCCCATTGATGTAGCACTGGATACAACCTTTATGAAATTACTGTTAAGCTGGCATCTGCGAAGCGGACTCTGCACAATATTTCTGCAAGTTGACTTCTGCAATCACTAAGACTAATGGAGAATATTTATACTCTAGCTCCACCACCACCACCAGCTATAAGCATTGTTGCATCATTTATATTGTCAGGTACTCAATATTTGAAAATGTTGCTGCTGTTCTTAATTAGAAAACTGTTCACACTGATGGGCTTCTAGAAATATTTTGAAATTTTGTTTGCTTTGAGTAACATATGAAGTCCTTAGTAACTTCTGTCATAAGATTTTTGAGTAAGTTGCAGGAAGATGTCATTCAGTTTTGTGTGTGTGTACTGCTTTCAAGTCAATTTTGACTTATGGTGACCCTATGAATAGGGTTTTCATGGTAAATGGTATTCAGAGGTGGTTTTACCATTGCCTTCCTCTGAGGCTGAGAAGCAGTGACTGGCCCAAGGTCACCCAGTGAACTTCATGGCTGTGTGGGGATTCAAACCCTGGTCTGCCAGGTCATAGTCCAACACTCTAACCACTACACCACACTGGCTCTCTATTCAGTTTTACAGCCATCAATATGTATAAGAAGCATTGAGCCAGTGAATTGAGTGAAAATGTGTCCATCTCTGAAAGTAGGTGGCCTGGCTTTCAGTTATAGGGACCTTTCTGGAGCAAATGCAGTACTTGAGGTGCACCAGAAATGTGTTGTGTCACCTAAGGACCAATCTGCATGCTGCTTGTTACAATAAGAACATAAGAAGAGCCTGCTGGATCAAGCAAGTAGCCTATCTAATCCAGCGTTCTGTTTCCATAGTGGCCAACCATTTGTCTATGGGAAGTCTGCAAGCAGGACTTGAGAGCAAGAGCACTCTCCCCTCCTGTGGTGTTTTGAATACATAGATATGCTAGCCTGTTTCTTAGCTTTGGTACACTATAATGTGATTAAACAGCACAGGCTGGCCTATGCAGGTAGGGGCTAGTGCTCTAAAAGGCTTTCATAGAGTTCAAGAAACAAAGCAAACAGACAGCAATCTGGGATATAATTAAGAGGAGGGGAAACGTGAAATCTGTCTCTGATGCTAAGCTCAATGAGACAGACAACACCCCATTGGTGTCCTCCAAATATATTCCATTACTTTGGCTCATAGATTTAATGAGACAAACTCAGAAGTAGCTGGCATTAAAATGGCTATATTTAAGCAAGCAAAATTGTGCTATATATGTCTGTCTTTCTAAACTAAGTTTGGGGAGGTCCCAAGTCTTTGACCAGATTTCAGTCAAGGCTTTGAGGAAATCTTAGGTTTCATTTTATATAGGCTGAATAGTTTGGGTGACTTTTGAGCGTGCAAAAACAAACATTTCCCACAATAGTCCACCTTGTACTGATACAGCTGAAAATGATTGTATAAGGGCAAGGTAAATGTTTTGTTGGGACCAGTGCCATGAAATTCTTGACTGGTTTTATTTTAACAATAGTATTTTAATCCAGTGTTATATCCATAATCCATCTCTATGTTGGTGAGGTATGTGATTAGCATTTTAAGGGGAGAGTGAACGTCAATTTGAGTGGTATAATAAATGACCCGCCTTTGCAGGGAGAGGCAGTATGAAGGATGACTAATAGGAAGCATTTTGAAAGAATGGGTGCGAGATGGCTAAGACTGATGAGTCAGTAGTAATATAACCATTAACTGTGTGCTGGCCTTCAGCACGTATGTCTAGGAAATGTTTGGAGCAAGTTTTATCTCCTGAAAAAACAGCAATAGTTGCCTAGACTGCCAATAATTGACAACTGTACTCCTCTTTGTTCGCGTTCAGAGAGTTACCTGAATGCTTTCTGGCAGTGCCACTTCTGATGAATGTCCTGAGTGATGAGCTATGATCACTGGCCATGAAGGCAAGGGCATACCTTCCAATGCTGACAATTGCTAGTGGTGACAGTTGCAAGGCTATTTTGGGAGTTTTATTCCTTTGTTCTTTGAACTCATGTGTCTGCTCCTAGACACTGTTAACCCTGACACTGTTCAGCTGTCAGGCAGCTTCTCTTTATGTGAAGGATGCTTGCCTGCTTACTGTTCATATTGACAAAATAACTTTTTTTCTTGAGTGAAACAGAATTTATCATTGGCTCCATCTCCTCACATCCTTTGTCTGTTGTGCACCACCCAGAGAGCTTCGGCTATGGGGCGGTATATAAATTTAATAAATAAATAAATAAATAAACAAACAAACAAATAAATAAATAAATAATATCCTCGAGAGTCCTTTCTCTTTGGAATGATTCTGTGCCACTATAGTTAGAGAGAGTGAGAGAGTGAGTGTGTGAGTGTGTGTGAGTGTCAGAGACAGAGACAGAGAGACAGACAGACACTATTAGAACCGGATGTGTGTCCATTTGTATGAATCTTTCCAGCAGATTGTTGCCCCACCTCTCGAGTAAATGACTACTAAGAGGAGAAGAGGGCCCATGTGATCAACCCTGCCTTGCATTACAGAGAAGCAACTCCCACAATGCTTTCTGTGTGAAATGAACATTATACTCCAAATTGGCCGTAAACAAAGTTTTGAAACTTAGTGCAGAAACTAGAATTTTGCAAATATAGTACTTTTAAAGACATTTAGAGAGGCAGAGCATTGGACAGTAAGATCTGAATCACTATGGCTGTGAAGTTCACTGGTGACCCTGGGTCATTCCCTCTCAAACCTAACTCAAGGGATTGATTTATGTATAAAATGAGGTAATGCTATCCATGTATGCTATTGTGGGCTTCCGAAGAAAGGGTGGGATATGAATGTAAAGAAGAAACAATGTCTGCTTATAAGCACATCCACATAGAACATAATGGCATTGCTCCCAAAGTTGCTCAGATTTGATTCAGGGCATAAATTAAGCTACAGTGCCTATGGGTAGGATGCAGAGTTGTGTAGAGTGGAACTCCATTAACTGGACACTCCTGCAGGTGGAAGTGTGGGAGTGGGTGGAAGTGTGGGAGTGGGTGGGAGAGATGATTTTCACCAATTCTCATCTCCCTGCAGCTCCTTATGCCCCCCCCCTTTAAAATTTGCTCAGGAGAGTTTGGGCACCCTCCAGAAGAGTGTGGGATCTGATGCTGAGGCTGCAGGGGGAAGGTAATCTGCAAAAATTGCCTTCCCCACTTTCTCTAGTGGGCTCCTCTGCTGCATCCGATTCTGTCATGAAACAGCAGGTTTGAACCCTGGTGTATAGAATATTTAGATGTGTAGAATATTAGGAGTGGGGGCTGTTTTTGTAACTTTGTAGATCCCTATGGGAGCGCTCTGGTTTTCAAAAGGGTGCTAGAAATCAATTTGCTGTTGGTGCTTTAGGTTTCAGCTCCTTCATAGGTTTAACTGTACTGTTAAATATTTCTATATTCTTTGGCAACTTGATATGGGACCCGATGAACTGCATCTTAGAGTATTGAAGGAACTGGCTGAAGAACTCTCGGAACCACTGTCTATTATCTTTGTAACAGATAAAGTGCTGGATGACTGGAGGAGGCTTAATGTTGTCCCTATCTTCAGAAAGGAGGAACCTGGGAACTATAGACCCAGTCAGCCTAACATCAATCCCTGGGAAAAATCTGGAACAAATTATAAAGTGGTCAATCTGTAAGCACCTTGAAAAACAATGCAGTGATTGCTAGAATCTAACATGGATCTCGATTTCAACAAAGCTTTTGACAAAGTGGTTCATGATATTCATGAGGTGTCAGCAGTACGCTGATGATACCCAGCTCTATTTCTCTGTAACATCTGAATTGGGAATGGCCGTGCAAGCCCTGGACTGCTTGTCTGGACTCAGTGGTGGCTTGGATGAGGGCCAGTAAACTGACTCTGAATCCTAGCAAGGTGGAGGCTCTGTGGGTTGGTGGTTCCTGAGTTTGTGTAATTGGATTTGCTTTGGATGGGGTTGTACTCCCTTTGAAAGAGCAGGTCCATAGTCTGGGGGTGCTCCTGGATCCATCTTTGTCACTAGAGGACCAGGTGACCTCAGTGGCTAGGAGTGCCTTTTACCAGCTTCAGCTGGTAAGACAGCTGCAGATATTTGTCAACTGGGATAGCCTGACCACTGTTGTCCATGCACAGGTAACCTCTAGGCTGGATTACTGTAATGCGCTCTATGTGTAGCTGCCCTTGAGGCTGGTCCAGAAGTTGCAGCTGGTGCAAAATGTGGCGGTGAGACTGCTCTCTAGGCCAGGGTATCGCCAACATGTCACCCAGCTGCCAAATGAATTGCACTGTCTACCTATTAGCAACTGGGCTAAGTTCAAGGTTCTGGTTTTGGTTTACAAAGCCCTACACAGCTTTGGACCAGGATACCTGAAAGACTGTCTTACCCTTATATATGCTCTTCAGGTGAGGGCCTCCTGCAGACGTCATCTTATTAGGAGGTCTGTTCCACACAACATAGGAAGCAAACCTTTAGTGTAGTGGCACCTACCCTTTGGAATTCCCTCCACTTAAATATTAGACAGGCGTCATCTCTGTTATCTTTTCGCCTACTGAAGACCTTCCTCTTTCAACAAGGCTTTTAAGTTGAGACCTTATTCCAGTCTGCGTCTGTGTTGGAATTGCTTTCTAATACATTTTAAAAGCTTTTAAAAAAAAGTTTTAAAAGCTTTTTTTTAAAAAAAAAGATATTTTGTTTTAATATATTAAAGTCTGTTTTCATGATGTTTTAAGAGTGTTTTTAGTGCTTTTGTTTGCCACCCTGGGCTCCTACTGGGAGGAAGGGCGGGATATAAATCTAATAATAAATAAAGAATTAAATAATGATATTCTGATGAGCAAGCTAACTACAGTAAATGTGGGTTGGATGGAACAAGTATCAAATGGATTGACAGCTGGCTACAGAATCATACTCAAATAATGAGTATCAATAGGTCCTTCTCAAAATGGGGGGCAGTAATGAGCGGGGAATCACAGGGCTTGGTCCTGGGCCCAGTGCTCCTCAACATTTTTATTAATGACTTGAATGGGGTGCAGGGAACGCATGCCAAATTTGCAGATGATCCCAAACACCGATCGGATTGCGTCGCCTGTTGAGAGAGCTTACTTCTTTTTGCAATGACAAACTTTTAAAAATTAATTACGCAAAATGTAAGGTTTTAGTTTTTTCCAGAAGGAGACACAAGTACCGATGGCAAATTGATAATCATTTCATCGATCAAGTTAATGCTTTTAGTTATCTTGGCATAGTATTCCACTCTTCAGGCTCCTGGAAGGCCCATCTCGCTAGGTCTGCTAAGACTGCCCAGAAAACGGCTAAGGCCTTACTTTCTTTTTTTTTACACAAAGGGCGGTTCATATGTTCCCGCAGCTGTTCAGGTGTTTAATGCCAAGGCTCTCGCCCAATTACTTTATGGGATACAGATTTGTAGTGGGGGCAATTATACACTGCTGGAAGTGGTCCAATCCAAATTCCTGAGGACTGTAATGGGTGTCCCAAGCTGTGTTCCTAATGTGACCCTACGCTTAGAACTGGGTGCCCTTTCAATCAAGACCCGAGCTTGGATGCTTAGACTCAGCTACTGGCTGAAGCTATTATTCATGCCCACGGGACTGGCCTCACTAACTTTGGCAGACCCTTTCCAGTCCCAATGGAAACAGGCACTGACCAAAAAACTGGAAACCATTGGCTTCTTGCTTTCAGCTGTTGAGGCCCTAGGTTATACAAGGGCCAAAACAACTATCACGCAACATCTTAAAGACACTGAATTTCAAAATAATCTGAGCCTGGTCGCTGCATACCCCCATTGTCACATTAATGTGAAACCTTTTGTTCCTGCTAACTATATTTCAAACCTGTCTATTCCCAAATTCAGGAGAGCATTTGCCCTAGCACGATGTAACGCCCTCTCCTCAGCACTATTGGAGGGCAGGTATAAGGGTATTGCCCACCGTGAACGAACCTGCCCCTGTGGAGCTGAGGAGGTGGAGACTGTATGTCATGCATTGCTGTGTTGTCCTTTATACTCAGACCTTCGTCGCAAGTTTATTTACCCAATTTTATCCCATTCTTATCTGAGTTCCAAGGCTGTGTCTTTACAACGACTATTGGCCGATCTGAATTCCCGGACTACTGTGAAGGTTGCCTCGTTCTGTGCAGCTGCCATGGCTCGCAGGAAGGAACTAATTAGTCCTTGAGTGCTGCTAATCTGTTTGACTTCGGGGATTTTGAGCTAAATCTTAATTTTTATTTTTCTGTTTTTCCCATTATTTTCTCATTATTTTGTAGTTAACTATGTTATAGTCCCCTGTATAGTAGTATAGTTAACATCCATGCTAATACACAACAGTTCAGGTAGATACGAGAGTGGCCCTTCAAACAGATTTCATTTTAGCCTTTTAAATTGACTTTGTTTTTAGCATTGTATTTTATTGATGTCCTGATATCTGGATGATTTGTATTTGTATTGCTGGTCCTCGACCGTAATAAATTCTATTCATTCATTCAGATGATACAAAATTGGGAGGGAAAGCTAATACCCTGGAGGACAGAAACAAGTGGTCTTGATAGCAGGGCTGTGGAGTCGGAGTCGGAAGCAATTTTGGGTGGAGTCGGAGTCGATAGAAATGTTCCGACTCCGGCTTCAAAATAAAAATGTTCATAGGAATTTAGGAAAGTTTTCTTTTTCAGAAATTTTAATGAAATAAATATATATTTTATGTTCTATCAATCTAGCCTGATGATTCACGTGGTGGTGATGAAATGCTGCTACCATTTTACTACAGTAAATTTGCTATTACTAGTTAATATAAATTTGCCATTTATGAAGGCGTCGGAGTTGGAAAGTAGAAAAATAGAGGAGTCGGAGTCGAAGGTTTGGCATACTGACTCCACAGCCCTGCTTGATAGGCTGGAGCTTTGAACTAAAAATGACAGAATGAAATTTAACAGAGGTAAGTGCAAAGTTCTTCACCTAGGAAAAAGAAAACAAATATACAGGTATAAGATGGGGAATGCTTGGCTTAGCAATACTATATGCAAGAAGGATCTTTGAATTGTTGATCACAAGCTGAATATGAGCCAACAGTGCAATGTGGCTGCAAAAGAGGCAAATGCTATTTTATATTGCAATAACAGAAGTATAGTTTCCAAATTATGTGAAGTACCAAGTCCCCTCTGTTTGGCACTGGTTAGGCCTCATCTTGAGTACTGTGTCAAGTTCTGGACACTGCACTTTAAGAAAGATGCAGACAAGCTGGAACAGGTTCAGAGGAGGGCAATGAGGATAATTAAAGTAATGGAAACAAATCCCTATGAGGAGAGACTGAAAGAACTGGGCATGTTTGCCTTGAGAAGAGAAGACTTGAGGAGATAGATGATAGCACTCATCAAGTACTTGAAAGATTGTGACATAGAGGAGGGCCTGGATCTCTTCTCGATCATCCCGGAGTGCAGGACACGGAGTAATGGGATCTAATTGCAGGAAGCCAGATTTCAGCTGAACATCAGAAAAAAACTTCCTAACCATTAGAGCTGTATGACAAGGGAACCAATTACCTAGAGGAGGTGGTCTCCCCAACACTGAAGGCCATTAAAAATAAATACCTCTAGAGCATAGAAGGATTTAAGTTTTGTTAAATGTTTTTTATCCACTCTATGAGTCCTTTCCTATTGGCACAAGTCAAGTTATTATATTATAGATTCACTGCAGGAACATGTGAGGACTTAATATTATTCATCTTCCCTCCAGTTTCCATTCCTTCAGAATCAAGTGGGATATTGATTACTGATGACCAAAGCAGTAAGAGCTCTAAATGATCTAGGATTCTAGGTTTTTATTTTCTTGGATCTCATAAGCTTTCTTAGAGCCCAGTTAATCCAGTAATTTGTGGGGAGGGGAAACATTTGCAGTTCCTTTGGCTGATAACCAATCTGAGCAGCTATAAGCTGCAGGTTTTTTGTGGTGTGGACAAGAGAAACTGGGTTAGATAGAAAGAAGTAGGCAGAATTAAGCCACTAATTAACTCTCTTCTACAAACTCATGTATATTATCAAGCGAAAGGCTTCCTACAACAATCTTCTACTTTCCTCTCACAGAAATCCATAAACTTGTAGTGATTTTGTAGGCAGTCTGCCTTTAAGCCAGCTGAAGGAAGGCTACCTATGAAAAGAAGTAGCAATTCTTATTATTTAAATTTGTTTGCCCCTTTTTCATATAAAGATGCTCAAAGCAGCTCCCAACAGAACAAAAATGCAAATCACTACATTAGTACGAAATAATTTCAAAACATAAACATCCAACAAATAACTCGATGTGATTACATGAACATTATATCTCAAGTCATCATAAAACTATCAGTTGAAACAAATAAATTAACAATAAACATAATAAACATTCCAGTACAACAATACAAGAAAACAGTCTGTTACTCCAGCTCAGATGTTACAGCCTCCGCTAGTTGCTGTCATTGTGGCTACTAGGAAAGGGTTCGTAGCTGTGCCTCCTTTTATCCCTGTCCCAACCACCAGCCAGAGCCCTCCCAAGGAAGAACCCAGAATCTCAGGTGTTGCTAAATTCAAGATCAGGATTAGCATCATCTCCCTTCACCTGTACTCCTAAACTGCCAGAAAACTTCCATTGCAGTCTTCAAATGGGCAGATGTTATAGCCTCTGCTAGTTGCTGCTGTTGTTGCTAAAACAAATCAGCAGCTGCCTTTTCTTGTTTGGTAAATCCATGGTCTAGTTCACTTGCCACCTCCAAACTAAACCTTTTTCCTAGTTCCAACTTGTAGCTGCTTTTCCTTTCCAAAGTGCTGCTCCTGTTCTACAAAGTGATGCAACAGAGAACTACTTAGGTGTAGGCATAGATTCTCAGTCCTGTTAACGGTTGTTATCTTTACACTTTCTAAAATAGTGTTTTGTGTCTTAAGCCTGCTTCGATTTTTGGTTGCAACAAGAGTAGCTCTTCGGTTACTGAGTCCACCTGCACCTTTTCTTCAAAACCCATGTGAGCCTCCAGCTACATTCTCTGTTTGGATCCAAACAACTTGCTTTCAGTTAATAACAAAGAACTATCTGAAGCAAGAGAATGTGCAGGCAGCTTATTCATTGCCTGGGAGCTGAAGGACAACATATATGTTTATGCCCTTTCCTTTTAGATGACAGATATGAAATTGCATGCATGGCTTTAAAGGACTTCATTTGTGCCAAAAATTAATGTGGTAGTTAATTGCTACAAATTCTGCTATTGTGAACAGAAACCTGGAGAAGTCATACATTGCTGCTTTGGCAAATTTAATGGGTCCATGTAACTTTGAAGATATAGCAGACAAAAGAATTAGAGACCAGGTGATTAAGAGGATATCTGTGCCTTGCTTACACTTAGGTATAGATCTTGCACTGGAGAAAGGTCTAGCTATTGCTGGACCCAAATTGAGACAGCCTTGTCAAAAGCCAAAACAATTGGCTTGAACAAATGGGGTGTGGTGCAAGCCATGGATTCCCCCACAGAGAAGTTTCATTATAAGGCAGACAGAGAGTTATAAAGAGAAGGCTGTTCAAAAATAGTTGATTCAGCAAAGTCAAAGTTCAATGAAATCTTGCAAGTTATATAGGATGTTCTAAGATGGTTTAGACACTTTGTCCAAGTATGTCATAGTAGCCAGCAAGTACATGTAGTGCTGCAGGTGTATCAGAGAATATTGAATCAATGTTAGGAATGGGCAATGTTGTTTTCTGAAATAATATTTTAACCTGACATGTTGTTTGAAAAATCCAGCCTATTTCCTTCACAGGTTCTCTTAACAGTTAGGACTATAGCTGTCGTGAGTGATCCTGATGATTCACTCTTGCTGAAGAACATAAATTCTATTGGATCACTCTACCAGAAATTGGGCAGCAGTTCATTGATGGATCAGGGTCTACTTTCTGTTCACCCTAGATTTAAAGCAATTTATAAATGCTGAGAAGCGTTCTTCTTATATATCATGAACACAAATATCCATGTTTTCAAAGAAGAAATATCAAATTATGAGAACATACAGCCACATTTTTCTCCTTCTGGTATACCCTGGTTTTTGCAGGTGTTCTTTGAGGTATCAGATCTTCCAGAGACTCTCAAACAATTATAAGCATCTAGCAGAAAAAGCAAGTTGGAATAGGGAATTAAAAATGGCACAATAATGAGTTAGCCAGAGTGTAAAATTGTTGAGCCAAATAGTCAATAACTTCAGATTAGACAATCTGTGAATATCTGTGTTTCGTAGCATTGGGGATTTAGTGCTAAACAATGAGAGAGCCATGCTACCCTTTCCCTACAGAAACCATGCTGTAAATAAACTATTTCCAAAGGCAGTTTTAGAGAGATTTGAGAGCCAATTTCTCAGATGCATTACTTACCAGTGACTTAGTCAGGAATTGAACAAAAATATATATTTTTTGAAAAGTTAAAATGGGTTTGGATCCAGTCATTGGATTAGTGGAGTGTTGTGTTTTCACCTGATTTGGGGCAATTTCCCCTTACCACTGCAGACTTTTGTACCACAACGTACTCTGTTCAGGAGAGCCCCTTTGAGGGAGGTTCAGGAGTCTGCTTTGGATAGAGTAGGAGATAGGAAAGGTCTTTGGATCTAACCCTGTGTATATTCTACTTAAATTGGATTTTTGATGGTTCTAAAATGTAAGTTATAATGTGCTTATTTAAAAAATATCCTGGTTTAGGAACCTGAATTGAATTTCAACATGTTACAGTTTAAGATGTTACAGACTAAGATGCATCCAAATTCAGAGGAAGGCAATGGTAAACCACCTCTGAATACCTCTTACAAGGAAAACCCTATGAACAGAGTATCCAAAATGCAACACGGGCCTTGGCAGCTTTTATCCTTGATCTGAAAGGCAAGCCATTAATCAGCCGCAACTGTAAGGAAGATGTGAGCATGTCACAGATTGACTACTTCATGCCACTCTTGATGCAGGAAGAGGAAGAATGTGCCCTAACCCCTCTCCTGTCCTGTGAGAAGGTCCATTTCCTCTGTATCAAGCACAGCAACCTCTACTTCACTCACTGCTGTTGGCGCGCAGAAAAGTGAAGCAAGCCGTAACATTGCAGAGGCCACAGCAGAGCCAGTGACAGTGCCTCCCTTTCTAGGATGGTTGCGGTGGGGCCATTGTGAACACCCAAAAGAGCTCACAGCGTCTCCCCGGTAAACTGGCAGTGGTAGCAGTCCCTGGGCCCAGCAGCCATTTCATCTCATCCAGGACCCATTTGTCTCGGACTAGTGTCCGGCCTGCAGCGGCGACAGTGGGGTGGGATGAAGAGTCAACCCGGGCGGTTGCAATTGGGGGCTGGTCGGGGTCGGTACAGAAGACGACTGGATAGGGTGGTGCATTGAGGCGACTGGAGTGTGGCCGTGCACGACATGCCCTGGATGGAGGAACCAAAACATGTCACCACAGAAGCCCAGGGAGCAGACAGTTTTTGGACCCTGTTTTCCCTGACCATGTTAGCTCTGTCGATGGGTGCTAAATCTCCATCACCTGCCTGGCTTATCAGAGCTCAGAGTATCAGCTACAAATACATTCTTCCTGAGGCGTATGCAAGGAATACTTTGTTTATGTATATGGATATTGTTCATGTATTTTGCTTTGTAAATTAATTTGATATGCTATGTTTTTAATTGTACTTTGTGTATTCTATTGTAAACTGCTTTGAGATCTTTCAGATAGTAAGCCGTCTATAAATGGAAATATAATAATAATAATAGTGCTGGAAGATGAGACCCCCAGGTCAAATGGCACTCAGCGAGCTACTGGGGAAGAACAGCGGACAAGTATGAGTAGCACTGTGACTAATGACACCACTGGGTCAAAGCCGAAAAGAAGCCCAGAGGCTGATTGCGCAGAGATGCAAAAGGAGAGTCCGGAGTTTTATGACGTGCACAATAGGAACATGGAATGTGAGAAGCATGAACCAGGGAAAGTTAGAAATTGTCAAGCAAGAAATGGAACGTATCAACATTACAATACTTGGTGTGAGTGAATTAAAATGAACGAGAAAGAGACATTTTCATTTAGGCAACTACAAAATATTTTATGCAGGAAATGAGAATAGTGAGAAGTGATGTTGCAAAAGCAATTAGGAGCTATAATGCAAGGTCTGAGCAAGTGATATCAATGAGATTTAAAGGGAAACCTATCAACATAACCATCATCCGAGCCTACACTCCAACAGCAAACACAGAAGAAGAGGAATTGGAGAGAGATTACCCAGAAGTACAGGAAGAAATTGGACTCACCCAAACAAGATGTTCTGATAATTATGGGAGACTGGAATGCAAAATTAAGGAAGAACTAGGAATTGTGGGGAATGGGATTTAGGAGATAGAAATGAAGCAGGAGAAAGACTTACTGAATTCTGTGAAGCCAATAATTTGTTTCTTGGGAACACATTTTTGAGCACCTGAGAAGACAACTGTACACATGGGCATCACCAAATGGTCAATATAGGAATCAAATGGATGATATAATTGGTAGCAGAAGATGGAGAAGTTCCATACTTTCTGAAAGAACAAGACCGGAAGTAGACTGTGGTAAAGATCATGAACTGGTCATATTGAAAATCAGAGTAAAGCTAAAGAAGAACAAAGAAGCAATAATAATGCCAAAATATAATTTAAATAACATCCCAGAAGAATATAAAGATCAAATAAGGAACTGGTTTGAGGCTTTAAACGTATTTGATAGAGAACCAGAAGAACTGTGGATTGAAGTCAGAGACATGATCAGGGAAGAATGCAAAAAGACTTCTAGTTAAAAAGAGAGAAAGACCTCAATGGATGACTGAAGAAACTTAAAATGGTTAAAGAAAGAAGGAAAGCAAAAGGAGATAGAAACATGGTCAGAACCCTAAATGCAATAATACACTGACTAATGCCTAGGTACAAAGAGAACTATTAAAATAGTTTTTGTATAGAAATAGAAGAGGATAACAAAAAAGGTAGAACAAGAGCCCCATTCCAAAAAATTAGATAAATTACAGGGACATTTGAACCAAGCATAGGGATGTTGAATAATCAACAGGGGAACACACTGACTGATCGAGATGAAATTAAAGGAAGATGGAAGCAATACACTGAAGAACTCTGTAAAAGAGATGCAAGGACGACAGATTCTTTCACTGAGGAACCGTATGATGAAGAACCAGAAATTTTAGAATGTGAGGTGAAAGCTGCTCTTAAAATACTTGGAAGAAACAAATCACCAGGAACAGATGGAATACCAATAGAGTTGCTACAAGTTACTGAAACTGAATCTGTCCAAATTTCGACAAAGATTTGTCAACAAATATGAACACTAACGTCAGGATTATTCAGACCATGGTATTTCTCATCTCTATGTATGGAAGTGAAAGTTGGACAGTGAAACAAGCAGATAAGAGAAAAATCAACTCATTTGAAATGTGGTGTTGGAGGAGAGCTTTGCAGATAGTGGGCACCGTGAAAAAGACAAATAATTGGGTGCTAGAACAAATTAAACCAGAATTACCATTAGAAGCTAAAATGATGAAACTGAGGTTATCATACTTTGAACTCATAATGAGAAGATACGATTCACTAGAAAAGACAATAATGCTAATCCCTATTAGACTTTTACGCAAGAGAAAAGAATATGCTTTCTTTACAGAAAAACTTAAACAATGTAAAATTCAGTTTAGGTGGGATGTTCCAGAAGGAGTGATTTTTACATTCAGACAACAAAAATATCGATTGAATACTGTTCAAAAAGCAAGGGACTTTCTGAGAAAAGCATCAAAAGACATGGAAGAAGATAAATTCAAAGACATGGAAAAATTGTCAGAGTTTTCATATGATCATTGGTGTGTTATGGGTGATTGGAATGGAGTAATTTTACCAAAAATGGACAGACTTTCTGAGAAAAATATTAAAGAAACACAGGGTAAATTACCAAAGATTTGTTTTGAATTGATGGAAAATCTAGAATTGGTGGATGCTTGGAGATATATAAATGACAATGCAAAGGAATTTACTTATTTTTCAGAAAGACATAAAACATTCTCGAGGATTGATATGATTTGGATGTCTAAAAACCTAGTGAAAGACATTTCCAAGATGGATATATTACCAAAAACCTTTTCGGATCACAATCCAGTGATATTGACTTTCAAAAAAAAAAATCTTGGATTTAGATGGAGACTAAATGAATCTTTATTACAGAATGATAAAATAGTGCAAGAATGTAAGAAGAAATTAAAAGAGTTTTTTTAACACAATTTACATAAAGGAACAGATGAAAATATTGTTTGGGATACAAGTAAAGCATTTATGAGGGGATATTTTATTAAATGTAATTCTGAATTAAAAAAGAAGAAACAACAGAAAATGCAATTAATCTTGGAAGAAATAAAACAAAAAGAGGGAGAATTGAAAAAGAATCCAACTAAAGTTTCTATTGCAAATCAAATTAAAATGTTACAGAAACAAGTGTCAATGTTGACAGAGAAACTGAAAGGAAATTAAATTTTGCTAAACAAAGGACTTTTGAATTTGCAAATAAACCGGGGAAATGGTTAGCATATAAATTAAGGAAAGAACGACAAAAAAAATCTTATTTTAAAGATACAAGAAGGAGATGAGATGTTGACAGACAATGTAAAAATCCAAAGGGTTTTTCATCAATATTATTCAACTTTCTACAAGTGTCAGGAAATTCCATCTGAAAAAATAGAAGAGTATATATTTAAACAGAATTTGCCTAAAATTACAGATTTTCAAAGACAAGCTATTAATGGTCCTATTACGTCAAGAGAAATATCTGAAGCTATAAGTAAAATTAAATTAGGAAAGGCGCCAGGACCGGATGGACTATCAGCAGTGTATTACAAATGTTTGGAGGAGGAACTCTTATTACCTTTACAGTATACAATGAATTCTATTTTGCAAGAGGGGAAGATACCGGACAGTTGGAAAAATGCCAATATAACATTAATACCTAAAGAGGAGCAGGACCTAACCAAAACAAAAAATTATCGGCCGATATCTTTATTGAATAATGACTATAAAATTTTTACAACGATTTTGGCAGAAAGAATGAAAATAATATTGCAACAATTTATTCAGGAAGATCAAGCGGCGTTTCTACCTAAAAGACAATTACGTGACAATGTCAGGAATGTTTTGAATGTGTTGGAATACTTAGAAGAACGAAATGATAAACAAGCAGCTTTGATCTTTTTAGATGCCGAGAAAGCATTTGACAATTTGAATTGGAAATTTTTGTTTAAGGTCTTGGAACAAATGGATTTTGGAGATAATTTTATAAAATGGATTAGATCTATTTATACATCTCAGAAGGCACAGATAATTGTTAATGGGGGGTTAACGGACTCATGTGAAATACAAAAGGGTACAAGACAGGGATGTCCATTATCTCCTCTTTTATTTATCTTGGTCTTGGAAGTGCTGCTTAGAGATATAAGGCAAGATAAAAGGATCTCGGGAATAAAGATAAAAAAAGAGGAATATAAATTGAGAGCATTTGCTGATGATTTGATAATCGTATTAGAAAACCCTTTGGAAGGAATTAATGTATTGATGGACAAATTAAAAGAATTTGGACCGTTAGCAGGATTTAAGATCAACAATCAAAAAACAAAGATGTTGGTGAAAAATTTATCTTCAAGGGAACAAAAAGAGTTGTTGGACAAGACAGATTTTAAAATAGAGGAAAAGTTGAAATATTTAGGTATTATTATGACAAATAAAAATTCAAAGTTGTTTCATAACAATTATGAAAAACTATGGACAGAGATTAAGAAAGACTTGTTAAGATGGGATAAATTACAATTGTCATTAATGGGCAGAATATCCGTGATAAAAATGAATGTATTGCCGAGAATGATGTTTTTGTTTCAAACAATACCTGTAATATCCTCTGATTCACCTTTTAAACAATGGCAAAAAGATATTTCTAAATTTGTTTGGCAGGGAAAAAAACCAAGAGTTAAATTTAAATTATTACAAGATGCCAAAGAAAGAGGAGGACTGGGATTATCAAATTTGAGACTTTATTATGCTGCCTGTTGTTTAGTCTGGATTAAAGAATGGTTATTATTGAGGAATAAAAGACTATTGGATTTGGAGGGCCATAATCTGAAGTGGGGATGGCATGGATATCTATGGTATGATAAAGTAAAAGTTAATGTGGATTTTAATAATCATTTTATAAGACGTCCTCTGTTGAAAATATGGAATAGATATAAACCAAGGTTTTACTCGAAAATACCATTATGTGTCTCAAGTCAAGAAACATTTTATAGAAGAGAAATGGCTGGAAAAGAGAAATGGTTAACTTATCAAGAACTTTTAGAAAATGTACATGGAGAATATATAATGAAAGAGAGAGAACAACTGATAAAGGAAGGATATAGTTCTCAATGGTTTGCCTATTTACAATTGTTAGAGAGATATAAAATGGATAAGAAAATGTATGGGTTTGAAATAAGTAAATCTGATTTTGAAATAGGTTTGTGTACAAATGATGAAAATATAATTGCGAAAATGTATAAATTTTTGCTGAAAATGGATATGGAAGAAGAACAAGTAAAAGAGTGTATGGTAAAGTGGGCAAAAAACTTTGGTTATAATATACAAATGGATCAATGGGAAAATATGTGGAAAAAAGACTTGAGATTTACATTATGCTATAATCTTAAAGAAAAATTCTATAAAATGATGTATCGTTGGTACATGACTCCAGAAAAGTTGTCAAAAATGTATAGTAATGTTTCTAATGTTTGTTGGAAATGTAAACAACAAGAAGGATCATTTTATCATATGTGGTGGTTGTGTAAACAGGCAAAATTATTTTGGGCACAGATAGGTAGGATGATGTAAAAAATTCTAAAGATATACAGTCAAAACCAGAATTTTTCTTATTGGATTTTATGGATAAACAAATAGAAAAGAAATATGGAAGAATAATATTATATATGATTACAGCAGCAAGATTATTATATGCACAAAAGTGGGAAATGGAATCAACACCAACAATGGAAGAATGGCTATTGAAATTAATGGACTTAGTAGAGATGGATAAATTGACATGTTTACTTAGAGAAAAATCGACAGATACATTTCTTAAGGAATGGAAGCCTCTCTTAGACTTTTTGTTGAAAGATAAAAATGAAATGACGATAATGGGATTTGACGATTAATTAAGATAGACTATGGAGAACAGTGATTTTGTATGTATTAATGGACAGGTTTGATATATATTATATATTTATAGCTGATCTGTCACAAGTCGGAAGTCAAAATTTTTTATTTTTATTTTTATTGTGTTATGTTTTTGATTTTGTTTTGTTTGTTTTATGAAAATTTGAATAGAAATTATTGTAAAAAAAAATAGAAAAGAAAATAATGATGGGAGAAACAGGAGGGAGTAGAAAAAGAGGAAGACCAAACAAGAGATGGATTGATTCCATAAAGGAAGCCACAGACCTGAACTTATAAGTTCTGAACATGTTGATTTATAACAGATGCTGGGACTTCCGGGAAGGATTGCTTCGCTTGTGCCTGCCTCTGAGACGAGCTCTCGTCTCAGAGGAAGTTTTTTCAGTTTTAAAACCAGTCAAAAGTTTTTTTTTGACTGGTAAAAACTTTCTCCCAGGCAAGGGAGAAACGAAGAGATCATCCACAAGCTTCGTTGTGTTTGTTGGGGGACTTGAATTCATTAGGATTGTCTATGAATGAAGGACCAGCCAGCAACATTGGACGGAGCCAAGGAATTTCAAGCAAGCTCAAACTGATTAAGCGAGATGTTTTTCTTTTCTTCAAAGAAAAACAGATTCTAACAGGCAAGCATTCTTCTTTCTATCCTTATCATTTGGTTTAAATTGTTGCAGTAAAGAGATTTGTTAAAAGAATCAGCAGTAAAGAATCCCTGGGTGAGTTATAACTTTTCTCTTTTATACACGGAATTAAGGCGGAAGGAAATCGAAATAGCTTATCTTTGTTTTTATTGCAAAAAGCTGGCCTGGAATTGAGAATTATAAAGATACAAACGGGTGAGAGATATCTAATCTGAGGAGAAAATTTTTGATTTATATGAACTTTTGAGTATTATATGTCTGGGACTATTTTTTCTGGTCTACTTCATTTTGATGAATCTGCTTGTTCTTTATGCCACTAACTATTTGGATGCTGTGAACTAAATTTGTTTTGCATTCTTGGACACATAAGAGATAAGGCAGTTTGTGCTGTCTACATTATGATGTCATCAGGTTTGGAATATTAACTCCTTTGTTGCTGGAAAAAGAAATAAATTGCTCTTTGCTTGGGAATAGTGCTATATTGGAAATTGAAGGGTTTTTTTCTTCTTCTTGGTTTTAAAAATGACAATTAAGAAAGTGGCTGAGACCCTGGAAGTAAATATGTTTCAGAAAATAATGGATGAGATTGAGATAACGAAACAAGAACTTAGACATGGCAAACAAGAGATGAAAATTGAATTTGGCAAAATGAAGCAGGAGCTGAAAGAAATAGGGGATTTTATGAGAGAGGAGGTTGATGAGATCAGAGATATAACTAGACAAGCAATAGAAAAAGAAAGAAAAATTAAAGGGAAGATGCAAGTCCTGGAGATTGGAACAGATATAGCAAATGTGGAACTGGAAAAAGATTTGGAGTTTATGGACCTTAGAGATAAAGATTACTGTTTGGAATTCAGCGTTGTCCCTGAAGAAATTGATGAAGATATCAGAGATAAAGCTATCAATGTTTCAAAAAAATTTCTGGACTGGAATGATGTGATGGAGCTTGAAATAGAGAAAAATTATAGAATTAATTACAGATATGTGACAATGGAAAAACTCTCAAGAGATGTGCTAGTGCATTTCATAAAAAAGAGGAACAGAGATATGACTTTACAACAACATTTCAGTAACACATTCAGAATTGATGGCAAGGAAATATTTGTGAGGAAGGAAATTCCCATCAGACTCTTATTATATGACTGTGACTATGACAGCAAGATTATTATGGATGCAAGGATGGAAGATGGAAGATGGAATTAACACTGATAATGGAAGAATGGCTATTGAAATTACTGGACCTAGCAGACTTGATGAGATGGATTAATCGACATGTTTATTTGGAGAAAAATTGATGGATATATTTCTCAAGGACTGGAAACCTCTCTTTGACTTTTTGCGGAAAGAATAAAGTGATGTTAATGAGATTTGATGATTAATTAAGATAACTACTGGAGGAAAGTGATTTTGTAATATATTAAGAGACAGGTTTGTTATATATTATAGACCTATAACTGATCTGCGACAAATCGGAAGTCAACATTTTATTTTATTGTATTAGTTATTAATTTGTTTTGTTTTGTTTTGTTTTTTGAAACTTTGAATAAAAAAATTAATGAGAAAAAAAAGATTTATAACAGATGCTATTGGAGATCTCTGATTCATAGGTCGCCATAAGTCATAATCGACTTGAAGGCACATAACAGCAACAAACAGTTTACACACATTTTCTGATTCATAACAATCTATCATATGGACTGTTAAAGTCTGATTTTATTTATGTATAAAAGTACCATGAGGAAAAATATTTGACTTCTGAGGTTGAATATTATAAATAATATAGGGTCATGTGTTGTATTGTACCTGTTATTGTGGGCTTTCTACTGTACCCAGGGATTAGAAGAATTGTCACAGGGTGCTAGGATTCAGGAAGTGGCATCTTATAACTCACCAGGATCATTCATAGAGCCTGTATGTGTGATTGTTCATATTTATTGTATACCCTCTGATTACCTGAGCAGTGCAGTGTGTTCCCTTCTGAAATGAAAAGTGTGTGACTATACTAACCAAACATGGATATTTACTTTCTGTTGACAGCTATTTTCTGTTTTTGTCTAGTAATGTCACATCTTTGCTTAATGTAAGGTTCTGGACGTTTACCTGCTGAAGCCCCATTGTTCTGGGGGATTTATTTTTAAATAAGAACGATAGGATTGCAGCCCTGGTCTTTAAAGTCAGTGATGTTGTTTATATATAGAGTATCAAACAGAAATCTGTATTTTGTCTTTTTAGGCAGATACAGTAGGGCCCCACTCATACAGTGGGTTACGTTCCAGACCCCCGCTTAAAAGTGAAACCTGCCGAAAAGTGGAACTCCGTCAATAAAATGGCACCCGACGCCTGAAAAACACCATAAAAGTGGAACAAGCACTGTATGAGTGGGGCCTTACCTTAATTGAAAGCCGCTGTATTAGCAGAATGCCGAAAAGCGGGGCCCTACTGTATAATTTGTAAGATACATGGACTTCATGATCAAATATTTTGGATTATTCCTAGGTTAAATAATGGCTCTACTTAGTGGCAAACCAATGTTTTCATTGTTATAGACAGCATAAAATCGTAGAGTAGTAGAGTTGGAAGGGGCCTATAAGGCCATTGAGTCCAACCCCCTGTTCAGTGCAGGAATCCAATGTAAAGCATACCTGACGAGTAGCTGTCCATCTGCCTCTTAAATGCCTTCAGTGCTGGAGATGCCACCACCTCCCTAGGTAATTGGTTCTATTTTCGTACCATTCTAACACTTAGGACGTTTTTCCTGATGTTCAGTTGAAATTGGCTTCCTGTAACTTGAGCCCATTATTCCGCATCCTGAACTCTGGGATGATTGAGAAGAGATCCACAGTCTGTCACAGAACTTGAGAGGGTACTATCATATCTCCCCTCAGTCGTCTCTTCTCAAGGTAAACATGCCCATTTCTTTCAGTCTCTCCTCATAGGGCTTTGTCTCTAGTCCCCATTCATCCTTGTTGCCCTCCTCTGAACCTGTACCAGTTTGTCTGCATCCTTCTTAAAGTGCGGTGGACGCAGTACTCAAGATGAGGCCTAACTAATGCCAAATAGAGGGGAACCAGTACTTCATGTGACTTGGAAACTGTACTTCTGTTGAAAAATGTAAATGTACTGCCTTCAAGTCGATTCTGACTTATGGCAACCCTATGAATAGGGTTTTCATGAGGCTGAGAGGCAGTGACTGGCCCAAGGTCACCCAGTGAGCTTCATGGCTATGTGGGGATTCGAAACCTGGTCTCCCAGGTTGTAGTCCAACACCTTAACCACTACACCACACTGGCTCTCTTGCAGCCTAAAATAGCATTTGCCTTTTTTATAGCCACATCCACTGTTGACTCATATTTAGTTTGGAATCAACAATTCCAAGATCCTTCCTGCATATAGTATTGCTGAACCAAGTATTCCCCATCTTATACCTGTGCATTTGTTTTCTGTTTCCTAGGTGTAGAACTCTGCACTTATCCTTGTTAAATTTCATTCTGTTTTCAGTCCAATGCCCCAGCCTATCAAGATCACTTTGAATTTTGTTTCTGTCCTCCAGGATATTGGCTTTCCCTCCCAATTTTGTATCATCTGCAAAGAAGGCCCATTTCTCTGTCACCATTGCATCCTCAAGTAGCCATCCAATGGAGCTTTTCCGTATTGTCAGGGGCCTGGCAATTCCAGGAAATTGAGTTTTAGACCCTTCTGAGACCCTCTGAATTGTTTGCAAGGCACTTTGAGGGTAAAGTTGCACACCACCATAGCAATCTTGATGCCCCATCCACATCTACTGAGGTCTCCAGTGAGGTGTCCAGTGCAACATCTGCTGCAACTTGGGATCTTGGGAACGGTTTCAGTTGATGCGGCCTGATGACGTAGACAAGGTGCTTGCGACGATGCGGCCAACAATATGTCCTCTCAACCCTTGGCCTTCTTGGCTTATTAAAACTTGTCGAGGAGCTTTGACCAAGTGGATCCAGGGTGTGGTCAATGCATTGTTGCGGGAGGGAGTGTTTCCAGGCACCTTGAAAGAGGCAGTGATCTGACCTCTCTTGAAAAAGCCTACCCTGAACCCATTGGTTTGTGACAACTACTGCTCCGTTGCAAATACCCCCTTTTTAGAGAAGGTGATTGAGAGGGCTGTGGCGCAGCAATTGGAAGTACTCTTGGATGAAACAGATTATCTTGACCCATTCCAATCTGTGTTCAATCCTGGTTATGGGGTTGAATTGG